>NC_069499.1:894387625-895587625 GCF_027579735.1 Bombina bombina
AAGCAGAAAGGCATAGATGGGCAGTATAGCTCCTTAGACACAGACAAACGCTACAGTACCTTGCAGCCCGACTCTATTTTTGCTGAACTGGCGCAACAGAGTGCCATTATGCCGGTTGGTTCACCTAGAGATTCGACAGTGGAAGTAGGGGCTCAGCTGAGCGCAAAGATGAACACGCACCCTGAACTGAGAGCTAAGCGGAGCGTAGAAGTAAAGACCGACACCGCATTACACAGAGTAGGAAAGACTATCTATGGCCGCAAAGAATTTGGCACATGTATCTCGGTTACCACGGACAGGCAGCTTGCAGAGATGGAAGCGACTCCACTCACATTTCCCTTTGCTCTCGGGCATGGCTACTCACCTCACAGTCTGATCCACGCTGAGATCCTAGCAAGGCCCCCTGTTAGATCAGGGGTGGGGTAATGAGAAACCCCCCCAAGCTCTCTGCTATACCCGTACCGGCCCAGATTCAGAACCCATACAAGCACAAACTGTAGACTTCATATACCTGGGACATTTCTAGTAGCACTGCTGATGAATACCTTTTGTTCATGCTATGGGACATAGATTTGCAACTGTACTGCCCTGTCTTTGGTTTATCACTTAAACGGTGTCAACCTTTATTTTTGCATTATTTACTTAGTTCAACAGTTAGCTTAGGACTATTGTGTGTTAACTCCTGTTTCTCCCTTAAGTATTACTGTGCACTAAAACCTATATTACCTAATGAGAGCTTCACCTGTAATAATGGCGATGTGAGATTATAACAAAGAAATAAGTTCACACTGCTTATGTTAACATTTATATATGGTCACACTCTATCTATACATGATTGGTGCTGCCTCATTGGAGTATATAACTCAGCCTCAAGTACACATATACTTATCATACTAATTTTAAACGCATAATTTTAGTTTTCCTCAATGGTACTTAATTGTCACTTTAGGTTTGCTTGGCGACTCTTACTATGGTCATGCATTGAAGCTATTTATGTAGCTTGCAGCTACTTTTATAAGCCCATTGGGTAGACTCTGAATTAAACATGGGGTTTCACTTATAGTATAATATCGTATAACGGCTGCTCTCCTAATCAGTCCTGAGATTACAAACAATGGATATACATCCCTCTATACTGCTCTAAGCATGTTCATACAACTAAATCTCAGCATTCATAGGCTGATCACTTTGTCATCCAATGTGCATACCCAATGTGAATATTCCCATCATCAGATATAAATCAGTTCACACTTAAAGTACTTTAATACTAAAATGTACAAACTATGGGGAAGGCCTCTATCCCAAACTTATACTATTATGCTATTTCTTGGTTTATCCTTAGCCTACTTTAATGATACAGATACGGACAATTACTGTTTGTTTGCCAAATACTAACTTGTCCTCTCCTTATGTTTGTGTTTCTTGCGCATTTTTTTTTTTTTGCATAGGTCTCATAATAGCTTGTTGCACCTGAATTCTATTTTTAAAGTTCATGGCTCTATATTATTGGACCCTAACAGAGATATGCCAAATTACTTGGCCCCAGTCTGAATTCTATTGTAGTGTTACCTAATTATTTCATTTTTACAAACCAAATGCTCCCTATGTACCCAGCATACTGAGATTTAAATGTTTTGTTTTCCTAAGTCCATCCAAATTTTGGTTATATTCTATATATCTAAAGCCATAGGGTTCTGCTAAGTTGGTATGTAAGGAGATGCACAGTTTCCTTGAGGATTTACTGTCCCCACGCAAGAGGGGTACTTCTTGCTCTCATTAGATCATTCACCTTATATGTATAATATTAACCTATATTCTGGACTTCCCCTAATACTTAATTTTTTTTTTTTTTCCCTTATCTCCACTGTCTCTACATCTACTGGTCATATACACCAGTATGAGAAATGTTTGTTCTTATATGTCCAAGACATAACTGTTTACTATCTTTTCAAATGTTATGTTGAAAGTGTATTCTGTATCATACTCCATCTCAGCTAGCAGACACGTTTGATTTGCAATGTTTGGATAAGCTTGTATATTACCTGTTTCATTAATCTTTAGGTCAGTCCTGAACACCTATGTGAATTGCTATCAGTGTGACATGTATACATTTCTCTATTGTTTATTTTTGTAACGTCTGAGTCTCCCTAAATGAATCAGCAGAATAGCCTTTAGCCACTATTTAGCTACTTCACCTAGTGTTAAGATGTCACTTTGCCCCACTACCTACTCTTAAGTAGACTAATTCCCCAAGGCATATCTGATTTATCTTTTTAGTAATCCAGTTGCCAGGCCTACGGTCTCTACGTTCGGGTACTCCTAAGTTCACTCCAGGTGCCCTATGCTACTTACATTTATAGTTGGCTCAGTCCTCCCACCCCCTTTTCCTATACATATAGCGGTGCTTACCCGCTGAATATCCCCTTCCCCCTATACATCTCAGCCCAAGAGTGGTTGATACTTTTTTGAACCTTCCACAGGCTGATATTTTGGTATTAGGTAATATTATATTAGAATGTGGAGTTCATACGCTGATAATATAAAAAGAAGTTCTATTACATCTCGCCAAAGATATTGTCTATCTTCATAACCAGACTTGAAATGTATTTTTCCTTGCTGTATGTGCATATTGCTTTCTTAATAATGCATTTGTATAGACAATGTATTATTCTCTTTATTGTAACTTTTGCCTTAGGGCGAGTCCTTGTTTTGATGATATACGCTTTAACTTCAATAAAAAAATTATTTAAAAAAAAAAAAAAAAAAAAAAAGAAGATAAAGAGACTAGGTTATACGAACATTTTAGAACAGTCCATAACAACAATACTAAAGACTTTAATTATTGGGGAATTTGCAAAATTAAGAAACCCTGACGAGGTGGTAACTTTGAGAAATTACTTTTAAGAAAAGAAGCTGAATTAATTTATGAAATGGAGGCACTGTATCCACAAGGGTTAAATTCAGAATAAGATTTAAATCCTTTTATTTTAGATACATAATCTACATATATTCTATCTCCTTTGACCTACCGATTAGAGGATTTGACTATAAACAGTTCCATTATCAATTTAACATTAGTAAAATATCTAATTTATGGACTGTTGAATTTGATAAATAGGTGGTAAAGCTAATGAATGCCCCATTCTGTGTCAGATATCTGGTTACCTATTGTCAAATTGAAAATCACAACTCTAATAAGATATAGTAATTTCCCATATACGTAAGAACAAATTTGGGATTTTAAACAGACAGTTGTGTATTTTATTCTTCCACAACAGTTAAAACTATTTGTATATATGAATATTTATGTGATCTGTGTATTTGCAAATGTTTATCTAGACATTTTAAAGAATAAATGAGTCGATAATAAAACAAGACTAATCCTACGTAAGAATTCCTCCTTAAGAAAAAACGGATATTAGGCAAAGACATCTGTGTGTCCAATCACTGAAATGGAGATGGCTATATTAAGACACTATTTACTGCTGAGAGTCATTTTGATAAAGAAACGTGTTGATGACATAAAAATTACTAACACAAACATCCTGACATTAAAGAATACCAAGGATTACTTGGATTGCAAAGGACTTCTTTTCTTCAAATCCGTATAGAAAAACTCTGCGCAGAGTAGAAATTATGGACCAGAATGGAACTACCTCTCTAACTCCACCACAGGATAGGCTGTGAGATACCACGTGGGCTAACCAGGAAGCGACGGACAGCAACTGTAAAGACACCTGTGCCACAGAGAAAGTACGGTAAGAGACCAACTTTGTTTCTGTTGCAGTTTTTCCAGGCACTAAAGAGGTGTACAACCCGTCCGTGCGCTACACTAAGGTACCTTGAGAAGTATAACTTTATTTCTACAGAAACTTCCTAAGATGATGTTGTTGTGAAAAATCACAATCAAGAGTATAAAATTAATTTGTGTGTATATCTTAACTAAACCTTGAGGAATGTTGTGATTCATAAGCTAACTTACAGGCAAAACAAGGGCGATTATCTCTAAAAAAAATTTAACTTGTCAGTGTCAGTGATTGGAACACACGCTACATCATTGCATATCTTGAATTGTTGCAAAAAAAAGAAACTTTCCAATCAACTAGTTTGAAACACTAGTATCCGGCGCTTATGATATTAATCTGTATCACTGTTTTAAATTGTATATTATCCTAATACAATATCAATACCAGCACTACTAATACACATTGCACTTTATAATTTAGTGCACCTCTTACATCACAATAGCACTTTATTTCCTACCTCCACAAACAGAAGCAAATAGAAGCACTTTAGCACTAAGCTCATTTACCATAACCAGTTTTTACGGTTATTAGGCAACTAATTTCAAGAATTATCTTATCTTATATAGTTACAGAAACATAGTATGAGAACGCACATAAGGAATTAGGCACACATAAAAAGTCTTTAATACTGATATAATCAATTTGATATTTTTTAAGAGATATAATTAACCTTACAATCTACCTGATAAACCCCTTAATTGCTGGGCATAATAGAAGTGTTGTGCGCAGCTGCAATAAGCAGCCTTCTAATTACCAAAAAGCTATGGCAAAGCCATGTATGTCTGCTATTTCTGAACAAGGGGATCCCAGAAAAGCTTTTACAACCATTTGTGTCATGATTGCTCATGCAACATGTAAATAATTTCAGTGAGAAACCCAAAGTTTGTGAAAAAGTTAACAATTTTTTTAAATGATCGTATTTGGCAGGGAAATGGGGGCATAAAATATACCAAAATGGGCCTAGATCAATACCTTGGGTTGTCTACTAAAAAAAAAAGATATAGTTTTGACAGGTAAATAAAAAAAAACAAGGCTCTATTTCTATTTAAATGGAGTGATAGCAAAAATGCTAAACATTCTCCTGATTTTTGGCAAATTATTCTCTGATAGTCCCAGTAGTGAATGGGTTAACATGTATTTTTAGCCCATCCTGACTCCATTACAGGATGGTTAAAACATGTTAGAAAGGCCAGTTTTCTTTCACTTAAAGGGACAGTCAAGTTAAAATTAAACTTTCATGATTCAGGGCATGCAATTTTAAACAACATTCCTTCCTATTTACTTTAATAATAAAACTTGCTTGTTCTCTTGGTATTCTGCAGAGTATTAAATACAAGGTAATTGTATTAATATAACCGTGTTGGTCGTGCAAAACTGAGGAATGTGTAATAAAGGGATTATCTTTTTAAATAATTAACGTTTCAAGTAGACTGTCCCTTTAATGCTGTCATCTTGTTGCTTGCATTACTCATGTCCTGCTGTACACACACACAACTATAGAGACAGATAAAATGCTGTCACCAAGAGAAACAAGGAATAGGTGAAGGGATGAATATCATGCAGAGAAAGAAGAAAGAATAGAGAGAAGAGGGAAAAGGAGAAAGAGAGATAACAATAAAACCAGATTCTCCTTCTTGTAGCAGTAACACTAGCAACTTCTTTAACTTTATTGAAGTTTATGTTGCTCCTGTGCTGTCCTGAATATATTTCCCATAGGAAATAGTTAGTGAATGGATTTTTGTTGACAAATTCCAATCACCACATGAACGTATATTGGACATAGCAAAATCATTCCCCCCCCCCATGACAATTCATCTGAAACACAATTGTGTGTGTACATTTCTATTGTTTCATTTTAAATTCAGCTACTTTGTACCTGTTTAATTATAAATTAATATAAATGTTTAACTCTTTTATAGTCAAAGAAATAGTTATCCAATATCCATACTCCAATGCAAAATGACATGTATTTGTTTTCCATAAGAGAAGTACAGAGGTTTTTTTTTTAACAATTTTATATAGAGACAACCTAAAGATAACAAAACGAAGAGCTACAGTAAACAAGAGGCAGATATCCATTAACAGACAAAGCATCTGGTATATCAGCAAGGCAATTTGTTTTCAGAGTGTGTATTTGTGATAAGTTGCTTAAAGACAACAACGCACTGTCAGAGCTGAGAAATTGTTAGTTCTGTACACATCTGTGTAATTCTTACCCTGATGAATTGTCCACACATATGGAGAACAAATATGTGTTGTCCCGAAGTTTGAACTTTTTTGTTTCCCTTCAGAATTATTTACTTTCTTCAGATGGAAAATGAACATATTCCATCAGTGAA
Organism: Bombina bombina; assembly: GCF_027579735.1. Lineage (NCBI taxonomy): Eukaryota > Metazoa > Chordata > Amphibia > Anura > Bombinatoridae > Bombina > Bombina bombina. The sequence continues at coordinate 894,393,771 of NC_069499.1, forward strand.
AAACCCCAGAGTGCAAATGTAATTTCCAACTGCTAAATCAGAAGCTTCATAAACTCACCTGTTCCTATCACTCATATCTAGTGCAATGGTTTCTACAAAGACATTAATAAAAATGACATATGACATATTTTCTCAAGTGGAAAACGGGGACTGTTTTGTAACCTTAGTTTAGTTCATTCACATGTTTCCGTTTATTTATTTATTTTCATTATCAAATGAAAAAAAAAAGTAATATTTCACCTGGTTGCAGATAAAAATCTGATTCATGTGGTCCTCCTCCATAGTAAATTCATAAAAGTCAGGATTTATATACAGGAAGAAAAACATGATACACTAATGCGCATTGGAAACAAAATATTTACACCATTCATTTTGGTTGACACAAAAAAATGAAAATTTAAAAAGCATTGCAAAAAAATATCCGGTTTCTGCAAGTTTTCATTAAAGGTACAGTATACACCTTGAGACTGTAAAATAAAAAGTTTAGTTATGCAGAATAAAATAACTTTGCAATCTATTTTCATTATTTACTTTGCCCCCTTTTCCTGTAATTTAGCTCTGGAAATTGAGGCTTTTCTAATTCTCAGAGCTGAAAAAGCACACTGCTGGCTTTTCAAGGATAACTCTGCTACAGGTCTTTGCCTAATTGGCTTTAATAAGTAAGAACTGCAAAACAATTCACTTTATACTAACTTTATGACTGTGCTAGTTTTGTCCGCTGTTTGCTTTGTTAATTTGTTATTTTATATGTCTTGAAATTAAAGTGTTTACTGTCTCTTTAAACATAATGGGCCAGATTACAAGTGGCGTGCAAATTTTTAATTGCTCATGAGCACTAACTGTGCTCAAGTTAAAAAAAAAATAGAGCTGTTGGGTTAGGTCTGGTATCACAAGCTGAAAGTAAAAAGTTATTGCGCAAGCCAAAGACTCAGGCGCACTATCTTCAGGACTGTGGATATCTCTAACTCCCTCTCCCCATAGACTGTCCTAAAGAAAGCCTTTTCCTTTTATCGATCGCACGCTAACCCAAAATTGCTAACTACGAAATTGTGCTAGATCAACTGTGCAAAAGCCAAAGGTGCATTAGGAATACTTAATCTTAAAATACTTCAAATTCCTATGTTCTTTTTATTTTTAAATACATATTTGACAAGTATTTTCGTAAAAATGATATCTATATCTATATTTTTATATGAATATATATATATATATATATATATATATATATATATATATATAAAACTATATATATATTTATATTATTTTGTTCCGCAAACAGGCCGCATCCTTAAAGTGAGCAGAGCTGCATGCAGTGAGATTTGTTTTTATACTGTGAGATAAGCAGCATATTAGCATATGCAGATCTGCTCACATGATGACCTGCAGGCACAGACTGACTTTTCTTTTTACTAGGGGAGAGGCTTTCTGGTTGCCTAGGTAACCACACCAAGCCTAACAAATTAAAGCTGCTATTTTTCATGTACACTTTTAGCAGGTATTCTGTGGGGGGAAGCAGTTTCTTACCAGAGAACTGTAAAGGAATATCAGTACGTTCCAGCAAAAACTGACTCACACTAGAACATCATGTGCTCCACCCACTTCCTCCCTCCTCATTTAGAAGCCAGTGCGCAACATCACATTGTTTATCTTCACACACCTTCACAGCGGTTTTAAACCGTTGCTCCTGCATATGAGCGTCCTCCAGGTCCACAGAGCTGCTATTTATAGTTGCTCTCTGCTATAGCTGCTGTTTAAAATGCCTACCTGTGCTTAACCCTTAACAAGCACAAATACTGTTGGAGAATCAATACACTTGATGCAGTCCTCTGCAGAAACAATTAAAACAGTCTTTTGGAGGCAGGTATTAACACTCAATAAGGTTTTTTTGTGATATTAAGCTCTTTAAAATAGCGTTACATATAGTACTATTTAAGTTAAGGCTCCGACATATGCAAAAGGAAAGTTCATGTAGCCAGGTCTTCAACTATAAAACATAGCTTTTATTGGTAAAACGTAGATATAAAAAGTATAAATTCACAGACCTTGGTGATGTCGGTTAATAATACATGTTCAATACTGTTACTTCCTACCCCCAATACGCCTCATCAGACGCGTTTCACCGTAGCTTTATCGATGGTGACTGGATATTCTGAGCGTAAATGCCAGATTTTTAAATATCCCTCTGATCACCTGACCTCCCTCCGTGCTAACGGAAGTGACGTGTCGGGGGTATTTTCCACCAATTGAAAAATAGAATGAGAGCTATTAAGCAGTTACTAGGCAGAATACCTGTCATCTCGACATTTGTTGATACAGTTTATTTGTATCGTAATCAAATGTAATTATTGTCTCCGCCCATATTATCTAAAAGTGTCATCTTGTATTGAATCTCAATCTGATTCAATCATAATGAGCAATAATAGATGACACTCATAGAGATATTCATACAGTCGCAGATAGCCCCTTACATAAAAAAATATATCATACAATTTAAAAAATACTACAAAAAGGAAAGAAAAAAAAAACAAGAAATTGTACTTGTAGAATCTGCTAACTTTTTGTTACTATTTCCACACTAATATTACCTTTAGCTTAGGAAATCAGGATGCTGCTTGATGAAATTATTTCTTTTATTATACAGAAAACAAGTATTTACATAGAAACAAGTTGCTAACTAATGTAAGGGAAGGAAAGGGAAGGTGGAAAAGGGGAGAGAGAGAGAGAGGTGGAAGGGGAGAGGTGAGAAGAGAGCTAGCTTAGCCTACAATGGCAACTAACTTATATAGTCATTCATTCTTTCTCACAGCCCAGCCCACACTCTATCAATTCTTCAGAGACCAGATGACATCATTAGATCAGGGGGGTAGAATGTGACGTCCTTAGGCTGTTGGTGATAGGAACTGAGATAAAATCAGGGCCTTGTACACCATCTGTGATGAAAACGGCCATCTGTGCTGAAGGCTGTAAATTGCAAGGGTTGTAAAATTAAGCAGAAGTCACCGTGATAATACTATCACTGGGCTTCTATAGGAGGCGCTTAACTCTTCCGAGAAATATATAAAAAGATGCAGATAATGAAGAGTATGTACTAGTATTTGAAATATGGAGGAATAACAGCTAGCAATGAAGCAAATGACAATATTTTACACTAATGTACCCACACAATGCGTTAGGTATGAGGTGAGTAAAAATGTAAAATTTATACAAATCAATAGTATAGGCAACCAGATCTGGAAAGTCCAGCGAGTTTCTTCAGATGTCCATCAGTACTTGAACAGGCTGCTCTCTGTCTTTACCCAACTGGATGATGTAATTCTATGATGTAAAACAAAAACAAAAACAGAGGCGCCACATGTGTAGATCAATATAACCAGAAATCAACATGCAAGCCTGAGGAAACGGGGTGTTCCCCGAGAAACGCGTCGCTTTATTGTATGGTCTATGGGGAGATAGGTTGTCATCACCCAGCTGTAATTTGTTATACTGTTTGGTATTTTTATTTTGTATAATAAAATACTGATTTTATACTTTTACATAAGTCTGGTGTTGGTGTGACTACCCTCATAGCAGTAACACTGTAGCTCTTCCTCCTCCTTCCACTGCAGTTTTGGCCTTAGTCCGTCATTCAGGAGACAAGTATTTCCAACCCATCTGGGGGAGATCAACACACAGCCAGCTGGTTTGCTGTTGAAAACCAGCCCGCCCCTACTGGCACAAGAGAGTGCCGCCTCGTTTGTGAGTACCCTTATTCCGCTCCTTTATTGGATTTTCTGGTTATATTGATCTACACATGTGGCGCCTCTGTTTTTGTTTTTGTTTTGTTTTACATCAAGGGTTGTAAAATGTCTTAGTGAATCCTGTGGTATCCTTTTGATCTATTGTTTACATACAGATTTCCAACTGGTTTCCACTTGTCTTGTCACCTCTGAACTGGAACTGTAGGTCAGTGTGCATTTAACCCTTTGTATAGACAAATGTCCCTTAGCATTTCATTATTCAATAATGTCCATAGAAATAACAGTCTGATATTAAAGTTAGGTGTGTTCATAAAATACAACATTCCCCTCTTTGATCATTAAATCACTTATGATCATAACGTTGTACTGCTCACTTTATAGTTTCTTCTGTGAGTGGGGCAACCTGAAATAAAACCATTCATTCACATCCATACTCTAAATAAATACTAAAATTCCATTCCCTTACAATGTGTAGCACATTCTATCAATCACATTATGAATATGATGATTAAATCAATTTTACAAATACAATATTTTTTTTACCCGGTTAGAATTAACAATAATCTGAGATGTATATAACATCACATCAGCAAATTCAGAATAATTATACTTTAATTGTTACATATCACACACAATCTTTATGACTACTACTAGGAGTAGTGCTCAAACTTTGCAAATTATTTTCTGGCATATTGTGAGATTTGAATGTTATACATTTGTGACAGATTATAATTTATTAATACACAACGGCTGCTATCTGAGGTCATAAACAAAACGTAGCATATAGCTTTGCAAAACATGTATACCTTTGTCTTTAAAGGGAGAGTACACTGTAAAATTGTTTTTCCATAAATATATTTTAAATTACTTGTTATACCAACTGCAGAGTATAAAATATTTGAGAAATTGCATTTTCGTGTTTATTTGTTTATCTGAAGTAGCTGGTTTTGTGCTTTGAAACCACAGCCTATTACAATGGGTTGAGCTTCAGGTAATATCAGATCTCATTATGTTATCACTTTTATGTACACAGACTTGCTTCCTTATCTTATATTTGTCTGGAACACCAAAGCTCAATACATAGATAGAACAATGGAGAATTATAATTTTATTACTTAACTATCCTGCCCCCCACTGTGAGTTTAATTCCTTCTGCTGATTGTGTTTACTTAGGCTTGTCAATAGCGTATACGCCAGTATTAAAACTTTCAGTATAGGTTGGGAAACCATAGGTTAAATCATCTACTTCAAATGCAGAAATATGAGTAAAGGAGCTACTTGCAACCAATTTAATACACTCTGGCAGTTTAATACCAATTTAATACACTCCTAATTTAAAGGGGAGAAAGTTTTTGGGTGAACTGTCCCTTTAACATTAAATCATAGTCTTATTATCTGCTTCAAGGCATGCGCACAGTCTTATAATCTACTGGTCAGCACTTAGAGACCTATAAGTAGACAATGTTATACTCTTTAAACGTAACTGGCTTATGAATTTTTTTTTTACTGAAAAACATTGCCCAGTGTGGCAAAACAGATTTAAAATAAAAAAAAACTAATATGGAAGCATTTAAAAAAAAGTTACCTATTGTTAAAAAACAAACAAAAAAAAGAGATAAAAAATAAAAATGTGCTTAAAAATACAAAAATGGTAGTGAATAAAAAATGTCCTTAAAAATAAAAAAATGTCCTTAAAAATACAAAAGGTAGTGAAGGGATCCCCCATTTGGTTCCTTGATAGAAAAGGAACCATATTACAAAAAATAACAATAATTCATTTTACACATATAAAACACAGAACAAACACAACATAAAAACAGTACGCCACACAAAACATGTTGCTGTTCTCTTTAAATATAACAGCTTTCTTAAATAACTAAATTTGGATTTTGCATTAAATTATCCAATTTAAAATATCTGGTCTTCTCTACAGTAAATGATTTGTGCTTCTTTGGGTGATGGTATAGGTTGCTTCTGTAAGTAATCAGAATTGTTAGTTCATGACATTAATAACACAAACAAAATAACATAGACATATAAAACAGTACTTGAAACCATGACTTTTAAAATAAACTGGTTATGATCAATTGTTTGCAAACAATTCATTGTGACTATATTACATTTATGTAACTGATGAGCTCATCATAAAGTACCACGTGGTCTTTAAGAAAAAGGGGGAAATGCATTTCTTTATACTATAAACATTTTATTCATGGATAGCAACAACCTGTGAATAAAAATAAACAATTACAAAATTCTTAATTTCTAGAAGTAGACTGTACAAAGTTCACTTCTCTTCAAGTAATATCCCTAAAAAAAAGAAACATAGCATTAATATAGACATATATATACAAAGTAAATAAATTAAACAAAATAAATCTCTACTTGCCTAAAGTAAACCATCACTATACATGGAACACAGGGTAATAGAATGTAGAGAATAGGGACAGATTTCTGCAATCAATTGGCAATATACACAAGCTGAGCTAAATTGAATATCAATAGATGCATTGCCAATTGTGTATAATTAAACAGTGCCCAAAATGGCCAGTTTATGTAAGGCATCTGAAATGGAACATTTGTCCCTTCTTTTTTAGATGGGGGCTCTTTGCAATTTTGCTGAGAGTCTTTTTTAGATGGGGGCTCTTTGCAAGTTTCCTCCCTAGTAGGTTCTTCTATTATTTCTTTCTTTGTTAAAGAAGATATATTCTGTTCCTTTTCACCTTCAAATATAGCACTATATTTTCCTTCCTTACTTAAATATGATATTTTGTTCTGCCTCATAATGTAATTTTTATTCCTGATATCTCTCATTGATGTCACACATTCCCTCATGATGTGCCCAAACTTTCCACATTTAAAACAACGTCTTAAAAATCTCTGCTTTCCCTGACTCTCAGTTAGCATAGATATATTATTATGAGTAGCATTCTTATGGTTTGAGTCTTTAAACCAGTCTTTAAGTATGCTAACAAAGTTTGTATAGGAGCTGGCATTTCTAAGAGTGATTCTTGTACTACTGTCAATTAATGTGCATTTATTTGCCATAGAATACAGAAAATCTGCATCATCTGGGGACATGTTAGGGCAGTTATAAGTTATCTTATACAGTGCAAGGTACTCAGTACAAAACAAAATCGGGTCATCTCCTTCCTTTAAACTTGCATTTGCTATGGCACTGGTACCTCTGGCATCACGACAACACATAACATACTGTGATTCCTTTAATCTGTCCCCTGAATTTCCCCAGTTTGCATCAATATCAGGAGACACTCCTTTATGGGTGCCTACTGGTGCCCTTAGCTGTGCAGCTACTTGTGATGGCAACCAGGCCTGAAGCAAAGCACAGGCATCTCTGTTGCCTAAATTATACTGAGTAATAACAGCTTCTAACTTATTAGAAAGGATTACAGGTGGTGTGGAGGTATCAAAGTGACCTAAAATATGGCACAAATTATTACGGTCTTGTATTGTAAGGGGGGCAGAGTTACTATGATTATTTACTTTAGTCTGTAATTGGGGGTTACTTTGTCTGCATTCTATTTGAGGAGTTAGAGTAGAGGGGACCTGGTTTAAAGTTAACAAAGAACTGTCAGGAATGTTAGGGGTTTGTCCATCTAGTTCTATAGTTTGACTTTCATTACCATCTACTTCTAAAGGACACACATGTGCTAGACTACTCCTGTAACAGTTGCATTTGTCTTGTATCCCCTGTGCTTTAAGAGACAAGATACATTGTTCCTTATTTAAAAGCTGTGATTCAGACTCCCATAAGTCTGCCTTAAGTGATGCAATAACATTCTCTCTCTGCATTTCCTTTTCTTCCATACATATTACTAATTGTTCTCCCATGCCACACCTCACTTCACATTCATTAAGCCTCTCTTGTAGCTCAGCATTCAGTTTAGTAAGTTTGTCTATCTCTTCACTCAGTGTATCACACTCACATCTCTTTTCAGAGTGACTAGCAACAGCCATAATAGATTGACCAAGTTTATCCAGCTGTTCTATGATATCAGTTTTTTCTGCCTTCCATTCCAACTCTTTATGTTCAGAAATCTCTTTTATTCTTAGAAACATACTTAGTAAATTACTTAGCTCTCTTTTTTCTATGTCTTTCTGAAACAGTTTTCTACTTAGTTCATTATTGTGCTTTTCACATTGTTTAATTACATTATAAAACTGATGTGTCAATGGATCTTCTGCACATGTAATAAATGTGACAGAGGCATATTTCTTAATGTATTTCTCAACCAGTTCCATTCTTACTAACAATACACACACCAGATTCACACAACACACTATACACAGTACAGATGTACACAATGATCACACAACAAACTATACACAGTACAGATGTACACACTGATCACACAACACACTATACACAGTACAGATGTACACACTGATCACACAACACACTATACACAGTACAGATGTACACACTGATCACACAACACACTATACACAGTACAGATGTACACACTCACAAGTACACATCTAACATCAACAAACCTTTTTGCATTATTAGCCTAAAATCTAGACCTAGAGGGATCTCCTTTTGAGCTGCATGTAAAACTGGGCTATGCCTATTACACTTTACCCTCAGAGATGTCTGTTTACTCTCTTGTTTTCAGATTTTTGTAAACATAATTCAGCAAGAGACAATTAATACATTTACTTTTCTGTAGCATACAGAGACATTTCATAAATACAAAGAAACATATACTTACAGTACTTGCAGCTTTCTCTTTACACAGTGTCTTGTAGATCTGCACACTTCCCACACAGATAGGTCCGGTCTGGCCTCTATTCACAAAGAGTTCTTGCAGCTCCAGTACTTCAGTTTAGCAAATTCAGCTGTAGTTCAACGTGGAATTAATGATTTATCCACGTCCCATCTGGGGTGCCAAATGTAGAATCTGCTAACTTTATGTTACTATTTCCACACTAATATTACCTTTAGCTTAGGAAATCAGGATGCTGCTTGCTGAAAATATTTCTTTTATTATACAGAAAATAAGTATTTACATAGAAACAAGTTGCTAACTAATGTAAGGGAAGGAAAGGGAAGGTGGAAAAGGGGAGAGAGAGAGGTGGAAGGGGAGAGGTGAGAAGAGAGCTAGCTTAGCCTACAATGGCAACTAACTTATATAGTCATTCATTCTTTCTCACAGCCCAGCCCACACTCTATCAATTCTTCAGAGACCAGATGACATCATTAGATCAGGGGGGTAGAATGTGACGTCCTTAGGCTGTTGGTGATAGGAACTGAGATAAAATCAGGGCCTTGTACACCATCTGTGATGAAAACGGCCATCTGTGCTGAAGGCTGTAAATTGCAAGGGTTGTAAAATGTCTTAGTGAATCCTGTGGTATCCTTTTGATCTATTGTTTACATACAGATTTCCAACTGGTTTCCACTTGTCTTGTCACCTCTGAACTGGAACTGTAGGTCAGTGTGCATTTAACCCTTTGTATAGACAAATGTCCCTTAGCATTTCATTATTCAATAATGTCCATAGAAATAACAGTCTGATATTAAAGTTAGGTGTGTTCATAAAATACAACAGTACTACACTAGAGGTTTATGATAAACACTCAGATCAGTTGATTAGTAGATTGACAGAAAGGGGTTATAATATAAGAGCACTAGAATTGATTAAGATGGAAGTGAGAAAATGAATAGAAAGAATCTACTAAAGACAAAGAAAGCAAAAAGAAAAAATGTAAGACACCAGAAATCACAACATATAAACTTTATAACAGCATACAGCATTGTTTTAAACTCTTGCACGTTTTCTCTATCACAACCCATAACTTTAAACTTGTTAGATCAGTGCTTTTTAGCGCTGGCACAATAGCCAGTGAAAGTAATGCGTGTGCTAGAGCGATGCTGGCCAAGCTAAACCTTCTCTGGTAAATTTAATTTCCCAAGGACTTGTAATATCAAGTTGCGTGCTAATGTTAGCGCTTTACAGTAATACTGCTTATCATATCCCATGCTATCATTAGTGCAACCTTAACTATTGTTATTATACAGATTATTGCCATGGCCGGCGGTTGTATAAGGCAGTAAAGGCAGCTGCCTTAGGGCATCCCAACAAGGGGGGGGGCGCGGAGAGCAGTGCCGACTGCCGAGGTGCCGTGGATAATCTGCCACCCTGAAGCGTAATGGATGAGACAGTGAGTAATAGTGACTCAGACAGGGACATTTATCATTATATTATCATTATGATTGACGTTGATTAACTTAATTCATATTAATTTTATTATCGCCACGCCCGCTGGCTCCCTCTGGCTGGCTCTCTGCAACGCAACTTATTACTTCCTGTCGCTGACCTTCATGGGCTGGCCCGGCTATTGCTATAGCCTATGTGAATGTGGGTGCATGTGCGTGTGGTGTCAGAGAGGAGGCAGAGCTCACTTACGCAGCTGCGCTGCTGCCTGCCTGCCTAAGCCTAGTCTGGCTTACACTGAGAGGGAGAAATCATGCGGGATGAGCCGCCTGGCTCCACGTGACTGAGGGCCGCTCACACACTGAACTATCTAAGAGCCACATGAGGTGAGTGATGATGCCCAAGACGGAGACAGCCAGACTGCAGACGACTCGAGTGAAGAGTGAGGTAGGAATGGTGGCGCAGCGGGGGACTCTGAGGGGCCGGGCACTGAGGATGGGGGAGGGCAGAAATATAAATTTAATTTCATAGAGAGACAGAGTTGTAAACTTGTGCACAGACTCCTCTGCAAAGGTGGCTGGAAAACTTGTACTTGTAAATTAAGGCCATGCATTATTCATAGCTGAATTGATATACAGAAAATAAATGTTATACATGTTCCTTCCTTTCATAAAACCATAAAGGTGGCACATGGGCTCTGCCACACGTGCCTGCATCCCCTGCACATTAGCCTTTATTTTTTAGTTTAGTGTAGTGTTTAATACGTAATATGCTACATAACTGAATAAAGGCTAATGTGCATGGGGAGCAGTCATGAAAAAGGACAATATATTTAAATAAAATGAATCATTCATGATGAATGATTCATTTTATTTAAATACATTTGCCTTTTTAATTAAAATACAATATAACTGGATCACTGTTATATACATAGAGGCTGGCATGGCAGACTTTGCCTTGGCTTGGGGCTGGAGACTATGCCACTGCCAGTGAGGTGTATGTACAGTACTTCACTTCTGTTTTTTTAATCTATTTGCAGGCAGCAGGCCAAGGGTTAAAACAAATTTCAGTCTGGGCAATGCTAGTGGGACATTGGGACAATAGTTGTGAAGGAATATTGATGTGGACGGTCATGATATAAGCATGGTGATGATGGTGTTGCATGAAAATGCCAGTTTATTCTGTAGGAAACAGGGAGTTTCAATTGATATATTAAGGGGCCAGGGCTATAATTATGTATTGTACTATATTACATTTAATATAAGTTCAACTGTTTTGTTAAAAAAATTATTTAAAGCCATAAAACTAATTTTGAACTAACTGCAGGCAAATGAATTTAGCTTTTTGCTCCAAGCACAGTCCTTGTTGAAATTGCAGGACAGGGCCTTTTGGCTTGCAGACAGTGTATCAATTGCAACACTATAGTCTGACTATCTTCCTACTTATATTATTTGATTAGATTGCTTAATGGAGCGCAAATAAAATGTACTTGTTATGAGGGTTGTCTGGAGGAGGGCAGGGAGGTTGGTGGTATTGTCGGGGGGTGGGTTTATGATGTCATGGTGGGGATTGAGGGTGGGGCTCAAAATGTACCTTCACCTGTGTAGACAAAAATCCGGGCACCGGCCCTGATTATTGCCCTATAGATTCATTAAAGTCTCTGTAGTTCCTGGGATTACAGCCCTTGACTGTTAATTAGCTGGTGACTAGCTGTTACACCAAAATGCCACAAAATAATATTTACCTCTTTTACAAGCTAAATCCCATAAAACTTAAGGATCTTATATACTTTTATTTTCATTAAGTTTTAGAATGAAGACATTTTGAAGATGTTATGTGTAAAGAGTTGAACATGTTGGGCAACACTCAATCGACAACAGCTGTCTAAAAAAGAGCTTTACTTCATAAAAGTAAAGTAAAAGTTGATTTAATTTAAATAAAACTATTACAGCTGTGTCAGTTGTGTACTACTTAATAATGTTCATTGGCTGATAAACACTTCCTGTTAATGCTCATTGGTTGATAGCTACTTCCTGCTAATTTAAAATAACCATGAGTAGGAAGTAACAATAAGCCAATCAGCATTAGTAGGACATGCACAGCTGATATTAATATATTTGTTTAGATTTAAACTTAGACAATATATTTTCGTATTTCTTCATATTTTTTTGGACAACATATGGTGCTCTTTTACATGGATAACATAATTGCTTGAGTACTATGTCTCTATGCTTGCAGAGTCAATGGGCTGGATACATAGATGCTTGTTAGGCTGCCAGTGGGTTGTGTTATAAAAGAGAGTTTATGTTTGAAATTCATTATGGGTAATTTTACCTATCTTTTAAATACTTAGAACTGCACATGATTGTTGAAGTAACATTTAACACCTTGTAATAACAAGACACTTCTGTTTTGCTGACATCACTAGCTACAAAAGACTCATTAATTGGATTCAACAAACTGTCAATGCTATTCAGCAGGTCATAGATGCAGCATAGATCGTGATGTGATTAGTGGGCGGAGCTTGGCAGCCTTGCAAAGTGACCAGAAACAATATTCATTTTAAAGGACCAGTCAACACATTAGATTTGCATAATCAACAATTGCAAGATAACAAGACAATGCAATCGCACTAACGAATTTCAAAGTTATGTATATTTCCACTCCCCTTGTACCATGTGATAGCAATCAGCCAATCACAAATGCATATACGTATAGTCTTTGAATTCTTGCACATGCTCAGTAGGATCTGGTGACTCAAAAAGTGTAAATATAAAAGACTGCACATTTTTTTTAATGGAAGTAAATTGGAAAGTTGTTTAAAATTACATGCTGTATCTGAATCATGAAAATGTAATTTAACCTGAGTGTCCCTTTAAAATAACTTTTTTACTGTTACTGCTACTTGATATAGAAAGGGTGCAGGAGGATATTTGCAGCTTAATCTAAAGTAAGACTTTAAGATGACTAAGGTGTAGACTGTCCCTTTAAAGCTTCCCATTGTTTTGAATGGTTAAAAGTGATTTAAAAGTTTAATTAAGAGGGAAAACGCATTGTGTTAAAAATTAATTATTCCTGCTTGAGCTGTTCTACTTCCTCCACAGAGACTGACGTAATCATACTTAAATATGGTGACATTTCTAGACAATGAGATTTAAATGTCATGTTATTTAAATCTTGCCCAGATTGTCCATATCAAACAAAACAAGGAAAATGTACCCTACCAGGATTTTCAAGGGGTATATCCTAATTTTGCAAATGGACTTTTTACAACTAAATATGTTTGCATCTTTTTAAATTTGATGATTCACTTTCAAAACATAATAATAAAAAAATGAACACATAGAAAAGTCAACCAATACATCATAGTCCTAATCAGTCAAATTTTAAATCTCACAATCAAACTGCTTAAATTAATACTAATTAATATTGTAATTTTCTTTAGACCACTGTTTCCTAACCTCTCTACCACTTTAAAGGTCACAGGCTAAATTTAAAACATCCCAGATTTATTGACAAACACTGCCTTTGTGTAACTGGTTATAAGAGAGCAAGGGGTGGGGCTGAACAAGTGTTGCTTCTGCCATCTTAAATTCTTAAAGGGACATGAAACCTACATTTTCTCTATCATGATTTAGATAGAACACACAATTTTAAACAACTTTCCAGTTTACTTGTATTATCAAGTTTCCTTCATTCTCTTGTTATCATTTGTTGAAGGATCATCAATGCACTACTGGTTTCTAGCTGAACACATGGGGGAGCCAATGACAATGGGTATATATATGCAGCCACCAATCAGCAGCTAGAACCTAGGTTCTTTGCTGCTCCTGAGCTTTAAAAAAAAACTATAAACAAAATACAACAAACAAAATAATATCATATGCGGCAGGAGATATCTTTTTTTTAATGCTGGAATAAAAAGTAAAATAAATAGGTGTTTTGCGTGGATTTCAAATTCCAGGATATGGGTATTAGCCCCATTGAATGCCCCCCTCTGGACTCATATGTCTGCATGGTATACTTAAAGTCAAAGTCAATCCTAGCATTGTACAAACGCTAGGATTGACTATTGAAACAAATAAAGGGGACTTTCATTCATGAAGTATAAGATACGTCATGTAGAAAGCTGCTTTATTTGTTTCAATCGATCGCCGTTTTTAGCTGCTACAGCAGCCCATGGCTAAAAAATTTTTTACTAAGAGGTGACGTTTTCACATCTTAACCAATAGCCGTGTGGTAAATCCGGCTCGGCGCCTATGGGAGCCGGATTTACCGCACGACTATCGGCTAAGAGGTGAAAACGTCACCTCTTATCAAACATTTTTTTTAGTCGTGGGCTGCTGTAGCAGCTGAGAACGGTGATCGGTTGAAACAAATAAAGAAGCTTTCTACATGAAGTATCTTATACTTCATGAATGAAAGTCCCCTTTATTTGTATCAATAGTCAATCCTAGCGTTTCTACAACGCTAGGATTTACTTTCACTTTAAAGGGACAGTCAAGTCCCAAAAAAACTTTCATGTTTTAAATAGGGCATGCAATTTTAAACAACTTTCCAATTTACTTTTATCATTAATTTTGCTTTGTTCTTTTGGTATTCATAGTTGAAAGCTAAACCTAGGAAGGTTCATATGATAATTTCTAAGCCCTTGAAGGCCGCCTCTTATCACATGCTTTTCTATTTTCTTTTCACAACAAGGGAGAGCTAGTTCATGTCATCCCAGTGGTGTATTTAGGTTTTGTGCTGCCCTAGGCACTCAAAATTCTGCTGCCCTTCCCCCCCTCCCTAAGTTTAAGGCCTTTTTTGGTCACAATATTTTAACCTCACATCACGTATCATAGGTTTAATACATTCACAACACTGCACTCCCCAGTTACATAGTTTTTTTTATAAACCGTTGACACCTCACATCACACACCATATTGTGATACTGCTCTCACACCTAACATAACACACCAAATTGTGATACTGCTCTCACACCACACTTTATATTGTGATACTGCTCTCACACCACACTCCATATTGTGATACTGCTCTCACACCACACTCCATATTGTGATACTGCTAACACAACACACTCCATATTGTGATACTGTTAACACACTTCACCCTTCAGTTTTACTAGTCACCATTGCACATCTCACACATTCATACTAAATTTTCACTTTCTTGTAATGGTATTATGGTAAAGTAAACTGCTTATAAGTAGATATTACAGAAATATTTGCTCTAAGACATGGGTGTCAAACACAAGGCCCACGGGTCGAATCCGGCCCGCCAGACCTAGTCATGTGGCCCGTGTAGCCGCCGTCAGCCTTCACCTTTTATTCTTGCTTTTTTTTTTTTTGACACAAGAAAGCCGCCTCTTCAGCGCATACATGGCAGCCTACAAGCCAGCCCTCTAGCGGCGCTGGCCGTTCTACACAGGAAACCTCCACTTTACATGCATTTAGGAAACCTCCACTTGTTTTTATATTGAGCGCATGCCATCCTGTGATGTGACAGATCCAACGGCTGCCTGAACCCTTCTCTCCTGTACTGTAAGTACATATGATGTATGTGGGGGGGGAGGGGGGGTCTGCTTATTAGGGGGGGGTCTGCTTATTATTCTGCTTAAAAGTCTGAGCGGTAAACTTTGGATATACTGACCACTTCCGTGTCACTTTACAGTGGTATAACGTATCAGAGTGCTCTTGTGCTGTAGCAATCTGCAAAACAGCATGGAGGTTATCAAAGCTGGTAAAGGTTAAGTTCTGTTCTTTAAAGTCAGAAAAGCGTCGATTGAATTCATCAATCAGCCGATTCACTTTGGTACCATGCCGTTTTGCGGATTGCTACAGCACAAGACCTAACGCCAGATATCGATGGACTGACCTCAGGAAAACGATGTCAGCCATCTAGTCAGAAAAGTTAAAAAAAAGTTAATGCCTTGTGTTTGCCATATGTGTAATAAACAGTGTTTGGCAATATTTGTATGTTTAAAAAAAAATAATTACTGTCTGTTACCAAAAATCATTTTTCGATAAATTGTACAATAATTGTACATTTGAATATCTACTTGCCATTATTCTTATTATTAACAGTAATAATTGAATGCAGTGACAAATTTATGATAATAAAGAGTGGACACACAATCCTACAGATACAAGTGGCCCTTTGAGGGTGACCAAACTGCTGATGCGGCCCACGATGAATTTGAGTTTGACACCCCTGCTCTAAGAGAATGTATGTGCTCCTATCTACAAGTACCAGTATATACATGTATATACACTTTGTGCATACTCAGGTACTCACCCCTCAGTTCCCAGACTCCACCACTTCACACTGTAGGCACTGTTTTCACTTCAGTGTCCAGGTTTACAATGTAATCAAATAACTTGTTAGTGAGTAAATACAACTGAGTTTGGCATGTCTGACAATGGAGATAGTAAAGCGTTATCTCAGGTTTAGCTTTCCACTCCTTTTGATAAAATAGTTAGCAATTCATATTTCTCTCCCTCGAAAGCGGTTTATGTGCAGTTATAGTGAAAGTGTTGGCTGTCACCCCGGTATCTGCACACAATTCTTACCTCACTCTGGTCCTGAACTCAGTTACAACGAATCCCGTTTCCCTTATCAGCTCCCAATCATCAGCTAACTCTTCCACCGTTTGTGACGAGTTGCTGTGGAGACGAAAGAGCATGCGCGCACAGTATTGGGTCCCGGTCTCCTCCAAACTGGCCATGCTGGAGATGTAGAGTAAACATTTGTGGAGAAGGCCGTTAAACACTGTACAGGTGAAGTTAAGGCCTGTGTCTTTTGCCTGATCTAAACAGCATAAGGCTGACACGCAGGAAATAGCTCTCGAGTGGAAAAGTGTCTGCTTTGTAAAAGAGCTAATTTTATTAATGTGGATTTTAGAAATTAGCTGGTGTTAGTGCCACCTTACCTCCCAGCAACCCCCCTCATTGTTTTCCCCATACGGTTGCTTAATTAAGCCCACTACTCTTCCGCTCTCTAAAGAGCCTGTAGAAAGAAAGTGCTGCCCCCTCTAATCTGCCGCTCTAGGCCCGTGCCTTGTCAGCCTAGGCCATAATACGCCCCTGTGTCAGCCATATAGATAACATTGTGATTACGCCTGTGGCTTGTGGCAGACACTGCACTAATTGGCTAAAATCAAAGTCAATAGATAATAAATAAAATGTCATGTGATCAGGGGGCTGTCAGAAGATGTTTAGATACAAGATAATCACAGAGGTAAAACGTGTATTAATAGAACAGTGTTGGTTATGCAAAACTGGGGAATGGGTAATAAAGGGATTATCTATATTTTTAAATAACAAAAATTCTGGTGTTGACTGTCCCTTTAAAGGGATACTAAACTCAAATTTTTTCTTTCATGGTTCAGATAGATCATGCAATTTAAAGCAACTTTTTAATGTACTCCTATTATCAACGTTTCTTTGTTCTTTTGGTATCTTTATTTAAAAGGCAGGAAAATAAAGCTTAGGAGCCGGTCCATTTTTGGTTCAGAACCCTGGATAGCCATTGCTTATTGGTGGCTGACATTTAGCCTCCAATAAGCAAGAGTAACCCAAGTTCTGAACCAAAAATGGGCCCACTCCTAAGCTTTATATTCCTGCTTTTTAAATAAAGATAACAAGAGAACGAAGGAAAATTGATAATAGGAGTGAATTAGAAAGTTTCTTTAAATTGCATGCTTTACCTGAATCATTAAAGAACAAAAACAATGGGTTTTATATCCCTTTAAATCCCATCATCAATTTGTTGGACTTCATTATAGTGGCTATAGCCTAATAAGGAAAACAGAATAATTTAAAATAAATGTATTCAGAGCAAAAACAATATTTGCATGTAAAAAGAAAGTTTATCTATTTTCTAAACTAAATATAGTAAATATATTTCAAGCAAGAGTAATGGAATTATAAAGCCTGCAAATAGCGTACACATATAACATAATAATGACCTTGTTATATGTGAGCATGCACATTTAGGGCATAAGTCATCTACACCCTGTCAGTTCTTTTACTCATCATTACGTGCTAGCTTTTGGCAGGCAGTTGAACAATGTTATAGTTTAAGGAAATGGCTAAAATTGTAAAGCAAAGCATTGTTTGGTAGGCATTGTTTGACAATGTCAAAGTCAATTTACATGGTTTATACAAATAGGCTTTTAGGCAGAAATTTGTCATTTTAAAGGAAGTAATTTTAATATATTAATATCAAAATATATTTGTATTTCTGAAGGTGAGAAAAAAATTGTTTTTAAAAGCAAATGATTTGTACACAGGAACAGCTTAACCATTAATATGTCTTTTTCAGTAAAAAAAAAGTTCTTTGACCTTTTTTTACTAAAAGAGAACAAAAAAAATAAACTGTAATGTTAACCATTTTTGTGTAACATGCAAAGCAATGACATAAATATTGAAAAATACAGTGGTTTTACAATAAATTCCTCATTGATGCTGAGAGTGAGTAAACTGTACTTAATTATTTGTCAATTAAATGTTTTAACATTTTGAAATATATCTATATATAATTTGATGGCAAGAAATAACATTAATGCTAGAATTTAAGTTCCCAATCAAATGTTAAAAGCATGGAAAATCTGAAATGAAACCCCCCACCAAACAATATATTATATTCAGGGTTACCAGATGTCCTGGTTTTATTGGGATAATCCCAGTTTTCAGTGAGCTGTCCCAGTGTCCCAAGAATTATTGTCCCAGGTTTGGCCATTCACCCAATAATCAATTACTAGAGTGGAGCTCCACTGAATCACATCCACTCATCCCTGTCAGGTATTACTGAAGCGTGGTGGCAACAGTGATAAAGCTGGGAGCAAAGATCTGGGGGTGAGCTAAGCTCGTGCTTATGCCTAAACTCTGCTAGATGGAGGCTTTTTGCGGGTTGCACTTGTATTACAAGTTGAAAGTAAAACGTTTTCATGTGAGCATAAACCTGACGCATCAAAAAAATTATTGCGACCGTGTTAACTGCGTGTTAACCTGAGCATGTAATTTTAAAGTGAGTTATTGAAATATTACATATAAAATATCTTATATATATATATTATTAAAAAAATTAAACATAATGTAAAATATTCTAAATAATCCAGATATTTTACAGTATTTAATATTTTTTAATAATATATTTTTATATGTAATATTTCAATAATGCACCTTAAGATTACTAAGTTTTCATGTGCGCTAACCCTACCACATTAAAGTCTAAATTGCAAAACACGATGCGCAAAATGCAAATTTTACAGTCCTATGTTCTTCACTTAGAAAATAATGTACTTTTTATTATTAAATATATATTTCTATATATAACTGATACTGTTGATCTTTACATATTTATGTATAGGAACATATATATATATATATATATATATATATATATATATATATATATATATATATATATATATATATACAGTATATATATATATATATATATATATGTAAGTGAAGAACATTGGAATGTGAGATATGTACAGTAAATATACAGTAAAACAAATAAATACATGTGTACACACACACACACACACACACATATATATATATATATATATATATATATATAAACACTGATTATTTATAATTATTTTGAATTATTTATTTTTTTAAATTTCATATCATATATTGTTACTAACATTTACATATTGTACAGATTTCTCTTGTAGCGCTCTAAAGGTATTGCTACTTCCACATAGTTACTGGAACATATCATATTGATCACTGTCCGTTCTTGTATCTAATGCTTTTAATTCTGGCCAATATTACATGAATTTTAACCTTTCACTATTTTTAACATATTTATAATAAACGTTATCATTTTTATCACTCATTTTTATATAGTCCCACATATATATTTTTTACCCTAATAAAATTATATATATTTTTTCACGTTCTATTTTTATTAAATACGATTAAACATTTATCAGCTCATATCAATTTGGAGCACCCCTTCGTGCGTCCCTCCATCCAATTATATGGAGTGGATTTAGATCAAGGGGGGTCCTACAACACCAAATACAGTCCCGTTTGACTGTTTTTGTGAAATTCCTCTCCTGTTTATAAGTTATTAAGTTAACTATTTAAGACCTCATCCACTTAAAGGATTCTACGCCGTTGATCACTGATTCCTGTAATTCTACAGGTGAGCTATCTATATAATCTGCTCTTGCTGATTACACTATTGTACTAATTGGGGATATATTTATCTCTTTGTACCCATATATGCACATGTGGAACATCTCTTGAAAGCACTGTTAGAAACACCATCTCTACAAACCACAAACATTTCCTCTCACTCTGGAGGAAGTGGGACTCCCCTAACAGCAGCATTCATCAGATCCATTCCCAGTGCTCCTGTCTACCAAGCCTCCTTCAACCTTATTAGGCGCAACTACCTACAAACACATCCAGAACCATATATATATATATATATACGTACATGCATACCCATATTTAGATATGTATATGTATGTATCTATATGTTAAAGCCCTTTGCATGCATTTTTTTCTAACACCTGAGGCCTCATATCTTTGAGCCCTTATAACTTTTATTTAAATTTTTTTATTAGATACACAATAGCAAAAAAACAAGCAAACAAACAAATAAAAAAGCAAACATAAAAGAAGATGGGATGAAGGCATAGACTTGTGCATTTGTTTAAGAGCCAAGCGCGCTAAGCCTCCATTTAGCGCAGACCGGGCTCTAGAGGGAAGAAGAGGGGGTCAGCGCACTCTTCAGTGCTCGTAGGTAATTATTTTAGGTACAGGTCAATTTTTCCCCTGTTCTTTTTAAATATTTACATTTATAGTTTGAATCCTTCTTAGTGATCGTTTAAATTAAAGTTTTAAAATTTTCTCATAAAAAATTGATCAATGGTCAGAGGAAAAAAGTGTAATATTTATAATTATACGTGCTGAAATTACTCTATTAATAATTTTAATTATTTTAAAATTATCTCTGTGAAAAGTCTGTGTGAAAAAATCTATGTTGTAAAAAAATATAGTAAAAATATATCTTAAAAATATCTCTGTGAAAAAACTCTCTGTGAAAAAATCTCTGCGTAAAAAAATATATAAAATAGTTACTAATGTTGAAAAAAGTAAATAGAAAATTTTTCCTTTACTGTAAAACTTACTAGTGATGAAATGGCTTATTATTGTATGTGAAAATCAATCCCAAAAGGTGATAATTAAACTAAATAGTCAGAAAACTAAATGCCAAAACAAAAAATATAAATATATGTGATAGTATCAGTGGCAATTCCTAATCCTATATGTTGACACGTTTGCATAAATTAGTTTATTAACAAGTGCCCAAAATCTCTTTGAAAGAATATAAACATGTGTGTAAATCTAAATCTATTTATTATAAAGATAAAAGAAATTTAAAATTCCACAAGGGGACGTCTCCCCAAATTATACCAACATTACAAATGAATAAAAATGAATAAAAAGTATTTAAATAAAACGATCTCTGTCAGTGATCGACAAATTACCAGGAACTGTGTATCACAGGAATACAAATGTTACTTTGTTAAAAAAACTCTGGTTGTTACTTTGAGATAGAATTATGATCCCGGATCAAGTCTTTTATATAAAAGCAAACCAGGTGAATGGAAAAAAATGGCTATGCAAGTGCCGTAGTTGGTTATGTTTGCAAGCAAATTTTATGCCTTGTAGGAATGTTTTTAAGCTTCCTTTCGTGATGGTACAGTCAATTTGTATTTTTTACTTGTATATTACAATTCCTTTTTACCTCTTAGGAGATCCTCTGGAGCCAATGTCTAACGGTTATCCTCACACTGAGTCAGTCCGCCGCATGTGTCTTGGCGTCTGACGTCATCTGTGTATTTTCCTGCTGTCAGAAAAAAGTTTTGCGGTTGGAGCAGATGTTATATCCGAATGTAGTTAAAGGGACATGCCACCCACATTTTTTCTTTTATCATTTAGAAAGAGAATGCAATTTTAAACATCTTTCTAATTTACTTATATTATCTAATTTGTTTTATTCTCTTGATATTCTTTGATGAAAAGCATATCTAGATATGCTCACTAGCTGCTGATTGGTTGCTGCACATAGAAGCATCATGTGATTGGCTCACCATGTGCATTGCTTTTTCTTCAAATAAGGATATTTAAAAAATGAAGCAAAATAAATTATGGAAGTAAATTGTAATGTTGTTTAAATTTCTATTCTTTATCTGAATAATGAAAGAAAGATTTTGGGTTTAGTGGCCCTTTAAGGAGATCAATTTGTTATTTGGTCGTTGATATGGTTCCCTGCACCTAGTGCTAATGCACGCAGGGATAGAGCTCAAAAAATAAAAGCCAAAGTAGCAAAAATGGTGGTTTCAAATTGTTTAGAGTTCAGATATCATCATCTGTAGGAGCAGCACAGTCACTAAGATCAACGCGTTTCACTCACCAGGGAGCTTTATCAAGATCTTGATAACACATTTATCTCCTTAACTACATTCGGTTATAACATCTGCTCCAACCGCAAAACTTTTTTCTGACAGCCGGAAAATACACCGATGACGTCAGACGCGAAGACACATGCGGCGGACTGACTCAGTGTGAGGATAACCATTAGACATCGGCTCCAGAGGATCTCCTAAGAGGTAAAAAGGAATTGTAATATACAAGTAAAAAATACAAATTGACTGTACCATCACGAAAGGAAGCTTAAAAACATTCCTACAAGGCATAAAATTTGTTTGCAAACATAACCAACTACGGCACTTGCATAGCCATTTTTTTCCATTCACCTGGTTTGCTTTTATATAAAAGACTTGATCCAGGATCATAATTCTATCTCAAAGTAACAACCGGAGTTTTTTTAACAAAGTAACATTTGTATTCCTGTGATACACAGTCCCTGGTAATTTGTCGATCACTGACAGAGATCGTTTTATTTAAATATTTTTTATTCATTTTTATTCATTTGTAATGTTGGTATAATTTGGGGAGACGTCCCCTTGTGGAATTTTAAATTTCTTTTATCTTTATAATAAATAGATTTAGATTTACACACGTGTTTATATTCTTTCAAAGAGATTTTGGGCACTTGTTAATAAACTAATTTATGCAAACTTGTCAACATATAGGATTAGGAATTGCCACTGATACTATCACACATATTTATATTTTTTGTTTTGGCATTTAGTTTTCTGACTATTTAGTTTAATTATCACCTTTTGGGATTGATTTTCACATATAATAAGCCATTTCATCACTAGTAAGTTTTACAGTAAAGGAAAAAATTTCTATTTACTTTTTTCAACATTAGTAACTATTTTATATATATTTTTACGCAGAGATTTTTTTCACAGAGAGTTTTTTCACAGAGATATTTTTAAGATATATTTTTACTATATTTTTTTACAACAGAGATTTTTTCACACAGACTTTTCACAGAGATAATTTTAAAATAATTAAAATTATTAATAGAGTAATTTCAGCACGTATAATTATAAATATTACACTTTTTTCCTCTGATCATTGATCAATTTTTTATGAGAAAATTTTAAAACTTTAATTTAAACGATCACTAAGAAGGATTCAAACTATATCTGATACCTTTAGCTTTTTCTAGTGCACTTACTCCAACCCTCCTATTTTAAACTATCCCGAAAAGAACGAAGGATCTTTTCAATTTGTAAGTTGTGTGGTATCCTCTTTGTACCAGCGCTCTACTGATATCTCTTAGGCTATAATTATTTACATTTGTTTAGTTTTAAACAAAATGAATACCTAATAATGCAGCCAACGAATATTCGGGGAAATGAATTTCCCTGAATATTAGTTATGAAAATTTCAGACGAACCAAAAATATTTTGGCTGCACATCTCTACAATCAGATGCCGTACCACCTGCCTTATAAACAAAACAGAACTTACACCTTTGCTTTGACTTACCTTTGGCTAATCCAGAGCAGGGTTTTCAAATATTTACCCTAAAAGTCAAGCCCCCTATTATACATGTGAACTTTATATTCTACCATGATTTAAGATAAAATGAGTAATGTATACAATTGCTGCAGCTTAAAGGGACATGAAACCCCAAAAAATGATTTCATGATTCAAATACAGCATGCAATTTTAAACAACAATACCATGGGGACAAAGCAATAATAATAGAAGTCAATTGGAAACTTTTTTACAAAAAAAAATCAGTAATTATATATGGGAAAGAGAGGAAGGGATAGACACCAGGATCAAGAGTGGTAGAAATATCCATGAGACCATGGGCAGAAGAGGATATGGTTCCTCAAAATATATAACAATACGTTTATTATTTATGTACAAGTTTCACTATTGTATTGTAACAAAAGTTTCATTTTCAGTTCACACATGTAAATTGTATTGTCATTTCACAAAGTCTAGTGCACTGGTTTTCAAACCTGTCCTTAGTTCTCCCTAACAGGTCACATTTTGAGGATATCTGAACTGGAGCACAGGTGAAATAATCAGTTGATTAGTAAACATGGTTATTTTACCTGCTCTCATCCAAGGTAATCCTGAAAACCTGGCCTGTTGGGGGGGTCTGAGGACAGGTTTGAAAACTAGTGGTCTAAAGGGATAATTTACATTAAACCCTTGCTGCACATGGTGATGCTGATTTGGCAAAGAACCCTTGCAACCCTAAGTGAAATTTACTAAAACACCTCTGCGATTTTACCTTTTAGTCAATGGTTTGATCCCTTTAAACACAGTGCTATTGTGATGATGCTTTGAACATCGGCACTTAGTCACCAGCACCATTCCCTCAGCTATATTAGTAAACAGTAACTCATTGCAAAAGCAAAAAAAAAAAGTTTGTTTTTTATTTTCAGCACAAACACAACCATTAATTAATAAATACACATATTGGCCACTTTAATAGGTACAGCCCTGCTGTGCACACAAATGGTTTGTTCCATTATGTTGCACGTCAGGTGGCCACAGTTTTGGTATAAATACAGCAGAACAACCTTCCTACTACCAATTAAGCGTACAAACCGCAGTGAGAATGGGGAAGAGCAGTGATCTAATGGACTTTGAATGTGCCATGTTAGTAGGTGCAAGACGTGCTGGAACAAAGCGTATCTGAAATGGCAGTACTCCTGAACTTTTTATGTAACACAGTTTCAAGAGTGTATTGAGAATGGTGCAATGAACAAAAAACATACAGTCAGCATCAGTGCTGTGGAAGAAAAACACTTGTTGATAAGAGATGTCAGAGGCTAGACTTGTGCAAGCAAACAGACAGGCCACAATTTAGTAAATCACATCAGAATTCAACCTTGGTGCGGAGAAAAAAACATATTGCAACACACCATTAGGCACACATTGTCGAGGATGGGCTACAACAGCTGGGTGCCACGTCGGGTGCTGTTGTTATCAGAAAAGAACTAGAAAGCACGTGTTTTGTTGGCAAAACAACACCAGCACTGGACCATCAAAGACTGGAAAAATGTTGCTTAGTCTTAAGTTCCTAGTGTATGATGTTGATGGCAGGCTCCGAATCTGGCGAAAACAAAATAAATCCACGGACCCATCTTGTCTGATGAAAACTGTGCAATGTGGTGGTGGTGGGGGGTGTTGTTATGGTGTGGAGAATGTTTTCCTGGCACACGTTGGGTCCATTGATTCATGTAGATTCATGAAAATCGGTTTTCTCATGCACAGCAAAAGAAAAAAAGTGTGTACATGAATAGCACTCCACAACACGTAAATTACTGAACAAAGGGGCTCCCAAGAAACATAAGAAAACCCCCAGTACTTGGGGTAAAACTTAGCTTTTATTGATAAAAATTAAAAAAATAATGTGATGTATTAAAAGCACAGAGGAGTAACAAGGTAGCTTCTTTACAGGTTGGGATCCTCAGACACATAAAATAAAACACAATTACTATCACAGTAGTTTATTATGGGTAGTGGTTAATTAGGTGGTAACAGACAAGTTATCAGGGAGGGCACAATATTGGTCCTGTTAACTAGCAGATATACCCAATATGGAATAAGTTATCTGGACCTCTTGAGAGAGAGTATATGAATGACCAATATGTGTGGTTATTAAAATGTGCAAATAACCATATATTGGTAGGCAAAATGGTGCTACAATGCACTATAGCCAAATATAACTATTCACTTATAAGTATCACACAAGTAATGCTATAATGAACCTAAGATAACTAGATAGTTGGAGCAAATAGTTTAGGTAGAATCCTATTTGTCTGGCCAGTGGTATAGTCAATTTTGAACAGCTGAGTATTACCTGCTGTCAATTTTGTAGTATTTGCCAACTATAGACAGAGTGGATAATTAAATAAAAATTAATAGCACCTATATAGAATTATAATATTAAGATGCAATGTATGCGGATATGAATGATATATTTTTGTTATTAATAGTATGGTTCTATATGGGCAGGTGTAAGCTTCCAGTGGTAGAACAAAATTACTATCACAGTAGTTTATTATGGGTAGTGGTTAATTAGGTGGTAACAGACAAGTTATCAGGGAGGGCACAATATTGGTCCTGTTAACTAGCAGATATACCCAATATGGAATAAGTTATCTGGACCTCTTGAGAGAGAGTATATGAATGACCAATATGTGTGGTTATTAAAATGTGCAAATAACCATATATTGGTAGGCAAAATGGTGCTACAATGCACTATAGCCAAATATAACTATTCACTTATAAGTATCACACAAGTAATGCTATAATGAACCTAAGATAACTAGATAGTTGGAGCAAATAGTTTAGGTAGAATCCTATTTGTCTGGCCAGTGGTATAGTCAATTTTGAACAGCTGAGTATTACCTGCTGTCAATTTTGTAGTATTTGCCAACTATAGACAGAGTGGATAATTAAATAAAAATTAATAGCACCTATATAGAATTATAATATTAAGATGCAATGTATGCGGATATGAATGATATATTTTTGTTATTAATAGTATGGTTCTATATGGGCAGGTGTAAGCTTCCAGTGGTAGAACAAAATTATATTTACTGTATAATGATGTAACAATTCAACATGATATGGCTGGTTATAACTTCCAACCTTATTATTTTAATACCTTATCATTATACATTCATCCAGTTTTTACTATTGGAATTATCTAGATAACTAGTAGTAAAGTCAGAAATTGCCCAAGCACCAAGGGTGTAGCAAAACTTGTTTGCAGGTGTGCCAACTATTGGACCTGCACCAAGGTCCCAAGAAAACAGTCCAAAAATAATAGTATAGCTGCACCACCAATTGTATTAAAACATCATGTCTAAAGATAAAATGTCAACATGAATGGAGGCACTTAGTGGGCAACGTTGTTAACATATGCTGTGGCATTGAGGCATATGCTGTGGCATTCAGGGCGTTTGGGGACATGTTGTCTCCATTTTTAACTGCAGAATGTGCGAATGTTAGCTTCTTTAAAATCCAAAACGTTCATTATAATTAACCTAAGTTGGCATCCTTAGCGGAGCAATATTCCTACTCACTACGATTACTTTATTTATGTAAATCCATACAGTGGTTACTTCAGTGGGGAGTGGTTAAACTGTAGCTACGAGCGGAATTGTATTTACCGGTAATATGTGTGAGAGACATACATTGATATTACGCTAAGCTAACGTTACTATGGTGATTATCACCAATGAGGGCAAGTAAATTGTAGCCTCTTAACACTACTGATGTACGGTGCTCTTGTGGTTTATTAGATTACCAGTCATTTTGGTTACTATCATATGACTACCACAGTGGGAGGGGCTCCTTTAAAAATTACTGAGTTATAATAGCTTACAATTTTCAATATTCGATTAATATATCTTTAACCAAGCAGACTCTTATGGTAATAATATAGTAGAACATCTATGGATTATTAGTACTATTATTTCATTGTTATCACAGTGGGAGAGGGTGTGTTGCAAACAACCTACCTTAAAATAATTTATACTATTTAGTACCTGGGTATTGTGTTAGCTGCCAAGCTGATAAATGTAGAACTATATAGTATAATAATTTCCTAATTAAGTCATTCTCCATTTCTTAATATACTACCTACAATCACTACTAGTTATCTAAAAATAATAGTATAGCTGCACCACCAATTGTATTAAAACATCATGTCTTTATTTAGCCACTTTAAAACAGACAACGTTTCGGACCCATGTCCTTATTCATGTCTAACATTCAACTCTAAAAACAAACCTTATAAAGGCTGTAGCACCACCAACCACACCTATTTTCACCTGTGTTCACTTAATACAAAATACATTTTATTTTTGTGTTACTTAATGCCATCTGGTGGCCATCATTAACATCTCTTGTTGCATTATCATACTTTTTTCAGCAAAGGACATAAAGAGAACAAAAACTTTTTCATCATTGTTAATTATACATCAGGTTAATATACTCAGTAAAGAAAAAGAATAAATATAAACTTATTATCTTTATTCATTGTATTGCAATGTATCTTTTTCATAAAAAAAACATAAAAAAGAGATTTTTGCTTTTTCTTAACTCTTTGGACATTGCTAATTCAAATATCTTTTGACAAAAGGCCAATCCTCATTATTTCCCTTCCAATTAGATCATATTAAATGATCATCTTAAAAAGAGAATAATTCTTAGAGTTGATAAACACTTCTCAAACATGTCCTTCAACAAAGGATATAGAAACAAAAAGGTCAACCCAAAAAGAATTCTCTCCTTTATAAAAATTCAAGTTTCCAAATCCCTCCACATAATCAGCCTTAAATTAGGGAAAATATTGACTATATGAATTAAAATTCAAAAATATGAAAAAAACCTTTCAACAAAAGATACCCAAAGAACAGAGTAAATACAACCATCCGTATCCCTGAAATTTTAAACCCAAGACTTTTTATGAAAAAACTTGTCAGTAAAACTGCTATCAAGAACCTAATCATCCATACTTACTGGCACACACTCCAATCCATTTCCCTATTCATTCCATTGGGTGTCATAGTCCCCAGTTCATGAATCCAGTACAATTCTCTATACTTTAACAGATTAACCCTATTACCACCCCTCCTAGGAAGCTCTATATGTTCCAATATCTGGAATCTCAACTGATTGATCTGATGCCCAGCAGTAATGAAGTGGTGAGATACAGGGGCATCTAATTTACCTGTTCTAATATTACTTTTGTGTTGGTTAATGCGCTCCCGTACCTTCTTGGTGGTCTCGCCAACATACCCCAGACCACATGGGCATTTAATCAGATACACTACAAACTTAGAGTTACAAGTATAGTAATCTCTAAGTTTATACTTCTTACCCGACGAGGGATGGGTAAAAAAAGGGGCCCCTAATGATACTATTGCAATTTTGACAATTCAGGCATGGGAAACATCCCAGGTTTTTATGCCCAATGTGCCCCTGGGTAATCCTACTCTTTGGGCCCACATCAGCTTTGACCAATGTATCTTTAAGGTTCTTACCCCTTTTAAAGGCAGCCATAGGGGGACTAGAGAATTCTTCAACATTAGGATTAGAAATTTGTAAAATGTGCTAATGTTTTTTTTAGTACTTTTTGTATTTGGTTACTCCAAGGCGAATAATCATTAACAAAGATCATTCTTTCATCCTTCTTACTTCTCTTCCTGTCCTTAAGTAATTCTGTCCTAGGGATCTGCAATACATCTTCAATCCCCTGTTCAATTAGGTTGCTTGGGTATCCCCTCTGTTTAAAATGTTCACCCATTTCCAATAATCTCTCTTTTACCAAATTTTTATCTGAGACAATTCGTCTCACTCGCATAAATTGGCTTTTGGGTAAACTTTTTAACAGTGCCGGGGAATGCGCACTCTTATAGTGCAATAGATTGTTATAGTCTGTCTCTTTTTTAAAAAGATCAACAGCTAACAGCCCATATTGTTTATACACTGAGGTATCAAGGAAATCAATCCTTTCCTCACTTGTGGTCAGTTTGAACTTTATATGCTGTGTAGCACTATTGAGATCTTTAACAAACTGTTCCAGGGTTCCAATGTCACCCAACCAAATGCCAAAAATATCATCTATATAGCGCCACCAGGTGCCGCCATATAGATGAAAAAAATGATGGTTATAAACAAAATACTCTTCAAATGTGTTCATATAACTATTTGCATAGGTTGGGGTGACATTGGAACCCATAGCCGTACCTTGTAATTGCAGATAAAAATTATCTTGAAAAAGAAAGAAATTACATCTCAATACAATATTCAAAAGATCAAGAATAAAGTTTCGCTGGTCATTATTGATGGTTATATCCTGATCCAAACACCTATTCACTGCCCCTACACCTGCCTCATGTGTGATTGAGGTGTAAAGGCTAGTTACATCAAGACTATAAAGTATACCTTTGTTGTTCTCAAGTACTATATTCTGTAGTTTGTTGATAAAATCTCCTGTATCCCTGATATAGGAGGTTGAATATGTGTAGGGTCTAAGGACTCTGTCCAAATATATGGAGGCTTTAGATAGTGTGGAGCCCACCCCGGGTGATGACACGCAGCAAACACGGTCAGTAGTGCTCAATCTGAGTACCCACCCTCTGAGACAAGGGAAACATGAGACATTATCTAAGGGACTTTCATTTTGTCCAACACAGCAGAGACTTGATACCTTTACATTACAAAAAGACTTACATCGTTTTTTTAGTCATTTTGAATACAGGCTATATTTTTAAGGAGGCTGATAAGGGTGGTGCATTAGTGGTCCTTGAGAGGGATTACTATATACAAGAAATTTTGGGACAGTTGGCAGATGGTGAAGTGTATCAATTGTTGTCAATGAATCCAATCTTCAAAGTAAAGAAAGAGCTGGAAGCGTGTGTGTTGAGAGCTCAAAAGATTGGAGTGATTGACAACAAGACAACAAAATTTATTTTGGATACAGAGGACATTATACCTGTCCTATATACGCTCCCAAAGGTTCATAAAAATTTGAAAGAACCCCCTGGCCGCCCCATAGTGGCAGGGGTGGGCTCCACACTATCTAAAGCCTCCATATATTTGGACAGAGTCCTTAGACCCTACACATATTCAACCTCCTATATCAGGGATACAGGAGATTTTATCAACAAACTACAGAATATAGTACTTGAGAACAACAAAGGTATACAGTGAATAGGTGTTTGGATCAGGATATAACCATCAATAATGACCAGCGAAACTTTATTCTTGATCTTTTGAATATTGTATTGAGATGTAATTTCTTTCTTTTTCAAGATAATTTTTATCTGCAATTACAGGGTACGGCTATAGGTTCCAATGTCGCCCCAACCTATGCAAATATTTATATGAACACATTTGAAGAGTATTTTGTTTATAACCATCATTTTTTTCATCTATATGGCGGCACCTGGTGGCGCTATATAGATGATATTTTTGGCATTTGGTTGGGTGACATTGGAACCCTGGAACAGTTTGTTAAAGATCTCAATAGTGCTACACAGCATATAAAGTTCAAACTGACCACAAGTGAGGAAAGGATTGATTTCCTTGATACCTCAGTGTATAAACAAGATGGGCTGTTAGCTGTTGATCTTTTTAAAAAACAGACAGACTATAACAATCTATTGCACTATAAGAGTGCGCATTCTCCGGCACTGTTAAAAAGTTTACCCAAAAGCCAATTTATTCGAGTGAGACGAATTGTCTCAGATGAAAATTTGGTAAAAGAGAGATTATTGGAAATGGGTGAACATTTTAAACAAAGGGGATACCCAAGCAACCTAATTGAACAGGGGATTGAAGATGTATTGCAGATCCCTAGGACAGAATTACTTAAGGACAGGAAGAGAAGTAAGAAGGATGAAAGAATGATCTTTGTTAATGATTATTCGCCTTGGAGTAACCAAATACAAAAAGTACTAAAAAAACATTGGCACATTTTACAAATTTCTAATCCTAATGTTGAAGAATTCTCTAGTCCCACTATGGCTGCCTTTAAAAGGGGTAAGAACCTTAAAGATACATTGGTCAAAGCTGATGTGGGCCCAAAGAGTAGGATTACCCAGGGGCACATTGGGCATAAAAACTTGGGATGTTTCCCATGCCTTAATTGTCAAAATTGCAATAGTATCATTAGGGGCTAGGGGCCCCTTTTTTACCCATCCCTCGTCGGGTAAGAAGTATAAACTTAGAGATTACTATACTTGTAACTCTAAGTTTGTGGTGTATCCGATTAAATGCCCATGTGGTCTGGGGTATGTTGGCGAGACCACCAAGAAGGTACGGGAGCGCATTAACCAACACAAAAGTAATATTAGAACAGGTAAATTAGATGCTCCTGTATCTCACCACTTCATTACTGCTGGGCATCAGATCAATCAGTTGAGATTCCAGATATTGGAACATATAGAGCTTCCTAGGAGGGGTGGTAATAGGGTTAATCTGTTAAAGTATAGAGAATTGTACTGGATTCATGAACTGGGGACTATGACACCCAATGGAATGAATAGGGAAATGGATTGGAGTGTGTGTCAGTAAGTATGAATGATTAGGTTCTTGATAGCAGTTTTACTGACAAGTTTTTTCATAAAAAGTCTTGGGACTTCAGGGATACGGATGGTTGTATTTACTCTGTTCTTTGGGTATCTTTTGTTGAAAGTTTTTTTTTCATATTTTTGAATTTTAATTCATATAGTCAATATTTTCCCTAATTTAAGGCTGATTATGTGGAGGGATTTGGAAACTTGAATTTTTATAAAGGAGAGAATTATTTTTGGGTTGACCTTTTTGTTTCTATATCCTTTGTTGAAGGACATGTTTGAGAAGTGTTTATCAACTCTAAGAATTATTCTCTTTTTAAGATGATCATTTAATATGATCTAATTGGAAGTGAAATAATGAGGATTGGCCTTTTGTCAAAAGATATTTGAATTAGCAATGTCCAAAGAGTTAAGAAAAAGCAAAAATCTCTTTTTTATGTTTTTTTATGAAAAAGATACATTGCAATACAATGAATAAAGATAATAAGTTTATATTTATTCTTTTTCTATACTTAGTATATTAACCTGATGTATAATTAACAATGATGAAAAAGTTTTTGTTCTCTTTATGTCCTTTGCTGAAAAAAGTATGATAATGCAACAAGAGATGTTAATGATGGCCACCAGATGGCATTAAGTAACACAAAAATAAAATGTATTTTGTATTAAGTGAACACAGGTGAAAATAGGTGTGGTTGGTGGTGCTACAGCCTTTATAAGGTTTGTTTTTAGAGTTGAATGTTAGACATGAATAAGGACATGGGTCCGAAACGTTGTCTGTTTTAAAGTGGCTAAATAAAGACAAGATGTTTTAATACAATTGGTGGTGCAGCTATACTATTATTTTTAGATAACTAGTAGTGATTGTAGGTAGTATATTAAGAAATGGAGAATGACTTAATTAGGAAATTATTATACTATATAGTTCTACATTTATCAGCTTGGCAGCTAACACAATACCCAGGTACTAAATAGTATAAATTATTTTAAGGTAGGTTGTTTGCAACACACCCTCTCCCACTGTGATAACAATGAAATAATAGTACTAATAATCCATAGATGTTCTACTATATTATTACCATAAGAGTCTGCTTGGTTAAAGATATATTCATCGAATATTGAAAATTGTAAGCTATTATAACTCAGTAATTTTTAAAGGAGCCCCTCCCACTGTGGTAGTCATATGATAGTAACCAAAATGACTGGTAATCTAATAAACCACAAGAGCACCGTACATCAGTAGTGTTAAGAGGCTACAATTTACTTGCCCTCATTGGTGATAATCACCATAGTAACGTTAGCTTAGCGTAATATCAATGTATGTCTCTCACACATATCACCGGTAAATACAATTCCGCTCGTAGCTACAGTTTAACCACTCCCCACTGAAGTAACCACTGTATGGATTTACATAAATAAAGTAATCGTAGTGAGTAGGAATATTGCTCCGCTAAGGATGCCAACTTAGGTTAATTATAATGAACGTTTTGGATTTTAAAGAAGCTAACATTCGCACATTCTGCAGTTAAAAATGGAGACAACATGTCCCCAAACGCCCTGAATGCCACAGCATATGCCTCAATGCCACAGCATATGTTAACAACGTTGCCCACTAAGTGCCTCCATTCATGTTGACATTTTATCTTTAGACAGATGGTTACTTCCAGCAGGATAATGACTATGGGATGGTTCCATGATTTTTCTTTTCGGCAGTGGCCCGTTCAGTCCCCGGATCTCAATTCTATTGAACATCTTTGGGATGAGCTGGAAAGGGCTTTTCGCTTCAGACCTACACCTCTGTCGAATCTCTACAACACGTCGAACCTTGAAGCAGATGGGCTACAGCAACAGAAGACCCAGGTGCCACTCCTGTCAGCTAAGAACAGGAAACGGAGGCTACAATTCGCCCACAGGCTCACCGAAATTGGTCAATAGAAAATTGGAAAAAGTTGCCTGGTCTGATGAGTCTTGATTTCGTCTGTGACATTCAGATGGTAGGGTCAGAATTTGGCATAAACAACATGAAAGTATAGATCCATCCTGCTATGTATCAACGTTTCAGGCTGCTGGTGGTGGTGTAATGGTGTGGGGGATATTTTCTTGGCACATTTTGGGCCTCTTAGTACCAATTGAGCATTTATTAAACACCACAGGCTACCTGAGTATTGTTGCTGACCATGTCCATCCCTTTATGACTACAGTGTACCCATCTTCTGTTGGCTACTTCCAGCAGGATAATGCACCATATCACAAAGCTCAAATCATCTCAAACTGGTTTTTGAACATGACAATGAGGTCACTGTACTCCAATGGCCTCCACAGTCACCAGATCTCAATCCAATAGAGCACCTTTGGGATGTGGTGGAATGGGGAATTTGCATTATGGATGTGCAGCCGACAAATCTGCAGCAACTGCGTGATGCTATCATGTCAATATGGACCAAAATATATGAGGATTGTTTTCAACACCTTGTTGAATCTATGCCACGAATAACTAAGGCAGTTCTGAAGGCAAAATGGGGTCCAACCCGGTACTAGCAAGGTGTACCTAATAAAGTGGCCGGTGAGTGTATATATGTATATAGATGCAGACCAACATTTCCATAAAGAAAAAGCTAAATATAGCAATTTCTTTACTTTATTACTTCAGAATTAAAATATTGGACCCAGATTACGAGTGAAGCACAAACGTTGGCGTGCAAGCGATATCGGGGTTTCACAATCATTTGCATGCAGGTTAAATTGTGCTTTTATTACACGTTGAAAGTAAACTTTATTACTTGAGTGCAATGCAAGTTAATGGTTGTCTGGTTAGCGCATCCTTAGAGCTGTTAAAGGGATAATCCACCCAAAATTGGAATCCACGTGGATGCATTTCAGTTTTGAATAGAAGCATTTTTGTAATATACATTAGTTAGCAAAAATGTGTATTTAAGTATGCACCATGCTCTAGCATTTTAAACACTGCACTTGTTCAGAGAGGAAAGGAGCTTGCACCATCTGGGAATGACTCAATTTGTAAATTGCTGACATACACGTGCCACTGGTGCTCTGAGCAGCTGCAGTATTTAAAATGCGGGTGCATTGAGAATATATAGCTAAGCTTTACATGCATGCACAGAGAAGAATGTTTACTAAAACAGTGAAAACATGTCTATTGAAAATAGGTTTATATTCAAAGATTTAATTAATCTATGTGCATTTAAATTTTGACCGGAATGTGCATTTAACTGTTTCACAAAACAAAAAAGTCTCACAAAACACATCAAAAATACATTACAAAGTACATACACTTACATGGCAGAATATGTTCTAAGTATTTATAAATATATATTCCTATTTATATATCTGTATATATATATACCTATGTATAATCATGTATATATATATATGTATATATATATATATATATATAGATATATATTGTACCAAAATACCATCCGATATATAAAGAAGTATTTAGTTATGAATAAATAGAACAAACTCTGCTATGTGCAGAACAGTGGAATGTGAAATATTCAGTTAGTGCATGAAAATATGAGATCAGATTTACGTGTGAGTGGGTGTTTTTTTCCAATTTTTTCTCCTTTGACTTCTATGGGGGAATAGATTATCGCTTGAACGATATTCTAAGTTCGGCTTTTTGCATGAGTCTGGTTTATCCCCAGCAAGAATAACTTTTAACTTTCAACTCATAATAACAGGGCAGCCTGACGCACAAAAAGTTTACTTCTAGCACAATTAGCGCTCTATCGAAAGCACTAAATAGTGCTCCACTCATAATCTCAAAAAAAAATTTTGTCAATGAATTTCCCCGTTTTTAAGATATAGATCACTCTTTTTAAGTAAGCATTTAAGGTTACACTAACACACTTTAATAATGTTTATTTAAGCTCTGTTAGGATTACCTATTTATATACATTTAGAAACTTAGCTTCAGTTTCAGTTTAAATACAGCAGTAAATACTGTTTTGTGTTCCTAGTGAAAGATTTACATATGGCTACAATCTTTGTTATCTATTGCTGTTATTATTTATTAAATAACTGTGTTCCACATAATGGAGTCCAGAACTAAAAGAATATCTGCATTGTTGTATGTTTCTATTATCTTTATCTTTCTCCAATATTTATTTTTCACATCAACACACTTGATTATTGGAAGTCAATATCATTGTTTACCACAAGCATGATCATTATTAGAAAGTGATTTATACCGTACATCTAAGAAGAAATGTAGACCATTGGACTTACATTATTTATTTACAGTATGCATCCTAAAAAGCATCATTGTAAACATATTTTTAATGTATGGCTACATTCACATAATTTATATAGCACATATTTTCTATTTATATTAAAACTACATATATTTTATCTATGGCCGATTCATAGAATATTTAATTTTTATTTAGCAAGGACATAGTGAATCTATTGTCCAGTTTATGAACAATCTAAAGGATAATGAAATGGGTCTCACCTTAACATACAATATACAACCTAGTAAAATCGAATATTTAGATGTTCTGTTGGAATGGGATAATGTTGTTGATAGCAAAATTTTCTATTTTTTTTCCAGCAACCATTTGAACAGTTGGAAGACAAATATACCTTATAGTCAGTTTAGGAGGATTCTTCTTAACTGTTGCACTATTGAAATTTTGATAGACAATCTCTTATATTAAAAAATAGATTTAATGAGAGAGGATATCCTGTATCCATAATTAATGACAGTTACAAAAGACCAAGCAATTTGGATAAATCACAAACTCTGGTTATAAAAGATAAATAAAAAAAGAAACCAGAATGAGATATGTACATCCCTCTTTATAGCACAGTACAATTTAAATCATAGGAATTTTAAACAAATGCTAAGGAAACATTGGCCAATCCTATTAAAAGATCCCTATTTAAAAACCACTTTAGATAATAACCCTATATTGGTTTTAAGAAGAGCACCAAGGGGTCGATCCGATAAAAATCGTCGCCCGCAAAAGCCGGCGACGCCAATATTTGCGCGGGTTTGGTATCACATATACGGCGTAACCTAGAAGTTACGCGCGTATATTTCTGCCGTCGCCCGTAGTTTTTTGGGCTATAGGCAGGTATACCAAACCCGCGCAGTTTGGTATCCAATATGCAGCGTAAGGACTTACGTGGCAAAAATGGAGAAAACTTACTCCATTTTCACCTCGCCACAAAAAGCAGCCGTAAGAAGCCTTACGCTGACTATTGGAGACCCGTAACTTCCTAAACTAGCTGCTAAAATAAACCTAACACCTAACGCATGCGCAATGTCTATCTCCCTGTCAACCGCGATCTTCTAAAATAAACCTAACACCTAACGCATGCGCAATGTCTATCTACCTGTCAACCGCGATCCCCCCCCCCGAAATCCCTAATAAAGTTATTAACCCCTAAACCGCCGCTCCCGGACCCCGCCGCCATCTACATAAACTAACCCCCTACTGTGAGCCCCTAAAACCGCCGCCATCTACCTTATCTATCCCCTAATTAGAACCCCTTACACCGCTGTCATCTACCTTATCTATCCCCTAATCTGACCCCTTACACCGCCGCCACCTATATAAAAATTATTAACCCCTAATCTAATCCCCCTATACCGCCGCCAGCTATATTAATATTATTAACCCCTAATGTAAGCCCCTTACACCGCCGCCATCTCTATTAAAATGATTAACCCCTAATTTAATCTACCTACCCCGCCGCCAGCTATATTATCTATATTAACCCTAAGTATATTATAGTTAATATAGGTATTACATTATATATATTAACTATATTAACCCTAATTATATTAGGGTTAATATAGTTAATATAGTTACTATAGTATTTATATTAACTATATTAACTCTATCTAACCCTAACACCCCTAACTAAATTTATATTAAATTAATCTAATTCATTTATAAACTAAAATATTCCTATTTAAATCTAAATACTTACCTATAAAAAAAACCCTAAGATAGCTACAATATAATTAATAATTACATTGTAGCTATGTTAGGGTTAATATTTATTTTACAGGTAAATTGTTAATTATTTTAACTAGGTATAATAGATATTAAATAGTTATTAACTATTTAATATCTACCTAGTTAAAATAATTACCCAATTACCTGTAAAATAAATCCTAACCTAAGTTACAAATACACCTACACTATCAATAAATTTAATAAACTACAAACATCTATCTAAAAATACTATTAAATTAACTAAACTAAATTACAAAAAAAAAAAAACACTAAATTACAAAAAATAAAAAAAAGATTACAAGATTTTTAAGCTAATTACACCTATTCTAAGCCCCCTAATAAAATAATAAACCCCCAAAATAAAAAAATTCCCTGCCCTACTCTAAATTAAACAAATTTCAAAGCTCTTTACCTTACCAGCCCTTAAAAGGGCCTTTTGTGGGGCATGCCCCAAATAATTCAGCTCTTTTGCATACAAATACAACCCCCCCCCATTACAACCCACCACCCACATACCCCTATTCTAAAACCACCCAAACCCCCCTTAAAAAAGCCTAACACTACCCCCCTGAAGATCTCCCTACCTTGTCTTCACCACACCGGGCCGAACTCCTGATCCGATCCGGGCGATGTCTTCCTCCAAGCGGCAAAGAAGAATTCTTCCTCCGGCGATGTCTTCCTCCAAGCGGCAAAGAAGAATTCTTCCTCCGGCGACGTCTTCCTCCAAGCGGCAGCAAAGTCTTCATTCTTCCGGCGGCATCTTCAATCTTCTTTCTTCTTCCATCCCGGCCGACTGCTGTACTACGAATGAGGTACCTTTAAATGACGTCATCCAAGATGGCGTCCGCCGAATTCCGATTGGCTGATAGGATTCTATCAGCCAATCGGAATTAAGTTAGAAAAATCTGATTGGCTAATTGAATCAGCCAATCAGATTCAAGTTCAATCCGATTGGCTGATCCGAACAGCCAATCAGATTGAGCTCGCATTCTATTGGCTGATCGGAACAGCCAATAGAATGCGAGCTCAATCTGATTGGCTGATTGGATCAGCCAATCGGATTGAACTTGAATCTGATTAGCTGATTCAATCAGCCAATCAGATTTTTCTAACTTAATTCCGATTGGCTGATAGAATCCTATCAGCCAATCGGAATTCGGTGGACGCCATCTTGGATGACGTCATTTAAAGGTACCTCATTCGTAGTACAGCAGTCGGCCGGGATGGATGCTCCACGGCGGCGGAGCGAAGAAAGAAGATTGAAGATGCCGCCGGAAGAATGAAGACTTTGCTGCCGCTTGGAGGAAGACGTCGCCGGAGGAAGAATTCTTCTTTGCCGCTTGGAGGAAGACATCGCCCGGATCGGATCAGGAGTTCGGCCCGGTGTGGTGAAGACAAGGTAGGGAGATCTTCAGGGGGGTAGTGTTAGGCTTTTTTAAGGGGGGTTTGGGTGGTTTTAGAATAGGGGTATGTGGGTGGTGGGTTGTAATGGGGGGGGGATTGTATTTGTATGCAAAAGAGCTGAATTCTTTGGGGCATGCCCCACAAAAGGCCCTTTTAAGGGCTGGTAAGGTAAAGAGCTTTGAAATTTGTTTATTTTAGAATAGGGCAGGGAATTTTTTTTATTTTGGGGGTTTATTATTTTATTAGGGGGCTTAGAATAGGTGTAATTAGCTTAAAAATCTTGTAATCTTTTTTTTATTTTTGTAATTTAGTGTTTGTTTTTTTTTGTAATTTAGTTTAGTTAATTTAATAGTATTTTTAGATAGATGTTTGTAGTTTATTAATTTTTTTTTTTTTTTAAATAATTTTTATTGTTTTAAAAGATAAATGAACATAAGAGCATCAAAAGCATGTACATACATATCAATAGTACATGCAACAGAAATAACAGGATTAACCAGAGGTAGTATTATATAAAACAATCACATAAAATAAGGAGCACAAGAGAGAGAATGCTGGATGTTTAAGTCCATGTTCGGTGTCTGTTGGTCAATGATCTTATTCCCACCTCTCCATGGGTGGGTGCAAAAGTCCATTTGTTGTGGAAAAAAGACCCATATTATTAATAACCCATATAAGTCAGCAAACTCCTTAGTGTATAGAGGTTTCATCATCATAAATGTTCATACCAAAATTATAGCTTAAACATAGAATATGACAATCAGAAATGTTAACCAGATTATACATAGAAAAAAGAAAAAGAAAAAAAAAAAAAGAAACTGTGTCAAGCTATCCAAAAAGGAGAAAGGAGAAAAAAAAAAAAAAAAAAAAAAAAGGGAGGGGGGTATACACCGACAAGGGATAGGAGCGGGGGAGATTGGGAGGGTTCAGATAAGGGGAAGAAAGGGGGAATGGGCAGGAGGACATTAGTAGCACCGGTTACAGCTAACCCGAGGGACCTAAAGTCCCCAAAGTGTTTGTAGGAGGAATTACTTTGGGCGAAGTGCCCAAATTTGGGACTGAAGGTCTGTGGACCCGTGGACATGGG
Organism: Bombina bombina; assembly: GCF_027579735.1. NCBI lineage: Eukaryota > Metazoa > Chordata > Amphibia > Anura > Bombinatoridae > Bombina > Bombina bombina. The sequence goes on from NC_069499.1 coordinate 894,434,689, forward strand.
AGACATAGGACTCCATTCTTTTAACAAAGTCCAGTATGTCCATCACTTGTTCCCACGAAGGGACAGTGCGTTGCAGCCACATGCGCGCTACAGCTAATTTAACAGCTAGAAATAGGTAAATACAGAATAGTTTCTGAGGTAGAGTCAATTTCCTAGGCAAGATGTGGAACAGGCATGAACTAGGGGACAGAGGTAAGTGGATATTCCCTGAAGAGCAGTATCGGATTGATTTTTGCCAGAGTGGTTGAATCTGACTGCAAGACCACCAAATATGTTGGGGCGTTCCCAACTCCTCGCAGCCCCTCCAACATTTGGGTGAATTGGTTGCCGAGATTTTAAACAAACGGATAGGAGTCATATGCCATTGTAGCATAACCTTGAGAAATAACTCGTACAGGGTTATGCAGTGTATAGCTTTCTTGGTGAATTGGACAGCCATCCGCCATTGTTGTGGTTCGTTTGAAACCATCAGGGAAGATTCCCATCGCCGTACTGGAGGGGATTTATAGAAAACTGGAGGCTTCATGAGCGTAAGATACGAGATGGACAGAAGTTTACCGGGGGATGTCATAGAGTCCCAGCGAACTTCCCAAGCGGTTTTAGGCCTTAGTGGGCCCGCACCAAAGCCCCACGAGAGGAGAAGGCTACGTAGTCTCCAGAATTCAAAGTGCAATCGAGGAGGCGGATTAAACTTCCGTAGAAAGTCCTGGTAGTTTAGTAGCTTATCCCCTGCATAGAAATCTGCTATTCTAGTCAACCCCAAAGCGAACCATAAGTTGGGGTGGGAGTCTGCCAGTGACAGTAGCAGCCCCCTAAGGGAATGCGATGGCGAGGGATGCGGCGCTACGGTCGAAAGGTTGCGAACCTTATCCCAAAACTGTAAATTTGATTTGACAATAGGATTAGTCAAAAGGGCTGGCGTCCTAGAGTGTTTAGGGATCCACACTAGATCTTGTAGAGTGAATCCAGCCGGGAGGGATGCTTGTTCAATCTCTGCCCATCGACTCTCCAACGGTAGCTTCCATTGGGTTACATGAGAAAGTCTGGCAGCCTCATGGTATTTTAGGATATTGGGGGCAGCCGCCCCACCAGCCAGAAGAGGTTGTTGTAGAATATTAGTGGCAAGTCTCGGAACCTTATTGGGCCAAATAAATTTGTTACATAGTTGTTGGAATTTGTAAATTGTAGATCTAGGAATCGGGATGGGTAGGGAGCGGAATAGGTAGGTAAGCTTTGGTAGGAGGCTCATTTTGAAGGCCGCGATTCGACCCAGCCATGACAGTGACGGGACATTCCAAGTGTCGGTCGATTTTTCAATAGTTGACAATAAGGGATTGAAATTCAATTCTATCATCTTCGGAATACTATGTGAGAGATAAACCCCGAGATGTTTGATATGAGTCGTAGACCACACGAACTTATAAGTGCGTTTCAGTTCATTAAGAGTCCCGTCTGAAATGTTAATAGCATACGCCTCAGTCTTGAGGACATTTAGCTTGTAGTAACTGACTAAGGAGAATTTATTCAGTAGGGAAAATAGATGGGGAAGAGAAGTAATAGGATCCGACACAAGCACTGTTAGATCGTCTGCAAACAAAGCAGTCTTCTGCTCCGTGTGATGGATACATACCCCTCGGATTAAGGGGCATGACCGGATGGCCTCGGCTAAGGGTTCCATCATGAGGGCAAAAATAAGTGGGGACATTGGACATCCTTGTCTCGTCCTGTTCGTTATTGAGAAAGTTCTGGAGCAAAACCCCAGACCCCTGACTACTGCCGACGGGGTAGAGTAAAGAGCCGCGATTGCCGTGATGAAGGGCTCCGGGAGACCAAAGCGCCGCAGCACAGCAAACATATATTTCCAGTTCACCCTGTCGAAGGCCTTCTCAGCGTCCAACGACAGGGTGACACAGGGCAAGTGGGAACCATGAGCTTCAAGGTAGACATTCAGGAGACGTCTTGTATTGTCTGGGCCTTGCCGATGTAGGACAAAGCCCACCTGATCTGGTCTGACCAGCGCTGGTAGTAAAGAATTGAGGCGCGAGGCTAAAATCTTAGCGTACAACTTAACGTCTAGGTTCAACAGTGAAATCGGCCTATAGCTGCCACAAAGGGTCAAGTCCTTTCCCTGCTTCGGGAGAGTAATGATAGTGGCCTGTAAAAATTCGGTCGAAAAGGTGCCCCGTTCACTTGCTAGCGTAAAGAAACGTCCTAGAATGGGAAGTAGTTGGGATTGAAACTTTTTATAAAATAGATCAGAGAAGCCGTCTGGTCCTGGTGATTTAAAGGCCTTAAGAGATTTGATAGCTTTTTTAATTTCTATTAGTGAAATGGGATTCTGCAAAGAGTCAATGCAGTCTTGTGGGGCCGAAGGGAGATTCAGCGAGGCTAAAAATGTCTCAATATTCTCAGATGTTGGAGGGCTAATTGAGCCGTCCTGTTGTAGATTATAGAGGGCGGCATAGTAATCTGCAAAAGCATTGCCAATATCTGTGGGTTTTATAACACATCGTCCATCTATCTTCAGCATGGGGATGCGTGCTGCCGCCGTTTTCTGGCGTAACCTATTGGCCAATAATCTATCAGCTTTATTACCCTTATGGTAGTATATTTCTTTAAGCCGTAGAAGTCTCACGGCTGTCCTTTCGGACTCCAACTGTACTATACGGGCCTTAAGATCCACTAGTTGCTTGGACAGTGTATCTGTGGGGTTCATTTTATGTTCCCCAGAAATCTTTCGGAGGCTCATAGTAAGTTGTGCAAGGGTTTCTCCTTTGCGTTTTTTCTCGGCTGCTGCTATTTTTATAAACGACCCTCGGATATATGCTTTCAGTGCAGCCCATAAAGTGAAGTCGTCAACTTCACCATTGTCATTAGAAGCTAGAAACTCGGTAATGTCTTCAGCAATGGAGGCCTCCGTTCCAGGATTGGAAAACAAGTGAGGATGCAAGCGCCATGTTGACGTTCGTTGAAGTTCTATGGAGGATCGTAAATTAATATATACAGGATCATGATCGGACCATGGGCATTGAGGAATCCAAGTACGAGTCACACCATCCAGAAGACCCGGGTCACAGAAGAAAAAATCTAACCGCGAATATGAGCGATGTACTGGAGAGAAATAAGTATAATCCCGAGCAGTCGAGTTAAGAGCGCGCCAGATGTCAAATAGGTTGAAGCGGTAGATTAAGTGTCGAAATTGGTGCGATAATTCAGCCATTGGCTTAGGGAATTTGCGTGGGGTGTCCGATCGTCTATCCAGATTGGGGTCCCATATAAGATTGAAATCCCCGGCGAGAAGCAAAAGGCCCTGACGCAGAGTCTCCAGTTTCTGGAGAAACTTGCGTAGAGACCGAATGTGTTGCTTATTAGGTCCATAATAAGAGGCTAGCGTATACAGCGCACCGTCCAGTTTACAGACTAGAATCAGGTATCGTCCCTGAGGGTCAGAGTCGACAAAAATTTTCTCGTAAGAGACATCTTTATGTATGAGGATAGCCGTTCCTCTTGATTTTTGAGAGAAACTGGCAGTTTCAACTATCGGATACAATTTAGACTGGATGGGTGTCTTTGTACCTTTTACCCAGTGGGTCTCTTGAAGGAAAACCAGGTGGGCCCGAGCCTTGGCTAAGGATCTAAGGCAGAGACTGCGTTTAGGCGGAGAGTTGAGTCCTCTCACATTGTGAGTGACACAGCAGTATGGCATAGTTACAGATGTGCGTCCTCTCGTTATAGACTGGGGTCGGGTGGATTGTCAGGACAGTGGTGGGTAGTTGGGGAAGGGACAAAAAGGGCGGAGGACACGAGAGGAAAAGGGGAGGAAAAGAAGAGAAGGGAAAAAAGAAAAAAAAAAAAAAAAAAAAAAAAAGGAAGGATTGCTTAGGATAAATACAATTCAACACAGTCTCATGAATAAAAGAAAATAATACTGGTACAAACAATATTCAAGTTAAAACGTACAAACAGTCAAATAAGAGTACAAGGTGCGGTATATAAACAAGGTAAACCGCGTATGCAGTCTCTAGAATACGTTTCCAGAGTACTTTAAGTGGGGGGAGTGGTAGCCAGTGCCAGCTGGCAATTTAGTTATTAAATCTGCATCATTGAGAGAGCTTTACAGGGGAAAGAAAGAGTAAAGTGCGAATGGAAGAGAAGAGGGGGAGAGTGGGGGGAAATAGCATCAATTTCGGACCAAATCTATTAATGCAATAATAGTGAATGTTAAACATCAACACAGCAGTGAGAATCTAAAGCAAAAGGGTAAACCAGTAAACCAGCCCCCTGTTCAGCACCCCACCTCCGCATCCCGAAAATCGCAGGTAGTTCGTCAACCCATCTAGTAGAAGATGGGATTGATAGTATGCTAATGGTGGAGGAAGCGTGCAGCACAGGAGGGCCCAGGTATTACAAAATATATCAGCCAAAATGTGGCTCCACATAACCATACAACATATGAAGGGTAGTACAATGTAAGAAAACATCAACAGTATTGGTATATTAGGCCATCAGCTGGCGGAGTGTATCCACCCCGCCAACCAAGTAAACTTTTGTAGTACCCAACAATAAAATAACCGCTATGGTAAAAACAACATATAATCTGTACATTGCAGTAAGTTCACGGCATCTTCAAGCACTATCAATTAAATACTAGAGAACTATTATGCCAGTTGGAAAGCACGATACTTCTCGGTGTTGCGGGCGGCAGACAATGCCCGAACCCATTGCAAGATAGATGAGGGAGGATGTCACCGAAAGAGGTACCGTGAAGCACAAGTGGCATATACAACACAGCATACATCATCTGTAATTTAGGTGGATTAGAAAGTAAATGACAAGTCTGAGAGAACAATGCATATGAAAGCGAGGTCACCACAAAATGGTGCATCCAGTGTTGCATCTCCATTATGTGGCCATCTCACGCTCTAGATAAACAAAGCATACTAACAATAAGAGAGTAGAATATGCTCTTAAAAGCTCAGGTGTTTCCCGGGCCCCCATAGTAAATAGGAAAAGTTATCCCCAGTAGAAGGTGAGACTTGGAGAGAAGAGAGAAGAAAAGGAGAAGGAAAAGAGAGAGGAAAAAGAGAAGAAGAAAAAAAAAAAAATAAAAAAAAAAAAAAAAAAAAAAATGGAAAAAAGAAGGAAAGAAAGAACAAAAAGATAGTGAGTAGTATAGAGAGTAGACACATATACACTTTAAAATAAAATACTTTGCATATATCAAACCTAAAGAGGAGGGAAAAAAGAAGAGAAAACATTGAGCAATGGAAAGTCACTTATAAATTATATTGACAGATGGTTAGTGAGCAGTGGGGAGGTGGAGATGCTCCACCACCCCTATACCTCATGTGCAGTCATCGTCATCTGCTCGTGCCTGAGTAGTTGTAGCTAAGTCACTGGATGGTCTTTGGGGTAAAGGACCCCATTGTGGGACCATAGGGTTCAAAGAGCTTTGTAGTGGAGAGTCAGGTGAAGATGTGGTACTCCATTTTTGCAGAAGGTTGTGACTTTGTTCAAGAGTGGTAACAATATACTGCTGGTTGTCCTTGAGAACAAAAAGTCTGGTCGGATGACCCCATCTGTACTTTATGTTGTTTGTCCTAAGAAACCTGGTGAAACTTCCAAAAGACTTTCGCTGCTGGAGGGTGTGGTGAGAGAGATCGGCAAAGATGTTAATGTCCTGAAATTGTTCAGGCAAGGTGGGTTTAGACATAGAGGCTCTTACTAACCTCTCTTTGTATGTGTAGAAGTGTAGCCGAACAATGACATCTCTTGGTTTATCAGTTGCTAGGCTTCTAGGGCGTAGAGCCCTGTGTGCCCTATCAATGAGTCCCTCATTGTAGTTTATTAAATTTAATGATAGTGTAGGTGTATTTGTAACTTAGGTTAGGATTTATTTTACAGGTAATTGGGTAATTATTTTAACTAGGTAGATATTAAATAGTTAATAACTATTTAATATCTATTATACCTAGTTAAAATAATTAACAATTTACCTGTAAAATAAATATTAACCCTAACATAGCTACAATGTAATTATTAATTATATTGTAGCTATCTTAGGGTTTTTTTTATAGGTAAGTATTTAGATTTAAATAGGAATATTTTAGTTTATAAATGAATTAGATTAATTTAATATAAATTTAGTTAGGGGTGTTAGGGTTAGATAGAGTTAATATAGTTAATATAAATACTATAGTAACTATATTAACTATATTAACCCTAATATAATTAGGGTTAATATAGTTAATATATATAATGTAATACCTATATTAACTATAATATACTTAGGGTTAATATAGATAATATAGCTGGCGGCGGGGTAGGTAGATTAAATTAGGGGTTAATCATTTTAATAGAGATGGCGGCGGTGTAAGGGGCTTACATTAGGGGTTAATAATATTAATATAGCTGGCGGCGGTGTTAGGGGCTTACATTAGGGGTTAATAATTTTAATATAGATGGCGGCGGTGTTAGGGGCTCACTTTAGGGGGTTATAGATATAATATAGCTGGCGGCGGGGTACGGGAGCGGCGGTTTAGGGGTTAATAACTTTATTAGGTTGCGGCGGGGTACGAGAGCGGCGGTTTAGGGGTTAATAGCTTTTTTATTGTTAGGATAGTGAGGGGGGATAGCGGATATAGGGTTAGACGTGTCGGGCTATGTTAGGGAGGCGTGTTAGACGTGTCGGGCTATGTTAGGGAGGTGTGTTAGACAGTGCGGGTGTTTTAGACTTTAGTCAGGTTTTATAGGCGCCGGCAGTTTCTAACGTGCCGCAAGTCACTGGCGACGCCAGAAATTTGTACTTGCGCAGATTTCTGGACATCGCTGGTTTGTCAGACTTACGGCACGTTAGCATCTGACGGCGATTTATATGGGATAGCTCGAGTTGCGAGCTGAAACTGCGGGCGACACCGGTTTCCTCGCTTGCGCCGCAAACTGCGATCTATATCGGATCGCGCCCCAACACTTAACACTATCATTCAGATAGAGCATGACATTTTAAGCAACTTTCTAATTTACTCCTATTATCAAATTTTCTTCATTCTCTTGGTATCTTTATTTGAAATGCAAGAAAGTAAGTTTAGATGCCGGCCCATTTTTGGTGATCAACCTGGGTTGTTCTTGCTGATTGGTGGATAAACTCATCCACCAATAAAAAACTGCTTTCCAGAGTTCTGAATAAAAAAAAAAGCTTAGATGTCTTCTTTTTAGAATAAAGATAGCAAGAGAACGAAGAAAAATTGATAATAGGAATAAATTATAGAAAGTGGCTTAAAATTGCATGCTCTATCTGAATCATGAAAGAAAAAAATTTGGGCTCAGTGTCCCTTTAAACAAAAACTGACACCCAGCAAGGTAGTGATCTCTAAAAGATTAAAAACAAATTACATTTACAACAACAAATAAAAGGAAAGATGGGCTCTTATAAATGCGGGAGTAAAAAATGTGTAATGTGTAAATATATAACACATGGTATTTGTAATATAATATCTAACACAACTGGAAAATATTAGCATTCAGACATATATAACTTGTAATTCAAGTTTTGTTATATATATATACTCACAGGCAATTGTAGTTTACAATATTTAGGGCACACTTGTAGAAAAGTGCATACAAGATGGAGTGAACATCTCAGAAATATTAAAAAGGGTTCTCTTTAACATACGGCTAGATTTAGAGTTTTGTCGGTAACGACCCGCGTATCTAACGCTGGCTTTTTTCTGGCCGAACCTTTAAAATAACTCTGGTATTGAGAGTCCACCGAATGGCTGCGTTAGGCTCCAAAAAAGGAGCGTAGAGCATATTTAACGCAACTTCAACTCTCGATACCAGAGTTGCTTACGGACGCGGCCAGCCTCAAAAACGTGCTCATGCACGATTCCCCCATAGGAAACAATGGGGATGTTTGAGCTGAAAAAAAACCTAACACCTGCAAAAAAGCCGCGTTCAGCTCCTAACGCAGCCCCATTGTTTCCTATGGGGAAACACTTCCTACGTCTGCACCTAACACTCTAACATGTACCCCGAGTCTAAACACCCCTAATCTTACAATTATTCTGCCGCCCCTGCTATCGCTGACCCCTGTATATTATTTTTAACCCCTAATCTGCCGCTCCGTAAACCGCCGCTACTTACATTATCCCTATGTACCCCTAATCTGCTGCCCCTAACACCGCCGACCCCTATATTATATTTATTAAACCCTAATCTGCCCCCCACAACGTCGCCTCCTCCTGCCTACACTTATTAACCCCTAATCTGCCGAGCGGACCGCACCGCTATTATAATAAAGTTATTAACCCCTAATCTGCCTCACTAACCCTATAATAAATAGTATTAACCCCTAATCTGCCTTCCCTAACATCGCCGACACCTAACTTCAAACATTAACCCCTAATCTGCCGACCGGAGCTCACCGCTATTCTAATAAATGTATTAACCCCTAAAGCTAAGTCTAACCCTAACAGTAACACCCCCCTAAGTTAAATATAATTTAAATCTAACAAATTAATTAACTCTTATTAAATAAATTATTCCTATTTAAAGCTAAATACTTACCTGTAAAATAAATCCTAATATAGCTACAATATAAATTATAATTATATTATAGCTATTTTAGGATTTATATTTATTTTACAGGTAACTTTGTATTTATTTTAACCAGGTACAATAGCTATTAAATAGTTAAGAACTATTTAATAGCTACCTAGTTAAAATAATTACAAAATTACCTGTAAAATAAATCCTAACCTAAGTTACAATTAAACCTAACACTACACTATCAATAAATAAATTAAATAAAATACCTACAATTACCTACAATTAAACCTAACACTACACTATCAATAAATTAATTAAATACAATACCTACAAATAACTACAATGAAATAAACTAACTAAAGTACAAAAAATAAAAAAGAACTAAGTTACAAAAAATAAAAAAATATTTACAAACATAAGAAAAATATTACAACAATTTTAAACTAATTACACCTACTCTAAGCCCCCTAATAAAATAACAAAGCCCCCCAAAATAAAAAAATGCCCTACCCTATTCTAAATTACTAAAGTTCAAAGCTCTTTTACTTTACCAGCCCTGAACAGGGCCCTTTGCGGGGCATGCCCCAAGAAGTTCAGCTCTTTTGCCTGTAAAAAAAAACATACAATACCCCCCCAACATTACAACCCACCACCCACATACGCCTAATCTAACCCAAACCCCCCTTAAATAAACCTAACACTAAGCCCCTGAAGATCTTCCTACCTTATCTTCACCATACCAGGTTCACCGATCGATCCAGAAGAGATCCTCCGATGTCCTGATCTAAGCCCAAGCGGGGGGCTGAAGAGGTCCATGATCCAGCTGAAGTCATCATCCAAGCGGGAGCTGAAGAGGTCCATGATCCGGCTGAAGTCTTCATCCAAGCGGGAGCTGAAGAGGTCCATGATCCGGATGAAGTCTTCTATCAACGGCATCTCAATCAGCCAATCAGATTGAGCTCGCATTCTATTGGCTATTCCGATCAGCCAATAGAATGCGAGCTCAATCTGATTGGCTGATCGGATCAGCCAATCGGATTGAACTTGATTCTGATTGGCTGATTCCATCAGCCAATCAGAATTTTCCTACCTTAATTCCGATTGGCTGATAGAATCCTATCAGCCAATCGGAATTCGATGGGGCGCCATCTTGGATGACGTCATTTAAAGGAACCGTCATTCGGCTAGTAGGCGTCGGGAGAAGAGGATGTTCCGCGTCGGATGGAAGATGATGGCTCCCGAAGAAAGAAGATTGAAGATGCCGTTGATAGAAGACTTCATCCGGATCATGGACCTCTTCAGCTCCCGCTTGGATGAAGACTTCAGCCGGATCATGGACGTCTTCAGCTCCCGTTTGGATGATGGCTTCAGCCGGATCATGGACCTCTTCAGTCCCCCGCTTGGGCTTGGATCAGGACATCGGAGGAGCTCTTCTGGATCGATCGGTGAACCTGGTATGGTGAAGATAAGGTAGGAAGATCTTCATGGGCTTAGTGTTAGGTTTATTTAAGGGGGGTTTGGGTTAGATTAGGGGTATGTGGGTGGTGGGTTGTAATGTTGGGGGGGGTATTGTATGTTTTTTTTTACAGGCAAAAGAGCTGAACTTCTTGCGGCATGCCCCGCAAAGGGCCCTGTTCAGGGCTGGTAAGGTAAAAGAGCTTTGAACTTTAGCAATTTAGAATAGGGTAGGGCATTTTTTTATTTTGGGGGGCTTTGTTATTTTATTAGGGGGCTTAGAGTAGGTGTAATTAGTTTAAAATTGTTGTAATATTTTTCTTATGTTTGTAAATATTTTTTTATTTTTTGTAACTTAGTTCTTTTTTATTTTTTGTACTTTAGTTAGTTTATTTCATTGTAGTTATTTGTAGGTATTGTATTTAATTAATTTATTGATAGTGTAGTGTTAGGTTTAATTGTAGGTAATTGTAGGTATTTTATTTAATTAATTTATTGATAGTGTAGTGTTAGGTTTAATTGTAACTTAGGTTAGGATTTATTTTACAGGTAATTTTGTAATTATTTTAACTAGGTAGCTATTAAATAGTTCTTAACTATTTAATAGCTATTGTACCTGGTTAAAATAAATACAAAGTTACCTGTAAAATAAATATAAATCCTAAAATAGCTATAATATAATTATAATTTATATTGTAGCTATATTAGGATTTATTTTACAGGTAAGTATTTAGCTTTAAATAGGAATAATTTATTTAATAAGAGTTAATTAATTTCGTTAGATTTAAATTATATTTAACTTAGGGGGGTGTTACTGTTAGGGTTAGACTTAGCTTTAGGGGTTAATACATTTATTAGAATAGCGGTGAGCTCCAGTCGGCAGATTAGGGGTTAATGTTTGAAGTTAGGTGTCGGCGATGTTAGGGAGGGCAGATTAGGGGTTAATAACTTTATTATAATAGCGGTGCGGTCCGGTCGGCAGATTAGGGGTTAATAAGTGTAGGCAGGTGGAGGCGATGTTGAGGGCGGCAGATTAGGGGTTAATAAATATAATATAGGGGTCGGCGGTGTTAGGGGCAGCAGATTAGGGGTACATAGCAATAATGTAGGTGGCGGCGCTTTGCGGTCGGCAGATTAGGGGTTAATTATTGTAGGTAGCTGGCGGCGACGTTGTGGGGGGCAGGTTAGGGGTTAATAAATATAATACAGGGGTCGGCGGTGTTAGGGGCAGCAGATTAGGGGTACATAAGTATAACGTAGGTGGCGGTCAGCAGATTAGGGGTTAAAAAAATTTAATCGTGTGTCGGCGATGTGGGGGGACCTCGGTTTAGGGGTACATAGGTAGTTTATGGGTGTTAGTGTACTTTAGAGCACAGTAGTTCAGAGCTTTATGAACCGGCGTTAGCCCAGAAAGCTCTTAACTACTGACTTTTTTCTGCGGCTGGAGTTTTGTCGTTAGATTTCTAACGCTCACTTCAGCCACGACTCTAAATACCGGAGTTAGAAAGATCCCATTGAAAAGATAGGATACGCAAATGACGTAAGGGGATCTGCGGTATGGAAAAGTCGCGGCTGAAAAGTGAGCGTTAGACCCTTTTTTGACTGACTCCAAATACCGGCGGTAGCCTAAAACCAGCGTTAGGAGCCTCTAACGCTGGTTTTCATGGCTACCGCCAAACTCCAAATCTAGGCCATAGTGTCTCTAGACATAATGATAACTCATTGGAACATAGTAAAGGGCATTGTTTATTTACTATCACCCCTCTTTTTCAACAGATATACAAGGTTATGCCAGAGGGAAATATACTGGATATACAAATTCCAGTCTCTCTTTCCCTCTGTTTTAAATAAGGTAATAGACTCTGTATTCTAATACCAGTTTCTCTACTTTTCTCTTCTTTTTTGGGGATTTTGAATATATGTTATATAGGTGTGATTGTCTATGTTGTACACTATATTTTTTGATGTACACCTTTGTCATGATACGTTGAGATCACTTATATATATATATATATATATATATATATATATATATATATATATATATTTAAATATATTTAACATACATACATATCCTTATTAGTATAGTAGAGGAACCATATTTTTCAATGATAATTTTTTAATGACTGTAGAATTATAGATAGTTATTTTATTGGTTACCAACACTAGCAATAACACACAGTACACCAATAAGCACAATACACAATACCATAATTACATGCACTGCATTTTATTACATATCATCTGATTGAATGTCTTATGATCATGTAACTTGAAATATATATTGGGATTTAAAGTTTCATTATTATTAACTAACAAATCAAACACACTGTACTATGGTTTTGACTACAGATAATCTGATGACATGCCTTATGATCATGTTACTTTGATAGTGTATTCAGATCAATAGATCTATTACTAATTCTTTTATTGTATTTTATGTTACAATATATCACATATATGTTTTACACTAGTCTTTATATGTATGACAATTCACATTTACACTATAGACACATTTTGTATAAGTTCACATTAGAACTGAGTAGATGGAGTGGTTACTCAGCTGTAGTTAGTTACAAATTAGGTTAGTTTATATATAGTTTTATAATTGTTATTTTAGTGTGAGATTACATTTGAGATGATCCTTTGGGATTTCATTTGATGCATTTAGAATTATGCTACAAATTTATATTTATTTTATTACTGACATACAGAGCACTTAGACGATACACCAGATTGATTAATTATTCGTAGGTCATGTGATCCAATGACGTCACCAACCAGGAAGTATACTCTGATTGAGGTTGGCGTCTTCAGTAAACCTGAAATATAGGTACTATTTCAATTATTTATTATGATTCATGTTATCATAAGACTGGCCATCATTTTTAGACCCTACTTGGAGTATTCACTAGATGGAAGGATGTATACTTGTGTGGATGTCCCTTATTGATATGTTGTATTAACATTGTATTGTTGTGGCAAAGAAATATATTGCATTGTTATGGGGCAAGATGTGGTAGACATTCTTTATGGATATTGCACATTATTATGATACTAGTGTACACGGCCCAAAATGTCCCCCTCCAAGATCCTTTCCCTAGCCTTTTTTTCCTCCCCTCCACTCTAGGATTCCCCTGTACCTCCCTCTCCCTCCTCCCCCTCCTTCCACCTCCTTGCCATTCTTAGCATACATTTTTCTGTAGTGTAGCGGTCTCACCTGTTCCCACCCCTCCTGCCCCCCTCCAGCGATGAGCCGCCCATCTGCCATCCTCCAAACCCTCCCACGCCACCAACTATCGGCACCACCGCTGCTCGATGCAGTGAGGGACACAGAGTGCTTCGGTGCCTCTGCAAGACTATTCCTTCACTGGGGCATGCAGAAATAGCACAATCTCGCTACTTTTAGCGAGATGATTGTGGCAGAGAGAGGTCAGGTCCTTAAGATCTTAACAACCAGTGCCGTCCTCGTGCTTGTTTTGTTAAGGGGTTAAGGCCAGGTATGTTTGTCTTGTGCAGTCTCTACTGCGCATGACAGCATTGGACAAACATACTTGGCATTTTATTATATAGGATATGATGCATATTTTAAGATGTGGCTTATGCTTTTTTTGGATATACTCGTATGTTTACACTTGATGAGCCTCAATTAAGAGATACATGTCTCGTTAGTCCTATTACAGATCTGATTGATTCATGCTGATTTTAAATAGACTGCAGTACCTGGGTCAAATATGCCTGATGAAATGGCCATTATAGAGCCGAGAAGCACGTTGCATTGTAATGGGAGGGTGGTACATACCCTTAAACACTCTCTGCTTTGTTTTTACTCAAAATTTTTATTAAATATTTTTTAAGAAATAACAGTATGATAGAGTGTTATATTTACACTTCTGAAGTGTTCCTGATGTCGGGAGTGGGTAAGCTTATACATCATAAACTATCAGTCTGTAAACATAAGCACACTAGGGTGCTTTCGCCAAAATTGAGTACCCCTTTGTATGCCTATATCAGCTGGCTGGATGAAACTGATTGTTATGCACATGAGACACCCCTCTATGTGTTTCATATTTTAGAACTGTTCCACCATAAGTGCGATGAGGAGTGTTGTCTACTAATCCATCACAAAAAAACCTGCAGAATCTAAATTTACCTGTTCTATTAAGACTGTAGCCTCTCAAATTTGGGACTTTACTATTACCATTAGAATTGGATTTATGGTTTGCAATTTTATTTTACAGTGTATTTCTGCAATTATTATATACTTTTTTAGTATTAATATTGAGCGTCCCCTATCAGCTGCTTTTTTGGCTTGTTTTCTGATCTTTGTTATCTATTGCTGTTATTATTTATGAAATACTTGTGTTCTACATAATGGAGTCCAGAACTAACTGTACATTTCTATTATCTGTATCTTTTTCCATTATTTTTTTTTACATCAACACACTTGATTATTGGAAGTCAATATCATTGTTTACCACAAGCATGATCATTATTAGAAAGTGATTTATACCGTACATCTAAGAAGAAATGTAGACCATTGGACTTACATTATTTACTGTATGCATCTGGAAGAGTAACATTTTAAACATATTTTTAATGTATGGCTACATTCACATAATTTATATAGCACATATTTTCTATTTACCTTAAAACTACATATGGCTCAAATAAAAATTGAAATGATTTCTAAAACAGTTCCAATGGAAAAAAATAAAAATAAAAAGAGGATGCATTTTTGTTGTAAGGAAAAGTATATTGTTTCTCATATGGGGAAGTGAAATATTCAAAATCCTTAACTGCTATTGTAAAGAGTGTTACAAAACTGCAAATGACCTCTGGAAAAGATATGAGGCGAGATTACATATATGGCGCAGGCTTCAGCGCAAGCACTGAAACCCGCGCCACCCGTAATTTCACCTCGCACATCGGGTAAATAAACCCAGCCGGCAGTTCATAAAGTGCTGTAAGTCGGATAGACTAGCGATGTCCAGAAATGACCGTAAATACAAATTTCTGGAGTCGCCAGTGACTTACGGCACTTTAGAAACTGCCGGCATCTAAGAAAGTTAAAAAAATATATAAAATCTCCTGCAAAAGTCTAACCCGCTCCCAAAAATAAACCCGACACATCAAAACCCCTGTATCCACCATCAAACCCACATTGCGACTAATAATAAATGTATTAACCCCTAAACCGACAACCCCCCACAATGCAATAAGCCTAATTAAACTATTAACCCCTAATCCGTAGGTAGTTTAGGATTTTTAGTGTTAGGTTTTTTATTTTGGGGGGGTTTGGTGGGTGGGGGGTTTTACTGTTAGAGGGAGGACTTAGTACTTTTTTAAGGAAAAGAGCTGTTAAACTTAGGGCAATGCCCTACAAAAGGCCCTTTTAAGGGCTACTGGTAGTTTAGTATTAGATAAGGGGGTGTTTTTATTTTGGGGGGCTTTTTTATTTTCATAGGGATTAGGTATAATTTTTTTATTTTGAATAATTTTGTTTATTATTTTTTGTAATGTTAGACTTTTTATTTTCTGTAATTTTAGCTTAATTTAAACTTAGTTTTTTTATTTTTAAAGTAATGTTAATTTTTTTTATTTTAATTGTAATTTAGTATTTGAATGTATGTAATGGGGTTAATTTAGGGGGTGTTAGGTAGGGGGCTTAGTGATTAGTTATTTGCGTTGTGGGGTTTGGTGGTTTAGGGGTAAATACATTTATTAGGATTATTGTGTTGTGTGCATTTGGCGGATTATGGGTTAATAGTTTAAATAGGCATATTGCGTTGTGGGGGGTTGTCGGTTTAGGGGTTAATACTTTTATTATTAATTCCAATGTGGGTTAATGGTGGATTATGGGTTAATATACTTTCTTAGTTATTGCAGTGAGGGATTGCGGTTGACAGGTAGATAGATATTGCGCATGCGTTAGGTGTTAGTTAATATTTTCAGGCAGTTACGGGAGTTACGGTGCTCACATAGTCAGTGTAAGACTTGCTGCGCCTGCCTATGTGTGGCGAGGTGAAAATGGAGTAAAATATCTCAATTTTCGCTGCGTAAGTCCTTGCGCTGAATATGTGATACCGATTTGCGACACAGTTCTATGTTAGCTTATGGGAGTAAAAATTGCGGCCGATGGGTGAAATATACGTGCCGCATTTATATGCAGTGCTGTATATGTGATACCGAAATCGCGTAAAAACCAGCGGTGCCGGCTTTAGCGGGCAACGCCACATATGTAATGGAGCCGATGATAGAGCATTCAATTTTAAACAGGGACATACGCTCAGGATCGTGCACTATATCTATATATCTAGCATTTGCGAGAATGTTATCCCTCTGCAAGAGCACTAGATGGCAGCTACATATTTCCTACTATGTAGTGCTCTATACACCTACCTAGGTATCTCTTTTAAAAAACAATATCATGGGAACAAAGCAAAGGAAACATTTTAAAAATTGTATGCTCTGTCTGAATAAAAAAATACATTTTTGGGGTTTAATATCCCTTGAACTAAAGGAACATTAATCACTGAACATTTAACAAAAACAATACACTGCTTTTAAATAAAAAATGTTTTACGATCATTTAACATATTAAATTTGGTAGCATAGGTTACAAGGTTTTTTTTTTTTAAAAAAAGTCCCTGTTCTTCTTTGCTGTATCCAATAAAAGACAGATATACAATAGATTTAGCTAACCAATCACTGTCTAGAATTTTGCAGGCTTAGGTAAATCTCACAATACATAACTGAAGCCAGAGCTGTGGGTGTTCCCTGTTGTCATTCAGTGCTGCCTGCTGCAGCTCCTTCTACCAGTTGCTTGTATAATATTGCTATGCACATTGCTGCCACATAGTGCTTAAGAAATTTGCAATTGCAAGTTTAAGCCTACTTTAGTATGCCCTCATGGAAAGAATCCAAGTTTCAAAATGGAAACCAAGATAAAGAGGTATTTAAAAAAACAAACATCTGATATATATAGAAATATAAATTCATAAATAAATAGAACATATTCTGCTATGTTGGGTTAGCGCACAAGCGAAAACTTTTTACTTTCCACCTGTAATACGCACGCTTCCAGACACACACAAAATCCGAAGTCGAGCAGAGTCAACGTGCGAGTGGAAGCACAAACTACCACTCCTTTTGTAATCTAGCCCTATGTATGAAATAAAAAATTTATATCTAGGGGGCACCCCCAAAAAAACAAAACAATAAAAAAAGAACAATTAGCAATAAGAGAAAAAAAATCCAACATCGCAACAAATTATAGTGTTGTAAACAAGTCCAAAAAAGGTTCTTCTGTAGTTCTCACGCAGAGGCAGCTCCATGTGTAAGGTCAAGGTCAAGCCTTGATAAAAGATTCAGCAATAAATGAATAAGGGCACCACAATGGCCTAGTCCAGTCACAAAAGATATGATAAGTTTCAGATGATAAAGGAACTCACAATAAGCACCTCAAGGTGCTATAAAGGCAAACTGGAACCTCACAGTTGTCCAGCAAACTGATCTCCCAGCAATCAGGAGCCCTTCACAGCAGAAGCTCTCTCCTGCACTGCATCACAAGCTGTAGGCACTTTTACAGGTGCTTTTACCTGAATCCAAATTTTATGCCTGATGATTTGATTCATCAAATTGTATCTGTGGATGTATTCTCTGAACTTTTTTTTTAAAGGGCTATAAAAATAGTCCAAAAAACATTCTATTGGATAAGCGGCAGTTTCTGCTCAAGGGCCAGCAGTGCTCCTCTGGTCCCTAGCTGCACCGCTTTGCATGGTTTAACCACACAGTGGTGCAGGGTCAATAGTTGTAAAAAACATACTCTAAAGTATTTGAGCATGTCATTTTTCCACTGTTATGGCCCTTTAACAAAGTGATGCCCCTAAAAGATAGCAAATTGCAGGGACATTTTTGTTTTTATATGTTAGTGAATATGGTATACAGTACCTACTCAATATGGTAAATAATAACCAGAATCTACTTTTAGGAGTTAAAAAATAATATAAGAATTACATTTAATTGAAACTTAAAAATACAATACAAAATAATGAAAACTTTTTTATCTGTCTCTCCATTTTCTCTATTTGGATCAAGTAATTAAGAAGTCAATTTTTATAATTTAGTTTTTAAAATTAGAAGAAAAAAAAAGAAAAGAAAAAAGTAAAATTAGACTTTTTTGAACCAATAATCTCGTCAGGATATATCATCAAATGATTATGATATTAAAAAATACATTGAGTTGAACTTTATGAAAAATCACTTATACTTAGGGATACGTCTTTTTAATGGACTTGAGGCATTAAGGAGACCTTGTATTAGGCTCTAAAATTAATAGGTCAATGCAACATTCCAGTCTTCTGAGCAAGATAAGATTAATGCTTGCTTGTATAGCAAATTCAATGGCTCATTTAATTTCATATGAATGTTTAAAGTTAAATTGCTTTTGGATTAATTCTAAACTCATTATTCATTTTAAAGTCTAAAAGAAGTTTCATTTTTCTTTTCTTTCTTTTCTTTTTTTTTAAAATTTAATTGTAGCTTACATTTGCTTTCCGAGAATAAAATAAAAATATAAAGTTTACCATTTAATTTTTTTTAATGCCAATGGATTTGTAGAACTCATGAAAAGTTTCAAACTTGGAAAAAAAAAAAAAAAACTTTTACAAAACAAACCAGCAAGACAAAAATACTTAATTGCAGCTGAAAAACAAAAGGTAAAATTTGATAGGACTCTGCTCATCACACCCATTTTTTCCATATTCAATAGCGCAGATAATTAGTCCCTCTGCAGGATAAATGATTAGCAGTCATTTACCATGTTTTTGTCTAGATTATAATTTCAGACACCTGCAGTACTTGAAAAATGTACATTCTAAATATCCTGATATGCATTAAGTATATTAAACAATTTTTCTCTGTCAATTTCCTGAAAAAAGCAACATTTTGGCTTGTCTTGTCTATTTGATTTATTCTTTTGTCCAAAGTCAGAGAAGGCTAAAATCAAATAAACTTTACATTATGCTCAACTAATCAGCAAAGTGACAAGTGATCATAGCTGATTTAAAGGGACACTATCACAAGGGCATTTTAAATCTTGAATTAAAAAGAGTACAAGCTGAAACTTATGTCAAACATTTAAGGAAAAATAAAACTAAAAGTGAATCCATCATAATGAAATTTATGTTTGTATTCTGTTTATTATCATTGGTAGAAGTGCAGTAGAATGTGGAGCTGTTCCAAAAACAATGGAGTAATGCTGTGTCTTAAAATCCATGTCATGATTGCTTTGCACATTTTCCATTTATTCTTCAGACATTTAGATGAGCATAAATAAAGCTTTACAATTCAATTTTTTTTTAAAAATAAAAACTCATTTTTGAAGTCAAGACAATGTATTGTATTTGGTGTATCTCAATGATAGGTCTCCAGCTCCATCAATAGACTCAATTTTAAAAATAATTCTTTAAAATGTTAACATGTCATTATTTCATCATTGCTTGCATATAACAGTGTTTAACCCATGCAGGAAAAAATTTGCATAAAAAATCGTAACAAAATTCTTCACCAAAAATAATAGTTTATAAAAAAAAAATGTATGTAAATTACACAGGAATAAATTGTATTACATATTCACTGTGTAAATCATAATTTAAGTACACTGGTTGTGCAAAAATCACTTGGCAATTTGTACTTATAAGTATAATATACAAAGCGTAATTGTTAATTTTTTTTTCGTAAAATTGGCTGAACATGGGCATTCCATGGCCGTATAGGAAACTGTCTCTCTAATACAAATGTAATTCTCTAAAGATTTTCGCACTTCAGATCTCACAGTTGTTTCTCGCAAACTAAAAGGTGGCAAGCTTTTCTCAAAACACTTAAAGGAACACTGAATCAAAATTAAACTTTCATTATTCAGATAGAGCATGCCATTTTAAACAACTTTCCAATTCACTTCTATTAACAAAATTTGCACAGTCTTTTTATATTTAAACTTTTTGAGTCACCAGCTCCTACTGAGCATGTGCAAGAATAAGTGATTGGCAAATGTGATTGGCTAATGGCTGTCACATGGTACAGGGGGAGTGGAAAAAGACATAACTTTTAAAATTGTCAGAAAAAAATCTACTACTCATTTGAAGTTCAGACTAAGTGCTATTGCAATGTCTTGTTATCTTGCACTTGTTGATAATGCAAATCTACTGAGGTGACTGGTCCTTTAAAATACTTATAACCCTATTTAAAAAAAAACACATGCTATTAAGATGTTATATGCAGAAAGCAGCATATTGTGATTTATATTGATCGCAGGATTTAATTTTTAAAGCGTGCCATGAGCTCCATTACTTTCAAAAGGAGACATCTCACCACTCGAAGGGATTACCACTTTTTTTGCGATAATCCCACCAAGGCAGCCCCTGCGAGGGTCGACAAAAAAACGTGTATGATCTGGCGAAGTTTAGATCATCAGCTTTCTGTCTTTATCGTGAAAGTAAATTTTGATTTCCATGTCACTTTAAAGGGAGATTAATAGCATGAATAAGAGTCAGTAGACTCGAAACATCGCTTTTTCTATGTTGTTATAATAAAGATATACGAGAATCTACAGTGCTGTGGACATTTGTTTCAATGATATTTAAAGGGAGATTAAAGGGACATAAAACAAGTTGGATTAGAGACAACATATAATATGTACTTTAATTATTTTACCTGCAAATTTATACTGCAGTGCCTCGCCATTAACCCTTTTATTTAAATTTCTGAATTGTAAAGCTCTAACTCCCCCCACACACATTTCCTTTTATGGCTGTATCTATATCTATTGTTGTTTTGGTAGAATGCAAAAGTGTACAGTGATTATCTGCTGGAGCAGGCCTAGAAGCTGCAAACTCCATGAAATACAATGACTGTGTCTAAACATTAATAAGGGGGGGGGTGGAGCACAGTGCTTCAGACAGCATAGCTATGTAAGTATTTTTGCTTATTTTTTAAACAAAATGTATGAACACCATTTTTAATTAATTAGCCCTTTTAGGATATGCACAGATCTTAACCTGTTTTATGGCACTTTAAATTTAGAGTTTATTCTCTATGTTAAATAATTAAGGGGAAAAAAACAGCATAGCAATATGCATTTAACATATATTGTGCCTGCCTTTACTTTAAAATGCCTATAAAATACCTTTAAAATTGTGCTTGTTCAACTTCCTTAGAGAGATACTGGAGTGCCTCCATAATATTTAAAGGGACAGCCTAATGCAAAAAATGCATGATCTCATTTCTTAGAACATGTAATGTGTGTATTATTGACTTAAAGTGAAACAAAAGCCAATATAAAACTTCCATGATTCAAAGAAAGCTGTAAAGTTTACTTTCATTTACATGACCTTCTATGTCGTCAAGCTCCGGCCCCTTTAGACCCACCCAAACCCACTCTTGAAACCAACATAAATAACAGGCACCAGACTTAGTTAATGGTATAAATTGGCCGCAGCCGTTTATTCAAATAAATAACTTTGTAAACTTTAATAACTTAATCAATAAAGTGCAAATAACTGTAAACATTTCACCACACAAAAAACCACCCAGCGGTGCTAGTCCTTCCTGCGTTTTCTTCCAATCTTACTATGGCCGTAACTCCTTTAACTGGACCCAACCGTGCAAGTGTTTGGGCCCGTAAACGAAAATTCCATCTAAGTTTTCTAAGGAACCCCATGCCCTTAGAAAACCCCATCTTAAAATCCCTCCATGGGAATTCAACATACCACCACACTTGACAACTGGCCATAATATTCTGTAAATTAGGGCTAGCACCACCGCCTTTCAACTGCGACAAAACCTGAAACAGAAATAAAAAACACTCCTCTCCATATTAATACGGGGACGGGCGGGTGGGGGATGTTCTCTCTTACTATGCAAAAACAGTCTGCTGGTTTTCCCGCTCTGCATGTCCCTTTTAAAACCTCCCCTCATTCCTCCTCTAATCCCTCCTACCTCAAATAAGGGCCTCTTCCTCCACAGGTCATGGCTCCTTCCGACCATGCCTTGCAATCTCCAGGAGCCCCTTGACCTTCTATGTCGTCAAGCTCCGGCCCCTTTAGACCCACCCAAACCCACTCTTGAAACCAACATAAATAACAGGCACCAGACTTAGTTAATGGTATAAATTGGCCGCAGCCGTTTATTCAAATAAATAACTTTGTAAACTTTAATAACTTAATCAATAAAGTGCAAATAACTGTAAACATTTCACCACACAAAAAACCACCCAGCGGTGCTAGTCCTTCCTGCGTTTTCTTCCAATCTTACTATGGCCGTAACTCCTTTAACTGGACCCAACCGTGCAAGTGGTTGGGCCCGTAAACGAAAATTCCATCTAAGTTTTCTAAGGAACCCCATGCCCTTAGAAAACCCCATCTTAAAATCCCTCCATGGGAATTCAACATACCACCACACTTGACAACTGGCCATAATATTCTGTAAATTAGGGCTAGCACCACCGCCACCGACTGGCCTGACACCTCAGCCCAGTCCCGCCCGACAACCAACCGCACACAACGCTTCCTTGAAATTAAGAATAAATAGCTGCAGGCCAAAATCATTCAGGTGAACACCGTCCGGCATATAAAACTCACCCTCGCCAACCTCAGCCAAGTCTAAATGATGTACCACCGAACCCCCAAGCCTCCGAACAAAGGCCCCCATGATCTTGTTAACTTTACGCCTACTCTTATCCAACCGAACAGGGTCCCAGGCTGCCCTCCACACCAACCGTGGTAGAATGTCAGACCAAATAAAAGTCATTGAGGGAAACAACACCCTCAACCTCCCAATGTCCCTCTTCATTTTTCTCACCAAATCCCTCTGAGATAGACAACCCAGATCATTTCCCCCAGCGTGGATCAATAAGATAGTAGGAGGCTGAAAATGCCTGCAATAATCCATCACCAAAGGCAACAATCCGTCCCATTTGAGCCCCCTGACACCGAACCATTTCACTTCACACTGGGACTTAGGAATACCCAACTGTAAACCGTCCATTTTCACTGCAGCCGCTCTCCGGGCCCAATAAATAAACGAATGACCGACCAGCCACAAACGTTTCAAACCTGAAACACAGAAAACAAATGAAAACACCACCCAAAAAAAACTCCCTCAAAAAGCCCTACTCAGGGCGAACATACAGGCGAAAACGCTTAGAACCCCACCGACCAATGCCCTTAATTTCAGCCTCTGAAAGCCCCTGCATGGAAGCCTCCGTTGCCGCCCCAATACGAAACGAATGAGACCCGAAATCAGCTGAATTCAGGCCCAAACAAACCAGAGCTTTTTTGAGTACTGCCCTAAATTGAAATTGCGACAAAGGTCTCCCATCCTGGTGGACCAACAATGACCCACCAATTACTGGCCGACAACCCAAGTACACTCGCAAGCACTGGCATGGACAAACCTCCAAACCGTCCTACCCTTCCCTCGCTGGTCTGTTTTACTCTTTCTCAAAATTATCTCCACCCTGGCGTCATAAAGAAACACATCCGCAAAACCTAAACCCCCCATAGAATTTAAGTTTTTGCTGACCAACTCGGATATGCGGAAGGCCCCGAAGAAAGCCAAAACATAGGCCGCTCTAAACAACGAAATTTCGAACACCGACGAACAAACAACCTCCAAGATCCCATATAACTTTTTCAACAACATAAAGGTAATCGGTCTCCTACTATCAGGGGAGGGGCCCACCGAGCCCCTCTTTAAACCCTTAAGTACTTGGCGAACCCAAAAAACTCTTGTCACATCCTGAACACCCAAAAATTTAAAGCGAAAAGACAAAGCAGCAAGCCGCTTATCCATCGCCGAAGCCGACAGTTTTTGAACTTCCCACTCCCTCATCCAGTCCAGCAGGAAAACCGTAAGCTCCAAGCCCCCTTCAACAACACCATATGCCAATAACCTGGACTCCCAGTCCCTCCACACCCTAGCATAGGAAGCCCAAGTACCTGGAGCCAAGGAAGCCCTCACCAGTCTATCCAGTCCTCTACTCCAAGCCTCCACAGGGAAACCGGGCACGGGCAACCAGTCACGTCTGCCCGGGGGGCCAATTCCCGAAAACGTCGAAACTGAAAACGAGAAAGGGAGTCGGCTATAGAATTATACACCCCCGGAATATGCTTGGCCTTAATGCACACGTTCATTCTCAAACATTTCAGAACCAACAGACGCAACAAGCGCAAAACAGGCAAGGAAGAAGAAGTCAAAGTATTCAAAGCGTAAACCACCCCCATATTGTCAGTTGAAAACAATACCGACCTATTACACAACTCATCCTCCCAGACAAACAAGGAGACAACAATGGGGAAAAGTTCCAAGAACACTAGATTTTTTACCAGACCCAAGGAAAACCAATCCTCAGGCCACCTGTCCGCACACCAATGACCCGAGAAATACGCACCAAAACCACAACCCCCAGCGGAGTCAGTCACCAGCCCCAACTCTTCATTAGACAACCTAGGTGCCTGAAACAACGCAGAACCGTTGAAACCCATCAAAAAACGCCTCCAGACTATTAAGTCATCCTTCAGTTCCTTAGACAACCGAACAAAATGGTGCGGCTTGACCACACCCGCCGTCGCTAGCGACAACCGTCTGCAAAAAACCCTCCCAATCGGGATGATTCGGCACGCAAAATTGAATTTGCCTACCAAAGACTGAAGCTCCCGCAACGTAATCTTCCTTACCGACAAGCAACGGTCAATTAACTCCAACAGATCCGCCACCTTATCGCATGGCAGTCTGCACTCCATTCTCACAGAGTCAATCGTGATACCCAGAAAATCAAGGGCTGTAACCGGCCCTTCCGATTTTTCCTGAGCAATTGGCACTCCAAATTCCAAGGCCACCTGACAACAAACCTCCTGCAGCCTCTTACAAGCCGGAGAACCCGCCGGTCCTACAAACAAAACGTCGTCCAGGTAATGTACCAGCGAGGACAAGCCTGTCCGCTCTGATACCACCCACTCAAGGAAAGTACTGAAATGCTCAAAAAAGGAGCACGATATGGAGCAGCCCATTGGCAGACATAAGTCAACATAATACGAGCCCCCCACACAACAGCCCAGCAAACGGTGCGAAGTCGGGTGAACAGGCAACAACCTGAAAGCCGACTCAATGTCAACCTTGGCAAGTAAAGCCGAAGGCCCCGCCCCCCTCACCAAGTCCACAGCTTGGTCAAAGGAGGTATATTTAACCGACGACAATTCATGAGGGATACCATCATTTACAGATCCCCCTTTCGGGAAAGACAAATGGTGAATAAGCCTAAACTTCCCAGGCTCCCTCTTCGGTACCACCCCTAGCGGAGAGATTCTCAAGTCAGGAATAGGCGGGGAACCAAAAGGACCAGCCATGCGCCCCAACGACACCTCTTTCGCCAACTTCTCAGTGACAACCCCCGGCCACACACGTGCCGATTTCAAATTGCCCCTAAATACCCGACTGCCCCCTTGCGACGGGATAACAAAGCCAAATTGAAAGCCATGATACAATAAGGCCGCTCTCTCCAGACAACCCCGACGTCTAGCGTACCTGACGAGCCAGGGCTCCATCGCGCCTAGCCTCACCGGAGTCACCCCCTTTGTCAGCCGAATCCCCTGCTCCCCCTGATTTACCCTTCCTGAAACACTTTGTGTAGGAATGGGCTCCCCCACACCCTGAGCACTCGTGTTTAAACTTTTTAAACCCCATTTGCACAGCTTTTCATTAAATGCAAAGCAGCACCCTTTTCTAACTGACGCCGGGGACCCACCCGAGGGTGGACCACCGGCTCCTGACCGAAAGGACTGGGAGGCTCTCAAAGGTGTCATTATCTTCAACCATAATCCCATGTCCCGGTCATCCCACCTCATCTCCGGTTTAACAGACAGCCGTTGCCGGGAATTCTCGTCATAGGACCACCAGGCCATACCCCCGTATGTTCTCTGAGCGGCCGCAATCTCATCCAGGTAGCAGAACAAAGAACCACCCTGCTCTGGGAACCTACCCGAAAAAACGCTCGCATAAATCACAAAGGCTTGGAACCAATTTGTGAATGTTTTCGGCAATTTTCTATAACATTTTTTCCTTTCATCTTCCTCCTTCTTGGCCACATCCTTTTTTGAATCCTCAGGGATCTCAAAGGATTGCTCAAGCGGAAGAAGGGAAAACAACTCAATAAACTCCCGTTTACATATCTTATCTTTCACCTCCACGGCCAGATGCATCCCTAGGGGGCCAATGGAGCAAAGACAAGAACGGGACATTGCCGTATCCGCCACCCTCATTTCAGGCCCATCAACCTGTTTCTGTAAACCGACCACAGCCACCGACACTCCCGCACCCTGAGACATTAGCGCCCGGCGAAACGACCGTACCCACCTCCAGTCTCCCTACTGCCGGCGCACTCGAAAAACTCGGACCAGGGACCCAAGCCCTAACCACCGACCCCTCCTTAGCAGGTACAGACCCTTCCAGTTGCAACAGTAAATCCCTCAGACCAGAAACCACCCTCCCAGCCATAGAATCACTAGCATTTCCCGCAACATTCACCCCCACCCCCACCAAACCTGTCTCACCTGTTGACGCCTCTGCCGATTGCACTCCCTGCGCTGGTTCTCGTGTAGCAATCTGGAGCCCGCCACCACGTGGCTCCGTTCCATGCAGATTATCTTCCTGCAGTATGGCCGCCGTCCGTGTCATTTGGGCCGGCTGCCGTGGCTGATCCTGCAAAACAACAGCACGTGAACTCATATTCAGAGGAGGAAAACCCCTATTCCCCCGTCTCACCTGATGTAGACTGGCCATCCTGGCCGTAGGCCCACCCCTACCCCTCTTCGGCGCCCCTCCTCCGTCACCCCCTGACCAGGGAGCCTCCGCCCCCGGCCGTCGTCTACTCCCCCCCCTAGAACTACCAACCTGGGCCTGCGACCTAACCGGCCGTCTATACACTCCCCCACCCCCCCCGAGTGAGCGCCGTATCTGAACTGGCTCCACTCTGTACATTAGGCCTCTCCATCCCCCTTCCCCTGCCCCTACCTCTCACCTCACTACCAGCAACCTGCAAGGCGTCTCCCCCTTCGCCTTCATCAGGCTCAATCCGAATTGATTCGGTCCAGGAGCCGTGTAGGCCGAGGAAATCCTCCTCCAGGCCGTCATTGAGGTCCGCCGCAGCGGACGGGCCAGGACGCGGGCCAGGCCGTTGCGCCGCCGCAGCACCATCTGGAAAACAAAAACTCACATGTGAGCCCCCCACACCAACATCCCTAACCCTCCCACGATTACCTGGGGGCTTAGGAGAGGAACACATATCAGAAGAAACATTTGACAAACCACCAAAACGACAAACAGACTTTCCACTCACACCAGGGGAAGGGGGGACAAACTCCTCATCAGACGTTTCAAGTGCCAGCCCCACAGCCCCAGAATCCCATTCAAAATCCTCAAGCTCCTCTTCAGAGCCATACTCACAATCTACTAATAAACCTTGATGCCTCCCATCCCCCACCTGACCCAACCCATCCTGATGCAGTTCACTAGGCCCAGCCGACACATCCAGAGGCAAAATAACAGGGCCCCCCCCCGCCCCCCCCACAGAAACAACATTTGGCGCCAAGCTATTATCCCCTTCACTATCACTATCAGGGACAACCCCCCCAAACGAAAACGGCACCCCGCTAGGCCCAGAAACCACCACATCCCTCCCAGCTCCCAAGCCACTGCTCCCAGGCCCATCCCGGCCGTACACCGGCTGAATATCACCTGCTGCCCCCTGTGAGGCCGTCGTAGCCGTCACCTGCCGCTCCGGTTCCGTGCCGCTCCTCACCGCTGATGACGTCATCGCCTGGGGCCTAGAAGATGGTGATGCCCCCTCTGCCGCGGCCGCGGCCGCTGTCTTCCTGCTCAAGCCGGATCCAATCTTCTTCCCCGCCGGCCTACAGCTCACCTCCGGACTCAGCCTAGCTGGAGGCCTTGAAGGCCTCGACGACCTCTTCCTCAGCGGGACGCCACCGGTCTCCGGACCGGCAACTGAAGCCCCCAGAAGCGACCAGACCTGCGACTCCAACCAGGTAGGTCCTTTTTCAGCTGCCACCTCACGAAGCCTGCACAACAGCTCCTCCACAGAAGCCATAGGCATGCAGGGCGGGAGAACCAACAGAGGATGTTCTCTCTTACTATGCAAAAACAGTCTGCTGGTTTTCCCGCTCTGCATGTCCCTTTTAAAACCTCCCCTCATTCCTCCTCTAATCCCTCCTACCTCAAATAAGGGCCTCTTCCGCCACAGGTCATGGCTCCTTCCGACCATGCCTTGCAATCTCCAGGAGCCCCTCATTTTCTGAGGCACTAATTCCTATTCAGCATATGCAAGAGTTCACAGTGTATGTGTTTATAATTGGCTGATGGCTGTCACATGGAGAGAAATCACGCAAAATCTTTTTTTAGACCTTGTAATGTTGGAGTCTGTTTCAAATAAAGAACACTACATAGCAACATAAATATTTCTCAAGATACAATTTGTGTTTCTAATTTTTTTTTTTTAAGGACCTCGTTGTACTGAGGAGATTTCTTAGATCATCTCGTCTGAGCGGCGAGGTTTAGATCATCGGGCCCTAAGTGCTATTGCATTGTCTTTCTATCATGCATTTGTTGATTATGGAATTCTACTATATTTATTGGTTATTTAATCCTACTTTTATGGGCCTGATTCTATAAAACTCTCTGGGCTTGTGAGATTCTATAAGAAATTCTGCCATGACTATGGCCAGTTCTAAGTCTGTTTCCTAATGAAATATAAGTTTCTACCTTGAGAACAGCGTTCCTCGCAAAGGGATGTTCCCTGCTTTTAAAGGGATATGAAACCTAAACTTTTCTCTCATTTTTTTTAGATCAATAATACAATTTAATTTTTTTTCCATTTTACTAAATTTGCTTTGTTCTTGTGTTGTTCTTTGTTGAAGAGATATCTAGATAGGTAGCATGCACATGTCTGAAGCATCACATGACAGGAAATAGTGCTGCCATCTAGTGCTCTTGCTAATGTATAACATTGTTGCAAAACTGCTGCCATATAGTGCTGCAGACACGTGCACACTCCTGAAATTACCTTCCAGCTTTTCAACAAAGAATAACAATAAAATTAGGATCTAGATAGATCTAGAAGTAAATTTCAAAGTTGCTTGAAATGTTATGTTCTATCTGAATCATAAAAGTATTTTTTGGGGTTTTATGTCCCTTTAAGTATGTGAAGGTGAAGTTAAAAATACATTGCAACAGGGCAAAAAAATGGTAATTTAAAACCATATCAAATTAATAATTAAAATATTGATTTCAAATATGATGTAAAAAATGGTAATGTCTAAGCACATTAAAAAATTGTCACAAAATTGTTCTGGAAAAATCATATTTCATGAAAAAAAATTACATTTGTATTGAAATTATGCAGAAATAAATGTGATTTAAGGTGCACAGAAGAAGTTGAAATAAACATTACTGCACATATAAATGCTGTGAAATTAATATTTGTAATACGAAATTAAAAGCGTATTATTTTCCTTATTGTAAAATGAGTTTTCCTATCTATGCTAGTGGGCTGAACAGGGCATTCCATGGGCATAGCTGAAATTTCTCCTCTAGGTCTGCCATATTCTGTAACCATTTTCCCCTGCAGTTCTCGCTGTTTTTTCTGGCAAACTAAAAGGTGGTGAGAAGGTGTCAAATTACGCAAAACACTTATTACCCTAATAGGATTGCAACGAGAGTAATCAGATTTGTTTTGGCTGCCAAATTTAGTTTTTAAAGTATGCCTTCTGCTCCCTGCTAGCAAGCTCCATTAATTTCTATAGGAGACTCACGAGGATAGACCCCTTTTTTAAATACAATTTCTTGAGGGCAGCCCCTGTGAGTGTCTGTGTGGTTTTTCACATGTGACCTAGCAAAGTTTTTAGAATCAGGCCTTTTGTATTTAACCCCTGAAAATGGTTTAGGTACATTGGCAAAGCCTTCCTTGGGAGGCACAAGCTGTACAGCTCTCAAGTTGTTTGTTTTAAAAGTATTAATAAAATCTAATTATATAAGTTCATACCAAAGCATGTTAAAGAAACAATAAGCTCAAAACCTATTAAAGGAATAGTTTAGTCAAAATTAAACTTTTATGATTCGGATAGAGCATGCAATTATAAGCAACTTTCTAATGTATTCCTATTATCAATTTTTCTTCGCTCTCTTTCTATCTTTATTTGAAAAATCAGGAATGTGGGCATAGGAGCCAGCCCATTTTTGGTTCAACCCCGTGGTAGTGCTTTCTGATTGGTTTCTAAATGAAGCCAACAATCAGCAAGCGCTACCCAGGTGCTGAACCAAAAATGGGCCGACTCCTATGCTTACATTCAAATAAAGATACCAAGAGAACGAATCTAATTTGATATGAAAACTAGAAAATGCATGTTTGCACATAATTCATAACTAATGATACATTTTTTACCTGCTCATAATGATGTTTACCACAGTTAAGAAAACAGGGACCTACCTTCTAAAAGTAGTTTTAGACATGCACAGAAAAAAAATAGTTTCCGAGGAATCATTCATCAATCAGCTTGCTAATTGAGCCCTTGAGTAATTTATGCTAATCAATATTGTAGCCATCAAGTGACCAATTTGTCTATGTTTCACTTGAAATGACATTTACAACTTTGCAACAGTTTAGTGCATTCAATTTCAATGCATTTGTTGACAAAATGTAAATGAAGCCACACAATTATTTTAATGATTGTCTTTAGCAGGTAAATATTTTTTTTCCAACTGCATATGAACTAATTACGGAGAGGACACTGCATATATATGCCACCTATTTATGTTATCTGAGTTTTGATTCTTTAAAAGGGATATGAAAGTGCTCATTTATGAAAAAACATACATTAAATCAAAGTAACATGAAAAAACATATTGGGCCACATTACGAGTTGAGCGCTAACAGTTACGTGTGAGCGATAAAGGGTTTGCGCTTATCGGGTTCAAAAGTAAATGCGATCGCTTGAGTGCAATATTTTTATGAATAAATAGAACACGTGAACATATGTGAACATTGGAATTTAAAATATTCATATTTTCATGTTGGGTTAGCTTCACATGAGACTGAGATTGGGTTTGTGCTCGAGTAGGATGCTTTGTTTGCTCCAATTACTTCTATAGGGGAATACGTGAATGCACTTGTGATATTCTAACTTTGGCTTTTGTGCTCGTCGGGTTAGCTAGCAAGTCAAAACACTTTCAACTCATAGTATGATCGCAACATGACAAGCACAAAAATCTTACTTCTAGCTTAGTCAGCGCAAGAATGGGAGCGTTACATAACACTCCACTCATAATCTGGCCCACTGTGTTAAAGGGACAGTAGAGTTAAATTTAATGGCACCGTTTTTTTTCATCAGGGCACCCAGCAACAAGTTGCATTTACAAAAAATGGAGCAAATTTGCATACTGTTTCAATGCAAAGAAACAGGTACAAAAAACGTTTATCAAAATAGCTTGGGACTGGACAATGTCTTAAAATTGAATGTTCTATCTGAATCATTAAAGTTTAATTTTGACTTGCATATCCCTTTAAACAGCAAACAACTTAAATGTTTTCTTGCAAAATGAGGACTTAGAATTTCTCAGTGCAGACACTGTCTCTAGTGAGATAAGGGAGGCACCATTAAAAAATAAAGCAAAAAAAAAAAAACTTAAGTTCTGATTTCACATGACTTTTGCAGCAAAAGTCTTCTATTGAGTATGGGCAAGAAACTGACTGGAGCTAGAGCAGATATCACCTAATAACCACTACAAAGGGAAAGCTACTCCTTTGCCTTCTTGTAGAGACCACGACCCTCTTGTAAAGCTGTGACAGAAAGAAGTGGACCCTGCACAAATAAAGTTAAAAAACAGAATTTATGTTTACCTGATAAATTTCTTTTTCCTACGGTGTATCCGGTCCACGGCTTCATCCTTACTTGTGGGATATTCTCAATCCCTACAGGAAGTGACAAAGAGAGCACACAGCAGAGCTGTCCATATAGCTCCCCTCAGGCTCCGCCCCCCCAGTCATTCGACCGACGGTTAGGAGAAAAAGGAGAACCATAGGGTGCAGTGGTGACTGTAGTTTACAAAAAATAAATTTAAACCTGACCAAAATGCCAGGGCGGGCCGTGGACTGGATACACCGTAGGAGAAAGAAATTTATCAGGTAAACATAAATTCTGTTTTCTCCTACATTGGTGTATCCGGTCCACGGCTTCATCCTTACTTGTGGGAACAATACCAAAGCTTTAGGACACGGATGAAGGGAGGGAACAAGTCAGGTAACCTAAACGGAAGGCACCACTGCTTGCAAAACCTTTCTCCCAAAAATAGCCTCAGAAGAAGCAAAAGTATTGAATTTGTAAAATTTGGCAAACATATGCAGTGAAGACCAAGTCGCTGCCTTACAAATCTGTTCAACAGAAGCCTCATTCTTGAAAGCCCATGTGGAAGCCACAGCTCTAGTAGAGTGAGCTGTAATTCGTTCAGGAGGCTGCCTTCCAGCAGTCTCATAAGCCAACCGGATGATGCTTTTCAGCCACATCAAGATTGTGTAACAGACGTTCCTTGTTAGAAACTGGATTAGGACACAGAGAAGGAACAACTATTTCCTAGTTGATATTCTTATTGGAAACCACTTTTGGAAGAAAACCAGGTTTGGTACGTAAAACAACCTTATCTGTATGAAACACCAGATAGGGTGAATTACACTGCAAAGCAGACAATTCAGAAACTCTTCTAGCAGAAGAAATAGCTACTAAAAACAAAACTTTCCAAGATAGTAACTTAATATCTATGGAATGTAGAGGTTCAAACGGAACCCCTTGAAGAACTGAAAGAACTAAATTTAGACTCCATGGAGGAGCCACAGGTCTGTAGACAGGCTTGATTCTGACTAAAGCCTGTACAAACGCCTGAATATCTGGCATGGCTGCCAGACGCTTGTGTAACAAAACAGACAGAGCAGATATCTGTCCCTTTAAAGAACTAACTGACAGAACTTTCTCCAATCCTTCTTGGAGAAAAGATAGTATCCTTGGAATCCTAATCTTACTCCATGAGTAACCCTTGGATTCGCACCAGCAAAGATATTTCCACCATATCTTATGGTAAATTTTCCTGGTGACAGGCTTTCTAGCCTGGATCAGAGTATCTATAACTGATTCCGAAAACCCACGCTTAGCTAGAATCAAGCGTTCAATCTCCAAGCAGTCAGTTGCAGAGAAACTAGGATTGGATGTTCGAATGGACCTTGAATTAGAAGGTCCTGCCTCAAAGGCAGCTTCCATGGTGGAACCAATGACATATTCACCAGGTCTGCATACCAAGTCCTGCGTGGCCACGCAGGAGCTATCAGAATTACAGAAGCCTTCTCCTGTTTGATCCTGGCTACTAGCCGGGGGAGAAGGTGAAACGGTGGAAAGACATAAGCTAGATTGAACGACCAAGGCACTACTAAGGCATCTACCAATGTCGCCTTGGGATCCCTGGACCTGGACCCGTAACGTGTAACTTTGGAGTTCTGACGTGACGCCATCAGATCCAGATCTGGAATGCCCCATAGCTGGGTCAGCTGAGCAAAAACCTCCGGGTGGAGTTCCCACTCCCCCGGATGGAAAGTCTGACGACTCAGATAATCCGCTTCCCAGTTGTCCACTCCTGGGATGTGAATTGCTGATAGATGGCAGGAGTGATCCTCTGCCCATTTGATGATCTTGGATACCTCCCTCATCGCCAGGGAACTCTTTGTTCCCCCCTGATGATTGATGTACGCTACAGTTGTCATGTTGTCCGACTGAAATCTGATGAATTTGGCCTCCGCTAGTTGAGGCCATGCCTGGAGCGCATTGAATATCGCTCTCAATTCCAAAATGTTTATTGGGAGAAGAGATTCTTCCCGAGACCATAGACCCTGAGCCTTCAGGGACTTCCAGACCGCGCCCCAGCCTAAGAGGCTGGCATTGGTCGTGACAATGATCCACTCCGGTCTTCGGAAACTCATTCCCTGAGACAGGTGATCCTGAGACAACCACCAGAGGAGTGAGTCTCTGGTTTGCTGGTCCATCTGAATCTGGGGAGACAAATCTGCATAATCTCCATTCCATTGTTTGAGCATGCACAGTTGCAATGGTCTTAAATGAATTTGAGCAAAAGGAACCACGTCCATTGCCGCAACCATTAGTCCTATTACCTCCATGCACTGAGCTATGGAGGGTTGAGGAATGGATTGACGAACTCGACAAGTGTTCAAAAGTTTTAATTTCCTGACCTCTGTCAGAAAGATTTTCATTTCTACCGAGTCTATTATTGTTCCCAGGAAGGGAACCCTTGTGAACGGGGACAGAGAACTTTTTTCTATGTTCAGCTTCCACCCGTGAGACCTTAGAAAGGCTAGAACAATGTCCGTATGATCCCTTGCTTTGTGAAAGGACGACGCCTGTATTAAAATGTTGTCTAGGTAAGGTGCTACTGCAATGCCCCTTGGCCTTAGCACCGCTAGAAGGGACCCTAGCACCTTTGTGAAAATTCTGGGAGCAGTGGCCAATCCGAAGGGAAGAGCCACGAACTGGTAATGCTTGTCCAGAAAGGCGAACCTCAGAAACTGATGGTGATCTTTGTGGATAGGAATATGCAGGTACGCATCCTTTAAGTCCACGGTAGTCATATATTGACCCTCCTGGATCATTGGTAAAATTGTCCGAATGGTTTCCATTTTGAATGATGGAACTCTGAGGAATTTGTTTAGGATCTTTAAATCCAGAATTGGCCTGAAAGTTCCTTCCTTTTTGGGAACTACAAACAGGTTTGAGTAAAATCCCAGTCCTTGTTCTGCTGTTGGAACTGGGTTTATCACTCCCATTGTTAAAAGGTCTTCTATGCAATGTAAGAATGCCTGTCTCTTTATCTGGTCTAAAGATAAGCGAGACATGTGGAACCTTCCCCTTGGAGGAAGGTCCTTGAATTCTAGAAGATACCCCTGAGAGACAATTTCTAGTGCCCAGGGGTCCGGAACATCTCTTGCCCAGGCCTGAGCAAAGAGAGAAAGTCTGCCCCCTACTAGATCCGGTCCCGGATCGGGGGCTACCCCTTCATGCTGTCTTGGTAGCAGCAGCAGGCTTGCAATGGTTCCAGCCTTGCAATGGTTTCCATGCTGGTTTGGGCTGGGGTGCGTTACCCTCTTGCCTAGTGGCTGTAGAGGTAGAAGCCAGTCCGTTCCTGAAATTGCGAAAGGAACGAAAATTAGACTTATTTTTAGCTTTGAAAGGTCTATCCTGTGGAAGGTCATGGCCCTTTCCCCCAGTGATATCTGAAATAATTTCTTTCAACTCTGGCCCGAATAGGGTCTTACCCTTGAAAGGAATATCAAGCAATTTTGTTTTGGACGACACATCCGCCGACCACGATTTTAGCCAAAGCGCCCTACGCGGCACTATTGCGAAACCAGAATTTTTCGCCTCTAATTTAGCTAACTGAAAAGCGGCATCTGTAATGAAAGAATTAGCCAACTTCAGGGCGTGAATTCTATCCATGACTTCATCATAAGAAGTCTCCTTCTGGAGCAAGTTTTCTAATTCCTCAAACCAAAAAGCAGCTGCAGTGGTTACAGGAATAATGCAAGAAATTGGTTGAAGAAGAAAACCTTGTTGAACAAAAATTTTCTTAAGTAAACCTTCTAATTTTTTATCCATAGGATCTTTGAAAGCGCAACTGTCTTCTATTGGTATAGTTGTGCGCTTAGCTAGCGTTGAAACTGCCCCCTCTACCTTAGGGACCGTCTGCCACGCGTCCCTTCTGGGATCAACAATGGGGAACATTTTCTTAAATATAGGAGGGGGAACAAAAGGTACACCTGGATTCTCCCACTCCTTATTCACTATATCCGCCACCCTCTTAGGTATCGGAAACGCATCAGTGTGTACTGGGACCTCTAAGAATTTATCCATTTTACACAATTTTTCTGGGACCACCAAAGGGTCACAATCATCAAGAGTAGCTAGGGACCTCCTTAAGTATAGCGCAGAGGTGTTCAAGCTTAAATTTAAATACTATGGTATCAGGCTCTGCCTGCTGAGAAACTTTTCCTGTGTCAGAAATGTCTCCCTCAGACAGGCCCTCCCTCATGCCAAGTCAGATTGATGTGAGGGCACTACAGATAAATTATCCTCTGCGTCTGCTTGCTCATTTTCTGTATTTAAAACTGAGCAATCACGCTTCCTAGGAAAAGCTGGCAGTTTGGATAAAAATGCTGCGAGAGAATTATCCATTACTGCTGCTAACTGTTGCATAGTAATAGCAATTGGCGCGCTAGATGTACTGGGCATCGCTTGCGCGGGCATAGCTGGTGTTGACACAGAAGGAGAGGATAGTGAGCTATCCTCACTACCTTCAGCTAAAGAATCATCTTGGGCTATATCTTTAAGCGTGATTGTACGGTCCTTAAGCTGTTTGGACGCTATGGCACACTTCACACATAAATTTAATGAGGGAACCACCTTAGCCTTTGAACATACAGAACATAGACTATCTGAAGGTTCAGACATGTTTAACAGACTTAAAAGTAACTTCAATGCAATAAAATGTATTTTTGACAAAAACGTTACTGTCTCTTTAAATAATAAAAGTGCATACTTTATTACTGAAACATCAAAAAACCATCAAAAACACATCCGGTTTTTATGAAATTTTCACCACTGTGTCATAATGCTTTGAAAAGGTTGCACACAAATTTTCAGACCAATTAACAACTTAATGCCCAAACCGGAGCTAATAACAGCAGTTAACCGGTTAACACACTACAGTACTCTGCCACAGCTTGCCCTGTGGCTTTTACCTTCCTTAGGGTTATTTTGGTAAGAATATAAGCCTCCCTGGAGCCCTTTCTGATGCCTCCGGACTCCCCATGTGAAGCTGCATGAACTGCCTAAGCAAAACAACTGTGCAATTGAGGCCTGAATATGAGGCCTCCTCCCTCTTCATTCCAGAGTGGAGGGGCCTTTCTGACTAGAATAGGTGTCCAAATAAGTGCCAGGCGCAAAATAAAACCCCAAAAGTGTTTTAAAGTCTGAAAAAACACCTTATTTATAGTGAAAACATGCTAAATAGCAATCGATTTAGCCCACAATAGTGTCAACCAGCATAGAGCCCTTAATATAAGCCATAATTTTATACAGAGTCTAAGAAAAATGGCTTACCTATCCCAGAGGGGATTGCTGACAGTCTTCTAGCATTACTAGGTCTTGTTAGAAAAATGACTGATCATACCCGAAGCAGTTAAGCCTGTAAACTGTTCCCCCCAACTGAAGTTCTCTGGTTTCAACAGTCCTGCGTGGGAACAGCAATGGATTTTAGTTACTGGTGCTAAAATCATATTCCTCTCGGCAGAAATCTTCATCACTTTCTGCTGCAGAGTAAATAGTACAAGCCGGCACTATTTTAAAATAACAAACTCTTGATAGAAGAATAAAAAACTACAACTAAACACCACATACTCTTTACCACCCCCGCGGCGATGCTACTAGTTAGAGCGGCAAAGAGAATGACTGGGGGGCGGAGCCTGAGGGGAGCTATATGGACAGCTCTGCTGTGTGCTCTCTTTGCCACTTCCTGTAGGGATTGAGAATATCCCACAAGTAAGGATGAAGCCGTGGACCGGATACACCAATGTAGGAGAAATAAATAAATAAATCCTTTTTAAATGATGGATAATACATAATGCAATTATTCTATAAAGTATAACCCACTGCCTAGTGCTTTTTTGTTACTACAATAAAACTGTTTTATATCTCTTTAACCAGTTAGCTGATAAAAAAGGACTGTAAATCAATAGGTAGCAATGCATTGTTGTTCTTTCTGGGATAATAAGAGTTATTTGAATAGATTGATAGATGCTTGATGGTTTCCCAGCATTTTGTTAGTGGACGTTCCTGCCATTACCATCTATAGCACGTGACCAAAACATGATATCTCGCTCGTTAAATGAGAACTGCTAGCAATGAGGAAAAACAATCATTGCAACTGCAATGCTTAAGAAACACACTCACAAAAAGATCTATTTAAATGTTTGTAATTATGTGGTATTTGTATGTCTGTTTTTTTAATGGCAAATTAGTCTAGCTGGATAGAATGGAAGGTGTCTCCTGGGTCTGGCATGAGTGTTCCTGGCTAATAAAGAGGGGCAGTTAGATTTTTTTTTCTCTACACCTTGACCCAGCATTCACAATCCATAAATACTCTATTGCCCTTGTCTCACAATCATGTCTTGTTTGTATTTTTCTTTTATTTATCTTTAAGGGAACATTAAACATTTTGAGATTGTAGAATAAAACGATTAATTATACAAAGTACTACAGCTTTGCAATATACTTTAATAATTTATTTTGCCCCCTTTTCTTGTAATTTAAGTCTCAAATGTGTGACTTTTCCAGCTCTAGTAAGTCAAATGGCAGACTTTACAAGCCTAACCTGCCACAAATCTGTTCCTTCAGCAGAAGTTATTAGATAAGAACTGCAAAGCATGCCAACATAATGACTGTGGCTAAATGTGTCTTTTTCAGCAAGTCTGCATTACCCTTCCAAATAAGGCACATTGTGGTTGAAGTTTAGCTATTGATAAACAATATTACATTCAAAAATATTTTCACACTCACCTAATATGCCAGTTTACTGCAGAACTTCCCAGATTCATGCAGAAAAAGCTTAGTCTCATCGCTGTTTGTGGGACCGGTGTTATACAAATCCTATAAAAAAAGACTTTGTACTTAGACCCTTTTTTCTTGTAATTTACTATTTGTAACATTTAGAATCTTGACCCTGCAACATTCTATTCACTGATTTATTGTTTATAGCAGGAGCTCATGTATATCTATCCTCTATTGGCCACAGCAAAGTGGATATGATATATCCCTAGACTGGAAAAGCAATGAAGCCATACACATACAGTATATATGATAGCTGTTATATATGAAGATTTGTATACAGTAAAAAATTTAGGATGTAGAATTATAAACGTACAAAAAAAATCCCTATTTATAGGAATAAAAAGACGACTATTCTCATCTCATCTCTCTTTTTTTTAAATGAAGACAGAATAGGCAGAGAATTTCATAAACATGGCAGTTGTGCAAACAATGACTTAGAGCTCATTTTAAAAACAAGACAAATTCAAGTTCATTTGTGGAAGTGCATCTACAAATGCCATGGGACTAGTCTTTTCAAACAGAGGACATCAATATGTCACTCATTCTATCTGTGTGCACCTATGATTGAGGGAAAAAAAAGGCTTTCTTTAATAAAACCTGATATTTGAAAAGAGTATGACAAAATGAAGAACCATCCTCTTCATCATTTACAATATGCCTTAGGGGCGTTATGCTGAACTCAGATTACTTGATATATATAGGTATGATTGAAGCTTTGCCCAGTAATCTTTTGAATACTCATATTTTATTCCCATAAAAAAATGAAATATGCAGCTAGGGAAATTCCTGACATATATATACAGCTGTATGAAATCTCTATTGGCGTACGACAGAAAGATGATTTTGAATGTCAATTTAATAAATCAAGCAAGCAATTAAAATGACTGTTAAAAACTTTCTATCAGGTTTGAAACAAAAGAAAAATATTACCAAACTGTTGAGCATCTTTTATGAATCACGTTTTATGTCAGTTATTCAGATCAGGCTATATAGTATTAAAGAAAAACTGACAGCGGATATTTTATAGGGACATGAAGCCCACGTTTTTTCATGAAGCCAACGTATTTTTTTCTTTGGTAATTCAGAGAGAACTTGAATTTTTAAACAACTTTCCAATTTACTTCTATTATCTAATTGGTTTAGTTCACTTTGTATCCATTTTTTGAAAAGCATATCCAGGTAGGGTCAGAAGCTGCTGATTGGTTGTTGCACATGTGTGTCTCATGTTATTGGCTCACCCATGTGCATTGCTGTTTCTTCAACAAAAGACACTAAAAGAAGGAAGCAAAATTGATAATAGAAGTCAAGTGGAAAGTTGTTTAAATTGGTATTCTCTATCTAAAGCATTCAAGAAAAAATGGGCTTCATGTCTCTTTAAAGGGACATTAAATACTTTGAGATGGTAATATAAAATGATAAATTGTATATATAATAAAACAACTCTGCAATATACTTTCATTATTTATTTTGTCCTCTTTGCCTGTAATTCCATTCTGAAATTGTGAGCTTTTCAGTTCCTGTTAGAAATGGAATTGCAGAACACTGTTAAATCCAGCACAACCATTGGCTGCACACTCTAGTGACCTATGTATAACTGTCCCTAATTGGCCACAGCAAGAAGGTAACGCAAGTTACAACATGGCAGCTCCCAGTGTTTTATAGACACTAAAACTTTACACTTATTTTGTCACTAATGAAACTTTAAAAAATACATCTACATGTTACTCATGGACTAATCTTTTCTTTGAATGAATCATTCTATCTAGCATGTATTTAGTGTTTAATGTCCCTTTAAGGATTTGCACAAAAGTATGTTGTCATCACTCCTGAAGTAAATCTAAACGTGCAACATGAAGTTTAAAGCAGTGGTCAGCAACTTTGGCACCCCAGATGTTTTGGAACAACATTTCTCATGATGCTCAGACACACTTTAGGCTGGCTAAGTATCATGGGAAATGATCTGGGGTGCCAAGGCTGCTGACCCCTGCTTTAAAGGACATATTTAAAAAATAAAAATAAAATACTTTATTTTTTTTTAAACAGTTTATTAATGAAGTAGGCATGAAACACATTTAGATAGTAATATAAAATATTTAAATAATATACAGAAAAAATATTTATAATGTACTTTCTGCTTCCTTTTTATGTAATTTAACTGTGTGAGTTTTCCATCTGTACCTAATTGACTTAAAAAAAAATGTAACAGAGGCTATTCTTCTCCAGTAACACGTTTTATATATGTAACAAAATTCACAGATTGTTTGATCTGTTTGGAAGAGAATTGTAGCTAAATAAGTTTACATTCGCCCAACAGATCCTTATGATGTTAAAAGTAATGATTTTATATTATCTGAAATAATAACCTCCAAGTTTCTTTCAATTCATGTAATTGGTTTTATATATACATGTATACATTAAAAGGATTGCTGTGGTAAAACAGTATTTGAAGCAAAAAAAATATGAGAATTTGCATATCTAATTTGCATATCTAATTTGCATATCTTACCCAGAATTTTCTTGTGCATTGGTAACATTGTGTATGGAGTATTTCTGGGGAAAAGCAAGCGGGGAACCTTGCCTAGATGTGCTAATTTCCTATGCAAATATTTGTATTGATTTAATTTTGAGACATGGAGGATTTTAATCTCAGTTTTTTTATCTCCACCATAATTTTTATGAATTGATATATATATATGAATTTATATATATATATATATATAGAGGGAAGTATATGATTAAAAAAATTACAAACCCCCAAACTAATTTTACTAAAAATAAAAAATGTAAAATTACAGAAAAAAATAAACAAAACTATCCAAAATAAAAAATTTAAACCTAAACTAAAACCCCTATACAAATAAAAAATCCTCCCAAAATAAAAACACCCCCTAATCTTAAAAGGGCCTTTTG
Source organism: Bombina bombina (assembly GCF_027579735.1). Taxonomy (NCBI): domain Eukaryota; kingdom Metazoa; phylum Chordata; class Amphibia; order Anura; family Bombinatoridae; genus Bombina; species Bombina bombina. The sequence goes on from NC_069499.1 coordinate 894,476,385, forward strand.
TAGGGCATTGCCCTAAGTTAAACAGCAGTCTTTTACTTAAAAAAATACCAATTACCCCCTAACAGTAAAACCACCCACCAACCAACCCCCAAAATAAAAAAACCTATCACTAAAAAAACCTAAGCTACCCTTTGCCTCTAAAGGGGCATTTTTATGGGCATTGCCCTTAAAGGGTATTCAACTCTTTTACTGCCCTTAAAAGGGAAATCAGCTCTTTTACAGCCCATTAAATCCCTAATCTTAAAAAAAACAACCTAAAACTAACCCCCAAAGAGGTACTCACCATTCCTGAAGTCCAGAGGAGAAGGTCTACATTCAGGCGGCTCCATCATCTTCTATCTTCATCCTGTGCAAAGGTGGCATGGAGTGGTCCTCAGCAGTGGTCTTCAGCAGCGGCAATCCTCAGCAGAGTGGAGGCTCCTCTTCATCCGATTTCCAGCGTACACTAAATTTGGGGTACCTTGCATACCTATCTGCTGAAATTTTGAAATCAGCCAATAGGATTAGAGCTACTGAAATCTTATTGGTTGTTCAAATCAGCCAATAAGATTTCAGTAGCTCTCATCCTATTGGCTGATTTCAAAATTTCAGCCAATAGGAATGAAAGGTACCCCAATAAATATGGGGTACCTTGCATTTAATCTTCGGTGTGCAGTGGATGATCGCATGAAGAGGAGCCTCAACGTCACTTTGGACCACCGCCATGGAACGCCAATAAGAACCGCCACTGAGGATCCGAGCATCGGGGAAGTCAGCTTCGCTCCACGCAGCCTTCGCTCTGGATGAAGATGGAAGATGATGGAGCTGCCTGGAAGAAGACCTTCTCCGCCGGACTTCAGGAATGGTGAGTACCTATTTGGGGGTTAGATTTAGCTTTTTTTTTATTTTTATTTTTTTATTTTTAAGATTAGGGATTTAATGGACTTATAAAAGAGCTGAATGCTCTTTTAAGGGCAGTAAAATAGCTGAATGCCCTTTTAAGGGCAATGCCCATACAAATGCCCCTTTAGGGGCAATGGGTAGTTTAGTTTTTTTAGTGTTATTTTTTTTTATTTTGGGGGTTTGGCGGGTGGTGGGTTTTTACTCTTAGGGGGGACTTAGTATTTATTAAACGTAAAAGAGATGTTTAACTTAGGGCAATGCCCTACAAAAGGCAATTTTAAGGACTATTGGTAGTTTAGTTTAGATTAGGGTGTGTTTTTATGTTGGGGGGGGGCATTTTTATTTTCATAGGAATTAGGTTTAATTTTTTTATTTTTGATAATTTTGTTTATTTTTTTCTGTAACGTTAGACTTTTCAATTTTTTGTAATATTAGATTATTTTTTTTAAATTTAATGTTAGGATTTTTTATTTTAATTGTAATTTAGTAGTAATTGGGGTTAATTTAGGGGGTGTTAGGTTAGAGGGCTTAGCAGGGGCGTATTATGACCTTGTCCAACAAGGCCGGTGACTAGGGCAGCAGATTTAGGAGGGGCAGCACATCTGTCCTATCCTCTCTCTAAAAGCCAGCACACAGTACAGTGAGCGATAAAGTGCAGGCTTTTACAGAGAAGACAAGGCACATGTGCAGATTAAGGCCACTCTTTACAGGCAGCGCTCCTTTAAACCGTTGCTTCATTTAGAGCTGCCGACATTTTTGCAGTGGAAGTGTTCTTGGTGAGAAACTTGCCCGGGGATATGCGTACAAGGTGAGGCTGGAGGAGAAGACCTTGTGCTGATATGCAGCTTCCCCTTATCAGCTGTGGTGGGTCTGCGAGTGCAGTGCTTATCGCAGGTCTTAGTAACTAACAGACTGGTTGCATCTGCACTGCTTAGATCAGCTTGTGATTTCTAATCATAAACTCTCAGTGCTAATGTATGCTAGCTACTAATAGCTAGATTTCTCTGCATTCATGAACCCATAGAGTAAATAGTAAACGGACACTTAAAAAGTTTTATTAATTGAATGATGGTAATTAATGTATGTTGTTGCATGTAAAGGGCAGTGATTGTTTCAAAGTGTATTCTTCTTTCCCTCCCTTCCTCTCTCCCTTCTTTCCTTTTCTCCCTCCCTTCCTCCCTCAACTCACTCACTCCCTCTCTCAACTCCCTCCCTTCTTTCCATCTCTCCTTTCTTTCTCTCGACTCCCTCCCTTGCGCCCTAATTTCACTCCTTTCTTTCCCTCGCCACTTTTCTCTTCTCTCTCTCGGTTTTGTCGGTTTAGGGGTTAATAGTATAATTAGTTAGTTGGCATTGTAGGGTTTGGCAGTTTAGGGGTTAATATTGTAATTTATTTAGTTGGCGTCAGTGGTGTGTTTATGTTTTGTGCTGCCCATGGCACTCAAAATTCTGCTGCCCGCCACCCCCGCAAACTCACAAAGGTTTTAGGCCTTTTTTTCCACTTAATATTTTTTTGGCTCAGTGTGTAAAATGCATTTGTTTTATTTGGTTTTTCATAACAATTCAAAAGAAAATGGGCTAGCAAAAAACTTGCATACAAGAGAGAAGGGAGAGAAAAGAAGGAGAGGGAAAAAGGGAGGGAAAGGAAAGTAGGAAGGGAGGGAGAGAGAGAGAGAAGAGAAAAGCGGTGAGGGAAAGAAAGGAGTAAAAAAAGGGAGCAAGGGAGGGAGTTGAGAGAAAGAAAGGAGAGAGGGACAGAAGGGAGGGAGTTGAGGGAGGGAGTGAGTTGAGGGAGGAAGGGAGAGAGGGAGGGAGAAAGGGAAAGAAAGGAGAGAGGAAAGGAGGGAAAGAATAATACACTTTAAAACAATCACTACCCTTTACATGCAACAACATACAGTAATTACCATTATTCAAGTAATAAAACTTTTTAAGTGTCCATTTACTATTTACTCCATGGGTTCATGAATGCAGAGAAAGCTAGCTATTAGTAGCTAACATACATTAGCACTCAGAGTTTATGATTAGACATTACAAGCTGATCTAAGCAGTGAACAGAGGCATCCAGTCTGTTAGCTACTAAGACCTGCGATAAGCACTGGGCTCAAAGACCCACCACAGCTGATAAAGGGAGGCGGCATATTGGCACAAGCTCTTCTCTTCTTAAGGTTTCACTGATACCGATACTAGTATCGGTACCGGTACCGATACCAAGTATTTGCATGAGTACTTGTACTCATGCAAATGCACCGATACTTAAACCGATACCTCCATTTCCTACCCATATTGCTATCTTGTGGCATTTTTTCAAACTGCATGTTCCCATTTCATTTTAAACTGGAGTGGAGACTAAACTAAAAATTGTTTACTACTGTTCTGCCAATACAAATTGCTGTTATTTGTATTATTGTAGGAGAGATCACTGTACCTCGTTCAGACAAACCCCTGAAGTACTGGGCAGTTAATAAACAAATTTCCATATCTGGCTAAAATGGGCCAAAAATATCTTTCTGCCCCATGCAGTATGGTGGAAAGTGAAAGACTGTTCAACTTAGAGCCGAATCTCCATACAAATGTCAGATTGATGTTATATTCAGCCCTACAACCCAATTGCATCACCCCTTTAAATGTAATATTTTATTGTAATATTCTTTATTTATAAACATGTTCAGTGAACTTTGTGACAAATAAAACTGTTTTATTATTTCATAATGTCTTTTGAATTACAGTCCTTTATAATTATAAAGAAGGAATCTTAAATAATTAGTCTGCATTGCGCTTGGTAAACAAAAAAGTATCGGTAATTGGTATTGGCGAGTATTTGAAAACAAGTATCGATACTTGTACTCGGTCATAAAAAAATTGTATCGGTGCAACCCTAATATATATATATATATATAAATATATATATATATATATATATATATATATATGTATACACATATATACTGTATATATATATTAAGGGCTGAACACTGAACAGGCCGGTACTCTATGTCACCTCAATAAAGGAACTTTTTATTTAAGGAAAAAACAGTGCTTTTACTGCACTGTGTATATCTATATGGAAAGAGCTGCAGGGCTCTGAGAAGTTACGTACACTCACTTAAAGAAGAATTGTAGCATATATATATATATATATATATATATATATATATATATATAATGTCAAAATAACCAGAGTATTGCAATATGCAATGAAACCTTTGTTATTGGACTAAAATGATATTAAAAAGACAAGCTTCCGAGAGCTTTCCTCTCTTCCTCAGGTCTGAAGCAATACTAATCAATATGGCAGAGTTTAACAATAAAACAACATGTTGTTAGAGGAGGAGAAGGGTGAGTGGGGTGTTGTAAATATCAGCATTGACCCGGGAGTGAAAGGTGCAGACAGCGATAAAACAGCAGAGATAAGTAAAATAAAATCATACGCCTAGATTTAGAGTTCTGCGTTAGCCGTCAAAAGCAGCGTTAAGGGGTCCTAACGCTGCTTTTGGCCTCCCGCTAGTATTTAGAGTCAGGCAGGAAAGGGTCTAACGCTCACTTTCAAGCCGCGACTTTTCCATACTGCAGATCCCCTTACGCCAATTGCATATCCTATCTTTTCAATGGTATCTTCCTAACGCCGGTATTTAGAGTTTTGGCTGAAGTGAGCGGTAGAGCCTCTACCGACAAGACTCCAGCCGCAAAAAAAGTCAGTAGTTAAGAGCTTTATGGGCTAACGCCGGTTTATAAAGCTCTTAACTACAGTGCTCTAAAGTACACTAACACCCATAAACTACCTATGTACCCCTAAACCGAGGTCCCCCACATCGCCGCCACTCTAATAAATATTTTGAACCCCTAATCTGCCGACCACACACCGCCGCCACCTACATTATCCCTATGAACCCCTAATCTGCTGCCCCTAACATCGCCGACACCTACATAATATTTATTAACCCCTAATCTGCCCCCCCCAAAGTCACCGCTACCTAACTACACTTATTAACCCCTAATCTGCCGACCGGACCTCGCCGCCACTATAATAAATGTATTAACCCCTAAACCGTCGCACTCCCGCCTCCCAAACACTATAATAAATAGTATTAACCCCTAATCTGCCCTCCCTAACATCGCCGCCACCTAACTTCAAGTATTAACCCCTAATCTGCCGACCAGACCTCAACGCAATTATAATAAATGTATTAACCCCTAAACCTAAGTCTAACCCTAACCCTAACACCCCCCTAAGTAAATATAATTTTAATCTAACAAAATAAATTAAATCTTATTAACTAAAGTATTCCTATATAAAACTAAATACTTACCTGTAAAATAAACCCTAATATAGCTACAATATAATGAATAATTACATTGTAGCTATTTTAGGATTTATATTTATTTTACAGGCAACTTTGTATTTATTTTAACTAGGTACAATAGCTATTAAATAGTTATTAACTATTTAATAGCTACCTAGTTAAAATAATTACAAAATTACCTGTAAAATAAATCCTAACCTAAGTTACAATTAAACCTAACACTGCACTATCAATAAATTAATTAAATAAATTACCTACAATTACATACAATTAAATAAACTAAACTAAATTACAAAAAAACACACTAAATTACAAAAAATAAAAAAAGATTACAAGAATATTAGGCTAATTACACCTACTCTAAGCCCCCTAATAAAATAAAAAAGCCCCCAAAATAATAAAGGTCCCTACCCTATTCTAAATTAAAAAGTAACCAGCTCTTTTACCAGCCCTTAAAAGGGCTTTTTGCGGGGCATGCCCCTAAGTAATCAGCTCTTTTGCCTGTAAAAAAAAATACAACCCCCCCAACATTAAAACCCACCACCCACATACCCCTACTCTAACCCAAACCCCCCTTAAATAAACCTAACACTACCCCCTGAAGATCTCCCTACCTTGAGTCGTGTTCACCCAGCCGGGCACCGATGGACCAAAAGAGGACATCCAGAGCGGCAGAAGTCTTCATCCTATCCGGGCAGAAGACGACATCCGGACCGGCAGACATCTTCATCCAAGCTGAACAACTTTGTGAATGTAATAAGCAGCACCAGCGGACTTATGGCAATTTAAAAGACGGCTTTATTAAACAGATAGTAGATCTTTAAAAACAAAGCGTGATCTTTAGTGACAAAACAGTGCCTTAGGAATACACTCAATGAACTTGATGCTGACGCGTTTCAGCCCTTCTGGCCGTAGACGTAGCTGCGGTTCATAATCCCCATTACTCTAATATACATCTGTGCATTATCGTGATTGGATAAAAACTTTATCCTGGGCGTATTCCTAAAATTGGCACCTAAACAACCATAATAATGTTTTAGCAACCTTATAACTATTAGACACTGCATTAGACTTTAAAAACATCTTTGAAAAAACAAACAAACAAATTAAGTAGACATATATAGGAATATTAATAATGGCAATTTTGAAAATGCCCAAATAACTCCATATATATACATATGTGTAATTATACTTAATGTTTCCCCTGGGTAACTTAAACCCTTAGCTATATATCTACCAACAACTTATTTTTATTTTATGTATCCACCAGTACTACAAAAACTGCAATTATTGGAGGGAGGTCCTTCGGACACAGATTTACTCCCAGAAATTAATTATGTCAAATTCAGAGTTTTACCCTGTGGGATTTCTGGTCTTCAATCTGTGTATCCAGAAGACCTCCCTGATTGCTAGCAGGCTGTCCCTGTCCCCTCCTCTCTTTTTATACTTCACTTGCTCAATGATGGTCCATTTTAAAGAAGCCACACTTTTGTTGTGAAGACTTTTGAAGTGTTGTACTAAAGGGGTTGTGATTTTACCTGCTTTTATATTGGTTATGTGTTCCCTTATCCTGTCACGAGCCTCCCTAGTAGTGAGACCTGTGTACTGTACCCCGCATACGTCACATGTTAAAAGATAGACAACATAGGTGCTTCTGCAGTTTAAGCATGAATGCCTAAAACTTTCCCCTGTTACTGTGCTGGAAACCCCCTCATTTTGTTGAAGGTGGCCACAGGCTATGCATGGTGCATAGCTGCATCTATATACTCCATTAAACCTAAGCCATGACGAATCTGAACCTTGGCTTGAGGCTAATTGAGTGGGGGCAACGATATTGCCTATTGTCAAACCCTTTTTGAAGGCATATCTGCAACCTTTCAACACTATGTTCACTAAATCATCGTCTGTTACCAACATATGATAGTGCTTACGTATTATATTGCAGACTTGATGGTATTGTGAACTATATCGTGTGACGAAGGTGACGCCTTCAAATGCCTGATTTTTATTTTTGTTATTACTTGTGAGAAAATCTTTTCTCTCTGTTAGTGATACTGTAGTTCTAATCCGTGCAACTTCCCTTCTATTATAGCCTCTTCTACAGAGGCGTTCCTCCAAATCTTGAGCCTGTTTTTCAAATTCTATCTGAGTGGAACAATTTCTTTTAAGTCGTACAAATTGACCCTTCATTAAAGAGAAGAAAACCCTTTTGGGGTGACTGCTCTTTGCGTGTAGGAGCGTATTCCCAGAAATGGGTTTCCTATACACTTTCGTCTGTACCCTTTCTTGTAACTCCATCAATGTTACATCCAGAAAATGTATTTGTGTGTGACCAAATTCATGAGTAAACTTTATACCTGCTGTGTTGTTATTTAAATCAGTTAAGAAACCCAGAATTTCTGTTTCAAATTCGTCATGGCTTAGGTTTAATGGAGTGTATAGATGCAGCTATGCACCATGCATAGCCTGTGGCCACCTTCAACAAAATGAGGGGGTTTCCAGCACAGTAACAGGGGAAAGTTTTAGGCATTATTCATGCTTAAACTGCAGAAGCACCTACGTATGCGGGGTACAGTGCACAGGTCTCACTACTAGGGAGGCTCGTGACAGGATAAGGGAACACATAACCAATATAAAAGCAGGTAAAATCACAACCCCCTTAGTACAACACTTCAAAAGTCTTCACAACAAAAGTGTGGCCTCTTTAAAATGGACCATCATTGAGCAAGTAAAGTGTAAAAAGAGAGGAGGGGACAGGGACAGCCTGCTAGCAATCAGGGAGGTCTTCTGGATACACAGATTGAAGACCAGAAATCCCACAGGGTAAAACTCTGAATTTGACATAATTAATTTCTAGGAGTAAATCTGTGTCCGAAGGACCTCCCTCCAATAATTGTAGTTTTTGTAGTACTGGTGGATACATAAAATAAAAATAAGTTGTTGGTAGATATATAGCTAAGGGTTTAAGTTACCCAGGGGAAACATTAAGTATAATTACACATATGTATATATGGAGTTATTTGGGCATTTTCAAAATTGCCATTATTAATATTCCTATATATGTCTACTTAATTTGTTTGTTTGTTTTTTCAAAGATGTTTTTAAAGTCTAATGCAGTGTCTAATAGTTATAAGGTTGCTAAAACATTATTATGGATGTTTAGGTGCCAATTTTAGGAATACGCCCAGGATAAAGTTTTTATCCAATCACGATTATGCATAGGTGTATATTAGAGTAATGGGGATTATGAACCGCAGCTACGACTACGGCCAGAAGGGCTGAAACACGTCAGCATCAAGTTCATTGAGTGTATTCCTAAGGCACTGTTTTGTCACTAAAGATCACGCTTTGTTTTAAAGATCTACTATCTGTTTAATAAAGCCGTCTTTTAAATTGCCATAAGTCCGCTGGTGCTGCTTATTACATTCACAAAGTTGTTCATCTGGGGATCGAGCAAGCACAGAGGACTTCATAGCATAGCCGAACTACCAACATCATTTGCACTTGCCAGTACTCACCCTGGAGGAAAAGAAGAGCGATCCAAAGAGGTGTGGCCAGCTGAAAGACGCTTACCGGTTACGTCAGACGCCAAACAGCTGATCGAGGAGAGGAACCAGGAGGGGAACGGTACATTGAAGGAGGCATGCAGAGGTCTCAGTTTGACCGCCAAAGAGGTTGCTTCCAATTCAGGTACCCCCTGTGGACGGGCCGACTCCAACGCTGAGATTCTTCTTTTTGGCAGTGACACCGGGAGAGACCGTTCACCTGGGTAAGTGAGTAGGGCAATTCCCTGCATGAACTGTTAAACATCACTTTGTACAGTACTTTTACGCCTATTCCCCTAATATATGGACATTAGACTGGTGCTCACACAATAAGTGACTTTTATCTTCATCCAAGCGGCATCTTCTATCTTCATCCATCCGGAGCAGAGCGGAGCCATCTTCTTCCAGCCGACGCGGATCCATCCTCTTCAACCGACGCCTACTCGCCGAATGAAGGTTCCTTTAAATGACGTCATCCAAGATGGCGTCCCTCGAATTCCGATTGGCTGATAGGATTCTATCAGCCAATCGGAATTAAGGTAGGAAAAATCTGATTGGCTGATCCAATCAGCCAATCAGATTGAGCTCGCATTCTATTGGCTGATCAGAACAGCCAATAGAACAGCCAATATTACTGTGCCCCTGGTCCCTGAGCTGGTTGGTGGGCCTGGGCCTTCCTCCAGTCGAGAGGCTATGGGGCCTGTATTGCATACCCCTCCCAGGGGTCCCGTAGTACATGCGGCTGTCTCCCCATCCCTTTACCCCCATCTAGATGATCCGGATACACCTACCGGTCCCCCTCCGGGGGAGCGTGCGCTAACGGGCCAAGCTGCTGCCAGGCAGGCGTCATGGCAGCAGCTTACGGCCCTTGCGCCTGAGGCCTTGGCCTCGGTCCTTACACTGGCCCAGGCGCTCGCGGGGAACTTGTCCCCGGGAGGCCTGGGCGGTGGAGCAGCGGTTCAGGCTGGAGAGCAGGGCGCCCACGTGGTTGCGTCGCGTGCATCCTCCCTGAGTGACGTCTCAGACAGGGAGGAGCGCGGGCGCTGCAGTGAACGCAGCGAAGGAGCCAGGAGCAGGTCACCGCACGGAGCGCACACTAGTGAGTTGGGGAGGCTCCTTGCGGGTGAAGGGACAACTGGGGCACGTGCGAGAGGGAGCTTCGGAAGTATGTGTGGCAAGGCACTGGGTAAAACGCCTGGAGGTAGGAGAGCTACTGCATTAAGACAAAGGGGGAGAGGTGTTATTTCTGGTCGTGCTGCTCAGGCAAGATTGCTTACAGGGGTCCACAGGGGGATAACTGTGGCTAGGCAGGGGGATTCACCTGGTGATACTGAATATTTGGATGTGGCAGGCACAGCTTCAGGGGGACACATTGCCAGGGATAGTAATAGGCAGGTGACTTCAGGCCTAAGGCGGGCGGCTGCCAGTGAGAGTGTGAGTGGGCCACAGGGCCATATTGCCAGTGGACTGAGGAGATCATCAGGAGGGCGGTTGCAGCTGCGCTTGGTGTCTGTCTGTCTGGGGAACAGGGTGGGAACCCCCCAGGGGTCCAGTCATCCACGCGGAGTACTCCCCAAAATGTCTTGTTTTCACAGGGTTTCCAGATGGATCCGGCAGTTCCAGCTATGGCATCTGCGTCACGGCAAGGGATGGTACCGCTTGCTGCTTCATCGCCAGCTACCACAGAGGACAGACATCAGCAGTCGCCTGCAGGAGCTGCGCCACCACTGGCCCCCAGCGGTGAGTTTCTATTACACACATCTGCACATGTAGAGCTGGGTTCATCCTCTAGTGAGTCGGGATCTGAGAGTGAAAGTGATTTGGGCTTAGTGGGAAAGGGCCAGAAGGAGATGTTTAAGATGATAAAAAAGCTGGTTGCTGTGCAGGTGAAAGGGAAAGTCCCTAGAGCTCAGAGTAGTCACATAGTTCCGTTAGCGCAGGAGCCCCCCCTGGGGTTCCCGGTCATGGGAGCGCCCCCTGTGTCTAGGAAAGTGGCGTCTCACGGGGACACATACCCGTGTTTGGTGCACTCCCTATATGGTCACCTAAAGTCTAAGGTGGTCAAAAAAATTCAAGATGGGCATTATGTCAACATTTTTGAATTGTCCCCCGAGTCTTGTAGGGCTAGAGAACGCGCGGCGGATGGCACAGGTCCAAAGAAGGTCCAGAGGCCAGAGACGTTCGAGGAGTGGCATCGTTGCTTAGGGTACTGGCCACGTGTTATGTAGATAAGTGGCCCTCACAGGGGCATAACTTATTTAAATATGAAGATACCATTGACAATATACGGGCTAGGTTTAAGGAAGGTGCGTGGCGGGAGTACGACATGGCCTTCCGAAGGAAAATGGTGGGTAACCCCCTCCTGCACTTTGGTACTAAGGATATTGACCTTTGGTCAAAGCTGGGGTTGGAAGGGGGTGCGGGCAGCACCCCTGCCCCTCGGCAAGGGGCTAATAGAGTGGCCCAGAGGCAGAAGCGGCTGGGCAGAGAATGCTGGAAATTCCAGGATAAACAATGTGACAGAGGGGCTAGTTGTTCCTTTCGTCACATCTGCAAATTCTGTGGCAGACCCCATTCAGGGACGGATTGCAGCAAGCGGAAGGAATCCGGCACTGACAAGTCGGCATCCAGAGGGGGCCCTGGGTACAAGGGCCCCAACCCCACTTAGATTAACAGCCATGGAGCCTTGGCTGGCTCATTACCCGGACCAAGAAGCTGCTCAGCTGCTTAGGTCTGGGTTGCGGGAGGGATTCAGGATCCCGGTGGGGGGTGATGTTGTGGGTTCGGTGGTTCACAGGAACCTTAAGTCGGCTTATGAATTCCCGGAAGTAGTGCGGGGAAAATTGAATAAAGAACTGGCTTTGGGCAGGGTAGCGGGCCCATTCGGGGGAGGGCATCTGGGGGTGGGGCCGTGGCCCACTACCTGGATGACTTCTTGCTGGTAGGTAGGGTGGATTCGGACGAATGCTCACGCATGATGGCCATCATGCAAGACATGATGGGTAGATTCGGGGTGCCTCTGGCAGAGGATAAGACACAGGGTCCCTGCCCATGCCTTACGTTCCTTGGTATCGAAATAGATACTGAGGCTGCGGTTTGTAGGTTGCCACAGGACAAAGTCGACCGCCTGTTGCAGGTGGTTTTGTATGTGCGCAGTGCGGAATCGATTTCACTCAAGGAACTGCAGTCCTTGTTGGGTCTCCTTAATTTCGCTGGCAGGGATATACCCATGGGAAGGGTATTCAACAGGAGACTGGAGAGTCAACTGCAAGGCCCGAAGGGAAGGGGTTCCTGGGTTAGGGTGTCCGCGGAGATGAGAGAAGATCTCGGGGTATGGGAGGAATTTCTGATGAAATTTAACGGTGTCTGCATTTGGCAGGAGGGCCCTATGTCCAATCAATCGCTTCATGTATTTACTGATGCGGCGGGTGGCTTTGGGTATGGGGCTTATTTCAATGGTGAATGGAGCGCGGCTCCTTGGCCGGTGGATTGGGTTTCCGCTGGTTTGACCAGAAACCTAACATTGTTGGAAATTTTCCCAATCATTGTGGTGGTTGAACTCTGGGGCCAGAGGCAGGCCAACCGGGCGGTGATTTTCTGGTCAGACAACATGAGCGTTGTCTTCGCCATAAACCAGCTATCTGCTTCTTCTCCCAAGGTGGTTACATACTTACGACACCTGGTGTTGCGTTGTTTGCAGTTGAACGTGCGTTTCACGGCACGACACGTGCCGGGCGTTAGAAACATCGTAGCAGATGCTCTGTCCAGATTTCAATGGGATCAGTTTAGGAGGGTGGCACCGGGGGCCGCGAGAAACGGTCTAAATTGCCCTCCTTTTCTTTGGCAGATGGCGGGGGTTGGGAAAGTGTCCTCCCCCTGATAAGGGCGTCCTTGGCTCCCAAGATGTGGTGTGCATATGAGAAGCACTGGAGATCGTGGGTCTGCTTCGCCGGCCAACAGGGGTTTACCGTAATGGCGGCTACACAGGTACAGGTGCTTGACTGGCTTGCGGGGTTACATAGTCAGGGAGTATCTAGGCTGTCTGCTCAGAGCAGGCTTACGGCCGTGGCGTTCTTCAATAAGGCGTTCGGTATTGCAGATTTTTCCCGGTCATTTCTAGTGAAACAGGTAATGAAGGGTTGGGGGCGGATGTCCCCACGTGATAAAGACCGCAGAGAACCAACTACACCTCTAAGATTGCGCAAACTGGTGGGTACGCTGCAGTCAGTGTGCTCATCCTTGTTCGAGGCGGCACTGTTTAGGGTGGCCTTCTCGTTTGCCCTGGCTGGGGCATTGAGGGTCGGCAAACTTGTGGCTGCGTCAAAGAGGGATACGTATGGTGGGATACAATGGGAGCATGTGCGGCCATCAGATGATGGGCTGCTGCTTCTGGTGCCTAGGTCCAAGACGGATCCGGAAGGCAAGGGAGCTTGGCTCATGCTAGGAAAACGAATTCCCTGAATGTTGCCCAGTTAGGAGTTTCAACGATTATTGCTAGCTTAGACCACAGGGTTTTCGTCAGTTATTCATTCATGAGGATGGGTCTGCGCTATCGTTGTTTCAATTTAAAAGGGTCCTGGCGAAGGCAGCGGCTGCTGCCGGGCTGGATCCATTGAGAATTGCGTCCCATTCCTTTAGGATTGGGGCTGCCACTACCGCAGCGACCAGTGGTGTTTCTGAATCAGATATTAAGAAATTGGGGCGTTGGAAGTCAGGTCATTTTAAAGCATATATACGCCCTTTGGGGGGCAAACCCAGTTAGGCTGGGTTTCGCAAGTTGATTAAGGGGTCCTGATTGTGATGGTAGTTGGGTGTTTGGGATGCAACGGTGGGTCATGGTTTGCTCAGTCTTGTATCCTATGTTTTCAGGCATGAATGCCCCCGCGAAACAGGTGTGGATTGTGGGGCATTTCTTCGTGCACTGGGCGTCCATCAGGGCGTCGCAGCGGCCGGACGGGCAGCAATTGGGATTGGCAGCATCCAGAGCTAATGTGCGGTGGCTAGGGCGCAGGGGTTAAACTTGGGATGATTTGCCCACCTTGCTCCAGGATGCACACAGGCGGTGGGGAAAGCCCCACATTATTGTGCTGCATTTGGGGGGGAACGACATGGGGTCCGTTCCTGTTTTGGAGTTGATTCGAAAGATGGCTTCTGACATACGCTGGATCTGTGCTTGGCTTCCTGAGGTACAGATTGGTTGGTCCAACGTAGTTGCACTACTGCATTGGATTTACATTGTAAATCAGAGGGCACCGTATAACGTGAGGAAGAAGCTGAATAGGGAGATGGGGCGGTCGGTCACGGCGTTAGGTGGTTTTTCCATTAGGCATGACGAGTTGACGGCTGACAATAAGGCTCTCTATCGCCCTGATGGTGTTCACCTGACAGAGGTGGGCTTGGACATTTTTCTGGGGGATATTAGGAAAGCATTGTTACTGGTTGTTTGAATGTATATGTTTTAAATTTAAGGTTGTATGGTTATAGAGTTAATATATACGGGAAAAGCTTGTCAGTTGTGGCGGCAAGAGGCGGTTGACTCTTGTGGTGGTTGGTCAGGGCCCAGAGAGCGGGCAGGGAGAGAGATGAGTGATGTCATGGGATGGGGGAGGTGACACTCACTAGGTGCCGACCTAGGGGTTCCTCCCCCCTACGAATCTTAGGCAAATACCTTTTTCAGCTTACAGCTCTCTCTCCCCGCCAATTGGGTGTGGCAATCGTGCCACACTACACACACCGTGTAGGGCTCTGACCGTCTGCTAGTAGGGGTTAATTTTAGCTAGTTCATTGCCGCCACCAGCGAAGAACTGTTACAGTTCTCCTATTTGAAGTACTTTGGTTGCCTAGTTGGCATATTTACATAGGCCTAGTTTTAAAGGCTTATGTGTTAATAAATGTTACCGTGACCGGTCTTTTGCCTATTTAACTGCTTGTCAAGTGTTTTTATTTCATGTAACTTATTGTTAAGTATAAGTATTTCATTTAAGTCATGTGGGTACAGGAAAGACGTAATAGGAGGTTTATCCCTTATGGAAGTGGAGGGCCCTCTACTGGGCCTGTAACAAAATTAAGGGATAACTGAGTTGAAGTCTGGAAGGTACTTGATGTTACATTGTTGCAAGTAGGGGGGCGGGTGTTTCTGCTTACCTTTATAGGTCCTGACTGCAGTGAATCCAGCCCTCTTTTGTTCCTGGTTCCAGACTTCAAGGAAGAATTTTTCCCGCCCTCCCGACCCTGGATGAAGATGTGGCGGCTTAGGGTAATGTTGAGGGCTCACCCTGGCGTGGGTAGGTTTAATTGAACTAGCTCATTAAGACCAGGGGGTAATTTAGTCTTCCACCCTCTTGGAGCGTGTTTTACGACTCGTACCGGGGGGGTCGCCTTACTGGGCTGGTCGTATGTGCCCTAGCTGGCGGTCGGTCAGGGCCCAGAGAGCGGGCAGGGAGAGAGATGAGTGATGTCATGGGATGGGGGAGGTGACACTCACTAGGTGCCGACCTAGGGGTTCCTCCCCCCTACGAATCTTAGGCAAATACCTCTTTCAGCTTACAGCTCTCTCTCCCCGCCAATTGGGTGTGGCAATCGTGCCACACTGCACACACCGTGTAGGGCTCTGACCGTCTGCTAGTAGGGGTTAATTTTAGCTAGTTCATTGCCGCCACCAGCGAAGAACTATTACAGTTCTCCTATTTGAAGTTTTTTGGTTGCCTAGTTGGCATATTTACATAGGCCTAGTTTTAAAGGCTTATGTGTTAATAAATGTGACTGTGACCGGTCTTTTGCCATTTAACTTGTTGTCAAGTGTTTTTATTTCATGTAACTTATTGTTAAGTATAAGTATTTCATTTAAGTCATGTGGGTACAGGAAAGACGTAATAGGAGGTTTATCCCTTATGGGCAGTTTGAAGAGTAAAACTGTGGGGGGTGTTAAAAACATAAACAGTGCTTATAAAGAATTTTATTTCAATTGTTCTGCATAATATGTGTGGTAGATGGGGAAAGCTAATACATTTATACTGTGAGTGACAAAAAAATAAGTATCTTCAGACACTGCAGCTCACACACTGCAAACATATTTGATTCTCTAAGTATGTGCAACAAATAATATGCTGTGTGTGTCATGTGACCCTGTAAGGTACGTTACAATATGGCAGCTTACATAGTAGAATCAAGCACTGGATCAACACTGTACTTCAAAACAATCTCTGTCAACAGTTTGGGGTAAGAGGAACAGATACAATAGACAGCAGTGATTATTTTATTTTTATTAATAAGAAAAAGTAGGTTTTAGCATTTTTCATCAGGTGTTAAATGTCCCTTTAAGGAGCATCGATTCTAGCCAGCTGAACACATCTGGTGAGCCAATTATAAGAGCAAAATATGTGCAGCCACCAATCAGCAGCTTGTTCCCAGTAGTGTGTTGCTGCTCCTGAACCTACCAAGGTATGCTTTTTAACAAATGATACCAAGAAAACAAAGCAAACTATATGACAATAGTAAAATAGAAAGCTGTTTAAAATTGCATGCTGTATCTGAATCATGCAAGTTTAATTTGGACTTTACTGTCCCTTTAAACACCTCTTACTTTTGTGTAAAATTTGTGTTTGACCCATGCTCCCTATAGAGGCAAAAATGTAAAAGCTGTGACCTGCAAATTCTGCAAATCCATAATCCCTTCACTAAATACAGTAGATCCGAATAACTAATACACAATACAGTCAATGCAATAACATTTGAAACAAGCAGTAGAATATTTTGTCAGATTCTCCCTCCCCGTATCATGTGACAGTATAAACTGTGCACTTTTGCACATGCTCAGTAGCAGCTAGAGTCTCATAAAGTGTGCATATAAAGGAAGCGTCCCTATGGGAGATTTTGCTCTAGTGCAATTTTCTCATTTTTTTCTATGTGTTTTGATAATGGAAGTATATTGGATTTTTTAAATTTATTTTTTTAATTTGTATTCTTTATCTGGATTATAAAACTTTAATTTTGACTTTAAT
This sequence comes from Bombina bombina, assembly GCF_027579735.1. NCBI lineage: Eukaryota > Metazoa > Chordata > Amphibia > Anura > Bombinatoridae > Bombina > Bombina bombina. The sequence goes on from NC_069499.1 coordinate 894,493,116, forward strand.
GGCTCTTTAAGGCAATTGGCAGCATTTTAAAAACCTAGGTTACAGAATCTGCTTTTTGAGATTTCTAGAGAGCACATTTTTGCACAACCCCCCCCCCATATCCCTTTAATTTATTTCTAAGTTTATAAACATTCAGATCGTAATTTTGCAATTTCTGTTGTGATTTTCATTTTAATATCATATACAATATAATGAAATATGACATTTGTTTGCAAAAAAGGAACAGTCCTGGGTTTTAACAAATCTGTCTAAACATTTTCCTATTCATAGTGTACAGAACGCAGAGAACTTCATACAAAAAGCTCCAAATGTTTCTCACATCTATTGAAGTGACAACAGTGACAGCAGTTGTGAAATCATCATATTCCATGTTTTTTTTCCACATTTTTATCATGTGAATTTGTTAAATATCATGAAATTATATATTTTTCTCCTTAAACATTAAATTAAATACCAAACTTATAAAAAAAATGTATAAATAAAATGAATTACATCTTTGAATAGAAACATATTAACAATTTACATGTATAGGCAAAAAATGCTTCTTGTATAATTTATCACTGTTTTAGTTTTAAAAAATTTCTCTGCATGTGCATGTGAAACATAGATAGATATTTTAAGTGCACCAGCATTTTAAATAATGCAGCTGCTTAGAGAGCCAGTGAGGGCTTTAAAGGGACAGTAAGCCTAAAAAATAATGTTATATAATTCTGCACATAGTGCAGAATTATATAACTATATTAGCGCAAACTTTATAAAACATAATATACCCTTTGAATTTTTTAAAACAACGGCTGTTTTTCAGACCCGCTCAGCGCATCGAGCCAGCTGTATAGTCACAGCCCAGCCTGATCGCGCCATAACACTAAGTGCAGCTCGCTCCTGCTCTGTCTGACAGCAGGAGCGAGCTGCACTGTGTATAATGGCGCGGTTGGGCCGGGCTGTGACTATACAGCTGGCCCGATGCGCTGTGTGAAAAAAACAGACCCACTCAGAAGAGAACAAAGAGCGGGTCTGAAAAACAGCCGTTGTTTTTAAAAATTCAAAGGGTACATTATGTTTTATAAAGTTTGCACTAATATAATGTTATATAATTCTGCACTATGTGCAGAATTATGTAACATTATTTTTGAGGTTTACTGACACTTTAAATATGTCAGCAATGACGCAAATTGAGTCATTACCAGATGATACAAGAACCGTAGGCTCTCAGAGCCAGTGCTGTGAACACTCTTGCGTGGAGCATACTTAAATAAACTGTGAAAACAGCTTTAGTTTTTAACAGAAGCATTTTTGCTTAAATATGTATATTGCAAAAATGCTTTTATAGAAAACTGAAATGCAACTGTGTGCATTCCAATTTTGGTTAAAATGTCCCTTTAAATGTATATACATATCTGCACATACAACTACAGAAAGAAAGAAACAAGTTGCCTGAGCCAGCCCAGCTACGAATAAAAAGTAAAAACACCTAATCTCACATTAAATTGAACTGGTAAATGATAAACATATTTTAACAGAATTCCTGATAATAACTTAATATAAATTTACTAGAGTAATTCATTCTCTGACAATAAATTAGGCAAAGAGCTCTAATGACTTGCTTAAAGGGACTTTAAACACTAAGGCCTAGATTTGGAGTTCGGCGGTAAAAGGGCTGTTAACGCTCCGCGGGTTTTTTTCTGGCCGCACCATAAATTTAACTCTGGTATCGAGAGTTCAAACAAATGCTGCGTTAGGCTCCAAAAAAGGAGCGTAGAGCATTTTTACCGCAAATGCAACTCTCGATACCAGAGTTGCTTACGGACGCGGCCGGCCTCAAAAACGTGCTCGTGCACGATTCTCCCATAGGAAACAATGGGGCAGTTTGAGCTGAAAAAAAACCTAACACCTGCAAAAAAGCAGCGTTCAGCTCTTAACGCAGCCCCATTGTTTCCTATGGGGAAACACTTCCTACGTCTGCACCTAACACCCTAACATGTACCCCGAGTCTAAACACCCCTAACCTTACACTTATTAACCCCTAATCTGCCGCCCCCGCTATCGCTGACCCCTGCATATTTTTTTTAACCCCTAATCTGCCGCTCCGTAAACCGCCGCCACCTACGTTATCCCTATGTACCCCTAATCTGCTGCCCTAACATCGCCGACCCCTATGTTATATTTATTAACCCCTAATCTGCCCCCCACAACGTCGCCGACACCTGCCTACACTTATTAACCCCTAATCTGCCGAGCGGACCTGAGCGCTACTATAATAAAGTTATTAACCCCTAATCCGCCTCACTAACCCTATCATAAATAGTATTAACCCCTAATCTGCCCTCCCTAACATCGCCGACACCTACCTTCAATTATTAACCCCTAATCTGCCGACCGGAGCTCACCGCTATTCTAATAAATGTATTAACCACTAAAGCTAAGTCTAACCCTAACACTAACACCCCCCTAAGTTAAATATAATTTTTATCTAACGAAATAAATTAACTCTTATTAAATAAATAATTCCTATTTAAAGCTAAATACTTACCTGTAAAATACATCCTAATATAGCTACAATATAAATTATAATTATATTATAGCTATTTTAGGATTAATATTTATTTTACAGGCAACTTTGTAATTATTTTAAACAGGTACAATAGCTATTAAATAGTTAAGAACTATTTAATAGTTACCTAGTTAAAATAATAACAAATTTACCTGTAAAATAAATCCTAACCTAAGATATAATTAAACCTAACACTACCCTATCAATAAAATAATTAAATAAACTACCTACAATTACCTACAATTAACCTAACACTACACTATCAATAAATTAATTAAACACAATTGCTACAAATAAATAAAATTAAATAAACTATCTAAAGTACAAAAAATAAAAAAGAACTAAGTTACAGAAAATAATAAAATATTTACAAACATAAGAAAAATATTACAACAATTTTAAACTAATTACACCTACTCTAAGCCCCCTAATAAAATAACAAAGCCCCCCAAAATAAAAAATTCCCTACCCTATTCTAAAATACAAATATTACAAGCTCTTTTACCTTACCAGCCCTGAACAGGGCCCTTTGCGCGGCATGCCCCAAGAATTTCAGCTCTTTTGCCTGTAAAAAAAAACATACAATACCCCCCCCCCAACATTACAACCCACCACCCACATACCCCTAATCTAACCCAAACCCCCCTTAAATAAACCTAACACTACCCCCCTGATGATCTTCCTACCTTGTCTTCACCATGCCAGGTTCACCGATCCGTCCTGGCTCCAAGATCTTCATCCAACCCAAGCGGGGGCTAGACATCCACTGAAGAAGTCCAGAAGAGGGTCCAAAGTCTTCCTCCTATCCGGCAAGAAGAGGACATCCGGACCGGCAAACATCTTCTCCAAGCGGCATCTTCTATCTTCTTCCATCCGATGACGACCGGCTCCATCTTGAAGACCTCCAGCGCGGATCCATCCTCTTCTTCCGACGACTAGACGACGAATGACGGTTCCTTTAAGGGACGTCATCCAAGATGGCGTCCCTCGAATTCCGATTGGCTGATAGGATTCTATCAGCCAATCGGAATTAAGGTAGGAATTTTCTGATTGGCTGATGGAATCAGCCAATCAGAATATAGTTCAATCCGATTGGCTGATCCAATCAGCCAATCAGATTGAGCTCGCATTCTATTGGCTGTTCCGATCAGCCAATAGAATGCGAGCTCAATCTGATTGGCTGATTGGATCAGCCAATCGGATTGAACTATATTCTGATTGGCTGATTCCATCAGCCAATCAGAAAATTCCTACCTTAATTCCGATTGGCTGATAGAATCCTATCAGCCAATCGGAATTCGAGGGACGCCATCTTGGATGACGTCCCTTAAAGGAACCGTCATTCGTCGTCTAGTCGTCGGAAGAAGAGGATGGATCCGCGCTGGAGGTCTTCAAGATGGAGCCGGTCGTCATCGGATGGAAGAAGATAGAAGATGCCGCTTGGAGAAGATGTTTGCCGGTCCGGATGTCCTCTTCTTGCCGGATAGGAGGAAGACTTTGGACCCTCTTCTGGACTTCTTCAGTGGATGTCTAGCCCCCGCTTGGGTTGGATGAAGATCTTGGAGCCAGGACGGATCGGTGAACCTGGCATGGTGAAGACAAGGTAGGAAGATCATCAGGGGGGTAGTGTTAGGTTTATTTAAGGGGGGTTTGGGTTAGATTAGGGGTATGTGGGTGGTGGGTTGTAATGTTGGGGGGGGGGTATTGTATGTTTTTTTTTACAGGCAAAAGAGCTGAAATTCTTGGGGCATGCCCCGCAAAGGGCCCTGTTCAGGGCTGGTAAGGTAAAAGAGCTTGTAATATTTGTATTTTAGAATAGGGTAGGGAATTTTTTATTTTGGGGGGCTTTGTTATTTTATTAGGGGGCTTAGAGTAGGTGTAATTAGTTTAAAATTGTTGTAATATTTTTCTTATGTTTGTAAATATTTTATTATTTTCTGTAACTTAGTTCTTTTTTATTTTTTGTACTTTAGATAGTTTATTTAATTTTATTTATTTGTAGCAATTGTGTTTAATTAATTTATTGATAGTGTAGTGTTAGGTTAATTGTAGGTAATTGTAGGTAGTTTATTTAATTATTTTATTGATAGGGTAGTGTTAGGTTTAATTATATCTTAGGTTAGGATTTATTTTACAGGTAAATTTGTTATTATTTTAACTAGGTAACTATTAAATAGTTCTTAACTATTTAATAGCTATTGTACCTGGTTAAAATAATTACAAAGTTGCCTGTAAAATAAATATTAATCCTAAAATAGCTATAATATAATTATAATTTATATTGTAGCTATATTAGGATGTATTTTACAGGTAAGTATTTAGCTTTAAATAGGAATTATTTATTTAATAAGAGTTAATTTATTTCGTTAGATAAAAATTATATTTAACTTAGGGGGGTGTTAGTGTTAGGGTTAGACTTAGCTTTAGTGGTTAATACATTTATTAGAATAGCGGTGAGTTCCGGTCGGCAGATTAGGGGTTAATAATTGAAGGTAGGTGTCGGCGATGTTAGGGAGGGCAGATTAGGGGTTAATACTATTTATGATAGGGTTAGTGAGGCGGATTAGGGGTTAATAACTTTATTATAGTAGCGCTCAGGTCCGCTCGGCAGATTAGGGGTTAATAAGTGTAGGTAGGTGTCGGCGACGTTGAGGGGGGCAGATTAGGGGTTAATAAATATAACATAGGGGTCGGCGATGTTAGGGGTAGCAGATTAGGGGTACATAGGGATAACGTAGGTGGCGGCGATTTGCGGTCGGAAGATTAGGGGTTAATTATTTTAAGTAGCTTGCGGCGACGTTGTGGGGGGCAAGTTAGGGGTTAATAGATATAATACAGGGGTCGGCGGTGTTAGGGGCAGCAGATTAGGGGTACATAAGTATAACGTAGGTGGCGGTCGGCAGATTAGGGGTTAAAAATTTTAATCGAGTGGCGGCGATGTGGGGGGACCTCGGTTTAGGGGTACATAGGTAGTTTATGGGTGTTAGTGTACTTTAGGGTACAGTAGTTAAGAGCTTTATAAACCGGCGTTAGCCAGAAAGCTCTTAACTCCTGCTATTTTCAGGCGGCTGGAATCTTGTCGTTAGAGCTCTAACGCTCACTGCAGAAACGACTCTAAATACCGGCGTTAGGAAGATCCCATTGAAAAGATAGGCTACGCAAATGGCGTAGGGGGATCTGCGGTATGGAAAAGTCGCGGCTGTAAAGTGAGCGTTAGACCCTTTAATCACTGACTCCAAATACCAGCGGGCGGCCAAAACCAGCGTTAGGAGCCTCTAACGCTGGTTTTGACGGCTACCGCCGAACTCTAAATCTAGGCCTAAATAAATGCCAGATAGAATGAGGCATTCAAAGAAAAGATCAGTCTGAGAATAACATGTAGATGTATTTTGTAAAGTTTCATTAGCTGTTTAAATATTGACAAAATGGGAGCTGACATGTTGTAACTTAGGTTACCTTCTCTGCTGTAGCCAATTAGAGAAAGTTATAAATAGGGCACTAGAGTGTGCACTTCCACTTCTAACAGGAACTGAAAAGCTCACAATTTCAGAATGGAATTACAGGACAAGGGGACAAATTAAACAATTAAAGTTTATTACAGAGTTTTTTATATATACAATTTATCATTTTATATTATTATCTCCAAATGCTTAATGTCCCTTTAAAGACTTGCAACATGACTTGGACTTGCCTGTCTTGACTTGGATCTCTGATGAAGTCTGTCTGGTGTCACTGGAAATGTGTCATTCTTGTTGGTATGACATGGAATTGAATGTGATGAATATACTTTGTCTACAATAAATTATAGACTTTTGTACCAGCACCAAGGTGATGTCTGCATTTTCCTCTTATTTGTGTTTATATTATGTCTTGACTTGGTACTTACCTGTCTTAACTTGGGAATTGACTTGAAACTTCAATGCAAAGACTCACAACTTACTTGTGATTTGCAAAATAATGACTGGTCCCATCTCTGCAACTTAGTAGCTCTTCAGCAGCATTAGATCTTAGACTTCATCATCACTCTTCCCAGCACTTATTCCTCATCCTATTAACCCTTTCCTGATCATATATCTTATACCTCATCATCTCCCTTCACAGCAATGATTCCTCATCATATTAACCCTTTCCTGGCCATAGATCTTATACTTCAACATCTCTCTTCACAGCACTGATTCCTTGTCCTATTAACCCTTTCCTGACCACAGATCTCAATCTTCATCATCACTCTTCACAATACTGATTTGTCATCCTATTAACCATTTCCTAAGCATCACAGCACATTATGGTCCCCCTAATGACAATTATTCCCCTGCATCCTTAATTTTTCAATACACAATGTGCTCAAGTATGTGTGATAAGACCTGGAGAAATTTTGAGGCTAATACGCTCATATTTTCACAGGATGGAAAAGGGTCAAGTAGGGATTTCTGTTTAACATCTTAAGTAATGTACCTGTATATGATAGTGTTTTTGATTTTACATAACATAGAAAAATAATGTAGGCTAAAAATGTATTTCTCAGTCACAGCATATGGTTTTACAAAGATTGGGCTTGTAGTAAACAACAATATTGAATTTCAATAGTCAATTGTGTTGACATGAAAATAAATAATGAAGAAAAAAAAACATGCATGGCGGTAAAAAAATAAATAAAGCCGGTTTGCATCTACATTGTGTGGTTAACAAAGAAACTTCAGAAAAAAAATTTGACTTTGACAAATGTCACACAAGAACTTATTTATAGTCTTCATTGTGTGTATTTTACATATAAGTTAAATCAATAAATAAGACAAACAACTTTTAACAAAAGGCAAAAGGAGATATTTTATTGGCTATGTAACATTTTAGTTGTAAATTAAATCAATAAATAAGACAAACAGCTGTAACCTAGGGTGCAATACATTTTGTAAGCTTCTTTTTAATACAATATTTTTTTTTTAACTATCCAGTATATGACTATGTGCAAATAACGTTTCTGCATTGCAAATACATTTTTAGACTTAAATAAATCCAAGTTTATATTATATATAACATAACAATAATTATTTAGTTATAAAGGAAATGTTCAAACAAAATCTGAACAAAAACATGTGTCAGACCCATAGGACTAGACTATGGAGCCGAATTATCAAGCTCCGAATGGAGCTTAATGTCCCTGTTTCTGCGTGAGCCTTTAGACTCGCCGGTAACTGCCGTTAGGGGCGAAACATTCTAAAGACCGCTGCTCCATAACTGGTCCGCTGCCTCTGAGGCTGCAGTCTTTAATCAGCCCGATCCTATACGATGCTTGTGCAATGATAAATGCTGACAGAGTATACTACATTGTATCATGTCCGTCCGCACTTTAGTAAATCAGCACCTGATGCCCTTGTTTCCGCGCGAGCCCCCAGGGTCGCCAGAAACAGCAGTTAAGAAGCAGCGGTCTTAAGACTGCTGCTCCTTAACTCATCTGCCTGCTCTGAGGCTCTGGACATCAATCCGCCCGATCCTGACACAATCTGCAGGGGGCGGCATTGCTCAATGTTAAATGCCAACAGGGTATGTTAAATGCCATTCAGTGATATCTGGCGGACATGATACGCTACAGCATATCATGTCCAACAGACATTGGTAAATCAGCCCCTATGAGTGGAGTAGAAGTTTGCTCTCCTGATTATGTGTTAACCCCACTAGACTTTTTTTTTTTTGCACACTTTTTTTGCACACGTTGAGTTGTGCGCGTATTACAAGTTGAAAGTAAAATGTTTTCACTAACACGCTAACCGAACACACGCAAAAAAAGCAGAACTTGGCATTTCGGGACTGTTTTAATGTAATTCCCCCATAGACTTCAATAGAGTGCGAAAAGTAGCCAAAAAAACTAAAACCCTTAATCACGTGCAAACCCGATCCCATTTTTTCAAGTTCGCCAATGTTCTTTCTTCACATTGAAGAATATGTTCTATAAATTCTTAAATATATATTTCTACATATACCTGATGATATCTTGTTTCAATATATTCCTATGCTATTTATATATATATATATATATATATATATATATATATATATATATATATACTGTATATATATATATACAGTATCCCACAAAAGCGAGTACACCCCTCACATTTTTGTAAATATTTTATTATATCTTTTCATGTGACAACACTGATGAAATGACGCTTTGCTACAATGTAAAGTAGTGAGTGTACAGCCTGTAGAACAGTATAAATTTCCTGTACCCTCAAAATAACTCATTAATGTCTAAACCTTTGGCAACAAAAGTGAGTACACCCCTAAGTGGAAATGTCCAAATTTGGCCCAATTAGCTATTTTCCCTCCCCGGTGTCATGCGACTCGTTAGTTTTTGCGAGGCTCAAGTGTGAATGGGGAGCAGGTGTGTTAAATTTGGTGTTATCGCTCTCACACTCTCATACTGGTCACTGGAAGTTTAACATGGCACCTCATAGCAAAGAACTCTCTGAGGATCTGAAAAAAAGAATTGTTGCTCTATATAAAGATGACCTAGATTATAAGAAGATTGCCAAGACCCTGAAACTGAGCTGTTGCATGGTGGTTATAAGAAGATTGCCAAGACCCTGAAACTGAGCTGCAGCACGGTGGACAAGACCATACAGCGGTTTCACAGGACTGGTTCCACTCAGAACATTTCTCGCCATGGTCGACCAAAGAAGTTGAGAGCATGTGCTAAGCCTCATATCCAGAGGTTGTCTTTGAGAAATAGATGTATGAGTGCTGCCAGCATTGCTGCAGAGGTTGAAGGGGTGGGGGGTCAAACTTTCAGTGCTCAGGCCATACGCCGCACACTGCATCAAATTGGTCTGCATGGCTGTCATCCCAGAAGGAAGCCTCTTCTAAAGATGATGTACAAGAAAGCCTGCAAACAGATTGCTGAAGACAAGCAGACTAGGGGCATGAATTACTGGAACCATGTCCTGTGGTCCGATGAGACCAAGATAAACCTATTTGGTTAAGATGGTGTCAAGCATGTGTGGCGGCAACCAGGTGAGGAGTACAAAGACAAGTGTGTCTTGCCTACAGTCAAGCATGGTGGTGGGAGTGTCATGGTCTGGGACTGCATGAGTGCTGCCGTCACTGAGGAGCTACAGTTCAATGAGGGAACCATGAATGCCAACATATACGGTGACATACTGAAGCAGAGCAAGATCCCCTCCCTTTGGAGACTGAACCGCAGGGCAGTATTTCAACATGAAAACAACCCCAAACACACCTCCAAGATGACCACTGCCTTGCTAAAGAAGCTGAGGGTAAAGGTGATGGACTGGCCTAGCATGTCTCCAGACCTAAACCATATTGAGCATCTGTGGGGCATCCTCAAATGGAAGGTGGGGACGCGCAAAGTCTCTGTCATGCCGCACCATTCTAGCCATTGCTAGGGACGTGGCATCTCCTTCTATGCTCATTGCCAGGGGCAGTGTCAGCTCCGGATGCGTGCGGCACTGACGTCATCACTGCATGCTCCTGATGCCGGTCCCAACTCAGAGGTGCGAATCCTGTGCCTATTTAAATGTGCTGCTAACGATCTGTCACTATATAGGTGTATATGTGTTACTTTATGTGCTCCTGGGTGTGACAGATCGTTCTTTCTATTTTGCCTATATACTGTTGCTGAACATGCCTGCCTGACTACTCTTCCTGCCTTAACCCTTCAACTGCTGGATTGATTACTGTTGCTGAACCTGCCTGTCTGACTACTCTACCTGCCTTAACCCTTAAACTGCTTTACTTTTGCCAAACCCTGCCTGCTTGACTTTTCTAGTGGTATGCCCTTGGACTGCTTTACTGTTGCCAAACCCTGCCTGCCTGACCATTCTAGTGGTTTATCCTTGGACTGCTTTACTGTTGCCAAACCCTGCCTGCCTGACCATTCTAGTGGTTTATCCTTGGACTGCTTTATTGTTGCCAGATCTTGTCTGACTGACTGACCATTCTAGTGGATCATCCTTTGATTGCTCTGCTGTTGCTGCTGGGAACTGTCCTGCCTGTGGTGAGTGCCACCTTCCTCATCTCACTGACTTTCTCTGATCTGGGGGGATATTCCCTATCATTCCGGCTCGACGCCAGTATAACAAAACTACTGGCCAACTTTGGTCTGATAGAGGAGTATCCCATGAGTGTTACAGTCTCTAACGTCCACCAGCTCTGTGATGTTGTCACGGAGGAGTGGAAGAGGACTCCAGTGGCAACCTGTGATGCTCTGGTGAACTCCATGCCAAGAGGGTTAAGACAGTGCTGGAAAATAATGGTAGCCACATTAAATATTGACACTTCAGGCCCAATTTTGACATTTCCCCTTATGGGTGTACTCACTTTTGTTGCCAACGGTTTAGACATTAATGGCTGTGTGTTGAGTTATTTTGAGATGACAGCAAATTTACACTGTTATAGAGGCTGTACACTCACTATTTTACATTGTAACAAAGTGTCATTTCTTCAGTGTTGTCACATGAAAAGATATAATAAAATATTTACAAAAATGTGCGGGTGTACTCACTTTTGTGGGATACTATATATATATATATATATATACACATATATGTGAAAGAATAAAGGACGCACTCTCCGGGTCTTGACAAACAAGTATTTAAATACCACATTAGGTGACGTTTCGGGGTAACTAGCCCCGTCCTCAGACCCTTACACAATGATATAACAACATCCTATAAATATACTAACTTACTTACTCTCCACCAACACCTACGATCGACCGGAAGTGCCCATGGCATCCTGTTTGCACCACTGCACAGGACCAAGTTGCGTCCTGATAGAAACAAATATACAAATACAGGGATTAACGGGTAATGTCTCACAGTATACTTCAGTGCAAAAGCATACCGGAGCATATAAATCAAAAAGTTACAGCCTTAGAGATCATTGTATAATATCTAAACAGAACATACCAGTAATTTTAACAGCAATATTAACATATTATATCAGGAATACTAGCTATGTTCCTAAATTAAAATTCAATATAGATAATAAATACAATATTACCTGCAAATATGGTCACTACACAGAATCGTAAAAACTTTTTTGTGTTTATTCTATTGTTTATTTTACTATTGCTACTGTCTGACATAGGTATCCACTCCAAGTTGTACTATTTAGTATGTATAATATTAGAGGAAACAATGCCAATCTAAGTTGGTATTCAAACCTTTGGGAGCTAGGATATTTAGAGTAAATATCTATTTTGACTCCTTCTGTAACAACAGTTTGGCCCTGTCTCCTCCTCTATTTAACCTCGGGACATGGTCAATGATAATATATCGAAGGTCCAAAACCACATGGCCAGCCAGCGCAAACTGTCTGGCAACCGGCTGGTCAGATTCCTTTTTACGGATTGCCTGTCTAATAACTGCACGGTGGTTGGCCATGTGGGTGCGGAGATTATCAACCGTTTTCCCTACATAGAAGAGTCCACAAGGGCAATGCAACAAGTATACAGTGAATTCTGTGGTGCATGTAACTCTGTGTCTAATAGTGTATCTCTTGTTAGTGTGTGGATGCATGAATGTTTTGGTGTTACTAAGGCCACTACATGTAGTGCATCCAAGACACCTATAGCATCCCCATTTCAGGGGAATTTAACCATGTAGTACTCTTGTAACTCTCCACTGAATCCACTTTAACTAGAGTGTCCTGTATTGATTTAGACCTTCTAAATCCAACTCTTGGAGGTCCCATCTTGGTAAAAGGTAGGGTAGTGTCAGTACTGACAATTTCCCAGTTCTGCTGGATAATCTTTCTTGTCCACCGTATAGGTTGTAAGATAAGACAACCTATTGTCCATCGGCCTGCAGATTTGAGTTGACAAGGCCTCCTCTTGTTGCAGATCCCAGAATCTTTTTTTTTTTTTGTTATGTATAAAAAGATTTATTAAAAGCAACGCGTTTCTCGGTGGTACATCCACCATTTCATCAAGCTTAAAAATGAAAGTCAAGCACAGACTTACATTTGAACATAAAACCTGCCCACTAATTAAAATCACAGGTGAGACAGGGAAAGCTTGTCATGGTTAAAGACATGTGTTTGTTACATAATTACTAAAAACAAAAGGAACAAAATAGCATCAAGAAACAAAGCAGTTTACAATGCACCAGTCAATAGATACATACTAAAAAAATAAAAGGTACATACTAAAAAAAAGGGGGACATGATTGTGTACGCAACTCTAGCATTGGTGCACACCTTAAAAAATTAAAACAATCAACTAAAATAGGTCAATAATACCATTGCATAAAAAGTGTGACATACTAAATTTGCAAGGCATGAAAAAGAGTTTATCCTATCTATTATAAGGTCTAAGTGTAATGTGACAGTGAATATAACAACTCATTCTAAACACAATTAGTGAATACAATACAATACAAAGTTACCAAAAAAAATATAGGTGTTCTATTTCATGAAACCCCAACGGTGCCATGCGACAGCGCCACACGATAGCGACATGCAAACCACCCCGGAAATCACAGCGATCCACGGCGATCAGCCAGAAGGACCGTGAAAACCCACATATACAACAACAAGTGAACATCCATATGAGTGTCCAACAACAAACATGAAATCTGGCAAATCTGGTTTTCTATGGCCGTTACATAGACAACCTTATTTTTTATTTTTAAGGGAAACATGACTGCAGCGTCATCATTTACATCACATTTTAACACTAAAGATATGGGTCTATCCTTTACCCACCAATCAGACAAAAGCTTCTATGGTATTTTTGTTCTCTAATCCAGATGGGACTATAGGCTCTAAAACCCACTTCAAACCAGTCGATAGCAACAGCTAGTTACATTTTTCAAGTAATCACCACCGTCCGTGGAAAAATACGGCAAAATTGTAGTTCCCTTACTAATTTTGACATTCATAGTGATATTCTAACCAAACGGGTTTTTAGACAAGGGTTATCCTAGTGATCTAGTAAAAGTTAGCTATCTAAAAGCTAGAGCACTAGATCCAAAACATTTTGTGTAAACATTGGCACTTGATCTCATAGGTGTGAAACCTAGATGTGTCTTTAAAAGGGCTCAAACACTGAAAAACAAGCTGGCACCTAGCAAAAAATTGTAGTTAGTAAAAAGGGAATTATCCCAAAAAAGAGACAAAGTACTTTTGAAGCTTCCCATCCTCTGTTTGTGAAGAAGGGGAGCTACAAATGTAAAGATTTATAAAAAAGTTGAAATGTGTAATTTTGTAACAAACAAAAAAACTTGAGTTTAAATCTACTTTTAACCAACACATTTTTCCTATAACCAAACGTATAGGTTGCTCCTCTGATTATGTAATTTACCTACTTACCTGCATTTGTGGGGTACAATATGTAGTGAACACCTGTCACACTGTCAGAACATTTATACAACATGAAAAAGAAGATTAAACCACATAGCGTAGCTGCTCACTGCCTTAAACATAATAATGGCAATACGAAGATTTTCACTATCACCCCCATAGAACAAATTGCACCTTCTTTGAGTTATAATAGGTTTAGCCATTTAAGGCAGAGAGAGACCTACTGGATATATAAACTACAAACTCTCAGTCCAGTATGTCTAGATATTAGCATTGATCTTGCAGCCTTTGACACCTGATATTTCCACTCGTTATAATATTGATGCAACCTTAAATACATATATTCATCACATATTAAATATTATATAAATATTATAGAGATATATTCACATTTTATATAATTATCTAATTTCATATTTATCACTAGACACCCACACAAATGTTCACTCACCACCATATATGCAAGCATTCACAATCCCCCGGTTATTGACCACCACAGACCACCATGACCCCCGAAGTGATCCACACACCACCACCACACGACACCACCACATGACACCACCGAGGTTCCACGAAACAGAACACATTCTCCTGGCAACTCCACATTACATTATATAATGTATTCACTAATTACACCTAGAATGAGGTATAGCCTGAGGAAACAGCCCCTGCAGAGGCTGAGAAACGCATCGCTTCTATTAAAGTATATTTTTTATCTATACACTTGCTGCTGCTGCTTTTTTTTTTATTTTATTTTTTTTTATGTTTTTTATTGAGGTAAATTTTGGCATACAAACCAAGTATTTAAACATTCCAAAATTGTAGTTACATAAAACACGTTACAAATCTCAACATGTATAGAGAAGAAAAACAAACAAACAAAAAAAAAAAACGAGACAATAATACAATATGACTGTAGGCAATAGCATTGATGATTAATAAAATGACAAAGTAGCGAAAGAGTATTATGCTATATTAAGACATAATGTACATGGAAAACCTTCCTTCTCATCTGAAGGGCCCCTTATGGACCTCTGATCATGTAAGAAACCTAGTGTACCAAAAGACTATCTGCAGTGGAAAGGACCTCTTTTGGGACGTATGTTTACCTCAGGTTTTTTAGAATTTTTTAGTAGTGCTAATATGAACTGAATATCCAGTGCATTGCTATAAAAAGAGAAAACTATAGCAGACTGTATTCAGCTAATTTGCAAAACAGAGTATGTATCGATATAAAGTAAATATTATGTGTACATACAGACAATATCTAAACAATACCATCAATTTCTCCAATTAACTCTTTTACTATGAACCGGAATATAATAAAAAAAAAAAAAAAAAAAGAGAAAAAGAAAAATAACAGCATTATTGTGCCCATACATTTAGTGCCACTTGATAGGTGCCTGAATCCTATCCAGTCCACTTGCCCCCGATTAATAAGAAGTAAGAGAAGATAGGGAAGCGGGTTATAGGAGTCATAGATCCCAGAATCATTTTAATTGGTTGTCAATCTGTATTTCATCATAGCCACGTTTTAAAAACCTCTTCTTCATTTCTAAGAGTTGTTGTTTTGCTTGAGCCGGGTCATTATTATTTCGAACTACTCGCTTGAATTGTGATACAGGGAGGGATCTCTTTAAAGCAGGAGGATGGCAGCTAGTAGCTTGTAATAAGGAATTCCTATCCGTTTCTTTTCGGAATAGAGTTGTGAGTAGTTGCTTCTCCTGTTTGTAAATTCTTAAGTCCAAAAAATCTAACATTTCTCCACTAAAATTTTTTTGAATTGGAGATTAGGAAGGACCTGATTTAGCTGCTGAAACCACAACTGCAGATCTGTTGATGGGCCATCCCATATCATAAACAAATCGTCTATGTATTGACGGAAAAAGATTATATTTGAATGTTGGAAGAGATTTGTATGGTATTGCTCAAATTCTGCCATATACAAATTGGCGTACGATGGGGCCACATTCAACCCCATTGCCGTCCCAAGTAATTGAAGATAGAATAAATTCTCAAAACGAAAGTAGTTCATACTAAGACAGAATTTTAAAAGCTCCAAAATCCATTCGATGTCCGGATCTATGTAGGGGTTTCTACACAGATGATATATATATATATATATATATATATATATATATATATATATATATGGGAGTTGGATGATCCAAGCACTCACTGTTTGTTTAAATGCCTGGGTGCTTTCATAAATGTGGAAAGATTGATACAAAGAGGAAGAGGCACTCTCAGGACTTTATGTTGATGAAATGATTTCAACTTTTTATTTCAATTTCTTATTATATCCAGGTCAATGTTTCAGTCTATGCAGGAACCTTTTTCAAGAACACTTATTTTCTTTTGAGACTTTACTGTTTCATTCAAGATTGTTAGTTGAGAGTTGTGCTACACCTTTGCACGTTAAATTCAATTTCACTCAAGCAAACGCGTTTACTTTCAACTCGTAATACCACCCTACGTTTCACCTATGCAAACAGCCACAAAAAAAACATTTTGCTTGCAGACAACAGTTACCATGCCACTTGTAATCTAGATCTTAGTGTTTGCAAGTTTCTGTTGTACCAGAATATTATAGCTAAGGCAGTATATAAAGACTACATACCTGTCACATATGTCAAGTGTTGGCATACCATTTTCCCATGAAACCCTGCATGAAAGAATTGAAGGAAGGGTTGGTGACCCCACACAGGTCCTGGAGTAGGGGTGAGCACTAGATAAGTGGGAGGAGTCAGGGGGAGGTGATAACAGATGAGGGGTTGCGGAAGCTGCAAACATTTGTAGCTGGGGAAATAAAAGGTCCCAAATGTGGTTGGGTGCTTGCCATTTAGCTTCAAGTGATCAAGCTGAGGAGGCTCACTTCTTAACCTAATTAAAAGAATAGTAAACACCTTGTAATTACAAGACAAAAATATTTTCAATTAATCTTTCTTATTATTATCGAATGTTACACTTTGAATGTGCTTTACCACATTATACTTATGTATGTGTTGTTTTCACATATATTTATGAGCGCCCTCTATTAATAAACTTTTGTTAGATTATCTTTAGTTTATTGTAAAGTCGTTTCTGTTGTGTTGCTATAGAATAACAAAGCCAAATCTTAACGTTTTTATAACAAGTTAACTTTTTCAAAAGCAAAATTCCATCTATCATTTGCCTTATTTAAAGGATCCAATCTTGGCTTTAGACCACAGACAAAAAGGCTAGCCATTATAGATGAGCATTTGTCCAAAATGTGCTGATCTGTCGAGTAGTTTGATACAGCCAAATACATTATTGGATGAAATGGACAAAAATTTAATGACTGTTTGACAAAAGTGATTTGCTCATTCGTTCCTACTGTTTGTCACCAAAAACAATGTGCAGGAGAAGTGGGAGGGAGTTATATTGTTTGTTAATAAGCTCCTTTGTATGTAATGATATACAGGGGTCTTACAATTCATTTGTCCATCGTCTCCTGTCCAATCTTGCCAGGGTCGCCATCAGGGGGTAAAAGGGATGACATGAGGCAAGCACAACTATTATTAAAAAAATAAAATACATTTTGGCAGCCACCAGAGAGCGCTACAGCAGAGTTCCATTGAGCACGGGAAATGTCATTACAAGGAGTAAAGCATTAGCATTTAAGAAGATTTCTGAGTGTGCACTAAACCACTATGCACAGTGTGAGACAGACTTGGCAATTCAGTTTGTACAGTGTGTGCCTGAGTCCGATGGCAGATCACTTTCATTTGCAGAGGAGGTAGGACTTACTTAGTAAATGTTTTTTTATTTCTTTGTGCAATTTCAGAATTTTTTTAAGCAATATGTAGCAGTGTATTTATGATTATTTGACAATGCTGTAGAAATTCTATATTTAAAACCATGCAGAAATTTTTCCTTCTCAATACACAAATGGTAGGTGCCCTTTTGGCAGATATGATTGATATATATATATATATATACGTTCCAGTTTACTGCCTCTTCATGCAAAGACTTTCCAGATGCCAAGATGCATTTTATCTAAGATTTTTACATATTCATAAAATGTTATACTCACAGGCTAAGATTGCTCAGTGTTTGAAATGAGACAGGTTAACTGAACACTGTTCAGTTTACATTAAAGCTGACTTAATTTTGAAATACATACAAACAAGCCTAAATCCCGCATTTAACCAGATCTAATGGTATGAGACTAAGTACCACAGCTTATCATTCCACCAAAACCATATAGAATACAGCATTTTCAAAATCTTAAGTACAGCTGACAGATGGGAACATTTGTACACCAGATTTGAAGTGGTGCTCTTGGTTGGGGAAAAAAACCAAACATATGTCAACCTTTCAAAAGTACTTTTCTTCATCTACCCATTTTGACAGATCATTAATGTTCAATTTTGAATTCACATTAATATTTTTGCTTGTACATTTACAAATATGATTCTTTAAAAAGCGATCTCTTAATTTCTGCTATTTTTTTATCATGCATGTCACACACTGTTGATTCAGGGGATGGCAATGTGCAGAAATGTTACCTCCTTTGAGTGTTTCTATGGGTGTCTGTCTTTATGTCTTTGTGCTTTTGTTGGTGTCTCTATGAGTATGTATGTATTTTTTTCTGGGTGTGTGTGTCTGTCTTTGTGCATTTTCTGTGGATGTCTCTCTGAGGGTGTGTGTATGCCTGTGCATTTTCTGTCGATGTCTCTGTGAGGTTGTGTGTGTATGTCTTTGTGCATTTTCTGTGGATGTCTCTGGGAGGGTGTGTGCGTATGTCTTTGTGCATTTTCTGTGGGTGTCTCTGTGAGGGTGTGTGTTTGTGTGTGTATGTGTGTGTGTGTATTTTCTGTGGATGCCTCTGTGAGGGTGGGTGTGTATGTCTTTGTGTGTTTTCTGTGGATGTCTCTGTGAGGGTGTGTGCATAGGTCTTTGAGCATTTTCTGTGGGTGTCTCTGTGAGGGTGTGTGTGTATGTCTTTGAGCATTTTCTGCGTGTGTCTCTGTGAAGGTGTGTGTGTGTATGTTTTTGTGCATTTTCTGTGATTGTCTCTGTGAGGGTGTGTGCATATTTCTTTGTGCATTTTCTGTGGGTGTCTCTGTGAGGGTGTGCATGTGTGTGTATGTATGTCTTTGTGTATTTTCTGTGGATGCCTCTGTGAAGGTGGGTGTGTACATCTTTGTGTGTTTTGTGTTGATGTCTCTGTGAAGGTGTGTGGGTGTCTCTGTGATGGTATGTGCATATGTCTGTGTGTTTTCTGTGGGTGTCTCTGTGAGGGTATGTGTACATGTCTGTGTGTTTTCTGGGGGTATTTCTGTGATGGTGTGTGCATATGTCTGTGTATTTTCTGTGGGTGTCTCTGTGAGGGTGTGTGCATATGTCTGTGTTTTCTGTGGATGTCTCTGTGAGGGTATGTGCATATATCTTTGTGCATTTTCTGTGGGTGTCTCTGTGAGGGTGTGTGGGTGTCTCTGTGATGGTGTGTGCATATGTCTGTGTATTTTCTGTGGGTGTTTCTGTGAAGGTACGTGCATATGTATGTGTTTTCTGTGGGTGTCTCTGTGAGGGTGTGTGCATATGTTTATGTCTTTTCTGTGGGTGTCTCTGTGAGGGTGTGTGTATATGTCTGTGTGTTTTCTGTGGATGTCTGTGATGGTGTGTGCATATGTCTGTGTGTTTTCTGTGGGTGTCTCTGTGAGGGTGTGTGTGTGTGTATGTCTTTGTGTATTTTCTGTGGGTGTCTGTGAGTGTGTATGCCTTTGTGTGTTTTCTGAGGCTGTTTCTGTGGGTTCTTCCTTGGGTGTATGTGCACGTTTGTGTTTGAGTTTGTGTGTGTGTCCATTGTCTGTTCCTTTTTAGGACATTTTGAACTTACTACTGATTATTCACATCTTTTTACAGATTTTGAGACTAATGAGACCTTTCCAGAAGTCACCAATCCACCACTTAACCTTTAACTTACTGTTTAGGCAGTTCAGGGCCCTTGCTTTCAGCCACTGCATGCTGTTGTAATCATAGAGTTGTCATCTTCTTTGACAAAAAGATAATCAGAACTCCATATTTTGTCTTGTAAATCTCCTTTTTTGACAAAATTGTAGTCTACCTCATTACTTGTCAGGTCAATGTAAACAAGTGCTGAGTGTCTTTGTGGATGTCTGTGTCTGAGTGTGTTTGTGTGTTTATTTGTGTGTCTGCTAGAGTGTCTATATGTGAATCCTTGTGTGTGAGTGCCTGTTTCAGTGTATGAGTGTGTCTGTGTGTTTCTGTGTTTGTGTGTTACTACCTTTACAACATTTCCAAGTTTGACTACACTTAAGAATAAAGTGCATATACGTTTTAGTCACTTGGTCAAAAATTGCACTTGTCAAAAGGGGGGGGGGGCTGATAAATGGTTAAGTAAAAGGCCCCATAATTTCTAGTTGGAGCCCTGAATCCTGCTATAGTATAACTAATGACTGATGTTAGGGACAGCCAGTCAGGCAGTAAATGCTGAATTAGCATTGAAAGATAGGTTATTTAAATTGTCTGAATCCTATAATTTAAGATTTTTGTTAATTCTTAATTGTCTATATTAGCTTACAAATAATGTTAATGAATCCAAATACAGTATTCGTCAGAACCAGAAGCCTACATGGATGAAATTAGGCCAAAATTAATGTTTGAAATAATCTGAAATTAATCTTTCGAACAAACCAAATGTTTCACCCATGCACCATGAGATATCCCGGTGGACTGCAGTTGTTGGGGCTGGAAAGCTACAATTTAAATGGGTAATTAATGGCTGCAATCGGGTTGGGAGGTGCCTATATAACAACAATCTTGCACTTTTATGTAATACAAAGCAATATAATTTAATTCTAAAAAACTTTTGGGTGAAGGAGTATCCCAGTAATCTTTTTGGAAAAAATGGGCATGCACAATTTACTGACTCAGTAAATAGGGCTGGTCTTCATATTTTTTTCAGGGCTGCTTTTTATTCCCAGTCCAGCCTTAAAGGGACAGTCAAGTCCAAAAAAAACTTTCATGTTTTAAATAGGGCATGCAATTTTAAACAAACTCCCAATTTACTTTTATCACCAATTTTGCTTTCTTCTCTTGGTATTCTTAGTTGAAAGCTAAAACTAGGAGGTTCATATGCTAATTTCTTAGACCTTGAAGACTGCCTCTAATCTGAATACATTTTGACCACTAGAGGGCATTAGTTCACATGTTTCATATAGATAACATTGAGCTCAGGCACGTAAAGTAACCTAGGACTGAGCACTGATTGGCTAAACTGCATGTCTGTCAAAAGAACTGAAATAACGGGGCAGTCAGCAGAAGCTTAGATACAAGATAATTAAAGAGGTAAAACGTGTATTATTATAACTGTGTTGGTTATGCAAAACTGGGGAATGGGTAATAAAGGGATTATCTTTCTTTTTAAACAACAAAAATTCTGGTGTTGACTGTCCCTTTAATGCATTGTTTTTCAGTTGTTGTATGATAAATCCAATTAAGGACAGATATGTAGCATAGTTAGCCTTGATAAGTCATCAGAGTACAGTTTAAATTCTGAGAATTAGAAATTGCTCAATTTTCAGAACTAAATTACATGAAAAGGGAGTAAAATAAATGAAAATATTTTGAAAAGTTGTTTCTTTTTGAATAACTAAACATTTTATATCAAAATCTCAAGGTGTTTATTGTCCCTTTATGAAGGTGCTGTTGTAAAAAAATGCAGATGTACAGTCTCCCTAGCTGGAAATCTTATTCACCCACCAGTTGATAAATAGGGCCATTTGTGCCAAGTTTTCCACTGCTTTATGAAAGACTGGAGTGTATTTTGTGAAATTCAAAACACGGACCACCTCCCACCACACACACATAATGCAGAGTGATATGTGCAGGAGTTTATAAATATATCTTCCTTATTGATGACAGCAAAATAAATAATATAAAGAACACTCATAGGGGTGTATTTATCAAGCTCCTTATGGAGCTTGATGCCCCTCTGCTCCATAACCTGTCCGCCTGCTCTGAGGTGGTGGACAGAAATCAACCCGATCGAATACGATTGGGTTGATTGACACCCCTTGCTAGCAGCCGATTGGCTGCAAATCTGCAGGGGGCGGCATTGCACCAGCAGTTCACAAGAACTGCTGGTGCAATGATAAATGCAGAGAGCGTATGCTGTCGGCATTTATTTATGTGCAGTGGACAGGATCCGCAATATCGGATCATGTCCACTCGCACCATAATAAATAGGCCCCATAGTTTCTAGCTTAGCACATCTCATACCAGAGGCATAACTAGAAACCACAGGGCCCAGAAGCAAGAATCTAGAAAGGCACCCCACACCCCCAAAATTTGAATTTGATATACATATCTTTTTCTTTTTCTTTTTTTTCTCCATGTAACACAGAAACAAAATTGTGAATCAGATTACATGTCTGCAAAAGGGGGTACCCTGTGCCCACAGTCTGTGAGATGGTCTGACCCCCTATTACTGTATAAAGTGACACTGTTTAACCCACCAGTAGTGTATATAGTGAGTTAGTGACAGTTTGTAATCTTCCGGTGAGATGGCATACTGCTAGCAGGTGAAAAAAGCATCTTGTAGTATATTGAGCTGTTATGCAACACTGAGCCATGCTTTTTATGGTGATATGGTGATATTATGGTGACCCTAGGTCCCTACTACCCCCCACAACCAGTACTATATGTAGTGTGTGACTGTGAAGTGATACAGTCTGTAAGATAGTTCGGCCCTGAAACTCAAATGCTCAGCCTCACCGGTTGCAGGCATTGCGATACTGACCACCTGATACCTGTCCAGTCCACTACTCCATTTACTGGTTCAATTTAATCAGCCTGGCACTGCCACTCAGCTTCACACTGACTCACCACCACTAGCCGAGTAGCCATCTCTAGCCGCCCTCCTCGCTCAGTTGCCTCTGCTTGTCACTCTTCTCTCACTCAGTCTCTCACATTGACTGACTACACGTGCAGTAACGAGAAAATTGAGCAGACTACCTGTGCAGTCAAGAGTGGAGCCAATGTGCATGTGGTGCGCCAACCGCCAAAGCCAATCACAGTCAGCCAGGCTCAGAGTCAGGGATCATTATGGAAGTTAACTAAGTTCTGGGTGCAGCCAATGGGTATAAGAGAAACACTAAGCCCTGTAGTCAGAGACAAAGACATTAGTGAAGCATCATGTCGCACTAACATTATATCAATGCAGGCAGCAGCAGGTCAATGTTTTTTATTGAAAATAAATAAAGATTTTTTTTTTGCTGAAGCTGTCCCCCCCCCGGGGGCCCGGTCGCAGTTGCGACCTCTACACCTCCCATAGTTCCGCACCTGTCTCATACTTACAATCAGAAGCAATAATCAACACGCTGACCTAATTATTTGGAAAATATACAGTAAAACTGACTCCCCTAATTGTATTCTCAGAGACTTGTTATGTTAGCTGCAAAGTAAAAAAATTATTGCAATGTGTTCATTTAGGCTAATTGAAACCACAACACAAACAAATGGGCTGAGCTTGCAGGTAGACCAGACTTTCTAATCTTATTTTTTCTCTCAATACACAAACTCCTGCTTATCTTATGTCTTTCTGTATACACAATAAACCAATACTAGAGAGCAATTGAAAGTAAACATTTTAGTACCTCTCTCTTCCTAGTGGCAGTGTAATAATTACTTTCGATACCTTAAGTTTATATAGCTTTTCTGTAACCAATAAAGCAATATTGAAATTGTCAATATGGGTGGTGCATTCAACAGGCTTTTTAATACACACCAGAGGCTCCATTACATATGCGGCGTCGCCCGCTAAAGCCGTTTTTTTAACGATTTTTGTATCACATATACGGCGTCGCATATAAATGCGGCAAGTATATTTTACCCATCGCCCGCAATGTTTACTCCCATAAGCTAACATAGAACAGCGTCGCAAATCGGTATCATATATTAATCGCAAGGTCTTACATGGCGAAAATGGAGAAATTTTACTCCATTTTCACCTTGTTACACAAAGGCAGCCGCAGCAAGCCTTGTGCTGAGTATGTGAGCACTGTAACTCCCGTAACTGCCTGAAAATATTAACTAACACCTAACGCAAGCACAATGTCTATCTACCTGTCAACCTCAATCCCTCACCACAATAACTAATGAACGGCTAGATTACGAGTTTTTGTCGCTAATGGTGTGCGGGGCTAACAAGCCTTTTTTTCTCACTGCTCACTTAAGACAACGCTGGTATTACGAGTTTTCTTCAAGCTGGCAATAGCCTCAGAAAAGTGAGCGTTGAGCAAAATATAGCTCCACATCTCACCTCAATACCAGCGTTGCTTAAGTCAGCGGTGAGCTGGTTGAACGTGCTCGTGCACGATTTCCCCATAGGAAACAATGGGGCTGAGCCAGCTGAAAAAAAAGCAGCGTTCAGCTCCTAACGCAGCCCATTGTTTCCTATGGGGAAATAAAAGTTATGTCTGCACCTAACACCCTAACATGAACCCTGAGTCTAAACACCCCTAATATTACACTTATTAACCCCTAATCTGCCGCCCCTGACATCGTAGCCACCTACATTATATTATTAACCCCTAATCTGCCGGTCCGGACACCACCGCCACCACATTATCCATATGAACCCCTATTCTGCTGCCCCTAACATCGCCGACACCTACATTATATTTATTAACCCCTAATCTGCCTGCCTAACGTCGCTGCAACCTAACTACACTTATTAACCCCTACTCTGCCGTTCCAGACACCGCCGCCACCTACATTATATGTATTAACCCCTAATCTGCTGCCCCCAACATCGCCGAACCCTACATTATATTTATTAACCCCTAATCTGCCCCCCCAAACGTCACCGCAACTATACACTGTGTGCAGAATTATTAGGCAAATGAGTATTTTGACCACATCATCCTCTTTATGCATGTTGTCTTACTCCAAGCTGTATAGGCTCGAAAGCCTACTACCAATTAAGCATATTAGGGGATGTGCATCTCTGTAATGAGAAGGGGTGTGGTCTAATGACATCAACACTCTATATCAGGTGTGCATAATTATTAGGCAACTTCCTTTCCTTTGGCAAAATGGGTCAAAAGAAGGACTTGACAGGCTCAGAAAAGTCAAAAATAGTGAGATATCTTGCAGAGGGATGCAGCACTCTTAAAATTGCAAAGCTTCTGAAGCGTGTTCATCGAACAATCAAGCGTTTCATTCAAAATAGTCAACAGGGTCGCAAGAAGCGTGTGGAAAAACCAAGGCGCAAAATAACTGCCCATGAACTGAGAAAAGTCAAGCGTGCAGCTGCCAAGATGCCACTTGCCACCAGTTTGGCCATATTTCAGAGCTGCAACATCACTGGAGTGCCCAAAAGCACAAGGTGTGCAATACTCAGAGACATGGCCAAGGTAAGAAAGGCTGAAAGACGACCACCACTGAACAAGACACACAAGCTGAAACGTCAAGACTGGGCCAAGAAATATCTCAAGACTGATTTTTCTAAGGTTTTATGGACTGATGAAATGAGAGTGAGTCTTGATGGGCCAGATGGATGGGCCCGTGGCTGGATTGGTAAAGGGCAGAGAGCTCCAGTCCGACTCAGACGGCAGCAAGGTGGAGGTGGAGTACTGGTTTGGGCTGGTATCATCAAAGATGAGCTTGTGGGGCCTTTTCGGGTTGAGGATGGAGTCAAGCTCAACTCCCAGTCCTACTGCCAGTTTCTGGAAGACACCTTCTTCAAGCAGTGGTACAGGAAGAAGTCTGCATCCTTCAAGAAAAACATGATTTTCATGCAGGACAATGCTCCATCACACGCGTCCAAGTACTCCACAGCGTGGCTGGCAAGAAAGGGTATAAAAGAAGAAAATCTAATGGCATGGCCTCCTTGTTCACCTGATCTGAACCCCATTGAGAACCTGTGGTCCATCATCAAATGTGAGATTTACAAGGAGGGAAAACAGTACACCTCTCTGAACAGTGTCTGGGAGGCTGTGGTTGCTGCTGCACGCAATGTTGACGGTGAACAGATGAAAACACTGACAGAATCCATGGATGGCAGGCTTTTGAGTGTCCTTGCAAAGAAAGGTGGCTATATTGGTCACTGATTTGTTTTTGTTTTGTTTTTGAATGTCAGAAATGTATATTTGTGAATGTTGAGATGTTATATTGGTTTCACTGGTAAAAATAAATAATTGAAATGGGTATATATTTGTTTTTTGTTAAGTTGCCTAATAATTATGCACAGTAATAGTCACCTGCACACACAGATATCCCCCTAAAATAGCTATAACTAAAAACAAACTAAAAACTACTTCCAAAAATATTCAGCTTTGATATTAATGAGTTTTTTGGGTTCATTGAGAACATGGTTGTTGTTCAATAATAAAATTAATCCTCAAAAATACAACTTGCCTAATAATTCTGCACTCCCTGTATTAAATTTATTAACCCCTAAACCTAAGTCTAATCCTCACCCTAACACCCCCCTAACCTAAATATAATTTAAATACATCTAAATAAATTTACTATAATTAATTAAATTATTCCTATTTAAAACTAAATACTTACCTGTAAAATAAACCATAAGCTAGCTACAATATAACAGATAGTTACATTGTAGCTAGCTTGGGATTTATTTTTATTTTACAGGCAACTTTGTATTTATTTTAACTAGGTACAATAGTTATTAAATAGTTATTAACTATTTAATAACTACCTAGTTAAAATAAGTACAAATTTACCTGTAAAATAAACCCTAACCTAAGTCACAATTACACCTAACATTACACTATCATTAAATAAATTACCTAAACTACCTACAATTAATTACAATTAAATTAAATAAACTAAATTACGGAAAAAACCCTACAAAATTACAGAAAATAAAAAAGAAATTACAATTTTTTTAAACTAATTACACCTAATCTAATCCCCCTAATAAAATAAGAAATCCCCCCAAAATAATAAAATTCCCTACCCTATACTGAATTACAAATAGCCCTTAAAAGGGCTTTTTGCGGGGCTTTGCCACAAAGTAATCAGCTCTTTTACCTGTAAAAAAAAAATACAATAACCCCCAACATTTGTACCCAGCCGGGCACAAGTGGACCTCCAGAGGGGCAGAAGTCTTCATCTGATCCGGCCAGAAGAGGACATCCAGACCGGCATCTTCTATCTTCTTCCATCTGGAGCGGAGCGGGTCCATCTTCAAGACTTCCGATGTGGAGCATCCTCTTCCATCCGACAGCGACTGAAGAATGAAGGTTCCTTTAAGTGACATCATCCAAGATGGCGTCCTTTCAATTCCGATTGGCTGATAGAGCCAATAGAATGCAAGCTCAATTCTATTGGCTGATTGCATCAGCCAGTAGGATTTTTCCTACCTTAATTCCGATTGGCTGATAGGATTCTATCAGCCAATCAGAATTGAAGGAACGCCATCTTGGATGACGTCACTTAAAGGAACCTTCATTTTTCAGTCGCCGTCGGAGAGAAGAGGATGCTCCGCGTCAGATGTCTTCAAGATGGACCTGCTCCACTCCAGATGGAAGAAGATAGAAGATGCCGCCTAGATGAAGACTTCTGCCGGTCTGAATGTCCTCTTCTGGCCGGACCGGATGGAGACTTCTGCCCCTCTAGAGGTCCACTTGTGCCCGGCTGGGTGAAGACGGCTCAAGGTAGGGTGATCTTTAAGGGGGTAGTGTTAGGTTTTTTTAAGGGGGGATTGGGTGGGTTTTAGAGTAGGGTTGGGTGTGTGGGTGGTGGGTTTTAATGTTGGGGCGGTATTGTATTTTTTGTTACAGGTAAAATAGCTGATTACTTTGGGGAAATGTCCCGCAAAAAGCCCTTTTAAGGGCTATTTGTAATTTAGTATAGGGTAGGGAATTGTATTATTTTGGGGGGATTTTTTTTTTTATTAGGGGGATTAGAGTAGGTGTAATTAGTTTTTAAAAATTGTAATTTCTTTTTTATTTTCTGTAATTTAGTGTTTGTTTTTTTCCTAATTTAGTTTATTTAATTTAATTGTAATTAATTGTAGGTAGTTTAGGTAATTTATTTAATTATAGTGTAGTGTTAGGTGTAATTATAATTTAGGCTAGGGTTTATTTTACAGGTAAATTTGTACTTATTTTAACTAGGTAGCTATTAAATAGTTAATAACTATTTAGTAACTATTCTATCTAGTTAAAATGAATACAAAGTTGCCTGTAAAATAAAAATAAACCCTAAGATAGATACAATGTAACTATTAGTTATATTGTAGCTATCTTAGGGTATATTTTATAGGTAAGTATTTAGTTTTAAATAGGATTAATTTATTTAATAGTAGTAATTTAATTTTGTTTTATTTAAATTATATTTAAGTTAGGGGGGTTAGACTTAGGGTTAGACTTAGGTTTAGGGGTTAATAAATTTAATATTGTAGCGGCAGATTAGGGGTTAATAAATGTAGATAGGTGTCGGCGATGTTAGGGACGGCAGATTAGGGGTTAATAAAGTTTAACTAGTGTTTGCGAGGCGGGAGTGCGGCGGCTTAGGGTTAATATATTTATTACAGTGGCGGCAATGTCCGGTCGGCAAATTAGGGGTTAAAAAATTTAATTAAGTGTTTGCGTTGTGTGTGGGGGGGGCTTGGTTTAGAGGTTAATAGGTAGTTTATGGGTGTTAGTGTACTTTGTAGCACTTTAGTTAAGAGTTTTATGTTCCGGCGTTAGCCCATAAAACTCTTAACTACTGACTTTTAAATGTGGTAGGAGTCTTGACAGGAGAGGGTCTACCACTCACTTTTTCAAGCAATCGTAATACCGGCATTAGGAAAATCCCATTAAAAAGATAGGATACACAATTGACGTAAGGGGATATGCGGTATGCGAAAATCGCGGGGAAAAAAGTGAGCGGTACACCTGTACCTGCCTGACTCGTAATACCAACGGGCGTTAAAAAGCAGCGTTGGGACCCCTCAACGCTGCATTTTAAGGCTAACGCAAGACTCGTAATCTATCAGAAAGTATGTTAACCCCTATATCCTCCATCAAACTCACATCACAATTAATAAAAGTTTTAACCCCGAAACCAACAACCTCCCCACAACGCAATATGCCTAAACCATTAACCCCTATATCTGCCATCAAACCCACATCACAACTAATAATTAAAGTATTAAACCCTAAATCCGCCAACCCCAACATCGAATACAACACAGTCCCTATTTAATGTATTAATCCCTAATCCGCCATTAACCCACAATTCAAATCAGCTAATAGTATGAGAGTTACTGAAATCCTATTGGCTGTTCTTAAAAACGTTAACAATTTATTTATCTTATCAAATTTGCTTTGTTCCCATGGTATTCTTTATTGAAGTGATATGCACGTGTCTGGAGTAGTGAGTGACAGTAAATAGTGCTCTCATCTTGTGCTCTGGCAAGTGAATAACATTCTTGTAAAACTGCTGCAATACAGGGCTCCAGAAACGTGCATACTCCTGAGCTTACATCCCTGCTTTTCAACAAACTATATCGGGAGAATGCAGAACATTTGATAATAGAAGTAAATTAGAAAGTTGCTCTATCTGACTCATGAAAGAAAAATATAGGTTTTATGTCTGTTTAAGTTGACTTGTCAAATCAAGCTAATTTTAGTGCTAAGGTAGTGGAGTCCAGATTGCAAAAGCTGTACATGTTATACTGCTATAATTACGACATAAGAACTTGCAGAAAGTAACTAGGATAAATGTCTATTTAATACAGCGGATAGACATTAATTAGGGTAATTAACATGTATACATATTTTATAATGCAAATACACCCCCTCATTGTTAACATTTAACCCTAATTCATAAGACATTTATACCAACCTTAGCTTTAGAAATAAACACATTCATTCTCAACAAATATGTCTGCATTTATTTTTAGTTAAGATTTTTAATAATAAAGTACGTTTTTTAATGAAGTTAACTTGACTGTGCAGTTTGAAGTCATTTATAACCAAGTCTGCACTGTATCAAGTCAGCATAAAATTGTTTTAAAAATGGTTTCTTTTAAGTCAATAAGGGGATACATGAAAAGAATGCCCTATCATTT
The DNA here is from genome assembly GCF_027579735.1 of Bombina bombina. NCBI lineage: Eukaryota > Metazoa > Chordata > Amphibia > Anura > Bombinatoridae > Bombina > Bombina bombina. The sequence continues at coordinate 894,523,070 of NC_069499.1, forward strand.
TGAGGTTTAATTTATGAAGCTGCCTATACTTTGGGGCCATTTCTGTGCAGGTTTGCTTATGTGAACCTGCAACTGAAAGTTTTATAACACGTCTGCAACCTCAGAGGTTTGCAAATGTCAATCATCCTGGACTCATTCGTCTGAGATGACTGACAAGCTCTGCTCTTGCACAGTTGGTTGCACAAGTATAAGGATTGGGCTGCAAGAGCATTTCAAATTAAATTCCAGCAGCCAATGCTGCACCAAAGGCCACAAAAGGTTTGAAGACAGGGTGTCTGTCTGGGAAGATTGTCTGTTTTCACCATGATGAATTGGGCCATGGTCTTTCCTTTGAATCTTATAATTATCATTATTGCTTTGAAATATATTCCCATATATTAAATGTAACCTTTCCAGACAATTCTTTGCTTATCAGATAACCTAGAATTTGTAGATATGACATTAGTTCAGTTTTAAGGGCCTATCTATCAAGCTCCGAATGGAGCTTGACGCCCCGTGTTTAAACACCGCTGCTCCATAACCCTGTCCTCCTGCTCTGAGGCGGACAGGAATCGCCGGAATTCAACCCGATCAAGTACGATCATGCTGATTGACACCCCCTGCTGGCAGCCGATTGGCCACGAGTCTGCAGGGGGCGGCGTTGTGAGCTGCTGGTGCAATGCTGAATACGGTGAGTGTATTGCTCTCCGCATTCAGCGATGTCTGTCGGACCTGATCCACACTGTCGGATCAGGTCCGACAGACATTTCATAAATAGGCCTCTTAGAGTAGAGGTCACTTTGCTTATGTATTTATTCTTGTATAATAGTCTACAATATTTATTTATAAAAAAATATTTTTTTTAATAATGGCTTAATGTCATATTAGTTAAAAAAAAAGTACTGCAGCGATCAGCAAAAAAAAAAAAAATCTTGCTGGCATTGTAGCTTTGCATTCACGAGAAAAGAGTCTCACTATGAAGGTTATGCTCTTTAAATCTAACAGAAAGTAATAAGCCTGCTAAATACAGTCTTAGCTTCTTCTTTATTTCTTAACTTGTCAAATCGCAAGCACAGCTTTCTAGCTGTAAGGCTAAACAGAGGGTTCAGAGATAAAGCATTTAAGAAAAAGGTAGCAAGCACTTTGAGCCACAGTAGGTTCCTGCTTCCCTTCAATACAGAGTAGTAAAAACTAGTATGAGCTAAAGAAAAAAAATAATAAAGAAAGAAAGAAAGAAAGAAAGAAAGAAAGAAAGAAAGAGAAAGGGAGCGTCCATCTGGCATGTGCAGTCACTTTTTTCAGTTTAAGTACATTTACTATAAATCTTGTGAGATTACAGGGAGTGCAGAATTATTAGGCAAGTTGTATTTTTGAGGATTAATTTTATTATTGAACAACAACCATGTTCTCAATGAACCCAAAAAACTCATTAATATCAAAGCTGAATAGTTTTGGAAGTAGTTTTTAGTTTGTTTTTAGTTATAGCTATTTTAGGGGGATATCTGTGTGTGCAGGTGACTATTACTGTGCATAATTATTAGGCAACTTAACAAAAAACAAATATATACCCATTTCAATTATTTATTTTTACCAGTGAAACCAATATAACATCTCAACATTCACAAATATACATTTCTGACATTCAAAAACAAAACAAAAACAAATCAGTGACCAATATAGTCACCTTTCTTTGCAATGACACTCAAAAGCCTGCCATCCATGGATTCTGTCAGTGTTTTGATCTGTTCACCATCAACATTGCGTGCAGCAGCAACCACAGCCTCCCAGACACTGTTCAGAGAGGTGTACTGTTTTCCCTCCTTGTAAATCTCACATTTGATGATGGACCACAGGTTCTCAATGGTGTTCAGATCATTCAGATCAGGTGAACATGGAGGCCATGTCATTAGATTTTCTTCTTTTATACCCTTTCTTGACAGCCACGCTGTGGAGTACTTGGATGCGTGTGATGGAGCATTGTCCTGCATGAAAATCATGTTTTTCTTGAAGGATGCAGACTTCTTCCTGTACCACTGCTTGAAGAAGGTGTCTTCCAGAAACTGGCAGTAGGACTGGGAGTTGAGCTTGACTCCATCCTCAAACTGAAAAGGCCCCACAAGCTCATCTTTGATGATACCAGCCCAAACCAGTACTCCACCTCCACCTTGCTGGTGTCTGAGTCGGACTGGAGCTCTCTGCCCTTTACCAATCCAGCCACGGGCCCATCCATCTGGCCCACCAAGACTCACTCTCATTTCATCAGTCCATAAAACCTTAGAAAAATCAGTCTTGAGATATTTCTTGGCCCAGTCTTGACGTTTCAGCTTGTGTGTCTTGTTCAGTGGCGGTCGTTTTTCAGCCTTTCTTACCTTGGCCATGTCTCTGAGTATTGCACACCTTGTGCTTTTGGGCACTCCAGTGATGTTGCAGCTCTGAAATATGGCCAAACTGGTGGCAAGTGGCATCTTGGCAGCTGCACGCTTGACTTTTCTCAGTTCATGGGCAGTTATTTTGCGCCTTGGTTTTTCCACACGCTTCTTGCGACCCTGTTGACTATTTTGAATGAAACGCTTGATTGTTCGATGATCACTCTTCAGAAGCTTTGCAATTTTAAGAGTGCTGCATCCCTCTGCAAGATATCTCACTATTTTTGACTTTTCTGAGCCTGTCAAGTCCTTCTTTTGACCCATTTTGCCAAAGGAAAGGAAGTTGCCTAATAATTATGCACACCTGATATAGGGTGTTGATGTCATTAGACCACACCCCTTCTCATTACAGAGATGCATATCACCTAATATGCTTAATTGGTAGTAGGCTTTCGAGCCTATACAGCTTGGAGTAAGACAACATGCATAAAGAGGATGATGTGGTCAAAATACTAATTTGCCTAATAATTCTGCACTCCCTGTATGATAAAGCAAAGTATGAACTCAGCACTGATGATGCTTATTTGATTGTTTTTTTTATCATGCAGAAGACAGTAGCTAAAAGTAGGGTTGCCAACTTTTTTGGGGAAAAAAAAAAATTACACGGTAGTTACTGAAACCCCCCCAACTACATTCATTATTTGTTTTGTCCTCTTTTCATGTAATTTAGCTCTGAAAAACCTATTATTCTGAGAACTGAAAAAGCCCACTGCAGACTTATCAATGCTAGCTCTGTCAGATATAGTTCCATAATTGGATTTTAAAGGATAAGAATTGCAAAACAAAATATTTTATATTAACTTAATAATTCTAGCTAACTTTGTCAGCACCAGACTCCCCAAATAAGGCAAGTGGCTATTGAAAAAGAATTGCAGCTCACAAGACATTAATTTGTTTAAAAAAATTAGACTTGGTTTATAAGTTATTCTATAGCAAGGTGACAAATGCCCTGTATTTACAAGGTGCTTAATACCCCTTAAAGTATGGAAAAATTATTAAAAAGAAAGATAAATCACTGAGCCACATATATAAGACTAAAACTATAAAAACTATAAAATAGTTATTAAATCATACCACTGTAAGATTAGGTTATTATCTAATTACTCATTTATGCAGTTATTTTACTATAAAAAGCCAAATATCAATAGCAATAATTTCCCCTTTATATACCTAGGCATTAAAAGGTAACACTAGGTTTATAAAATTCTGTCTGTAGGATAGACACAGGTTCAGCCTATTGTCACACAAATACAACACACAGCACTGCTGCTCTAGTAGCAATATTCATATATTTATGTTAAAACATTGCCAGCCTGATTGGGCACCTAGTTAAATAAAACAAATGGGACTCTACTTATACTTAAGTAGTATATCCAAGGAAAAATAAGGTGCGCCTATTTTATGCTTTTTCTAAAAAACAAATTCAACCAATGACATAACAAATAGTGTTAGCACTTAAACTCAAAAAATAAAAATAAAAAATGGATGAATAATCCTATATTACTAGTTACTTAGTCCTATGAATGTAGAAATTTGTAAAGATTATATATTAGAGAAAGTGGATATTATCAATATCAATATAAAAATATAATGCAACGGATATAAATTAAATAATTACAAAAATATTACTTTAAGTATAATCACCACAATCATATGGTGGAGAAATAAACATCCATTGAAAACAGGTTAATGTCCCAATAAAGATAGTGTCCAATCCAAAATGATGTCCCAATCGATGGCTGCTCTCTCCAAAGGTGTGGAAAAAAGATGACTTTTGTTCAAAAAAGAAACAAGAAAAAGAGGCACTCTGGTGCAGATAATCCTTGGATACGAAATGCAATATGCTAAGATACAGATGGAATACTCACAAAAATACTTGCACATGCAGTGCAATAACAGGTAAGCCGAAGCATCAGAGCCGCTCGGCTGACTCGCTATAGATAAAACAGCTGTTCACTGATGAAACGGCATGTTAGCCGAGAAACGCGTTGCTACCCTATTATCCTTTGTATGGATCCTAACCATTAGCGGTATAGCTATTCCCCTCTACCCTCACATTTCTAGTGATCCTGGTTCATTAAGGAGCAGCTGCACAGACCTTGGGGAGTCAGCCGAACGGCTCTTTAAGTTTCGGCATGCCTGATATTGCACTGGTTGTGCAACTCCGCTTGTGAGTATAAATCCTCTGATATTCGTTGTGTGTGTGTTCTGTGTCTGGGTTAATCTGCACCAAGGGCGGTATCTACCTTCTATTTCAGGAAAATCTCCTCAATCCTTTGGACCGTTGGTTACACGTTTACCTAGTGAACAGCTGTTTTATCTATAGCGAGTCAGCCGAGCGGCTCTGAAGCTTCGGCTTACCTGCTTACTTGCTAACTACAGCCTACACTCTATTATCCAGTAAGCCGCCAAACCCTCATATTGCAAACTACCCCACTACACTATTAAACCCTAAACTGCCACACCCCCATATCGAAAACTACCCCACTACACTATTAACCCCTAAACCACCTCACCCCCATATCGCAAACTACCCCACTACACTATTAAACCCTCACCTGCTACACACCCACATTGCAAAATCCCCAGTACACTACCCCTAAATTGTCACACCCCCATATTGCAAATCACCGTACTACACTATTAATCACTAAACCGCAACACACCCATATTTCAAATTACCCAACTATGATATTAGCATCTAAACCGCCACACCTTCATATCGCAAACTACCCCACTACAAAATTAACCCCTAAACTGCCACATCCCATATTGTAAACTACCCCCTACACTATTAACCCCATAAACTGCCACACCCTTATATCGCAAACTACCCCACTACACTATTAACCCATAAACCGCCACAATCCCCATCGCAAAATACCCACTAACTTCTAAACCCCCTTATCAGCTAACCCCCTAACCTAACACCCCCTAAGTTACTCCCCAAACAAATAAATACTATTATTAAATATATATTTCTATATATGTGATAATGTTAATGTAAAATACATATCTATTGGAATAGATATGCAGGTATAGACATATACAGTTATATATAGAAATGTGTATTTATAATAAAAATAACATATTCCTGTATGTGAAGAACAATGAAATGTGAAATATTAATGACACCTGTTGGGTTAGCACGCAAATGACAAGTGTCGTTTTTTTTTTCTTCTACGCTCTCCATTGAAGTCCATGCGAGTAAAACTTTTACTTTCGAGTTCAAAAACATTACTTCTAACAAAGTTTGCGCTCGACTTGGAGCACTAAATAATGCACCACTTGTAATCTAGCCCTTTGTTTTTGCACTTTTATGTATGTCCTTTTAATAACAGGAATTTAATGGACTGTATCAGCCTAAGAAGATGATCACTCTGTGTCTTGGTCAGTTTAATAGGAAGATGCATCTTTTCTTGATTAAATTCTAAGCAAAAAAATAAAAATCACAGCTATTATGGCTTTATACATTCATAAGATCTATGGTTGTTCCTATTACAGATTGCTCTCAGGAAACATGTTCCAACTGTGTTACATTGGTGTTCAGCCTTCTTTTCATTTTCACATCTGATGTACTTTGACACTCACAAGACAGCCCTGATTATTTTTTTTTAATTCCAGAGACACTACAGAGTATATATAGAAGGCACATACAACTCAAAACTGAACCTTCCATAAAGGGCTAGATTTCAAGTGTAGCCCAAAAATATTAGTACTATTTTGTAACATCATTCTAGTTAATACTCGAGTGCTTTGTGCTCATATTACACGTTGAAAGTAATTTCTTATCACTCAAGCAAAAGTCTATGGCTCTCTAACATCTGGATGATAAATAGCGTAGGTGCGCTAAATCCCTCACATGATTGACACTTATGTTGAAACACTTATGTTGAATATAGCTTGAGCTCGAACCTCAACTTCTTTACTTGAGTTCCTTAATTACTTTTATACTATGTTCTGTATTAAAATTTAAAGGGATATTAACCCCTAAAAATTTATTTTGTGATTTAGACAGAGCGTACAATTTTTAAAAAGTTTCCAATTTACTTCTATTATCAAATGTGCTTAATTCTCATGGTATCCTTTGTCGAAGGGATAACAAGGTAGGTGTCTGAAGCACTACATAGTTGAAAATAGATAATATTCTTGCAAAACTGTTGGGTTTCATGTCAATCTAAGTTAAAAATATGGTGTACACATATACACACACACACACACATATAAATATATATATATATATATATATATATATATATATATATACTCCCATACACATAAATGCACATATATACATACTGTACATAACATATATATACTGTATATATATATATATATATATATATATATAGACACATACAAATGCACACACTCATACATATACACCTTTGAATTCTTCCCAATACAGCACTATGTCATATGTCATATCCCTTTAAATCAGTGTTAAAAGATAAGGCATTAAATACCCTATTGCAATGTGTAACTACAAAAAACCTTAACCTAATTCAACTTACTTTAAATGAACTCAACATAATGTAGCAAATAATACACAGACACCATTTGTTTAAGAGAGAAAAACAATTTGGTTGCATTTATTAAAAAATCAACGCAAAAATGTCAGGCAATACATGCCGCATTAACTTAAGGTGGCGGCAAGCCTGCACTAAACTATAAGTAATATTATTAACACATGCCTAGATGGTCAGTGGCTCAGACAAGCTGACACAGAGCAAAGCTTCTACATCTTTGAAAGAGGCAACAAAGTTAGGAGCTATTTAGCCAATCGCACACCCAAGGAGAGACCCCAGGCCCGGTCCTGGAAGCGTCACTCTTCTTGTTAATGGCTGTCACTCTTTCCCCTCTCTTCCTGCTGTCTGGGCTATGGCCAACATCCTAGATAAGGTGTCACAATAAGAAACAACAGTAACACCAGGAATTGCGAGTCATCCAGCATGCTGTGACCTGGAAAGAATACTTACAGTTTATTGACTCAGCGAGCCAGATCATCTAACCCTCCTCAAGCCATTAACATAAACATAATCCTTATGGGTGCTTCAGATACCAAAGAAAGAAGAGGCCCAATAGAAGTTGTCTTTCTTCTATAATAAATAATAACAATTATTAATAAATAATAACAATAAAGTATTTTTTACTTAGGTATGTACAATTGTTTTAATCATAATGTTATTTCACACTTAATAGACTACAGCAGAGTGTAAATATAACTTTTATACACTGGGAAACCACAAAATATGTGTAACTCAATTTATTGCAATATTAACTTTACTTTGGTGGTCTTGAAACAAACCTGCAATATCTAGTGATTGCTTGATCAGAGTAGTAGCACATTTATAGCTGTCCCTAATTTTCCACAGCGGAGGAAATAATATAACAGGATTTTCAAAACACATATAAAATGTTAATTATACAAAGTAGTGCTTAAAGGGCAGTAATGTAAAATATACAGCAATTTAGTGTTTGATTCTTTAGTAAAATTATATATCCACACGTTTTGGTTTAATAGGCCTTCCCTTGTACCCTATCTTGCTTTTGAGCCTCAAGCAAGGTGGAATAGCCAATCAGAAACTGTACCTCCTGGTCATATTGAAAATGAAGGCGCATATTCCCACTACCTTTTAAGCTGTGGTAGGTCTCGTATGCATAGCAACACCCAGAATGCTTTTATTTGTGAAAACATTTGGGGGCAAGTGTATTGATTACATCGATGCATATACTTTTTTGGGATAATTTCACTTGTGCAGTATTATGTTGCTTTTACAGGTATAACAGTAAAATAACTTGTCAGGAAAAATATATTTTTTCACAATATTTTTTTACGCATTATTCTACATACCAACCCATCTCCTGGTATACAGTTTATATATAAACTTACTTTTATGAATAATAACTTGTACAATGGGGATTAATCCACAATAAAAACTACCAACATGATTAAAGTAAAAAACAAACAGTGATTCTCAGGGGGTCTTGTGGTGCACTTTTTACTCTGTCATGATAGGTCTTGCCACGCACCCTAGACCTGTCACTGGGCCTTCAGTATCAGTGGAAGTGGATTATACAGCTGTACAGACTGTATTGTCCTGCTTGTAAATTAAAAAAAAAATAGCATGACACTTTATTAAAGGGTTTGAAGATTGCATTATTCTAAAAGGTTTTACATTTAAACTTGAGCTTTTTACTATTAATATAAGACAGTTCAATAAAATTAATTTAGGACCATATACACTTTTCACATTTCTAGTGTGAGGAGAAAACACTCTCTCTTTCCTTCTCTCTCTCTCTCTCTCTCTCTCTCTGTCTGTCTATCTATCTAAATATCTATCATCTATATATTTATATATATATATATATATATATATATATATATATATATATATATATATATATATATATATATATATATAAATATATATATATATAAGTCCTAAAGCCAGTGTACATGGGCAATTTTTTGCAGTACAGCAGTCCCACCCCTTGCTCTCTCTCTATCCCCCCTCTCTTTTGCTCTCTATGCCACCTCTCTTTTGCTCTCTCTTCCCCCCCCCTCTTCTGCTCTCTCTCCCCCTCTCTCTCTTTTGCTCTCTCTCCCCCCTCTCTCTATTTTGCTCTCTCTCCCCCCCTCTCTTTTCCTCCCTTTTTTTTGCGCTCTCCTCCCTCTCTTTTGCTCTCTCTCTCCCCCTCTCCTTTGCTGTCTCTCTCCCTCTCTTTTGCTCTCTTTATCCCCCCTCTTTTGCTCTTTCCTACCTCTCTTTTGCTCTCTCTCTCTCTCTCTCTCTCTCTCTCTCTCTCTCCCCTTCTCTTTTGCTGATCCTCCCCCTCTCTTTTGCTCTCTCCCCCTCTCTTTTGATGTCTCTCCCCCTCTCTTTTGATCTCTCTCCCACTCTCTTTTGCTCTCTCTCTCCCCCCTTTCTTTTGCTCTCCCCCCTCTCTTTTGCTGTCTCTCTCCCTCTTATTTGCTGTCTCTCTATCCCCCCTATTTTGCTCTCTCTCTCTTTCTCTCTCTCCCCTCTCTTGTGCTCTCTCTCTCCCCCCTCTCTTTTGCTCTCTCTCTCCCCCTCTCCTTTGCTCTTCCCCCCTCTTTTGCTCTCTCTATTCTTTTGCTCTCTCTCTCCCCTCAATTTTGCTGTTTTGATTTTTCCCCTCTCTTTTGCTCTCTCTCTCCCCCTCTCTTTCCCCCCTCTCTTTTGCTCTCTCTCTCCCCCTCTTTTTTCCTCCCTCTCTTTTGCGCTCTCCTCCCTCTCTTTTGCTCTCTCTCTCCCCCTCTCTTTTGCTGTCTCTCTCCCTCTCTTTTGCTCTCTTCATATCCCCTTTTTTGCTCTCTCCTCCCTCTCCTTTGCTCTCTCTCTCACCCTCTCTTTTGCTGTCTCTCTCCCTCCCCCTCTCTTTTGCTCTCTCTCCCCTCTCTTTTGATATCTCTCTCCCCCTCTCTTTTGCTCTCTCTCCCCCTCTCTTTTGCTCTTTCTATCCCCCCTCTTTTGCTTTCTCTCTCTCCCTCTCTTTTGCTGTCTCTCTATCCCCCCTCTTTTGCTCTCTCTATTCCCCCTCTTTTGCTTTCTCTCTCTCCCCTCTCTTGTGCTCTCTCTCTCACCCCTCTCTTTTGCTCTCTCTCTCCCCCCTCTCTTTTGCTGTTCTCCCCTCTTTTTCTCTTCCCGCCTCTTTTGCTCTCTCTATTCTTTTGCTCTCTCTCTCCCCTCTATTTTGCGTTTTTGCTTTTTTCCCCCTCTCTTTTGCTCTCTCTCTCTCTCTCTCTCTCTCTCTCTCTCTCTCTCTCCCCTTCTCTTTTGCTGATCCTCCCCCTCTCTTTTGCTCTCTCCCCCTCTCTTTTGATGTCTCTCCCCCTCTCTTTTGATCTCTCTCCCACTCTCTTTTGCTCTCTCTCTCCCCCCTTTCTTTTGCTCTCCCCCTCTCTTTTGCTGTCTCTCTCCCTCTTATTTGCTGTCTCTCTATCCCCCCTATTTTGCTCTCTCTCTCTTTCTCTCTCTCCCCTCTCTTGTGCTCTCTCTCTCCCCCCTCTCTTTTGCTCTCTCTCTCCCCCTCTCCTTTGCTCTTCCCCCCTCTTTTGCTCTCTCTATTCTTTTGCTCTCTCTCTCCCCTCAATTTTGCTGTTTTGATTTTTCCCCTCTCTTTTGCTCTCTCTCTCCCCCTCTCTTTCCCCCCTCTCTTTTGCTCTCTCTCTCCCCCTCTTTTTTCCTCCCTCTCTTTTGCGCTCTCCTCCCTCTCTTTTGCTCTCTCTCTCCCCCTCTCTTTTGCTGTCTCTCTCCCTCTCTTTTGCTCTCTTCATATCCCCTTTTTTGCTCTCTCCTCCCTCTCCTTTGCTCTCTCTCTCACCCTCTCTTTTGCTGTCTCTCTCCCTCCCCCTCTCTTTTGCTCTCTCTCCCCTCTCTTTTGATATCTCTCTCCCCCTCTCTTTTGCTCTCTCTCCCCCTCTCTTTTGCTCTTTCTATCCCCCCTCTTTTGCTTTCTCTCTCTCCCTCTCTTTTGCTGTCTCTCTATCCCCCCTCTTTTGCTCTCTCTATTCCCCCTCTTTTGCTTTCTCTCTCTCCCCTCTCTTGTGCTCTCTCTCTCACCCCTCTCTTTTGCTCTCTCTCTCCCCCCTCTCTTTTGCTGTTCTCCCCTCTTTTTCTCTTCCCGCCTCTTTTGCTCTCTCTATTCTTTTGCTCTCTCTCTCCCCTCTATTTTGCGTTTTTGCTTTTTTCCCCCTCTCTTTTGCTCTCTCTCTCCCCCTCTCTTTCCCCCCTCTCTTTTGCTCTCTCTCTCCCCCCTCTTTTTTCCTCCCTCTCTTTTGCACTCTCCTCCCTCTCTTTTGCTCTCTCTCTCTTCCCCTCTCTTTTGCTGTCTCTCTCCCTCTCTTTTGCTCTCTTCATACCCCCTATTTTGCTCTCTCCTCCCTCTCTTTTGCTCTCTCTCTCACCCTCTCTTTTGCTGTATCTCTCCCTCCCCCTCTCTTTTGTTCTCTCTCCCCTCTCTTTTGATATCTCTCTCGCCCTCTCTTTTGCTCTCTCTCCCCCTCTCTTTTGCTCTTTCTACCCCCCCTCTTTTGCTTTCTCTCTCTCCCTCTCTTTTGCTGTCTCTCTATCCCCCCTCTTTTGCTCTCTCTATCCCCCCTCTTTTGCTCTCTCTCCCCTCTCTTGTGCTCTCTCTCTCCCCCCTCTCTTTTGCTCTCTCTCTCCCCCCTCTCTTTTGCTCTCTCTCTCCCCCCTCTCTTTTTCTCTTCCCCCCTCTTTTGCTCTTCCCCCATCTTTTGCTCTTCCCCCCTCTTGTGCTCTCTCTCTCCCCCCTCTCTTTTGCTCTCTCTCTCCCCCCTCTCTTTTGCTCTTCCCCCCTCTTTTGCTCTTCCCCCATCTTTTGCTCTTCCCCTCTCTTTTGCTCTCTCTCTCCCCCTCTCTTTTGCTCTTTCTCTCCCCTCTCTTTTGCTCTCTCTCTCCCCATGTCTTATGCTCTCTCTCTCCCCCTCTCTTTTGCTCTTTCTCTCCCCCCTTTATTTTGCTCTCTCTCTCTCTCTCTCCCCCTCTCTTTTGCTCTCTCTATCCCCCCTCTTTTGCTCGCTCTATCCCCCCTCTTTTGCTCTCTCTCTCCTTTCTTTTGCTCTCTTCTCCCCTCTCTTTTGCTGTCTTTCTCCCCTCTCTTTTGCTCTCTCTCTCCCCCCTCTCTTAAGCTCTCTTTCTTTCCCCTCTCTTATGCTCTCTCCCTCCCCTCTCTTTTGCTCTCTCTCTCTTCCCCTCTCTTTTGCACTCTCTCCCATCTCTTTTGTGCTCTTCCCCGTCTCTTTTGCTCTCTATCTCCCCCTCTCTTTTGCTCTCTCTCCCCCTCTCTTTCCCCCTCTCTTTTGCACTCTCTCTCCCATCTCTTTTGCGCTCTTCCCCGTCTCTTTTGCTCTCTATCTCCCCCTCTCTTTTGCTCTCTCTCCCCCTCCTCTCTATCCCCCCTATTCGGCTCTCCCTATCCCCCCTCTTTTGCTCTCTCTCTCTCCCCTCTCTTGTGCTCTTTCTCCCCCCCTCTCTTTTGCTCTCTCTCCCCCCTCTCTTTTGCTCTTTCTCTCTCCTCTCTTTTGCTCTCTCTCTCCCCCCTGTCTTATGCTCTCTCTCTCCCTCTCTCTTTTGCTCTTTCTCTCCCCTCTTTATTTTGCTCTCTCTGCCCCTCTCTTTTGCTCTCTCTATCCCCCCTCTTTTGCTCGCTCTATCCCCCCTCTTTTGTTCTCTCTCTCCTTTTTTTTGCTCTCTTTCTCCCCTCTCTTTTGCTGTCTCTCTCCCCCTATCTTTTGCTCTTTCTCTCTCCTCTCTTTTGCTCTCTCTCTCCCCCCTGTCTTATGCTCTCTCTCTCCCTCTCTCTTTTGCTCTTTCTCTCCCCTCTTTATTTTGCTCTCTCTGCCCCTCTCTTTTGCTCTCTCTATCCCCCCTCTTTTGCTCGCTCTATCCCCCCTCTTTTGTTCTCTCTCTCCTTTTTTTTGCTCTCTTTCTCCCCTCTCTTTTGCTGTCTCTCTCCCCTCTCTTTTGCTCTCTCTATCCCCCCTCTCTTATGCTCTCTTTCTTCCCCCTCTCTTATGCTCTCTCCCTCCCCTCTCTTTTACTCTCTCTCTCTTCCCCTCTCTTTCCCCCTCTCTTTTGCACTCTCTCTCCCATCTCTTTTGCGCTCTTCCCCGTCTCTTTTGCTCTCTATTTCCCCCTCTCTTTTGCTCTCTCTCTCCCCCTCCTCTCTTTCCCCTCTCTCTTCCCCCCCCTTTCTTTTGCACTCTCTCTCTCCCCTCTCTTTTGCTCTCTCCTCTCTTTTGCTCTCTCTCTCCCCTTTCTCCCACCTCTCTTTTGCTGTCTCTCTCCATCTCTTTTGCTCTCTCTATTTCCCCTTTTTTGCTCTCTTTCTCTCTCTCCCCTTTCTTTTACTCTCCCTTCCCCCTCTCATTTGCTGTCTCTCTCTATCTCTTTTGCTTTCTCTATCCCCCCTCTTTTGTTCTCTCTATCCCCCCTCTTTTGCTCTCTCTCTATCCCCCTCTTTTGCTCTCTCCCCCCTCTCTTTTGCTCTCTCTCCCCTCTCTTTTGCTCTCTCTCCTTTCGTTTGCTCTCTTTCTCCCCTCTCTTTTGCTGTCTCTCTCCCCTCTATTTTTGCTCTCTCTCTCCCCCTCTCTTATGCTCTCTCTCTTCCCCCTCTCTTATGCTCTCTCCCTCCCCCTCTCTTATGCTCTCACCCTCCCCGTCTCTTTTGCTCTTTCTCTCTCTCCCATCTCTTTTGCCCTCTCCCCCCTCTCTTTTGCTCTCTCTCTCCCCCTCCTCTCTTTCCCCCCTCTCTTTTGCGCTCTCTCTCTCCCCTCTTTTTCACTTCCCCCCTCTCTTTTGCTCTCTCTCCCCTCTCTTTTGCTCTCTCACTCCTCTCTTTTGCTCTCTTTCTCCCCTTTCTCCCACCTCTCTTTTGCTGTCTCTCTCCCTCTCTTTTGCTCTCTCTATTTCCCCTTTTTTGCTCTTTTTCTCTCTCTCCCCTTTTTTTTTACTCTCTCTACCCCCTCTCTTTTGCAGTCTCTCTTCATCTCTTTTGCTCTCTCTATCCACCCTCTTTTGCTCTCTCTATCCCCCTCTTTTGCTCTCTCTCTCTATTCCTCTCTTTTGCTCTCTCCCCCTCTCTTTTGCTCTCTCTCCCCTCTCTTTTGCTCTCTCTTCCCTTTCTCCCCCTCTCTTTTGCTGTCTCTCTCCCTCTCTTTTGCTCTCTCTATCTCCCATATTTTGCTCTCTTTCTCCCCTTTCTTTTGCTCTCCCTCCCCCCCTCTCTTTTGCTTTCTCTCTCCCTCTCTCTATCCCCCCTATTTTGCTCTCTCTCTATTCCTCCTCTTTTGAGCTTTCTCTCTCCCTTCCACAAGGCCCCGCCCATGTCACACCCGGCCCTGTCCATGCCACGCCCAACCCCGCCTGCATCACATCAGGCCCTGCCCACATCATGCATGGTTGGCCCAGGTCCAGATGCCAGGTCAGTGTGTTGAAGGCCATCTTCAGGCTGAGTGTTAACAGCATGCAGGTTCCTGAATGCTTTATTTCCACTTAAGTGCTGACAGTCTGAAATTACAGACAAAAAAAGGATGGGATGAGTCCCATTCTAGAATACACTTATAGCACTCATAAGTGTATTCTAGAATGGGACTCATCCCATCCTTTTTTTGTCTCTAATATTTACCCAATACACAGCACCACTGACCCCAATTTGTATTTCAGCATACAAGCTGCTTAATAAAATGAGGGTATAGTCATAGTGAATTACGTCATACGGTAGTGCCATTGATACCCCCCTTTTTCGAAAAAGTCTGAAATGACAGCTCACTGTAGTCCAAAGGTAGCTGCTTCTTACTAGGACATCAGGCAGAGTGTTCACAGCATGCAGGGTCCTGGATGCAGCCTTTATCATCCCAGGCAGAATCACACACACACCTTTCAGCAGCCCTGAACAGCACTGACTAAAACTCTCCTCACAGGAAGTCTCTGAAACTGTCAGCATCTGATTGACTCTCTCTCTCCCCCCTTTCTTTTGCTCTCCCCCTCTCTTTTGCTGCCTCTCTCCCTCTCTTTTGCTGTCTCTCTATTCCCCCTATTTTGCTCTCTCTCTCTCTCTCTCTCTCTCTCTCCCCCCCATCTCTTGTGCTCTCTCTCTCTCCCCTCTCTTGTGCTCTCTCTCTCCCCCCTCTATTTTGCTCTCTCTCTCTCCCCCCTCTCTTTTGTTCTCTCTCTCCCCCCTCTCTTTTGCTCTTCCCCCTCTTTTGCTCTCTCTATCCCCCCTCTTTTGCTTTCTCTCCCTCTCTCTTTTGCTGTTTCTCTCCCCCTCTCTTTTGCTCTTTTTTTCCCCTCTCTTTTGCTCTCTCTCTCCCCCTCTCTTTCCCCTCTCTTTTGCTCTTTCTTTCCCCTCTCTCTTTTCCTCCATCTCTTTTGTGCTCTCCTCCCTCTCTTTTGCTCTCTCTCTCCCCCTCTCTTTTGCTGTCTCTCTCCCTCTCTTTTGCTCTCTTCATCCCCCTCTTTTGCTCTCTCCTCTCTCTCTTTTGCTCTCTCTCACCCTCTCTTTTGCTGTCTCTCTCCCTCCCCCTCTCTTTTGCTCTCTCTCCCCTCTCTTTTGATGTATCTCTCCCTCTCTCTTTTGCTCTCTCTCCCCCTCTCTTTTGCTCTTTCTATCCCCCCTCTTTTGCTTTCTCTCTCTCCCTCTCTTTTGCTGTCTCTCTATCTCCCCTCTTTTGCTCTCTCTATCCCCCCTCTTTTGCTCTCTCTCTCCCCTCTCTTGTGCTCTCTCTCCCTCTCTTTTGCTCTCTTTCTCCCCCATCTCTTTTGCTTTCCCTCCTCTTTTGCTCTTCCCCCATCTTTTGCTCTTACCTCCTCTTTTGCTCTCTCTCTCCCCTTTCTTTTGCTCTCTCTCTCCCCCTCTCTTTTGCTCTTTCTCTCCCCTCTTCTTTGCTCTCTCTCTCCCCCCTCTCTTATGCTCTCTCTCTCCCCCTCTTTTTTGCTCTCTCTCTCCCCCCTTTATTTTGCTCTCTCTCCCCCGCTCTTTTGCTCTCTCTCTCTCTCTCTTTTATTTTGCTCTCTTTCTCCCCTCTCTTTTGCTCTCTCTCTCCCCCCTCTCTTATGCTCTCTCTCTTCCCCCTCTCTTATGCTCTCTCCCTCCCCCTCTCTTTTGCTCTCTCTTTCCCCTCTCTTTTGCTCTCTTTCTCCCCCTCTCTTTCCCCCTCTCTTTTGCGCTCTCTCTCCCATCTATTTTGTGCTCTCCCCCCTCTGTTTTGCTCTCTCTCCCCTCTCTTTTGCTCTCTCTCTCCTCTCTTTTGCTCTATCTCTCCCCTTTCTCCCACCTCTTTTTTGCTGTCTCTCTCCCTCTCTTTTGCTCTTTCTATTTCCCTTTTTTTGCTCTCTTTCTCTCTCTCTCTCCCCTTTTCTTTTACTTTCCCTTCCCCCTATCTTTTGCTCTCTCTCCCCTCTCTTTTGCTCTCTCTCCTTTCTTTTGCTCTCTTTCTCCCCTCTCTTTTGCTGTCTCCTTCCCCTCTGTTTTGCACTCTCTCTCCCCCTCTCTTATGCTCTCTCTCTTCCCCCTCTCTTATGCTCTCTCCCTCCCCCTATCGTATGTTCTCTCCCTCCCCCTCTCTTTTGCTCTCTCTCTCTCCCATCTCTTTTGCGCTCTCCCTCCTCTCTTTTGGTCTCTTTCTCCCCCTCCTCTCTTTCCCCCTCTCTTTTCCCCACTCTCTTTTGTGCGCTTTCTCTCTCCCCTCTCTTTTGCTCTCCCCCTCTCTTTTGCTCTCTCTCCCCTCTCTTTTTCTCTCTCTTTTTCTCTCTCTCTCCCCTTTCTCCCACCTCTGTTTTGCTGTCTCTCTCACACTCTTTTGCTCTCTCTATTTCCCCTTTTTTGCTCTTTTTCTCTCTCTCCCCTTTCTTTTACTCTCCCTACTCCCTCTCTTTTGCTGTCTCTATCCCCCCTCTTTTGCTCTCTCTCTATCCCCCTCTTTTGCTCTCTCCCCCTCTCTTTTGCTCTCTCTCCCCTCTCTTTTGCTCTCTCTCTTCCCTTTCTCCCCCTCTCTTTTGCTGTCTCTCTCCATTTTTTTTGCTCTCTCTATCTCCCATATTTTGCTCTCTCTCTCCCCTTTCTTTTGCTCTCCCTCCCCCTCTCTTTTGCTCTCTCTCTCCCCTTTCTCCCACCTCTCTTTTGCTGTCTCTCTCACACTCTTTTGCTCTCTCTATTTCCCATTTTTTGCTCTTTTTCTCTCTCTCCCCTTTCTTTTACTCTCCCTACTCCCTCTCTTTTGCTGTCTCTATCCCCCTCTTTTGCTCTCTCTCTCTATCCCCCTCTTTTGCTCTCTCCCCCTCTCTTTTGCTCTCTCTCCCCTCTCTTTTGCTCTCTCTCTTCCCTTTCTCCCCCTCTCTTTTGCTGTCTCTCTCCCTTTTTTTTGCTCTCTCTATCCCCCATATTTTGCTCTCTCTCTCCCCTTTCTTTTGCTCTCCCTCCCCCTCTCTTTTGCTTTCTCTCTCCCTCTCTCTCTACCCCCCTCTTTTGCTCACTCTCTATTCCTCCTCTTTTGAGCTTTCTCTCTCCCGCCTGCACGGCCCCGCCCACATCACACCCGGCCCTGTCTACGTCACGCCCGACCCCGCCTGCGTCACATCAGGCCCTGCCCACGTCATGCATGGTTGGCCCAGGTCCAGATGCCAGGTCAGTGTGTTGAAGGCCATCTTCAGGCTGAGTGTTCACAGCATGCAGGTTCCTGGATGCTTTATTTCCACTTAAGTGCTGACAGTCTGAAATTACAGCTCACTCTAGTCCAAAGGTAGCTGCTTCTTACTGGGACATCAGGCTGAGTGTTCACAGCATGCAGGGTCCTGGATGCAGCCTTTATCATCCCAGGCAGAATCACACACACACCTTTCAGCAACCCTGAACAGCTCTGACTAAAACTCTCCTTGCAGGAAGTCTCTGAAACTGTCAGCATCTGATTGACTCTCACTACCATGTGATGCAGAGTTGAGCAAAGGGCAAAGTCACAATATGTAAAGGCTTTTATGCTATTATTTCTTCAGTAAGGTTTTGATCTTTGGACTCTAACATGGACTGAAATGTGACAGGGTTATTGATTATGTAAAAGTGACTAGTTATTACTACTGCAGAATCTAGGGTTTATATGATTCATGCTTGCTCTGAGATTTGGACTCACTCAGGCCATGGGAATCTTTCAAATACATTAGCACAGTAATGTTTATGGACATGCATGGTTTGAATTACTGTACAATGATTATTTTTGCTCTACTACTGGAATAACTTAATTGTATATATTACTTGTATATTTTTTTCATGAATAATAAAAATGATATAAAAAATTACATAATTTATACTTACCTGATAAATTGTTTTCTTTCCTGGTATCGAGAGTCCATGAATCCATTTAATTACTAGTGGGAATTCAACTCCTGGCCTCCAGGTGGAGGCAAAGAACACCCTAGCAAAGCTTCAAGTATCCTCCCATTACCCACAATCCCCAGTCATTCAGTCGAGGAAATATGGAAAAAGAAGAAATCACAAAGGGTATAGAGGTGCCTGAGGTTTAGAAAAATGACAAAAAGCCTCCTTAAAATAAGTGCGGATCATAGACTCTCCATGCCAGGAAAGAAAATAATTTATCAGGTAAGTATAAATTATGTTTTCTTTCCAATGGCATGGAGAGTTGACAAATCCATTCAGTTACTAGTGGGAAACAATACCAAAGCTAGAGTCCACAGAATGGAAAGGAGGGATACACAAGACAGGTAAACCTAAACAAATGCAACAACTCTTGAAGAACTTTCCTCCCAAAAGAAGCCTCAGCTGAGGCAAGAACATCAAATTTGGAAAATTTGGAAAAAGTATGCAATGATGACCAAGTGGCCGCCTTGCAAATCTGTTCCATAGAAGCATCATTTTTAAAGACCCAAGAGGAAGCGACAGCCCTAGTGGAGTGAGTCATAATTTTCTCTGGAGGCTGTTGTCCAGCTGTCTCATAAGCCAATCAAATAACACTTCTCAACCAGAGGGAGAAAGTAGAATAATAGGACCTTCTGACCTCTCCATTTACCAGAAAAGACAAAAAAAGAGCAGAAGAACTTCAAAGCACGCACAACATCCAGATTGTGCAACAACCGCTCCATCTTAGAGGAAGGATTAGGACAAAATGAAGGAACAACATTTTTTTGGTTAATATTGCGTTCTGAAACCACCTTAGGTAAAAATCCTAATTTAGTATGGAGAACCGCCTTATCCACATGAAGAATAAGATAAGGAGAATCCCACTGTAGAGACAAAAGCTCAGAAACTCTACCGGCAGAAGAAATTACCAGCAGAAAAAAAGCTTCCAGGACAATAACTTAATATCAACAGAATGCATAGGCTCAAATGGAGCCTGCTGCAGAACTTTAAGAACCAGATTAAGACTCCAAGGAGGAGCAATTGACCTAAACACTGGCCTGATTCTAACCAAAGCCTAGACAAAAAATTGAACATCTGGCAAAATTGCCAGACGCTTCTGCAGAAGGATCGACAGTCAAAATCTGACCCTTTAGGGTACTGACTGATAAACTCTTCTCCAGGCCCTCCTGAAGAAAGGATAAAATACGGGGAATTCTCACATGACTCCAAGAAAACCCCCCAGATCCACACCAATGAAGATATTTACCCCATACCTTATAATAAATCTTGCGAGTAATAGGCTTACGAGCCTGAATCATAGTCTCAATAACCTTCACAGAAAAACCTTGTCTGGACAAGACTAAGCATTCAATCTCCATGCAGTCAGCTTCAGAGAGACTAAGTTCGGATGGAGGAAGGGACCCTTATGTAGAAGATCCCTCCTCAGAGGCAATTTCCATGGGTGAAATGATGACATGTTCACTAGGTCCGCAAACCAAGTTCTGCTAGGCCACGCTAGAGCTATTAGAATCACCAAAGCCTGCTCCTGTTTGATACGGGCTATCACTCGAGGAAGGAGGGCAACCGGAGGAAACAGATAAATTAGACCGAAATCCAATGGCACTGCCAGGGAGTCTACCAGAGCTGCTTGAGGAGCTCTTGATCTTGCTCCGTATCTTGGAAGCTTGGCATTTAGACAAGATGCCATCAGATCCAGCTCCGGAACAAAACTTCCGGATTCCCCTAGATGAAATATCTGCCTGCTCAGATAATCCGCTTCCCAGTTGCCCCCCCCCCAGGGATATGAATGGCAGAGAGATAACAATTGTAAGACTCTGCCCACTGAAGAATGCAAGTCACCTTCTTCATAGCTAACAAGCTCTGAGTTCCTCCTTGGTGGTTGATATACGCCACCGAAGTGATGTTGTCCGATTAAAATCTGATAAACCAGACTAAAATTATTTGAAGCCAAGCTAATAGAGCATTGAGAATTGCTCTCAAATCTAGGATATTTATAGGAAGGACAGACTCCTCCTTAATCCAAAGTCACTGAGCTCTTAGGGACCCCCAAACTGCTCTCCAGCCTAACAGGCTGGCCTCCGTGGTCATAATCTCCCAAGAAGGTCTCAGGAAACAAGTGCCCTGAAACAAATGCCCCTGGGAAATCCACCAAGACAGAAATATCCTTGTCTGAGAGTCTAAAACTATCCTCTGAGAGATATCTGTGTGGTCTCCGTTCCATTGATTGAGCATATATAACTGTAGAGGTCTCAGATGGAAGCAAGTAAATGGAATAATGTTCATGGATCCACCATGAGACCAATTACTTCCATGCATACAGCCACCGATGGACAAACAGAGGACTGAAGAGAACGACAGGCCTCCAGAAGCTTGAATTTTCTGACCTCATCAAAAAAATCTTCATAGATACCGAGTCTATGATTGTTCCCAGAAAACATACCCTGGTACTTGGCACCAAGGAACTTTTCCCTAGATTCACCTTCCACCAGTGAGAGTGAACAATAGCTAACAGAGAATCTGTATGGGATCTTACTAATTGAAAAGATGGTGCCTGGACCAAGATATCATCCAGGTACAATAAGAGGCTGCATCAGCAACTGTTGCAATACTAGCAACTGTTTACCACTGCAAACTCTGATGAAATAACATCTTTCTTAAATAACCCTCCAGTTTCTTATCCATAAGGTCTCTAAGAGAGGAACTATCCTTGAGAGGAATAGTAGTTATCTTGGCTAAGGTAGATGCCCTCTACTCTAGGAACAGTGCGCCACAGATCTCGCTCTGAATCAGCCACAGGAAACATATTTTTAAACACAGGAGGCGGGTTGAAAGGAACACCCGGCTTTTCCCATTCTTGAGATAGAATGTCAGACATGCGACTGGAACAGGAAAAACCTCCACAGATTTAGTTTTGACATCAAAAACTCTATTCAGTCTATTAGCCCTTTTAGGAGCCTCTGCAACAGTTTCAGAGTCATCCAAAGTAGCTCCAGTTTAAATCTAAAATTAACCTCCTCAGAATCTATTGCACTAGGAACTGAAGATTTAAATTCTGAATCAGAGAACCTCGCTAGATAACTGAGAAAGACTAACCAAATCAGTCTTGGCGGAATCAGAACCCATAGAAATGTTCTTAGATTTCCTCTTCCTTTTACCAGAACTAGGTAAAGCACTTAGGGTTGCAGAAACTGCAGACATCAACTGTGCAGCAAAATCTTTACAAACACTCCCAGAGACTGACTGAGAGGAACCGCAGGGTACTGCATGTAAATCTGTCAATGACTGGGACATGTTAGCAGGAGGCTGAGACAACCCCTGAACAGCATTATCCTGAGAAAAAGAAGGCTCAGATTAGGATCCCTTATCCTTAGATAATAAAACCTACTTAAGGCAAGGGGAACAAAATTGCACAGGAGGTATAACCTGGGCATTTGCACCATAAAAACATTTATCAAATGACAGAGAAAGCTTGGGATCGGCTTCCATAGTAAATAAAAAAGCCCTTTATTTCCCTTACACTCTAATTTCAATATAAAAAAATAGAATAAAATTCTAAGCATAGATAAATAATTATTAAAACCGGCACCTCTACACCCCAGCCATGCTGGAGAGACTCACCCAACCGGTAACCAGGAATCCAATCCACAGCAGCAGATAAATCCTGTTCAAACTGCAGATCCTAGAAAGCTGCAAACATCAGAGAGAAGCGACAGGCAGAAAAAAAGATCTAATGCCAGAAAATCCGATCTGTCTCCTAGAAAATCTGTCTTCCAAACAGCCGTCTAGAAACAAACTATTCAGCACTCAGGAAGTAACAGAGCGGTTACATGATCACAAATTCAAAAGTAAGGTGCAGTCCAACAACTTTCTTAAAGAGATATTACCCAAATTAAATAAAAGGTAAATTTGCACAAACAAATTCCCATAACCAAAATAAAAAAAGCCTTCACATGACATAACAGTGCCCCGAACTGCTGCCCAATAAATCCCCAACCTTTAAAAGAAATATTCAGTCCCATAAGGATCCACCTTGTTCTCTAAGTATCCTTTTTTTTTCAAAACAAGGAACTCCTAAGTGCTGCATCCCTCTCACCCAGAAGGTAAAAGCACTTACCTGTGGATCCGCTGTAGGACAGGTACAGCAAACAGGTGTGACAGAATCCTCATTGACATAGACCTGTAAACAAAGAAAAAAACAGAGTAACCAACCCTGGTTTTCTATATAGGGGTAACAAAAATGTTGGAAGGTAAGCAAAGACTACCTCGACATCTCCCAACTGCTAAAAGCCACCATTACTCTTACTAAAGAGAATTACATGGACACAGCATGACCCCAATCCTTGCTTGCAGGAAAAAGTACCCATTAAAGGATTAACAATTTGATTTCTTCAGACACCTTCTTCGCACATCACCTAAAATGTTACACAGGCAAAGAATAACTGGGGATTGTGGGTAATGAGAAGATACTTCAAGCTTTACTGGGGTGTTCTTTGCTTCCACCTGGAGAATTTTATTAGTTCAGGTTTATCTTTCCTCAAAATCATTATACAGACCAGCAAGTATATTATTGCTATCTGTTACTACCGAGTTTCCTTTTGGTGGCCCAAAAACATTTTGCACCAGGGCCCTCTGTTGAGTAGTTCCCCTACTGGACATGGCCACCATTTTTGCAGCACACTCTCTCCAGCAAAGGCCCAATAAGCCGGAATACATACCTTTAAGTCTTTTTGGTATAAGATTCCCCCATTGGATTGTTTAGTATTTAGCTCCAATCACTTAGAGAATACAGTTTTTTATACTTCTAAAAGTCAGATATTTTGGTGTAATAATTAGTTTGAACAAACTCTGCTTAGGGATGTCTCTTGTAAAATGTGATGACACCTGATTTGAATTTACAGAAAACCTTTCTCCTATTTACCTCATTACAAACTCTCGCCTAGATTTAGAGTTCTGCGTTAGCCGTCAAAAGCAGCGTTAAGGGGTCCTAACGCTGCTTTTTACCACCCGCTGGTATTTAGAGTCAGGCAGGAAAGGGTCTAATGCTCACTTTTAAGCCACAACTTTTCCATATCGCAGATCCCCTTACGCCAATTGCGTATCCTATCTTTTCAATGGGATCTTCCTAATGCTGGTATTTAGAGTCTTGGCTGAACTTAGCAGTAGAGCTTCTACCGACAAGACTCCAGCCGCAGAAAAAAGTCAGTAGCTAAGATCTTTCTGGGCTAATGCCGGTTTATAAAGCTCTTAACTACTGTGCTCTAAAGTACACTAACACCCATAAACTACCTATGTACCCCTAAACCAAGGTCCCCCACATCGCCGCCACTATAATATATTTTTTTAACCCCTAATCTGCCGACCGCACACCGCCGTCACCTACATTATCCCTATGAACCCCTAATCTGCTGCCCCTAACATCGCCGACACCTACATAATATTTATTAACCCCTAATCTGCCCCCCCCAAAGTAGCCGCTACCTAACTACACTTATTAACCCCTAATCTGCTGACCAGACCTCGCCACTACTCTAATAAAGTTATTAACCCCTAAACCGCCGCACTCCCACCTCGCAAACCCTATAATAAATAGTATTAACCCCTAATCTGCCCTCCCAAACATCGCCGCCACCTAACTTCAAGTATTAACCCCTAATCTGCCAACCGGACCTCGCCGCTACTCTAATAAATGTATTAACCCCTAAAGCTAAGTCTAACCCTAACCCTAACACCCCCTAAAATAAATATAATTTTAATCTAACGAAATAAATTAACTCTTATTAACTAAAGTATTCCTATTTAAAACTAAATACTTACCTGTAAAATAAACCCTAATATAGCTACAATATAACAAATAATTATATTGTAACTATTTTAGGATTTATATTTATTTTACAGGCAACTTTGTATTTATTTTAACTAGGTACAATAGCTATTAAATAGTTATTAACTATTTAATAGCTACCTAGTTAAAATAATTACAAAATTACCTGTAAAATAAATCCTAACCTAAGTTACAATTAAACCTAACACTACACTATCAATAAATTAATTAAATAAATTACCTACAATTACATACAATTAAATACACTAAACTAAATTACAAAAAAAAAAAACACTAAATTACAAAAAATAAAAAAAGATTACAAGAATTTTAAACTAATTACACCTACTCTAAGCCCCCTAATAAAATAAAAAATCCCCCCAAAATAATAAAGGTCCCTACCCTATTCTAAATTAAAAAGTAACCAGCTCTTTTACCAGCCCTTAAAAGGGCTTTTTGCGGGGCATGCCCCAAAGTCAACAGCTCTTTTGCCTGTAAAAAAAAAATACAACCCCCCAACATTAAAACCCATCACCCACATACCCCTACTCTAACCCAAACCCCCCTTAAATAAACCTAACACTACCCCCCTGAAGATCTCCCTACCTTGAGCCGTGTTCACCCAGCCGGGCACCAATGGACCAAAAGAGGACATCCGGAGCGGCAGAAGTCTTCATCCTATCCGGGCAGAAGAGGACATCCGGACCGGCAGACATCTTCATCCAAGCGGCATCTTTTATCTTCATCCATCCGACGAGGAGCGGCTCCATCTTCAAGACCTCCGGCGCAGAACATCCTCCTTCCCCGACGACTAGACAACGAATGACGGTTCCTTTAAGTGACGTCATCCAAGATGCCGTCCCTCAAATTCCGATTGGCTGAAAGGATCAGTCAATCGGAATTAAGGTAGGAAAAATCTGATTGGCTGATTGAATCAGCCAATCAGATTCAAGTTTAATCCGATTGGCTGATCCAATCAGCCAATCAGATTGAGCTCGCATTCTATTGGCTGATCGGAACAGCCAATAGAATGTGAGCTCAATCTGATTGGCTGATTGCATCAGCCAATCGGATTGAACTTGAATCAGATTTTTCCTACCTTAATTCCGATTGGCTGATAGAATCCTATCAGCTAATCGGAATTCGAGGAACACCATCTTGGATGACGTCACTTAAAGGAACCGTCATTCGTCGTCTAGTCGTTGGGGAAGGAGGATGTTCTGCGCCAGAGGTCTTGAAGATGGAGCCGCTCCTCGTCGGATGGATGAAGATAGAAGATGCCGCTTGGATGAAGATGTCTGCGGGTCAGGATGTCCTCTTCTGCCCGGATAGGATGAAGGCTTCTGCCACTCCAGATGTCCTCTTTTGGTCCATCGGTCCATCGGTGGCTGGTAATAGAGCTGTTAACTTTTGTAATTTAAATTAGGGTAGGGAATTTTTTTTATTTTGGGGGGCTTTGTTATTTTATTAGGGGGCTTAGAGTAGGTGTAATTAGCTTAAAATTCTTGTAATCTTTTTTTATTTTTTGTAATTTAGTGTTTGTTTTTTTTGTAATTTAGTTTAGTTTATTTAATTGTAGGTAATAACACTTGCAGTATATATAATTAAACAACTTGCATTTATCTTTTATACAGCATTTTTCTGCATTTAATTAATAAAATAAATAAAATGCTGCAGGAGGTTTGTAGTTTGTCATCTAATAATGAAATAATTAATAATAATAACATTAATAATATTAATGTAGATCCATTTAGTTCTATTTTAGCAATTATGGATGTGGCACTATATTACACAACATTTCAAGTATCTGTTTACTAATATAATTTCTGTCCTAGAATTGTATTTTTCTATTCTTCTCTGTTATTCTTCTCTTTTGTTTATTTTCTGCAGAGTACACTGTTAGATTACATAATTCTCTGTGTTCCGTTATATATCATGTACTCAATTAATTTGGCTGGTATATTGTTACAAACATGGTGAATATTATGTTACCAAAGAAAAGGAAATTTATTGCAAATAGATTAGACTTATAGAGAGGTTATGCATTTGGTATAAAGTAGCAAATGAGAATGTTGAGTCTAGTTTTGCCAGCATTGCAATGTATTTTAAAGTAAGATTAAGTTTTGAGTAGCTATATGTTTAATGAATGAAGACATGGAGATGACGTATCAACCTGTTATATGTTCGGAACAGCCAATAGAATGTGAGCTCAATCTGATTGGCTGATTGCATCAGCCAATCGGATTGAACTTGAATCAGATTTTTCCTACCTTAATTCCGATTGGCTGATAGAATCCTATCAGCTAATCGGAATTCGAGGAACACCATCTTGGATGACGTCACTTAAAGGAACCGTCATTCGTCGTCTAGTCGTTGGGGAAGGAGGATGTTCTGCGCCGGAGGTCTTGAAGATGGAGCCGCTCCTCGTCGGATGGATGAAGATAGAAGATGCCGCTTGGATGAAGATGTCTGCGGGTCAGGATGTCCTCTTCTGCCCGGATAGGATGAAGGCTTCTGCCACTCCAGATGTCCTCTTTTGGTCCATCGGTGCCCGGCTGGGTGAACACGGCTCAAGGTAGGGAGATCTTCAGGGGGGTAGTGTTATGTTTATTTAAGGGGGGTTTGGGTTAGAGTAGGGGTATGTGGGGGGTGGGTTGTAATGTTGGGGGTGGTATTGTGTTTTTTTTCAGGCAAAAGAGCTGATTACTTTGGGGCATGCCCCGCAAAAAGCCCTTTTAAGGGCTGGTAATAGAGCTGTTAACTTTTGTAATTTAAATTAGGGTAGGGAATTTTTTTTATTTTGGGGGGCTTTGTTATTTTATTAGGGGGCTTAGAGTAGGTGTAATTAGCTTAAAATTCTTGTAATCTTTTTTTATTTTTTGTAATTTAGTGTTTGTTTTTTTTGTAATTTAGTTTAGTTTATTTAATTGTAGGTAATTGTAGGTAATTTATTTAATTATAGTGTAGTGTTAGGTTTAATTGTAATTTAGGTTAGGATTTATTTTACATGTAATTTTGAAATTATTTTAACTAGGTAGCTATTAAATAGTAAATAACTATTTAATAGCTATTGTAGCTAGTTAAAATAATAAATATAAATCCTAAAATAGTTACAATATAATTATTCGTTATATTGTAGCTATTTTAGGGTTTATTTTACAGGTAAGTATTTAGTTTTAAATAGGAATACTTTAGTTAATAAGAGTTAATTTATTTCGTTAGATTATAATTATATTTAACTTAGGGGGGTGTTAGGGTTAAGGTTAGACTTAGCTTTAGGGGTAAATACATTTATTAGAGTATCGGCGAGGTCCGGTCGGCAGATTAGGGGTTAATACTTGAAGTTAGGTGGCGGCGATGTTAGGGAGGGCAGATTAGGGGTTAATACTATTTATTATAGGGTTTGCGAGGCGGGAGTGCGGCAGTTTAGGGGTTAATAACTTTATTAGAGTAGCGGCGAGGTCCGGTCGGCAGATTAGGGGTTAATAAGTGTAGGTAAGGTAGCAGCGATGTTGGGGGGGCAGATTAGGGGTTAATAAATATAATATAGGTGTCGGCGATGTTAGGGGCAGCAGATTAGGGGTACATAGGGATAATGTAGGTTGCGGCGGTGTCCGGAGCGGCATATTAGGGGTTAATTGTGTAATGCAGGTGTCAGCGATAGTGGAGGCGGCAGATTAGGGGTTAATAAGTGTAAGGATAGGGGTGTTTAGACTCGGGGTTCATGTTAGGGTATTAGGTGCAGACTTAGAAACTGTTTCCCCATAGGAAACAATGGGGCTGCGTTAGGAGCTTAACGCTGCTTTTTTGCAGGTGTTAGGATTTTTTTATGCCCAAACTGCCCCAAACTGTTTCCTATGGGGGAATCGTGCGCAAGCACGTTTTTCCAGCTAGCCGCTACCGTAAGCAACAATGGTATTGAGGGTTGAAGTGGTGGTAAATATCCCTTTTTGGAGCCTAACGCAGCCCTTCAGAGAACTCTCAATACCAGCGTTGTTTAGAAGCAGCGCTAGAAAAAAATGACGCGTAGCTAACGCACCCCTTCGGCCGCAGAACTCTAAATCTAGGCGTCTGACCGCTATGAAAAGATCCCTTTTTTTTCCTTTTTTTCTTTTTGCTAAGCTACATTTTTAGTGATAATCAGCTGGTACAAAGTTACTAAATTGTATTTTTAAATGAAATGGTTGGACTAGTCCAAAAAACAATCTATCTATAATACTTTGATACTTAAAATTTCAAGAATGCTCTTTTTAATGCCAGAATATTGTCAGCAAACCCCCCCCCCCCCCGCTAAAAAAAAAACCTATTACATTATCTAGTGCCTGTGTCAGATGTAAGAACCCTGTTGATACAAATTCATTACAGATGATGAGAGGATATTTATGCTGGTTCATATCTGAGACCTTCAATTTCTTTTTGTGATTCAATCAAAACATCAAGAGATACAAGAAAAGTTGCATCTTTTACACAGGTAATGTGGGAACATTAAGTCTCAACAGAATAAAAAAAAAAGATGGTTATATGTTACAAAACTTCTTAAAAAAAAAATCTAAAAATCTAACGGTTTTAAAAGTACCCCATTTCTTCAAACGAAGGAGAAACATGATAAGATTTACAGCGGTGCAATTTATTTTAAATTCAACTCATTCTTAATCTTTGTGTCTTAGACAATTCTTTTTTATAACTACTTAATTCTTTTCAATGTCATGCTAAATTGTACCCCAAATTATAATTAATGCAAGTGTTGTGCTATAATTTAACACTCTATTTGTTCTTTGAATTTCTTCATTGTGCATTGAACATGACTGTTGTTTGATTTAATTTATGTTTTCAGAGCTGTTCCATCTATTGTAGATGTTTATTATGCTTCAGAGAACTTTTTTACTTAAGCTTGCAAAATTGCAATGGCGTTTATTTTAAATTAAACAATAATTGTAGCCCGTTAGATATTACACTTAGGCTACTAACGCTGCGGGTGATCATAAACAAACAAATACGTTAATACACCATTTGATTGCTAGAAAGAAAATAAAAGAAGTGAGTTATTAAATTAAAAACTTATACAAACAACATCACATTAAGAAAATCATTTAGAAATATGCAGTATAAAACTGATATTGATATTAAGAAAATCCATGTAGCCGACTGTTTCTATTTTATTTTATTTTTTTATTATTTCTTAATAGACATTAAATATTATTATTCCCTTATTGTATTTTAAAATGTAGTAAAGGCTTTTATTTTGTAAAATGGACGTTTCTTTTTATGTCACCAGAAAAGCAACAAAAGTTGTTCTTAGGAGTTAATAACCTTCCATGCTGCATTAAAGGGATATGAAAGTGGAAAAAATTAGATACTCTATTTTTTCAGAGCATGTAGACCTTGTTAGTCTATAGGATAGATTAAGAGTGCAGCAGTATTATGTGCTCATGCTCGTGCGTAAAGTACGTTTTTTTGAGCATTGGTAGCGTGCATATTACAAGTTGAAAGTAAAACGTTTTTGCAAGAGCACTAACCCGATGCTCGCAAAAAGCTGGTTAGAATATCACAACCGCATTACTGTATTCCCTCACAGAAGTCAATGGAGCAAGAAATGGGAAAACACCCTACTCGCACACAAACCTTATTGCAGTTTCTCAAGTGCGCTAACGCGACATGAAAATATGAATATTTCCCATTTCAATGTTCTTCACATAGCAGAATATGTTCTATTTATTCATAATTACATATTTCTACAATATATCTGATGGTATTTTGGAACAATATATCCAGGGCCGGATTTACATCTCAGGTGGCTGTAGGCACAAAAACCTGAAGCGCCCCCCCCCACCCCCCACCCCCCAGAAAAAAAGTGTAAAAAATAAGGACTTTTTTTTATTATTATTTAGGACAAATAAAAATAAATATTAGATGTAAAATTATATTTGCCCTTTTATGGAGATACACAAATACATACACCAATTGCAATATTTGTTGTAATGGAAGCTACACCAAAAATCAATATTCACTTGACTCAAATGGCCATACAATTTCTATTATGTATAACATAAACAAATCATGTTAAACTTTTAATGCAAAATATTCTAAAGAAAACCCTATTTAAAGGGACATAAAATGTGACAGTTTGCTGGGTATTTTATTATTGCACTAGTGCTTGCACAGAAGTGTGTTAGCCTCTTGCAAAAGAATTAAACACATAGTCAATGTCAGTTCTAAGAAAGCAATACACATCTGTGCAGACCCAGATGGGCTCATAGGACATGTTTATTGACAAGCCATTAGTGTATTGCTTTTCTGGAGATGACTTTGACTATGTGCTTAACATTTTGTTGGAGTTAAACACAGTTTTGTGTAAACAATAGCAATATTAAAACTAGCAGCATGCAAGCTCATCACCATCAACAACCTGTGCAGCCAGTGGAAGAAAATATTAAATGTAGGTATTTTTTTCCACTACATGAAAAAAATCTTGTAAACTCTGATATTTTTGGTACAAATACACACAGATGTTACATTTATTTTGTTCTGAAATATAAATATCATATGATGTTGCTCTCAAAAGAAAACATGGAATGTTGTAGATTATATGTAATCCAGGGGTCAACAAATGTGTTTAAAATTAGAACTTAGAAATTCAATTTACCACAATACAAAAATACCACACTTACTTGATAAAAGAACAGATTAACAATTTTTAATGTGATGTGTATGTGTATATATATATATATATATATATATATATATATATATATATATGTGTGCGTGTGTGTGATGTGTGTGTATGTGTATATATATGTGTGTGATGTGTGTGTATGTGTGTATGTGTGTATATATATATATATATATATATATATACACATACATATACATACGTACAAACAAATATGCCATGTGAGTGGTTTACACACATACACAGTGCCCTAAAGGCTGTAAATCACAATTGACAGATTGTTATAAAGAGCAGAGCAGCTAGTCTCACATAATCTCCACACCTCCAAGGCCTTTATAGAACAAAAACATTTATTCTGAAGCAGAATTTAAACTCCTGGCTATAAAAACGGAATACAGCACATAACAAGTGAATACACTGCAACCCTCTCTGGTAGCCAAGGGGTTAAAGTGCTCTGTTTGTTATGTTTTCATTCTAGGCAGCATTAGAAGCCTTGTATAGTCAGTCCTAACCTGTTCTGAAGCTTTTCCTCAACAAAAAGTTTCTGCACCACATCAGCATGGAGCTTGGCTGTGTGAGGTAACAGAAGTACATAAAATAAAAGTGAAACTAAACATGCCTGGCGAAAATGGGAGGGATTTAGTTTTAATCTTTGCCCCTCTCTCCTTCATGGCTCCCTCAACTGCTGTAACATATTCCCAATGAAACACTCGACTTTGTAGGCACCTAGCAGCACAATTCTTACTAAAAAAAAATGCCCTCATAAAAAAAAAAAAATTTTTTTTTTTATTACTGACAGGCAGGCGCCCCTCACTGCAAGGCACCTGTAGGCACATGCCTACTGTGTCTAATGGGAAATCCGGCCCTGAATATATCTATGACTAAATATATAGATGATTATATTAAGGTATAGATATATATAGATATATGTAGAGACATATCTGTTTATAAAAACATTGGAATGTGAAATATTTACAGTAAATAAGAAGTATAACACTTTATTAAATATGAATATTGCATAAATATATTTTTTAATGTTTTCATCTACTTGACTGTAAAGGGCTCTAATGCACACCCAAATATAAATATATATATATATATATATATATATATATATATATATATATATATATATATATATGTATGTATTTATGTGTTTACATGTGTACCTACTTCTGTAAATACATATATACACATATAAATACATAAAAGCATATGTACACACATATAAACATATATGTATATTCATATTTAGACACGTGTATGTATGAATCGCTATGTAAAAGGGACAGTCAAGTCCAAAAAAAACTTTCATGATTCAAATAGGGCATGTAATTTTAAACAACTTTCTAATTTACTTTTAGCACCAATTTTGCTTTGTTCTCCTGGTATTCGTATTTGAAAGCTAAACCTAGGAGGTTCATATGCTAATTTCTTAGACCTTGAAGGCCGCCTCTAATTTAAATGCATTGTGACAGTTTTTCACCACTAAAGGGCATTAGTTCATGTGTTTCATATAGATAACATTGAGCTAATGCACATGAATTTGCCGAGGAGTGAGCACTGATTGGCTAAGATGCAAGTCTATCAAAAGAACTGAAAAAAGGGGGCAGTCTGCAGAGGCTTAGATACAAGTGTATTATTAGAACTGTGTTGGTTATGCAAAACTGGGGAGTGGGTAATTAAGGGATTATCTATCTTTTAAAACAACAACAATTCTGGTGTTGACTGTCCCTTTGAAGCCTTTTGGCTAACTTTTTTTTCCTAACACCTGAGACCTCATATCTTTGAGCCCTTATAACATTTTTGTGCAATATTTGTTTTAACTGTTTTTATTAGATAGTGTTATTATGAGTTTATGAGTGTAACTGTACTTTCAATGTATTTTTGTGACTGTAGATGTTTACACGTTTTTGACTGTAGATGCGGTGTCCCTTTACTCATGTGTACCGCACAATTTGGGTATTATAGCCATCAGAAAGATGTAAGTATTCCACATATGATGAAGCTTTCATTTCATTTATACTGGAGGCCATACATTTTCTCTTAGGTCACAACTACTTCATACTTAATGGGGAATTTTACATACAGAAAAAAGAAACAGCGATGGAGGCAAAATTTGCCCCCTCGTATGCGAACCCCTAAGTTGCTAGTTTTGAAAATGAAGCTTTATTTAGTAATCTTAATTAGCACAGACAACATATTAAATTCTACACTCATTTTATAGACGATATGCTGTTAATTTAGGAGGGTACAGAAGAGGAGTTAAATGACTTCATAGGATATCTAAATGATAATGCAGGGAATTTAAAATTTACTTTTAGCTATTCCAGGGATTCTATCCCATATCTAGATGTCAAACTGAGCCATGATGAAGACATCATTATATCAGAAGTGTACAGGAAGGAGATTACTGGAAATACTATCTTAAGGGCTGATTCGTCACATCCATATCATGTTAAGAAGGGTATTCCAAAAGGCCAATATATACGTCTTAGATGGAATTGCACAGACATTTCCAGCTACTGGCAACATGCTAATGAATTGACGAGTCGCCTACAAGATAGGGGGTATGATGTGGCCATTTTAGGGGAAACTTCTAAACTGGTTGCAGCAAAGGATAGGAAAGCTCTTTTGAAGGATAGTGTTAAAAAGAAACCAGGAGTTATGACAGATGGCGTTCATTTTGTAACAACATACAGTAGACAGTACAGAGACATATGTAACATAATTAGGAGGAGGTTACCGATATTGGATAGAGACAGTTACTTACAGGGAATGTTAAAGAGGTGCCAATTTGTCTCCAGACAGTCTAAAACAATTGGAGACATTGTTAGGAAAAACTTCAGTAGGAAGGATGATACATCAGGCAAAAATAATTGGCTGTCCATTAAACCTGTTTTTTTAAAATGTGGGAAGAGACCATGTAAGTGTTGTGATTATGTGAAAACAAGTCATGTATTTAAGTCTACTAATACAGGAGAGAGCTATAGGATATATGATCACATAGACTGTAGTTCAACGTATGTGGTTTATCTTATCACATGTAACATTTGTCATTTCCAGTATGTAGGGTTAACCGCAAGGATGTTAAAGGATAGGGTTAGGGAACACTAATCTCTAAAACTCTAAAACTCCCCATGCCAAACATTGTGCTATTCATGGATTTTCGATAGGACAGCCCTTTTATTTTCAAGGTATAGACAAAATTAATTTGGGTCTTAGAGGTTTAGACAAATTTGCAGCTTTAACTAAAAAGGAGGTATTCTGGGTACATACCCTTAAAACAGGACATCTGGTTGGAATAAATAAAATCAATGATGGGAAATTATTTATTGACAATACCAGATAATGACAATGAAATGTGTCACTGCATCTACTTTTACTAATATATCTTTAAAATGTGAGTGGTCTATAAATACAGTGTATGGTATTTAATTGGGTGACAAGTTTTTCAAACACTTGCAGTATATATAATTAAACAACTTGCATTTATCTTTTATACAGCATTTTTCTGCATTTAATTAATAAAATAAATAAAATGCTGCAGGAGGTTTGTAGTTTGTCATCTAATAATGAAATAATTAATAATAATAACATTAATAATATTAATGTAGATCCATTTAGTTCTATTTTAGCAATTATGGATGTGGCACTATATTACACAACATTTCAAGTATCTGTTTACTAATATAATTTCTGTCCTAGAATTGTATTTTTCTATTCTTCTCTGTTATTCTTCTCTTTTGTTTATTTTCTGCAGAGTACACTGTTAGATTACATAATTCTCTGTGTTCCGTTATATATCATGTACTCAATTAATTTGGCTGGTATATTGTTACAAACATGGTGAATATTATGTTACCAAAGAAAAGGAAATTTATTGCAAATAGATTAGACTTATAGAGAGGTTATGCATTTGGTATAAAGTAGCAAATGAGAATGTTGAGTCTAGTTTTGCCAGCATTGCAATGTATTTTAAAGTAAGATTAAGTTTTGAGTAGCTATATGTTTAATGAATGAAGACATGGAGATGACGTATCAACCTGTTATATGTTTTGATTGGCTATCTTGCATTTAAATTAAGATGTATGTTAATCTGTTACTTAGCTCTGATGAAATGCCTGCAGGCATGAAATGCGTCAGCTGTTAGTGCCTGTGTGCTGTACCCTGAGTTTTTATTATATGATTAATAAAATGGATGTTTTAACCATAAAGCTTCCCTTTCTCATCTTTCTGTGCCAGTGAATGCTACTGCTATTTTGGAAGTCTTGTATAAATTAAATAAAACAGATTACGTTGTCTGCTGACTGGAGAGAGACCCACCTGAAATTATTATATCGTACCTATTATACCCCTGAATGGTATACCCCCTAAATCCTGGTTTCTCAACAGCCGGGCCGTGGCCCAGTACCGGGCCGTGATAGCCCTGCTGGTGGGCCCTGACCTGTCATGCCCCCACTGCACACTCTTACCCCACTGCAAACCAGGTGCAGACTGAGACCAATCAAGGCCCCAGGAACACTGTCTCACACTGACCAAAATGTATTAAATGGTATGCAAATGTACATGGTAGCCTTCCTGCCCTGCCCCCAACAGGCCCCTCATCCTACAGAGCCAGGACCCCCAACATTAAGGGCCAGAGAAAGGGCACCCAACCTCCAGGGCCAGACCCCACACTCCATGGCCCTCACAGCGACAGACCCCTGCCAGGGCCCCCACTAAACCCACACTTATTTGCTTAGTCACTGATAGGGCAACTGAAAACTCCAGCTTAAGGAATGCACCAAGATCCGTGGAGATACCATTTGTGGGCCCCCCTACTTGCTGGTCCCTCGGCCCAGGTCCTATTTGCCTGGTTGATCAGCCCGCCCCTGCTGCTCACTAATTATATATATATATATATATATATATATATATATATATATACAGGGAGTGCAGAATTATTAGGCAAATGAGTATTTTGACCACATCATCCTCTTTATGCATGTTGTCTTACTCCAAGCTGTATAGGCTCGAAAGCCTACTACCAATTAAGCATATTAGGTGATGTGCATCTCTGTAATGAGAAGGGGTGTGGTCTAATGACATCAACACCCTATATCAGGTGTGCATAATTATTAGGCAACTTCCTTTCCTTTGGCAAAAAGGGTCAAAAGAAGGACTTGACAGGCTCAGAAAAGTCAAAAATAGTGAGATATCTTGCAGAGGGATGCAGCACTCTTAAAATTGCAAAGCTTCTGAAGCGTGATCATCGAACAATCAATCGTTTCATTCAAAATAGTCAACAGGGTCGCAAGAAGCGTGTGGAAAAACCAAGGCGCAAAATAACTGCCCATGAACTGAGAAAAGTCAAGCGTGCAGCTGCCAAGATGCCACTTGCCACCAGTTTGGCCATATTTCAGAGCTGCAACATCACTGGAGTGCCCAAGCACAAGGTGTGCAATACTCAGAGACATGGCCAAGGTAAGAAAGGCTGAAAGACGACCACCACTGAACAAGACACACAAGCTGAAATGTCAAGACTGGGCCAAGAAATATCTCAAGACTGATTTTTCTAAGGTTTTATGGACTGATGAAATGAGAGTGAGTCTTGATGGGCCAGATGGATGGGCCCGTGGCTGAATTGGTAAAGGGCAGAGAGCTCCAGTCCGACTCAGACGCCAGCAAGGTGGAGGTGGAGTACTGGTTTGGGCTGGTATCATCAAAGATGAGCTTGTGGGGCCTTTTCGGGTTGAGGATGGAGTCAAGCTCAACTCCCAGTCCTACTGCCAGTTTCTGGAAGACACCTTCTTCAAGCAGTGGTACAGGAAGAAGTCTGCATCCTTCAAGAAAAACATGATTTTCATGCAGGACAATGCTCCATCACACGCGTCCAAGTACTCCACAGCGTGGCTGGCAAGAAAGGGTATAAAAAAGAAAATCTAATGACATGGCCTCCTTGTTCACCTGATCTGAACCCCATTGAGAACCTGTGGTCCATCATCAAATGTGAGATTTACAAGGAGGGAAAACAGTACACCTCTCTGAACAGTGTCTGGGAGGCTGTGGTTGCTGCTGCACGCAATGTTGATGGTGAACAGATCAAAACACTGACAGAATCCATGGATGGCAGGCTTTTGAGTGTCCTTGCAAAGAAAGGTGGCTATATTGGTCACTGATTTGTTTTTGTTTTGTTTTTGAATGTCAGAAATGTATATTTGTGAATGTTGAGATGTTATATTGGTTTCACTGGTAAAAATAAATAATTGAAATGGGTATATATTTGTTTTTTGTTAAGTTGCCTAATAATTATGCACAGTAATAGTCACCTGCACACACAGATATCCCCCTAAAATAGCTAAAACTAAAAACAAACTAAAAACTACTTCCAAAACTATTCAGCTTTGATATTAATGAGTTTTTTGGGTTCATTGAGAACATGGTTGTTGTTCAATAATAAAATTAATCCTCAAAAATACAACTTGCCTAATAATTCTGCACTCCCTGTACACAGGGAGTGCAGAATTATTAGGCAAGTTGTATTTTTGAGGATTAATTTTATTATTGAACAACAACCATGTTCTCAATGAACCCAAAAAACTCATTAATATCAAAGCTGAATAGTTTTGGAAGTAGTTTTTAGTTTGTTTTTAGTTATAGCTATTTTAGGGGGATATCTGTGTGTGCAGGTGACTATTACTGTGCATAATTATTAGGCAACTTAACAAAAAACAAATATATACCCATTTCAATTATTTATTTTTACCAGTGAAACCAATATAACATCTCAACATTCACAAATATACATTTCTGACATTCAAAAACAAAACAAAAACAAATCAGTGACCAATATAGCCACCTTTCTTTGCAAGGACACTCAAAAGCCTGCCATCCATGGATTCTGTCAGTGTTTTGATCTGTTCACCATCAACATTGCGTGCAGCAGCAACCACAGCCTCCCAGACACTGTTCAGAGAGGTGTACTGTTTTCCCTCCTTGTAAATCTCACATTTGATGATGGACCACAGGTTCTCAATGGGGTTCAGATCAGGTGAACAAGGAGGCCATGTCATTAGATTTTCTTCTTGTATACCCTTTCTTGCCAGCCACGCTGTGGAGTACTTGGACGCGTGTGATGGAGCATTGTCCTGCATGAAAATCATGTTTTTCTTGAAGGATGCAGACTTCTTCCTGTACCACTGCTTGAAGAAGGTGTCTTCCAGAAACTGGCAGTAGGACTGGGAGTTGAGCTTGACTCCATCCTCAACCCGAAAAGGCCCCACAAGCTCATCTTTGATGATACCAGCCCAAACCAGTACTCCACCTCCACCTTGCTGGCGTCTGAGTCGGACTGGAGCTCTCTGCCCTTTACCAATCCAGCCACGGGCCGATCCATCTGGCCCATCAAGACTCACTCTCATTTCATCAGTCTATAAAACCTTAGAAAAATCAGTCTTGAGATATTTCTTGGCCCAGTCTTGACGTTTCAGCTTGTGTGTCTTGTTCAGTGGTGGTCGTCTTTCAGCCTTTCTTACCTTGGCCATGTCTCTGAGTATTGCACACCTTGTGCTTTTGGGCACTCCAGTGATGTTGCAGCTCTGAAATATGGCCAAACTGGTGGCAAGTGGCATCTTGGCAGCTGCACGCTTGACTTTTCTCAGTTCATGGGCAGTTATTTTGCGCCTTGGTTTTTCCACACGCTTCTTGCAACCCTGTTGACTATTTTGAATGAAACGCTTGATTGTTCGATGATCACGCTTCAGAAGTTTTGCAATTTTAAGAGTGCTGCATCCCTCTGCAAGATATCTCACTATTTTTTACTTTTCTGAGCCTGTCAAGTCCTTCTTTTGACCCATTTTGCCAAAGGAAAAAAAGTTGCCTAATAATTATGCACACCTGATATAGGGTGTTGATGTCATTAGACCACACCCCTTCTCATTACAGAGATGCACATCACCTAATATGCTTAATTGGTAGTAGGCTTTCGAGCCTATACAGCTTGGAGTAAGACAACATGCATAAAGAGGATGATGTGGTCAAAATACTCATTTGCCTAATAATTCTGCACTCCCTGTATATATATATATATATATATATATATATAAATATATAAATATATATAAATATATATATATATAAATAAACTACTGGGCCCCGGACATGTCTAGCTAAAATTTACCGGGCCTTGAGGTCACTTTGGTTGAGAACCACTGCCCTAAATGGTATAACCCTAAATTCAATAGATGCCCAAAATATGCCTTAATTGCAGCTGACCTAATCCATATGATATGGTCATGCCCGAAATACAACAGCTATGGTATAGACTTGATCACTGGATCCTAAAATTTCAGAGAAGTGCATCTCTGTAGAAGATGTAGTTTTTCTGATGAATTCAGACCCAATTTTAGTTGATAATAGAATTATCAACTTAATAATTGTAGCTACCAAGAATTTCATTCTTAAGAGATGAAAAAATAAAATACCCCCAAATATAAGTGAGATCAAGAACTATTTAAAAAAATATTGTATTCTAGAACAACTAGATACTGAAAAAAACATAGTTTAATTTTTTTTAAAAATGGGCATCGCTTATAAGGACCTTTCCACAACAGGAAAGGGATTATCTGATCTTCTCGTTTAGAAACTCAGAGATTGTTTTATTAAATATCTGGTGAAGAACCTGTTAAGATCACCCCCCCTTTTTTTCCCCTCAGGTAGGGGGGGGGGAGCTGAGAAGAGTAGAGGTACATTGTTCCCAGGTTTTGTTTTGTTTATTTCTCAGTGCTGCTGTTCATAGGTCCTGAGCTATGACCTTTGATATTGTATGAATTAAGAACAAATTGCTAAAATGAATCAAGTGAGTATTGCTAGGTTTACCTATCCTTGTTTTATTATTTTATTATCCCCTACTCTTGGTAGAAACAAAAGGCATCTTATCAAGGTCTAGCTAGACCTCTAAGAATAAGGGAGAAAATACTGAGGTTAAAGTATTTGTTTTGTTTTGTTCTGTGCTGTTTTGTTCTGTGTTGTTTTCTGTTGTTTTGTTTTCTGTTGTTTTGTTTTTGTTTGAGTATTTGTGATATTGATGGTGCCATGCAAGAAGGAACTGTAAATCCTTGGTAAAAATTTAGATTTTGTATAAGGCCATGTCTTTAGATCTGTACTACAGGATGAGCTCTACTTTTATAGGAGACGGTAACAGGTTTACTTTGTCTCTGTTAGTTGTTGCCTTGATCGGTCAAGTTTAAAATATAAAAATTCCAAAATGTATACAAACATTATTTCAGTGATAACCATTGATTCTTCAGCAGAACGCAGAAGTTATTACATTAGAACAAGTTATTGATTACCATTGTTTATATAATTGTGTTTGATTTTTTCTTTTTTATTGCATAATGTAAACGACTCTGGCCCTTTGTGGCGCCATACTATCGGCTAGATTTAGAGATTTGTCGGTAAAGACCCGCGTAGCTAACGCTCCTTTTTTTCCCCCGCACCTTTTAAATAATGCTGGTATTTAGAGTTCTCTGAAGGGCTGCGTTAGGCTCCAAAAAGGGAGCGTACAGGCATATTTACCGCCACTTCAACTCTCAATACCAGCGTTGCTTACGGTAGCGGCTAGCTGGAAAAATGTGCTTGTGCACGATTCCCCCATAGGAAACAATGGGGAAGTTTGGGCTGAAAAAAAACCTAACACCTGCAAAAAAGCAGCGTTCAGCTCCTAACGCAGCCCCATTGTTTCCTATGGGGAAACACTTTCTAGTCTGCACCTAACACCCTAACATGAACCCAGAGTTAAACACCCCTAACCTTACACTTATTAACCCCTAATCTGCCGACCCCGCTATTGCTGACCCCTGCATTACACAATTAACCCCTTATCTGCTGCTCCGTACACCGCCGCAACCTACATTATCCCTATGTACCCCTAATCTGCTGCCCCCAACATCGCCGACACCAACATAATATTTATTAACCCCTAATCTGCCCCCCCAACGTCGCTGCTACCTACCTACACTTATTAACCCCTAATCTACCGACCGGAGCTCGCCGCTACTCTAATAAATGTATTAACCCCTAAACCGCCTCACTCCCGCCTCAAAAACCCTATAATAAATAGTATTAACCCCCTAATCTGCCCTCCCTAACATCGCCGCCACCTAACTTCAAGTATTAACCCCTAATCTGCCAATCGGACCTCGCCACTACTCTAATAAATGTATTAACCCCTAAAGCTAAGTCTAACCCTGACACCCCCCTAAGTTAAATATAATTTTATTCTAACGAAATAAATTAACTCTTATTAAATAAAGTATTCCTATTTAAAGCTAAATACTTACCTGTAAAATAAACCCTAATATAGCTACAATATAACAAATAATTATTGGCACCCGCTGGTATTTAGAGTCAGTCAGGAAAGGGTCTAATGCTCACTTCCAAGCCGCGACTTTTCCATACCGCAGATCCCCTTACGCCAATTGCGTATCCTATCTTTTCAGTGGGATCTTCCTAACTTCCTAACAATGGAGGAGAGAGGTAAGTGAGAAAAGAAATGAAAGTTTGAGAATTCAGCTGGGACTTGAGCCTTATGAGTTACCTGTAAAACCATCCAGAAGTCTGCAGGAGACAAGTCAAAGCACAAATCCAATGGAAGTATTTCTATTACACACATGCTGATATCATGTCACACATGCATTGTTATCACAACTGTAAGATGGAAGAACATTTCTACCAAAATCATTTTTTTTCTATTTTTGCTATAATCTGACTCTGAGAAACACATAGACTGTGTGTATATATATATATATATATATATATATATATATATATATATATATATATATATATATATATAAATACATTTTTGCATGCATTACATACACTGAATATATATATATATATATATAAATATAAACAAAAATAACATTTACAATTAGAATTTTATGTCTTAAAATATTTCTTCTGAATTCTGATTTTGAAACTGCTGCAGCTATAACTACTGCATATCTAGCTTCAAAACAAATTGTCCCCTTTCCCTACATGAACATATTCTGTTTTCATTATTCACAGAATCTTGTGTTTATTGCCCTGTCCATAAGGAACCGTTAAAATAACAATTGTCTTGACAAGACAGGGAAACTTTTTATTCAAAACAATACAAGATTTTCTACATCTATGAAATGTAAAATAAAGATAGACAGAAATTGTTGTGTTTGATCAAATTTACTTTTTCTTTTATAAATATATATTTTTCTAGTTCAAATAACCATACTATTTCGGGACATGTTTAGTATTATATATTTTTGATTGCTTAGCAACCCACAGAGGACATATTGTCAGGAGGATGGTTTGTAAATAAAGAGCCGGAAAGTGTGATATCAACGTCACTTTGAAAAGAGGAATATTGGTGCTAAATTGGCAATCATACCTTTTCCTGTACACTGTTTACATTCTGACTCTTATCTATTAATTTACATCTCATATTTTGCATGTCAATGAAAACCCTCTCCTTGCAAAAAATGTGTTGGAGTATTTTATACTATTTCTAATAAAACTGTCACTAAAGTTAGAGGGATTGAATTTCAAATAGAAGTTCTTGAGATATTTTTTTCACTCCACTGCTCAAAGTGTTTATTTCCATCAAGATTTTCTTGATATTTTGAATCTGTTGTGAAATAAATACTATATCCCTGTAACAACCACTGCAGCCTATTTAATTTTAGTGAGATATTAAAGGGACATGCCACCCACATTTTTTCTTTTATGATTTAGAAAGATAATGCAATGTTAAACATATTTCTAATTTACTTATATTATCTAATTTGTTTTATTCTCTTGATATTCTTTGATGAAAAGCATATCTAGATATGCTCACTAGCTGATGATTGGTTGCTGCACATAGAAGCATCATGTGATTGGCTCACCATGTACATTTCTTTTTATTCAAATAAGGATATGTAAAAAATGAACCAAAATAAATTTTGTAAGTAAATTGTAATTTTGTTTACATTTCTATTCTCTATCTGAATCATGAAAGAAAGATTTTGGGTTTAGTGGCCCTTTAAGGTTTGAAACATTCCACACATGAGTACTAAAAGTAGGAATTCAAATGCCAAGGGATATGGAGTTTCTGGTATTTTGAACCTAGGAGCTATCGAACAAAGAATATCCATTTTTTTCAGAAAAGTTGAATTTTCAAGCTAATCCCATAGGAAATTTGCAGAAATGCCCATTTAATAGCAAAATAACTATGACTTTTCCTCACATTTTTAAAACATGTCCCCCCAGAGTAACAAAGATAAGTTCCTTGTGATACACAGGGAATCAAGCACTCTTTTATCTTTTTATTGATGTAGCTTATGGATTTTTGCAATGCCTTAATGACAAATGATCCAATATAGAGACACTCTCTCACAAAAGAAACTGTACAACACTATCCATTACTAAATCAATGTAATATTGTAATCAACCATATTTTAAAGTTTACAATACTATACATATATACAATAAATGCAGAAGGCCATAAGTTAAATCAATAAAAAGTTAAAAGAGTGCTTGATTCCCTTTTTTTATGATAAGTGGATCTCACTATCATTTTCTTTCTTTAAAGTTTTTTAAAAACAGTGGCCTAGATTTGGAGTTCGGCGGTAGAAGGGCTGTTAACGCTCCGCGGGCTTTTTTCTGGCCACACCATAAAATTAACTCTGGTATCGAGAGTTCAAACAAATGCTGCGTTAGGCTCCAAAAAAGGAGCATAGAGCATTTTTACCGCAAATGCAACTCTCGATA
Organism: Bombina bombina; assembly: GCF_027579735.1. Lineage (NCBI taxonomy): Eukaryota > Metazoa > Chordata > Amphibia > Anura > Bombinatoridae > Bombina > Bombina bombina. The sequence goes on from NC_069499.1 coordinate 894,566,652, forward strand.
CCAGAGTTGCTTACGGACGCGGCCAGCCTCAAAAACGTGCTCGTGCACGATTCTCCGATAGGAAACAATGGGACTGTTTGAGCTGAAAAAAAACCTAACACCTGCAAAAAAGCAGCGTTCAGCTCCTAACGCAGCCCCATTGTTTCCTATGGGGAAACACTTCCTACGTCTGCACCTAACACTCTAACATGTACCCCGAGTCTAAACACCCCTACCCTTACACTTATTAACCCCTAATCTGCCGCTCCCGCTATCGCTGACCCCTGCATATTTTTTTTAACCCCTAATCTGCCGCTCCGTAAACCGCCGCAACCTACGTTATCCCTATGTACCCCTAATCTGCTGCCCTAACATCGCCGACCCCTATATTATATTTATTAACCCCTAATCTGCCCCCCTCAACGTCGCCGACACCTGCCTACACTTATTAACCCCTAATCTGGCGAGCGGACCGCACCGCTACTATAATAAAGTTATTAACCCCTAATCCGCCTCACTAACCCTATCATAAATAGTATTAACCCCTAATCTGCCCTCCCTAACATCGCCGACACCTACCTTCAATTATTAACCCCTAATCTGCCGAGCGGACCTCACCGCTATTCTAATAAATGTATTAACCCCTAAAGCTAAGTCTAACCCTAACACTAACACCCCCCTAACTTAAATATAATTTACATCTAACGAAATAAATTAACTCTTATTAAATAACTTATTCCTATTTAAAGCTAAATACTTACCTGTAAAATAAATCCTAATATAGCTACAATATAAATTATAATTATATTATAGCTATTTTAGGATTAATATTTATTTTACAGGCAACTTTGTAATTATTTTAACCAGGTACAATAGCTATTAAATAGTTAAGAACTATTTAATAGTTACCTAGTTAAAATAATAACAAATTTACCTGTAAAATAAATCCTAACCTAAGATATAATTAAACCTAACACTACCCTATCAATACATTAATTAAATAAACTACCTACAATTACCTACAATTAACCTAACACTACACTATCAATAAATTAAACACAATTCCTACAAATAAATACAATTAAATAAACTAGCTAAAGTACAAAAAATAAAAAAGAACTAAGTTACAAAAAATAAAAAAATATTTACAAACATAAGAAAAATATTACAACAATTTTAAACTAATTACACCTACTCTAAGCCCCCTAATAAAATAACAAAGCCCCCCAAAATAAAAAATTCCCTACCCTATTCTAAATTAAAAAAGTTACAAGCTCTTTTACCTTACCAGCCCTGAACAGGGCCCTTTGCGGGGCATGCCCCAAGAATTTCAGCTCTTTTGCCTGTAAAAAAAAACATACCATACCCCCCCCCCAACATTACAACCCACCACCCACATACCCCTAATCTAACCCAAACCCCCCTTAAAGAAACCTAACACTAAGCCCCTGAAGATCTTCCTACCTTGTCTTCACCATCCAGGTATCACCGATCCGTCCTGGCTCCAACATCTTCATCCAACCCAAGCGGGGGTTGGCGATCCATCATCCGGTGGCTGAAGAGGTCCAGAAGAGGCTCCAAAGTCTTCCTCCTATCCGGCAAGAAGAGGACATCCGGACCGGCAAACATCTTCTCCAAGCGGCATCTTCGATCTTCTTCCATCCGGTGCGGAGCGGGTCCATCTTGAAGCAGGCGACGCGGATCCATCCTCTTCTTCCGTTGTCTCCCGACGAATGACGGTTCCTTTAAGGGACGTCATCCAAGATGGCGTCCCTCGAATTCCGATTGGCTGATAGGATTCTATCAGCCAATCGGAATTAAGGTAGGAATTTTCTGATTGGCTGATGGAATCAGCCAATCAGAATCAAGTTCAATCCAATTGGCTGATCCAATCAGCCAATCAGATTGAGCTCGCATTCTATTGGCTGTTCCGATCAGCCAATAGAATGCGAGCTCAATCTGATTGGCTGATTGGATCAGCCAATCGGATTGAACTTGATTCTGATTGGCTGATTCCATCAGCCAATCAGAAAATTCCTAACTTAATTCCGATTGGCTGATAGAATCCTATCAGCCAATCGGAATTCGAGGGACGCCATCTTGGATGACGTCTCTTAAAGGAACCGTCATTCGTCGGGAGACAACGGAAGAAGAGGATGGATCTGCGTCGCCTGCTTCAAGATGGACCCGCTCCGCACCGGATGGAAGAAGATCGAAGATGCCGCTTGGAGAAGATGTTTGCCGGTCCGGATGTCCTCTTCTTGCCGGATAGGAGGAAGACTTTGGAGCCTCTTCTGGACCTCTTCAGCCACCGAATGATGGATCGCCAACCCCCGCTTGGGTTGGATGAAGATGTTGGAGCCAGGACGGATCGGTGATACCTGGATGGTGAAGACAAGGTAGGAAGATCTTCAGGGGCTTAGTGTTAGGTTTCTTTAAGGGGGGTTTGGGTTAGATTAGGGGTATGTGGGTGGTGGGTTGTAATGTTGGGGGGGGGGGGTATGGTATGGTTTTTTTTACAGGCAAAAGAGCTGAAATTCTTGGGGCATGCCCCGCAAAGGGCCCTGTTCAGGGCTGGTAAGGTAAAAGAGCTTGTAACTTTTTTAATTTAGAATAGGGTAGGGAATTTTTTATTTTGGGGGGTTTTGTTATTTTATTAGGGGGCTTAGAGTAGGTGTAATTAGTTTAAAATTGTTGTAATATTTTTCTTATGTTTGTAAATATTTTTTTATTTTTTGTAACTTAGTTCTTTTTTATTTTTTGTACTTTAGCTAGTTTATTTAATTGTATTTATTTGTAGGAATTGTGTTTAATTAATTTATTGATAGTGTAGTGTTAGGTTAATTGTAGGTAATTGTAGGTAGTTTATTTAATTAATGTATTGATAGGGTAGTGTTAGGTTTAATTATATCTTAGGTTAGGATTTATTTTACAGGTAAATTTGTTATTATTTTAACTAGGTAACTATTAAATAGTTCTTAACTATTTAATAGCTATTGTACCTGGTTAAAATAATTACAAAGTTGCCTGTAAAATAAATATTAATCCTAAAATAGCTATAATATAATTATAATTTATATTGTAGCTATATTAGGATTTATTTTACAGGTAAGTATTTAGCTTTAAATAGGAATAAGTTATTTAATAAGAGTTAATTTATTTCGTTAGATGTAAATTATATTTAAGTTAGGGGGGTGTTAGTGTTAGGGTTAGACTTAGCTTTAGGGGTTAATACATTTATTAGAATAGCGATGAGCTCCGGTCGTCAGATTAGGGGTTAATAATTGAAGGTAGGTGTCGGCGATGTTAGGGAGGGCAGATTAGGGGTTAATACTATTTATGATAGGGTTAGTGAGGCGGGTTAGGGGTTAATAACTTTATTATAGTAGCGGTGCGGTCCGCTCGCCAGATTAGGGGTTAATAAGTGTAGGCAGGTGTCGGCGACGTTGAGGGGGGCAGATTAGGGGTTAATAAATATAATATAGGGGTCGGCGGTGTTAGGGGCAGCAGATTAGGGGTACATAGGGATAACGTAGGTGGCGGCGCTTTGCGGTCGGAAGATTAGGGGTTAATTATTTTAAGTAGCTGGCGGCGACGTTGTGGGGGGCAGGTTAGGGGTTAATAAATGTAATACAGGGGTCGGCGGGGTTAGGGGCAGCAGATTAGGGGTACATAAGTATAACGTAGGTGGCGGTCGGCAGATTACTGGTTAAAATATTTTAATCGAGTGGCGGCGATGTGGGGGGAGCTCGGTTTAGGGGTACATAGGTAGTTTATGGGTGTTAGTGTACTTTAGGGTACAGTAGTTAAGAGCTTTATGAACCGGCGTTAGCCCAGAAAGCTCTTAACTCCTGCTATTTTCAGGCGGCTGGAGTTTTGTCGTTAGAGCTCTAACGCTCACTTCAGAAACGACTCTAAATACCGGCGTTAGGAAGATCCCATTGAAAAGATAGGATACGCAAATGGCGTAGGGGGATCTGCGGTATGGAAAAGTCGTGGCTGAAAAGTGAGCGTTAGACCCTTTAATCACTGACTCCAAATACCAGCGGGCGGCCAAAACCAGCATTAGGAGCCTCTAACGCTGGTTTTGACGGCTACCGCCGAACTCCAAATCTAGGCCAGTGTATTTATGGGTCTGCACCACTCCCTCTAAAGAGGGCGTCATTTATTTAGCTTAATTACAGTGATAATAATAATTACTCCCCTTGCATATTTGCATATCCTTGTGATACACACACCCAATACAACTCTTATGATTCCAATACAAGATGTTACATATACTATAAATGCTACAGTTACATAGGGGGTCACAATAAGGTAGTGTTTTCTTCATATATAGGGCTTACCGCTCGTATTACGAGTTGAAAGGAAACGCGATTGCTTGAGCACAATTACGATTTACACTAGAATAATTACTGCAACTTCAGGGCTTGTACACGTATAAATACATGAATACATATGTATATATATATATAAGTGCACTGGAGTAGATGAAAACAAGTAAAAAGCATATTTATGGAATATAAATTTTTAATAAAGGTTCTAACTTTGTATTTACAGTAAATATTTGACATTCCAATGTTCTGCACCTAGCATTATATGTTCTAAGTATTTTTAATTAGATATATATATATATATATATACCTATATATAATCATGTATATATATATATATATATATATATATATATATAGATAGATAGATAGATAGATAGATAGATAGATAGATATACAGTATATAGATATACTGTATATTTACTAAAAAGATATTCTTCTGTTTAAAGAATGTTAGAATGTGAAATATTCATATTTTCATGTCGGTTAAGCATGTTTTCCCCCCCACTTTTTCCCCCATTGAATGCTATAGGGGAATACGTGTACGCACACGGGATATTCTAAGTTCGATTTTTTGCTCTCGTCAGGTTTGCACATAAGCGAAAACAGTTTACTTTCAACTCATAATATGAGTGCAACCCGACGAGTGCAAAAAGGTTATTTCTAGCGCATTAACGCTTGAGCGGGAGCGTTAATTAGCGCTCCAATTGTAATCTGACCCATAATGTTCATTTATTTAAAATTATTTCAGATTTGTAAAAAAAACACATATTTTATTTTATAAATAATGAAACACGTATTGAAATATAACATGTTTACTTATATGTAGTAAAAAAACATTGCAATATACTATTTTATGTCTCCTTTTTTGTAGTTTAATTTTGAAAATTGTAGTCTCTTCAATCTATATTAAAAATGTGTAGACTCCAAACTTAAAGGAACATTAAACACTAAATATATTTTATAACCATAGTATTGAGGTTACTCCCCACCTCCCTCTAGTCATGAGTGTCACCATGTTGAAATCTAGCTTTCACTACATTCAAGATCTAATCTGTTTGCACATCTGCAGCAACTCTCCTTCAGGTTCTGCAGTGTAACCTAGGTTTCAAAATGGCAGCATCCATGATTAGTGGAAGTTGCATGAAATGTATTTATTGCTATATTCCACACAGTCAATGGTTGCACACTCTAGTGACCCTTTAACAACTTTCCCTAATTGGCCTCAGCAGAAAAGGAAAACTGGGTTACAACAAGGCAGCACCTATTGGTGTATGGAGACTAACAATTTAAAGGAAAAATATAGTCAAAATTAAACTTTCATGATTCAGATAGGTACAGCAGAGGTGTGTGCACTACAGCACACAGGTACACAAAATGGCAAGGTAATGAAAAATGAGACCTTACTTCAAGAGTAGGCATATCGTCCCTCCACGCCAAAAAAAAAAAAAAACAACCGTCAATATAGGCAGTGGTATGAATAAAGAAAAAAATGAACTCCAACTTTGAGAAAGCGCAAGATTTGCGTGAAACGAATCAGATGACGCCATCAGCTTTACCGCTACACTGTGAGTTGTTCTTTTAAATGCATATCAATAAATGTTTTACCTTTCACATTAAGGCTGTGTATGGTATTCTTTTGCAAAAACTGACTGTACCTTTCTTTAGAGTTTATTTTATTCACGATTCAGATAGGGCATGCAATTTTCCCATTTAATTTTATCATCAAATTTGCTTTGTTCTCTTGGTATTCTTTATTGAAAGCTAAACCTAGGTAGGCTCATATGCTAATTTCTAAGTCCTTAAAGGCCACCTCTTATCTAAGGGCATTTTGACAGTTTCTCACAGCTAGAGGGAGCTAGTACACGTGTGTCATATAGATAACTGTGCTCACGCACGTGGAATTACCTAGGATTCAGCACTGATTGGCTAAAATGCAATTCTGTCAAAATAACTGAGATAAGGGGGTAGTCTGCAGAGGCTTAGATACAAGGTAATCACAGAGGTAAAAAGTGTATTAATATAACTGTGTTGGTTATGCAAAACTAGAGAATGTTTAATAAAGGGATTATTTATCTTTTTAAACAATACAAATTCTGCAGTAGACTGTCCCTTTAATCTTATTTGTTTAATATTTAAACAACTAATAAAATGTAAAACATTTTTAATATTCTTCTCAGGCTATTATCATTGTGTCTTGAATTTATTTAATGGTTAATATCCCTTTAAGTGCTTTAACTGAGCTTTTCCATTTCCATTTTATCGTAACAGTATTGTTGTATCCTATAAAAATTTACTAATTAAAAAATAGCTTTTTTTCTGCCTGGGAAAAAATAATAATAATTGGGGATTTGAAAACCATATCCTACTACATATAATTCCAACACCCTGCTAAAGGCACCATGTGACTTTCTTAATTATTTTCATTGAATTTGCAATTATATTTTAATGTGCATTGTTTATTGCTTGGACAATTTGTTTCACTAAAATATTACAGCTATTTCAGTTGTAATCTTCAAATATTTATTGCAACAATCCATTTGCCATTTAATATATGACATCATTTAATGCCGAAATATTGATGAATCCTACTAAAATGTTATTTCCCCACTAATTAAATTGACTGTACATATGATTTGTAGCATCTGTGTCACGTCCCTATGTTACTTGTAAAACTTATGTAATCACTTTAAAAAATGAGCATTTAGGTTGGCAAAAGCAATTGCTGCATTTAATTGTATAAATTGATTGTTAAATGATAACTCACTGCTCTTTATAGGGATAAATCTAATAGTCACATAATTACTTTGAAACTACTATAGCAAGCAATGCTCAATTTGATTCCAATTAGTACATTAACCTTGAAACTAAGTGTACATTTTTAAATTACCATGTATTGAAATCCTCATACAAGTTAATTAGATATCAATTAAACGTTTACATAATGGGATTACGGATGTTAATTGATCACTCGTTTGGCATAGCCATCCTAATAATGTCTACTGTAAAAACTTTACTAATTGTGCGCATCAATAAGTTATGAATATCCAAATGTTAAAAAAGTTCTATAGGACAGCGCCTAATTATTATTGGCTTCCTAAAAAGCCTTATTAAAAATACATTTGTTACTTTTTCATAGAGGAAATATGAAAAATGTCATCATTTTAAAGATACATGAGATTCTGGCATGAAATAAATAAGGGCTCTCTACATGTGTCCTGTTTATTGGAAGGAAGCACTCATTTTATAGCTACATAATAGAGATGCAATATTACTTCTAGTGTCTTTCTATTCTATTCTCTTTGCTTTAGATTAGCTTGGTTACTATGGTTGCGGATTATGGGTGAGATATCCATTGAGAAGACTCTCTCGCCTCGCCAGCTTCAGAGGACAGTAAACACTTTGCTATAAAGTTTTTAACTATGTGTAGTAAAACAACTTTGTAATTTATTTTTATTATTTCTTTTGCCCCTATTTTTATCACTTTTTTAATGGCTAATTGAATCAAAATCCGTGAGCAACCACATTCGGAGGCATCGAAAACCTCAGAATACACAGGCCTACGTTTACTAACATGATGACAATGGTTACCCTTGTCTATTCCAGTAACAGATTCAGAATTACTCTAAAAAAAAAAGCTAAGTGGTAGGGTTTAGCTACTGAAAAATAATTGCAGCAAACAAGGCCTGTATTCAAAACATATTCACACTCCCCCACTATATGAATTCACTGTAAGAATATAATCATTATACGTGGAATACTGTTCCTTTCACCAGTTCCCATGCTATTTTATGCAGCTGATTCAAAAAGATCTGCAACACAAGTCTATACATATTGCTGAAGTATGTAAACATAAGCATTTTTTGTCTAACAAATCAATGCAACCAGTAATTCACATGTATGGGTGCCAATTTTAGACCAACAAAAAATGAAAGGACCATTGAATACAGTAGATTTGCATAATAAACAAATACATAATAAAAACACAATGCAAACACATTTCGAATGAGTAGTAGATTTTTTTTTTTCTTTTAATGATAAATTTCAAGTTGAGTTAAATTTTCCTTACCCCTGCATTAACAGTCATAATCAAATCAGAAAATGCATTAACATATACACTGTGAATTTGTGCACATGCTCAGTAGGATCTGGTGCCTCAGAAAGTGTGCATATAAATAGATTGTGCACATTTTGATAATTGAAGTTAATTGTAAAGTTGTTTACAGTTGTGTTCTCAACCTGAATCATTAAAGTTTAATTTTTATTTTAGAATTTGTTTAAGAGCTATGATTGAAAAGCTTGCAAAAGCTTTTATATTTATGTAACAAAAAAACATTTGTAAGGATACCATATGTTTGGATTGTCACATGCCTAAGTTTTGTAGCTTGTAAATGCTTGTACTTTAAGATTTACTCAGTTTTTTTTTAATCAAATAATATTTTATGTATGCAAAACAATTAATGAAACGTGTTCCCTTTTTATGCTAGAGTTATATCTATTTGTTGTTGCTGGGGGATCTAATGAAAATTCAGTGCCATAAAACACAAGTAGATTCTTTTTCTGTGGGTGTTTCAGATCCAAAAAGGTAGGAAACTTACAGGGTATCTGTTAAAGGGACAGTCTACACCAGAATTTTTATTGTTTTAAAAGATAGATAATCCCTTTATTACCCATTTCCCAGTTTTGCAATAACCAACACAGTTATAATAATATACTTTTAACCTCTGTGATTACCTTGTATCTAAGCCTCTGCAAACTGCCCCTTTTTTCAGTTCTTTTGACAGACTTGCAGTCTAGCCAATCAGTGCCTGCTCCCAGATAACTTCTCGTGCACGAGCACAGTGTTATCTATATGAAATACGTGAACTAACACCCTAGTGGTGAAAAACTGTTAAAATGCAATCTGAAAAAGGTAGGCTTCAAGGTCTAAGAAATTAGCATATGAACCTCCTAGGTTAAGCTTTCAACTAAGAATACCAAGAGAACAAAGCAAAATTGTAAAAATTGTTTAAAATGACATGCTCTATCTGAATCATGAAAGTTTATTTTGGCCTAGACTGTCCCTTTAAATCCAAAATAGTTACACAACATTGTCCCTCGTAGTAATACCTCAAAGAGAGGAACAGGCACATATTGTGCAACACTTTCTAGTAAGTATCAAAATCATTCACATTCAATAAAGCTACGTTAGCTGAAAGATAATAAGACTAGACAATAAACTCTGAGTATACTGGAGCTCTTCTTAAATTATTAATACAAAATATAATAATAATAATATAAAATATTCATTCCCAAATAAAAAATATAAAAGTCACTCCAAGGGCTGTAAGAGAAACCCCGAAAATGGGTCTGAAGAAATCAGATGCTTTCATACAAACTTCATACAAAGCTTTGGCATATTGGAGAGGGGCGATACTTGTGAAACAGTGTTGTACTATGTGTCTGTTCTTCTCTTTCAGGTATTACTACAAGGGACATCACTGTGTATCACTTTTGGATCTCATAGGTACCCTGAAAGTTTCCTATCATAGAGAATTTTGCTCATTGGTAGACGTTTAGAAAAAAAAAAGTATTAATTTTTAATTTTTTTAAGATAACATTTTATTTTAAATATCGTAAACATAGGTTTTGGCATTTGTAGTCCTTGTAAACACCTGTATTTAATCTACACCTTAAGATGTGTGTGGTACTAAAGCTCATCCACTGGCTATGGGGACCTGGTAATGGTCAACCAAAGTTCTCAAAGGGACATGAAAGTGAAAAATGTAGGGGATATGTTACAAAAATGCTGCATCACTTTCACTTTTTATAAAAAATAAAATAAAAAAAGGATTAAATCTAATACTCCTCTTCAAGGTAGTTGCCTAGTGCTCCATCTAGCAACTTCCCTTTTTCCTTTTTTCCATTTCTTTTCCATCTCCTCCTCCTACAGCTTCACCTTCTTCCCCACCTCTTGACTGGGGCATTGGATCTGCAGTGGTTCACGTTCCTTTATGTCTCCTGTCTGCCCTTCTTAGATCTTAGAAAGTCAAATTTTCCCTTGAGAGCTCTTTATGTCACTATTCAGGGTCCTGGATATGAGATAAAGATAACTTCATTGCAATATAGTGCTCAAACAAGCCCCCACGTATGTTGTCTTATTTTTCTTCATGCTGGCGAGTTTTTGATCATTAGGCCAAAACTATTTCCCCCTCCCATTCATTCAACCAGTTATTTGCTTTTGTGTTATTAAAAAATGCAGCCATTTGCAGCACAAAACGCGTAGGCTGTTGGTCCACTCAGGACTTGCTGGCTCTTGTGACTGCTATCATGTTGGCTTTGTTTTAATGTACATTAAATAAAAGTTACGTTTTACTCCTTAGTTGGCGTTTCTGGACTTTCTCGCATCGAGCATTGGAATAGGCCCACAAAGACACTAATTGAGATTTTCTATTAGAATGAAAGTGTGCTCCTTTATGTTTATTTATTTAATTATTTTTGTTACAACTAGAAGGAACATCAGTCCTATACATATGATGCAAAGCCCACCAATCATAACTAGAGTCTAATAATGAATGCTCTTTTGTATTAGAGTACATTTACTGACACACTATTGCATGATAGTTTGCATGAGATTACATTCTTCTTTTGTCACACAAAATTATACCAATTGCTAATGAGAAAAAAAAAAGATGAGAATAAACAGCAGGGTCACAAATGTCTCTGTTTTCTTCTGTTTGATTGCCCATACAGTATGGATTCTCTGCAATGAAACAAAATAATTTGCATTTATTTGTACACAGTATAGAAACTTGCATTACAGCTTGACTCCAGAGAAACAGCATGTTAATCAAATTCACATTATTTCCAAGGTTCTTATCAACACTTGTAGCAACCAAATTAAAGTAGCTTTGCGTGAAAGAGAACAAAGGAAGGAAAGTCATTCTAATTGGTGCTATGACAGAAAGCTTTCTGCTGCAAAGTAAAGTGAGTTCTTGTACATGAACAGTGCAAGAAGGTGCAACGTCTCTATTTTCTATAGTTTAAAAAAACTGAAACTTTGTGAGACTAGAATTTAAAGGGGCGTTGTAAAAAAGAAATCTGTTATTTAAAGGGACATTAAGCTTAAAATTTCTTTCCCCATAAAGGGCTAGATTATGAGTTGCATGCAAATTGTAGCGTGTGAGCGATATGGGGCATTTTGCGGCTCTTTGTGCGAGAAGGAAATAGCGCACGTATTATGAGTTGAAAGTAAACGCGTTAGCTTGAGCGCAATCAAATTTAATGTATGTCGGGTTAGCGCAACTTCAGCGCTCTGGTTTACTGTTAAATGAGACAAAAAGTGGCATAAACCACATCAAAAATATATTTAAATATACAGTTACATTCATAATAACGCTATCTGGTATTTTGTTCTCTTTTAATTGCATTAAAAAGTTATAGTAATCAAAGATATGAGGTCTTAGGTATTAGAAAAAAAAGGCAGTCAAAGGGCTTTAACATAGAGATACATACATATACACCTTTAAATATGAATATATATATATATATATATATATTTAAATATATATTTTTATATATGTTTAGATATGTATTTATGTATTTATATGTGTATATATGTATTTACAAAAATACGTGGAGATCAGTCAGTATGTGGTATATACCAGATAAAGTTAAATAAACTGTATTCAGTCAATAACAAATCCGGACTGGGTACAACTGGATATCCTGTAATTAAAGTCTTTACTGCATTAAAGATGAGGCCAATCTGTCGCCTGTCCCCTTCGTCTATGCGGGATCCGTGGTGGTATTTCACCTGCCCTTCTGTTACGGCCAAGCCATCCGATGCACCTGTGGCACGACTGCCACCATCTGAATCGAGCAATTCGGCTTACAGGCCTCCTCTTTCAGCATCCCGCTCATCTCTGGGGTTATGATGTCACTGCAGGGGTGTGTAGTCTCTGACCCAATCCGTGTATAGCTAGCATAATGCACTGCATGAACGTTGAGTGCTGGTCAGCAAAGCAGTTATCAAATATAGGAGTACTCCACTCAAAAAATAAAACTTAACATTTATTGAACATATACCATTTAAAAATGAAATGGAAAAACAGCCAAACAAATAAATTAGATGGTGTTTGCGCAGCACAACTGGCTTACGCATTTCGGCTTACCACCATAGTCATCGCCTGGCTTGTGTATTTCTCTTCAAACTTAAATACCTATCAAAACATTGCTATTGGTTAAGAGCGAGTGCGCAACACAATCTCACACCTGTATTACACGGCAAGTCCCTGATGACATCCTGTGACTGAGTCTATATTTACATCATGTAGCTTAGTTGCAAGGATTGTACTAGAGCTCAAATATTACATAGTAGCATTCAATTTAATTACTCAAAAACTTGCAATGTAGTGACATAGTGAAATATTACATATTATTATAATATATCTATATCTAGAATATACTAAATAATTGTAAATAAATACGTTTATTGATTGTCTGGCCAAAATAGATATATAGTGTAATCTATAGAGTAATCTATATATAAGATATCTCTAATGTATCCATTATATAGTACATATTAAAACCATCCCAAAACATTTACATAGTTTAAAGGAAACAGATATATAAATTAAAATACAGAATAGAGCACCGGACATCTATAGACCTTCTTCTCCCAATAATTTATGAGGTCATATCTGGAGTTAAGACCTTCCAGTACTCTAGTTCTCAATCTAAACATTCAGAAAGCCTCTCTTTTGGCCAACAGCCTCTCAATATGACCCCCTCTTTTGGGTTTATTGACCCTCTCAATAGCACACCACTTGAAAGTTTTCAATTCACCATTGTGGTTTTCCACAAAGTGGCGTACAAGGGGGGTTAGATGCTCTCCCCTGGCCAATAGTAGAGAAGTGTTCCCGGATCCTAGTTTTTATGTCTCTGGAGATAAGTCCTATGTATTAGACCCTACATGGTTCACATTTTATCATGTATATGACCTGAGTAGTGCTATGTATTTGACCCTACATGGTTCACATTTTATCATGTATATGACCTGAGTGGTCATGCAATTCATGCACGATTTTATCTCAAACCTCTCCCCAGTTACAAAAGAAGTGAATATTTTAAATTTGTCAATGTGTTCGCAAAGGTTTACATTTTTTGTGTCCACAACCGTACATCCCTGATCTTTATATATCATTAAAGGGACAGTCAACACCAGAATATTTGTTGTTTTAAAAAATAGATAATCTCTTAATCTCTTAATTACCAATTCCCCAGTTTTGCATAACCAACACAGTTATAATTATACACGTTTTACCTCTGTAATTACCTTCTATCTAAGCCTCAGCAGATTGCCCACTTGTTTCAGTTCTTTTGACAGACTTGCATTTTAGCCAATCAGAGCTGACTCCACGGTAAATTCACGTGCATGAGCTCGATATGAAACACATGAACTAATGCCCTCTAGTGGTGAAAAACTAACAAAATGCATTTAGATTAGAGGCGGCCTTCAAGGTGTAAGAAATTTGCATATGAACCTCCTATGTTTAGCTTTCAACTAAGAATACCAAAAGAACAAAGCAAAATTGGTGATAAAAGTAAATTGTAAAGTTGTTTAAAATTACATGCCCTATTTGAATCATGAAAGTTTTTTTGGACTTGACTATCCCTTTAATCAATATACATATTTATTTACCATTATCCAGTATATTCTAGATATAGATTTTTTAGAATAATATGTAATATTTCACTATGTCACTACATTGCAAGTTTTTGAGTTATTGAATTGAATGCCACTATGTAATACTTGAGCTCTAGTACAATACTTGCAATTAAGCTATATGATGTAAATATGTACTCAGTCACAGGATGTCATCAGGGACTTGCCTTGCAATACAGGTGTGAGATTGTGTTGCGCACTCGCTCTTAACCAATAGCAATGTTTTGATAGGTATTTAAGTTTGAAGAGAGATACACAAGCCAGGCTACGACTATGGTGGTAAGCCGAAATGTGTAATCCAGTTGTGCTGCGCAAACACTATCTTATTTATTTGTTTGGCTGTTTTTCCATTTCATTTTTAAATGGTATATGTTCAATAAATGTTGTTTTATCTTTTGAGTGGAGTACTCCTTTTTTGGATTCCTGCTTTGCTGACCAGCACTCAACGCTCATGCAGTGTATTACGCTAACTATTATTATTATTATTATTCTTTAGTATTCTTTATTTATAAAGATTCTGCAGCGCTGCCCATGGGTACAAGGATAACAGTACAATGGAGAAACAATACAAAAAAACACAAAATTTTACAGACAAATTTTTTTACAGACAGATACAGGGGGAATTAAGGGCCCTATTCCTGTGTGAACTTACAATCTAAATGGGAAGGAGGATGGGAAACAGGAGGTTGGGACTGCATAGGTGAGAATAAAATTAGTGAAGAGATAGATGAGGGCAACTGTTAGTTAAGTGAAGTTAGTTTGTTAATGAGTTGGGTGATAAGCTTCCTTGAAAAGAAAGGTTTTAATGGAATGTTTAAAGGAGGAGAAGTTAGGGGCAAGTCTGACAGCTCAAGGAAGTGCATTCCAGAGGGTTGGTGCCCCATGAGAGAAGTACTGTAGTCTAGCATGAGACGAGGTGATGGTAGAGGATGCAAGAAGCAGGTCATTGTTGGATCTTAGGGGGCGGGCTGCAGTTTATTTGTTGATGAGTGAGAACAGGTAGGGTGGGGCAGTTTTGGTGAGGGCTTTGTAGCTCAGTGTGAGAATTTTGAATTTAACTCTGCTGTGATAGGGGAGCCAGTGAAGGGACTCACAGAGAGGTGCAGCAGAAACAGAGCTTTGAGAGAGGTGGATTAGCCTGGCAGATGCATTTAAGATGGATTGGAGGGGAGTTGTTACAGTAGTCAATTCGGGAAATTACCAGGGAGTGGATTAGCTGTTTAGTAGTTTCAGCAGAAAAGAAAGAATATTGGAGATATTGTGTACGTGGTTGTGGCAGGATGAAGAGAGCAATTGGATGTGGGGAATGAAGGACAGCTTTGAGTCAAGCGTGACTCTGAGGCTGCAGACTTGGGGTGATGGGGAGATAGTGGTGCCGCCAACAGTGATGGAAAGATTAGAAATCCACGGATTGGGTCAGAGACTACACGTCCCCTGCAGTGATGTCATAACCCCGGAGAGGAGTGGGACGCTGAAAGAGGGGGTCTGTAAGCTGGATTGCTTGATTCAGATGGTGGCGGTCGTGCCAGAGGAGCATTGGAGGGCTTGTCTGTAACAGAAGGGCAGGTGAAATACCACCACGGATCCCGCATAGACGAAGGGGACAGATGATAGATTGGGTTCTTATGGAGGTATATGCAGGGCGAATACCAGCCTATTTGACAGCATCTTTCCTCTTAGTGTGAACACGGCATTCTGGGGAAATATATATCCCTGTCATATTTGGTTAGGGGGATGCACGTCTATGCTTTTTGCCTCCTAATTGCCTCACCTTTAATGCAGGGGGAGTAAACACTTTAATTACAGGATATCCAGTTGTACCCAGTCCGGATTTGTTATTGACTGAATACAGTTAATTTGACTCTATCTGGTAAATACCTCACACTGACTGATCTCCATGTATTTTTCTATATTTGGTGTTTTCCGGTAAGGTCAATAGTTAAGCGTGCACTATGGATAAAGTCCAAAACCAGTTTTATTCTTTAATGCCTGTGATGGCAAGAACAGCTGACCCACTGGACTGTGAGAGAATATTCTCAGAGGATAAGGGAGTACTCTCCCACAGTGTTCGCTTTGAATTAATGGAACACTTACTATTAAAGGAAACAAAAGTCCAATGGGACCTATGGACATTTGAGAGGTACATTAAAGCCAAGATGATACCCAGGGGACTAAAAGTATTTAAATTCCCCACATTTGAAGTGGACAGTAGAGACATGGAGGCCTAGTTATCAACGTGTCTACTTACCTGCCTTCGCCGGTCCAATACGCCCGCCTAAGCTCGCCTACCATCGCCGCCGCGGACCTGCAAAATTTTGCCTAAGTTATCAATAAATCTGTCAAAAAGCTGCGCACCAAGTACGGGGCGATGAGCAGCGGACTGTGATAGTTATCACTCATCTGATCTCGCTGCTCTTCGGCTTTTTGACAGCTTTATTGCTAGCCTGTCACTAAGCACCCACACTAACTACACTGTTCTACCCCCTATACCGGCGCCCCCGGAGCACCCCGCAACTAAATAAAGTTATTAACCCCTAAACCGCCGCTCCTAGACCCCGCCGCAACTTTTATAAATGTATTAACCCCTAAACCGCTGCTCCCGGACACCGCCGCCACCTACATTATACCTAGTAACCCCTATCCTGCCCCCCCTATACCATCACCACCTATAATAAAGTTATTAACCCCTATCCTGCTGATCCCGGAACTCGCCGCAACTAAATAAATAGTTTAACCCCTAAACCGCCACTCCCGGACCCCGCCGCAACCTCTATTAAACTTATTAACTCCTAATCTGCCCCCCTTACACCGTCGAAACCTATAATACATTTATTAACCCCTATCCTGCCCCCCCTACACCGCCGCCACTGTAATAAAATTATTAACCCCTAAGCCTAAGTCTAACACTAACCCTAACACCCCCCTAACTTAAATATTAATTAAATAAATCTAAATAATATTTCTATTATTAACTAAATTAATCCTATTTAAAACTAAATACCTATAAAATAAAACCTAATATAGCTACAATATAAATAATAATTATATTGTAGCTATCTTAGGATTTATTTTTATTTTACAGGTAACTTTCAATTTATTTTAACTAGGTCGGAATTAAGGTAGGAAAAATCTGATTGGTTGATTGAATCAGCCAATCAGATTAAGGTAGGAAAAATAAATACAAAGTTACCTGTAAAATAAAAATAAATCCTAAAATAGCTACAATGTAATTATTAATTACATTGTAGCTATCTTAGGGTTTATTTTACAAGTAAGTATTTAGTTTTAAATAGAAATAATTTATTTAAGTATAGTGTAGTGTTAGGTGTAATTGTAACTTAGGTTGGGATTTATTTTACAGGTAAATTTCTCTTTATTTTAACTAGATAGCTATTAAATAGTTAATAACTATTTAATAGCTATTGTATCTAGTTAAAATAAATTGAAAGTTGCCTGTAAAATAAAAATAAATCCTAAGATAGCTAGAATATAATTATTATTTATATTGTAGCTATATTAAGATTTATTTTAAAGGTAAGTATTTAGTTTTAAATAGGATTAATTTAGTTAATAATAGAAATATTATTTAGATTTATTTAATTAATATTTAAGTTGGGGGTGTTAGGGTTAGACTTAGGTTTAGGGGTTAATACATATATTATAGTTGCGGCGGGGTCAGGGAGCGGCGGTTTAGGGGTTAACATATTTATTATAGCTTGCGGTGGGCTCCGGGAGCGGCGGTTTAGGGTTTAATAATTTTATTAGAGTGGCGGTGGGCTCCGGGAGCGGCGGTTTAGGGGGTAAACACTTTATTTAGTTGCAGCGGTGTAGGGGGGACAGATTAGGGGTGCTTAGACTCGGGGTACATGTTTGGGTGTTAGGTGTAGACAGCTCCCATAAGAATCAATGGGATGTCGGGCAGCAGCGAACATGAACTTTCGCTATGGTCAGACTCCCATTGATTCCTATGGGATCCGCCGCCTCCAGGGCGGCGGATTGAAAACCAGGTACACTGGGCCGGAAAAGTGCCGAGCGTACCTGCTAGTTTTTGATAACTAGCAAAAGTAGTCAGATTGTGCTGAACTTGTGTGTGGAACATCTGGAGTGACATAAGAATCGATCTGTGTCGGACTGTGTCCGGCGGATCGAAGCTTACGTCACTAAATTCTACTTTTGCCGGTCTCTAGCCTTTGATAACTAAGGCGAATCAGCCTCGCCGCAAATACGCTGCGGAATCCCTGCCTATTTGAGGTTGACGGCTTGATAACTACCCCCAATTGAATTTATAGAATCTTGGAATGAAGTTTTGTCTGAATGTTCGTCTAAACTTATGTTATTACTAATGGGGTATAAAACAAAAATGTTAATAGACATTAGGAAAGAGATTGATGAGGTACAATGTGAGATAAATAACAGGAGTAGTGAGACAGATTTTGCTAAATTTGATAAGCTACTAATGAATACTATAGCAACTAGCAAGAGAGAAATTATGCAAAATAAACACAACAAATATTTGAGAGATAGGTCAGACTATGCTAATAATACTGTGTATGTTTGGAATAGGAAACAATGTTCCCTAAATAGACATAAAACATATAATGGTAATAAGAACAACCAAAAACAAGAAAAACAAAAACAAAGGAAACTCCTATAGGAGGGGTAGTGATAGAGGGAAGACAGTAACATTCTCACAGAGTGATACTGAATATTCTTCAGATGAGAAATTGTCAGGAAATGAGGATAATATAAACACACCTACAGGGATTCTAAAAAAATATGATGGTTAATCCCCCACAGAGTTGGCACAAGTAGTGAGACCTAAAGTGAAACCAAACAACTCAGAGAACTCACGAGGGTCCAAATATGTGCCTACTGTAAACCCATCACCCCCAGGAGTTGAGATAGCAACTATAGAACAGGTTTTACCCATGAACCCGGATATAGAGTGTCTGAATTTACAGGCCCAGAAACCATAGGACAGATATTGATTACGGGGAACCAGAGGTCAAAGCAAATACAAATAGGTAATTTTGTCAGCTTGTCCAAAGTAACCCTTACTCAAGAACAATACAGGGTTCTTGGATATGATCTATCCTTTGCACCTTTATCAGATTTTGACAATTTTCAAACAATTATTTATGTCAATCGCTGGATTAGAAACATAACTTTGAAAAACTTTTTTGTCGTACCAATCTGAATAATCAGCAAATTTGTGAAAACACAACTTGCATTACCAAAGGTGCAACAGACAGACCTTTATTCCAGGAATCCTGTGGCATAGTGACCCTGCAGAGTTTGCAATTTGAGAAACAGGGACACTCAGGACATATTAAAAAGGGCCAATCTTTCAAGCCCAAATCCAGGTTTTATCCTATACACAGTATGGGACCTTTAGTTGAAATATTCTACAATAGGATAGAACAGGATTAAAAATTCAGCATATGTAACAGAAATTAAAATTCAACATATGTAACGCGGAACACAATTTGAGTAGATCTGAGAGGAAGGCCCTCAAAGAGAATACGGACATAGCAATTAAATATGCAGATAAAGGGGGGACAGTTGTGGTACTTGACACAAGTAAATATGTTGAGGAAGCGTTACGACAGCTTAACGACAGGAACAGTTACAAGGTTCTCCCTAATGATCCAACTAACATTTTTAGAGAGGAGGTAAGTAAAGTTTGGGATGATGTTGGGGAACAGGGGTTCTTAGATGGAAATACAACAGAGTATTTAAATGTTAAGGATCCTAAAATACCCCTGTTCCATCACCTTCCCAAGATTTACAAGTCAGTATCCAATATGCAGGGAAGACCTATAGTCAGAGTGATAGGGTCTCTATTGGAGCACCTATTCCAATGGCTAAATTCATTACTACAACCACTTGTAACCATGTTGCCATCCTACATCAGAGACATGAAACATGTTCTCAATATGTTGGAGAATCTAGAATGGAAAGATTCCTTTTCCTGGGTTACAGTGGATGTAGTGTCGTTGTACTCCTCAATCCCTCATGAGGAAGGGCTTAAAGCTATATCATTCTTTCTAGTGAACTTTACAGATTACTGAATAGATTTTCAAGAGTTTATTTTAAGAGTGATGAAATTCTTGCTAACTCATAATTTCTTTGAATTCCAGGGTGTTTTCTATCTCCAGAGATGTGGAACAGCGATGGGGGCAAGATTCGCTCCATCATACGCCAACCTGTTTTTAGGTTGGTTGGAATTTTCCCCACATCTTTGGAGATAGAAAACCCTACAGGAATTAAATTGTATAATATGGTAGATTCATTGACGATCTCCTGTTTATATGGAATGGTCCCACAGAGGAAATATCTAAGTTCGTTGAAGTTTTAAACGTTAACCAGATTGATCTTAGATTTACATTTGAAAGTCACCCTAATAGTATTAACTATCTGCATTTATATCTGATTGGCACAATGACAGGCAAGATTCTCACTAGAACTTATAGGAAAACATTTCAGGGAATTCCTTGTTGGGAGAAGTTGTCATTCCTGATACTAACATAATCCAAAGTTTCAAAGGTATTTACTTTGTAACAAGTTATAGTACCCAGTTCCCCCAAATAGCCACCATAATACGTAAGCATTTCCCTATCCTAGCTGCAGATGATCATCTGAGAGATATAGTCAAAGAGGGGATAAGATGTAGTACTAGGAAAAGTCCAACACTGGGGACCCTTCTTTCATCCACTTAACTAAAGCAAAAAGTTGCTATCACTAGTTTATGGCTAAAACGTTCATGGATATACAGTTGTGGACACAAAAAAATGTAAACCTTGCGAACACATTGACAAAACTAAAATATTCACTTCTTTTGTAACTGGGGAGAGGTTTGACATAAAATCGAGTATGAATTGCATGACCACTCATATACATGATAAAATGTGAACCATGTAGAGTCCAATACATAGTACTTACCTCTAGAGACATAAAAACTAGGATCCAGGAAAACCTCTCTACTATTGGCCAGGGAAAAGCATCTACCCCCCTTGTACGCCACTTTGTAGAAAACATCAATGGTTAATTGAAAACTTTCAAGTGGTGTGCTATTGAGAGGGTCAATAAACCCAAAAGAGGGGGTCATATTGAGAGGCAGTTCGCCAAAAGAGAGGCTTTCTGGATGTTTAGATTGAGAACTAGAGTACTGGAAGGTCTTAACTCCAGATATGACCTCATAAATTATTGGGAGAAGAAGGTCTATAGATGTCCGGTGCTCTATTCTCTATTTTAATTTATATATCTGTTTCCTTTAAACTATGTAAATGTTTTGGGATGGTTTAATATGTACTATATAATGGATACATTAGGGATATCTTATATAGATTACTCTATAGAGTACACTATATAGCTATTTTGGCCAGACATTAATCAATATTTATTTACCATTATCCAGTATATTCTAGATATAGATTTTTTAGAATAATATGTAATATTTCACTATGTCACTACATTGCAAGTTTTTGAGTTATTGAATTAAATGCCACTATGTAATACTTGAGTTCTAGTACAATCCTTGCAATTAAGCTATATGATGTAAATATGTACTCAGTCACAGGATGTCATCAGGGACTTGCCGTGTAATACAGGTGTGAGATGGTGATGCGCTCTCGCTCTTAACAAATAGCAATGTTTTAATAGGTATTTAAGTTTGAAGAGAGATACACAAGCCAGGCGATGACTATGGCGGTAAGCCAAAATGCGTAAGCCATTTGTGCTGTGCAAACACCATCTTATTTATTTGTTTGGCTGTTTTTCCCTTTCATTTTTAAATGGTATATGTTCAATAAATGTTAAGTTTTATCTTTTAAGCGGAGTACTCCCATTTTTTTATTCCTATATGTATTTACAGACTTACAAATATAGACATATATTATGTATAAAAGTTCTTAGTGGGTATACACACTCTAAATAATTATATATCACATATGGTCTTTCATAGGGATATAAAACAATGGCTGAAAGTGCCAAATATTAAAAATACTGGTGATCAATTACAATAGTAACATCCAAAAGTAGTACATAAATTGAGTACAGATCAATACAAGCAGTATATTCAAAGTCCCAATAAATACGAATTCATATGCGATATAATTAATCAGCAATCAGTTTGTGGAATGTAGAAAAGAGAGACAGGAATCATAGTCCCTCTCAGGTCTTCTACCTCAATCTGTATGAGGTAAGGGCCACGCAGAGTAAGTATAGTCTTGTCACAGACACCAGGAAAGTCTTATCCCCGCGTAATATAAAGATGGTAATGAAAGAGCACCTCTTAGGTGCAAAATATTCAGGCTGGAGCTTCTCAGTAGTTCAGCAGACTGACACTGGCAGATCTGGGAATTTGCTTGTAGAAGGCTCTCCAAGCAAATAAACTGCACCTAAAAAGGTGCTAGTAACAGCAGGCTGGAACTTCACAGGTGCCCGGAAGACTGTTTCTCAGGTGTAGACTGGAACTTGTCCCAAGGAAAATGATGATCAAAAATAAGGAGCAGGTGGGAACGCAAGTGTTGATTTGGAAATAAAATGTAATATAAAAATAGAGACATGTTTCTCAGTACTAGGAAGACTGTTTCCTCAGGTTATGGCCTCTAGTTATCAAGCTGTCTACTTACCTGCATTCGCCGGCCCAATACGCTCACCTAAGCTTGCCTAACATCGCCGCAGTGGACCTGAATACGTTCGCCAAAGTTATCAAGAAAGCTGTCAAGAAGCCGCGCACCAAGTACGGGGCAATGAGCAGCGGACTGTTGTTAACTGACAGTCATCGTTCTCACTGCTCATCGGCTTCTTCACAGCTTTCTTGCTAGCCTGTCACTAAGCACCCACACTATACTATACTGTTATACCCCCTAAACCGCCGCTCCCAGAGCCCCCCACAACTAAATAAACCTATTAACCCCTAAACCGCCGCTCCTGAACCCCGCCGCCACTATAATAAATATATGAACCCCTAAACCAACGCCCCCTATACCGCGGCCGCCTACATAAAGTTATTAACCCCTATCCTGCCAATCCCGGACCCCGCCGCAAATAAATAAATTGTTTAACCCCTAAATCGCCAAACCTGGAGCCCGCCACCACCTACATTACATTTATTAACCCCTACCCTACCCCCCCTATACCGCCCGCCACCTACATTACATTGATTAACCCCTAATCTACCCCCCCTACACCGCCGTCAATATATTAAATGACTTAACCCCTAAACCTAAGTCTAAACCTAACCCTAACACCCCCTAACTTAAATATAATTAAAATACATCTAAATAATATAACACTTAAGAAGAGAGATGTAATGAATATATCTTAATGGTTTGTTCCAGTTGTTGCTGTTTATATTTGTTGCAGTTCATATATTCTAACACTAGGGACAAGCATGAGGTATAACAGTGAAATGGGTCTGTTATCTTCAGTTAATAAAAAGTTCTTGAAGTTGAACAATGGTGCATTCAGGAGTTCTGTGCATTCTAGAACAGGAGATCTTTACACTACTATTTTTATTTTTTAATAAAGAACACAATATTTTGGAAGCAATAGGGGGACATTTAGAAAATGTATTGGAGTGCTAACTGCTACTGTGAGCTCGCGGTAGCAATAACCATCCACTTGTAATGGCTGGTTATTTATTGCACGCCTGTAAACGAGCAAATTTGCCCATTTACGGGTGTGCGATAAATTAGCGCTCCACTTGTAATCTAGCCCAAAATGTCTTAGCTGTGAAAAGTTTTCACATATGAGGGAAGAAAAACATAAAAAATAGCCTCCTACTTCTGCATTTGGCAATGAACTTAACTGCTGAATGCACACATTTTGGGCTAGAATACGAGTGGAGTGCAAACGTTAGCGCCCAAGTGATAAGGGGTATATCGAGAAGGTTTGCGCTCATCGAGCTTAACACTTGCATTATGAGTTGAATGTAAACACGATCGGGTGAACCCAATCACAATTTACGTTAGAATGATTACGCGATTTCAGAGCTCCGGTTAACTGTTTCACGAAAAATAAAAGTTGCACAAAATATATCAAAATTACATTACAAAGTGTGACAAAACCAATCTCGCCACTGTACATTGGAGGGCCTGTTATGGAACATTCTTTGGGCTGGAGGTACATGGGCTTAAGGATACCCAGAGACTGCATGGAAATATGGAATTTTATATGCTGGACACCCCATGTACTTTCATACCTCTGTCTTATGTCTATGTCACCCTGTATCCATAAATACAGGATGGGTACAGGGTGTGAGTGCCCCTTGTGGGAGCAATTGTGACTCTATAAGCAAAGTGGGCATAAAAGACTTTATAGCTAATAAGAACTGTTCCTATATTCTGTAATAAGATGTATTCTATGTATGTTTAAGATCTGATTGTGTCTCAGGAGTCTGTCTGGGTAAACTGATTGTGTCCTTGTGTGATTATGTTAACTAGACTGCCCAACATCAGATTGTCTGAGTAAACGTTCTTCCCTAGTTAATTAACTTAATATGTTAATCTGTTTTACCTGTGAATAGACAATTGTTTGATGCATTGTTCATATGTTTGCTTTACTGTTAAACCAATGCCCTTTGTAACCTGAAGCGAGGGTGTATAAATCTGTGTGCTGCCTTCAAATAAAGCAGATATTCTGTTTAAACCTGAAAACTGGCTGGTTTGTGAATTGCTGATTCCCTATGCAGGACGTTGTTCCCTGGTATTAACCCTTGGTACACTGTTGGTACCGTAACATTGGTGGCAGCGACGGAATGAACCTTATCGCCCAGAAGAGCAACTACACAAGCCAGTAACCTCAGGAAGAGGGGGATTATTACAATACTGACTAAGATGGAAAAGAGAAAAGTAAATTTTGCAGCTTTTAAAAACTTCCTGGAAACAGAAGGAGAGATTGATGGGTACCTTGCGGATTTTAAGAGGCAATGTGCACTACACAAGGTACCCGCAGAGGACTGGGTCACGATATTATCTGGAAAATTATCCGGCCGGGCCAGAGAGGCTTTTCGGGCCATTCCAGATGAGGAAGTCAGGGATTATAATACTGTAAAAGAGGCTCTGCTCTCCAGGTATGCGGTTACACCGGAGGCATACCGGAGGCGGTTCAGAGACACTGTTAAATTAGCTGGAGATTCCTACCTTGAGTGGGCATGTAAGGTGCACCGCACAGCAGCTCACTGGATAGCGGGGTGCCAAGCCATATCTGGGGAAGAGGTGCTGCAGCTATTCCTGTTGGAACATTGCTTCGACAAGTTACCCGCAGGAGTTCGAGAGTGGGTTCGGGACCGTAAACCCTCCACCCTGCAGGAAGCGGCTCGCTTGGCAGATGAGTATACGGATGCCCGCAAACTGGACATTGCTACCACTAAGCCCCCTGCTAGAGTGGAGTACAGACCCCCAGTCACCCCAGCAGCTGCCAGTTACCAAACCCCGGCGCACCGCTATACCACACGGCCTCCGGCCACGAACTACCCTCAGAGAGCCCTGTTCAATTCGCGGGGCTACTCACAACCTATTCGGTGCTTTAGATGTAAGCAACTAGGGCACAAAAGACCAGAGTGTCCCCTAAACGCAGCGAACCAAGCGCAGTCCTGGAGAAGACCCGCCGGCGGAATCCCACGTAATCCTCAGCCTGCGGCCCGCTACGTAGAGGCGCAAGAATGCTGGAGCATCCTACATGAGACAGACCTTGTGCAAGCTGCCCACCGGAATAACCGGCAACTGGTTAAAGTGAATGGGAAGAAGGTCAGTGGTCTACGGGATACTGGTGCTACCATGACCTTGCTTCAAAAGAACTTGGTGTCTGAGAAACAGTACACTGGAGACACTGTGGCTGTGAGGGTAGCAGGGGGCGATGTGTTCAGCCTACCTGTTGCCAGGGTACATTTGGATTGGGGAGTGGGCGCTAGACCTGTGAATGTGGGGGTCAAGAAGGACTTACCTGCTGATGTTCTTCTTGGAAATGACTTGGCCCCCCTTGTTTCTGCCTACGCTCCTATGGGTCCCGCTGATGTTAACTCTGTGACTACCCGTGCCCAGATCCGTGCAGCAGAGACTGACCCACCTGCTGCTAAGCCCCAGGACGCTGAGCTCAGTAAATCTCTATCCGCTATTGATATGTGGAGGTCCCGTTACAATGCGCTGATGAAGGAGAAGAGGAGCGCAGAGGAAAAAGCACGTTTAGAACAGGAATCTCTGCTAGACAAGCTGCACCGACAGACTGCAGAAAACACCAGCTTGAGAGTGGAACATGAAACATTAAAGACAAACTTAGTGACACTGGAGGAGAAGCTGACGCTGGCTCATAGTGAGGTGCAGCAACTCAAGGGCACCCTATGTCAGTATGAAGGGATTGTGGATACCTATAAAGAGCAGGTACAGAAAACTCGTAAAGAAGCTGATGGGATTTTGAAGGACTGTTTGGCCCTGGTCTGGGCACTGAGGAATTTGAACCCTTGTTTGTATGGACAGGAATTCTCTCTCATAACGGGAATACAGATGGATTGTCCCAGCAAACTGACATGCCTACCAGGCGCTCTGGTGGTATATGCCACAGTATATACCCTGGACAGCCGAGCATGACAAACCAGAGGGAGAGGAGTTTGATGGTCCTGTCCCCCAGCAACACGGCTGTTTAGCCAAAGGGGAGACGATTGGTCTCCCCCTCCAGCAGCACAGCTATGTATCCGAAGGGGAGACAGTCGGTCTTCCCCTCCAGCAACCAGGCTCCCACCAGGCTACTTCCATGGTAGTGCTGGCACCCGGGCAGAGTACAGCTGGTCTCTGCCCACCTCGCAACCCACCAATTCAGCGTACCAGTCCCCCACACAGCTGTGGTGAGGCACCTGGACATGGACAAGTTTTCCCCG
The DNA here is from genome assembly GCF_027579735.1 of Bombina bombina. Lineage (NCBI taxonomy): Eukaryota > Metazoa > Chordata > Amphibia > Anura > Bombinatoridae > Bombina > Bombina bombina. The sequence goes on from NC_069499.1 coordinate 894,593,548, forward strand.
TACTCAGGTGTAGTAACCATTTATTGTGGGTGGGCTGTACTACTAATTGTGTTTTATGGGTGGGTTGCTGGACTAACCAGGGCACTGACCGGCAGGAGGTCAGATACCCTGTTAGTCTGTTTGGAAAAGGGGAGAGATGTGACAAAACCAATCTCGCCACTGTACATTGGAGGGCCTGTTATGGAACATTCTTTGGGCTGGAGGTACATGGGCTTAAGGATACCCAGAGACTGCATGGAAATATGGAATTTTATATGCTGGACACCCCATGTACTTTCATACCTCTGTCTTATGTCTATGTCACCCTGTATCCATAAATACAGGATGGGTACAGGGTGTGAGTGCCCCTTGTGGGAGCAATTGTGACTCTATAAGCAAAGTGGGCATAAAAGACTTTATAGCTAATAAGAACTGTTCCTATATTCTGTAATAAGATGTATTCTATGTATGTTTAAGATCTGATTGTGTCTCAGGAGTCTGTCTGGGTAAACTGATTGTGTCCTTGTGTGATTATGTTAACTAGACTGCCCAACATCAGATTGTCTGAGTAAACGTTCTTCCCTAGTTAATTAACTTAATATGTTAATCTGTTTTACCTGTGAATAGACAATTGTTTGATGCATTGTTCATATGTTTGCTTTACTGTTAAACCAATGCCCTTTGTAACCTGAAGCGAGGGTGTATAAATCTGTGTGCTGCCTTCAAATAAAGCAGATATTCTGTTTAAACCTGAAAACTGGCTGGTTTGTGAATTGCTGATTCCCTATGCAGGACGTTGTTCCCTGGTATTAACCCTTGGTACACTGTTGGTACCGTAACACAAAGTATAGTTACACTCATAATAATACTATCTAATAAAATGTTTTTAAAAAAATACTGTACACAAAAGTTATAAAGGATCAAAGATAGAAGGTCTCAGGTGTTAGAAAAAAAGGCAGACAAAGGGCTTTAAAGGGACATGAAACCCAAAATTTTTCTTTCATGATTCAGATAGAGAATACAATTTTAAACAACTTTCCAATTTACTTCTATTATTTAATTTGCTTCCTTCTCTTGTTATCGTTTGCTGAAAGGTTTATCTAGGCAAGTTCATAAGCAGCAGAGAAACTAGGTTCTAGCTGCTGATTGGTGGCTACATATATAAATTGAATGTGATTGTGTTCAGTTAGAAACTAGTAGTGCATTGCTGCTCCTTCAACAAATGATACCAAGAGAATGAAACAGATTAGATAATAGAAGTAAATTAGAAAGTTGTTTAAAATTGTATTCTCTATCTGAATCATGAAAGAAAAATTTTGGGTTTCATGTACCTTTAACATAGACATACATACATATACATATCTAAATATGTGTACAGGGAGTGCAGAATTATTAGGCAAATTAGTATTTTGACCACATCATCCTCTTTATGCATGTTGTCTTACTCCAAGCTGTATAGGCTAGAAAGCCTACTACCAATTAAGCATATTAGGTGATGTGCATCTCTGTAATGAGAAGGGGTGTGGTCTAATGACATCAACACCCTATATCAGGTGTGCATAATTATTAGGCAACTTCCTTTCCTTTGGCAAAATGGGTCAAAAGAAGGACTTGACAGGCTCAGAAAAGTCAAAAATAGTGAGATATCTTGCAGAGGGATGCAGCACTCGAACAATCAAGCGTTTAATTCAAAATAGTCAACAGGGTCGCAAGAAGCGTGTGGAAAAACCAAGGCGCAAAATAACTGCCCATGAACTGAGAAAAGTCAAGCGTGCAGCTGCCAAGATGCCACTTGCCACCAGTTTGGCCATATTTCAGAGCTGCAACATCACTGGAGTGCCCAAAAGCACAAGGTGTGCAATACTCAGAGACATGGCCAAGGTAAGAAAGGCTGAAAGACGACCACCACTGAACAAGACACACAAGCTGAAACGTCAAGACTGGGCCAAGAAATATCTCAAGACTGATTTTTCTAAGGTTTTATGGACTGATGAAATGAGAGTGAGTCTTGATGGGCCAGATGGATGGGCCCGTGGCTGGATTGGTAAAGGGCAGAGAACTCCAGTCCGACTCAGACGCCAGCAAGGTGGAGATGGAGTACTGGTTTGGGCTGGTATCATCAAAGATGAGCTTGTGGGGCCTTTTTGGGTTGAGGATGGAGTCAAGCTCAACTCCCAGTCCTACTGCCAGTTTCTGGAAGACACCTTCTTCAAGCAGTGGTACAGGAAGAAGTCTGCATCCTTCAAGAAAAACATGATTTTCATGCAGGACAATGCTCCATCACACGCGTCCAAGTACTCCACAGCATGGGTGGCAAGAAAGGGTATAAAAGAAGAAAATCTAATGACATGGCCTCCTTGTTCACCTGATCTGAACCCCATTGAGAACCTGTGGTCCATCATCAAATGTGAGATTTACAAGGAGGGAAAACAGTACACCGCTCTGAACAGTGTCTGGGAGGCTGTGGTTGCTGCTGCACGCAATGTTGATGGTGAACAGATCAAAACACTGACAGAATCCATGGATGGCAGGCTTTTGAGTGTCCTTGCAAAGAAAGATGGCTATATTGGTCACTGATTTGTTTTTGTTTTGTTTTTGAATGTCAGAAATTTATATTTGTGAATGTTGAGATGTTATATTGGTTTCACTGGTAAAAATAAATAATTGAAATGGGTATATATTTGTTTTTTGTTAAGTTGCCTAATAATTATGCACAGTAATAGTCACCTGCACACACAGATATCCCCCTAAAATAGCTATAACTAAAAACAAACTAAAAACTACTTCCAAAACTATTCAGCTTTGATATTAATGAGTTTTTTGGGTTCATTGAGAACATGGTTGTTGTTCAATAATAAAATTAATCCTCAAAAATACAACTTGCCTAATAATTCTGCACTCCCTGTATATATATATATATATATATATATATATATATATATATATATATATATATATATGTGTGTGTGTGTGTGTGTGTGTATGTGTGTGCATGAATACATAAGTATTTATGCATTTATATGTGTATATATGTATTTATAGACATATATACACTTGTAAACACATAAATACCTATGGATATATACAGTATATAGACATATATATATATATTATTCTTTATTTGTAAAGCGCCGACAGATTCCGCAGCGCTGTCCATGGCTACAAGGATAACAGTACAATGGAGAAACAATACGATAAAAGACAAAAAATTTACAGACAAATACAGGGGGAATTGAGGACCCTATTTCCATGGGAACTTACAATCTAGATGATATATATATATATATATATATATGTACACTGTTTGTAATCACAGGAGTCTGATAACGGGCATCACAGCCCGAAAACGTTTATTCTAATGTGATTGGAATAAAGCACCTACTTTTGACCACACGGAGAGTGCCTCTGTTCACTTGAACCACCAATACTTGTTAAATATTTTGGGAGCACCCCGACGCTGATAATTAATAGCGAGTGCTGGTATTCTTGGATTGATATATAAATATATATATATATATATATATATATATATATATATATAAAAGTGCATTGGAGCCTTTTCCTGTTAAAGGGACAGTCTACACTAGAATGTTTATTGTTTAAAAATAATATAGCTAATCCCTTTATTACCCATTCCCCAGTTTTGCATAACCAACACGGTTAAATTAAAGGGCCATAATAATCAAATGTTTAAACACTTGAAAGTGATGCAGTATAGCTGTAAAAAGCTGACTAGAAAATATCACCTGAACATCTCTATGTTAAAAAGAAATATATTTTACCTCAAAAGTTCCTCAGTAGCCGCATATTAGTATGTATGTCCCGGGACAGCCGAAGGGATAAGCCTCATGCACTCTCATGTTATTTCCCTATTCAGTGTAAGGAAGTTTTAATTAAATCTCATAAGAGTTAAGACAAATCTCATGAGATCACAGTAAAAGAGTTCATGACCTCAGCACTGCTGATGCTGATTGGCTGCTGTTCATTTCTTCATTTTTTTATTATTTTTTTTACCTGCAGCTGGGAGCAGCTGAGTATAACTTTTTACACAGAACTTACTCTGCTGAGCTGAGGAGATTGTGAGGTAAAATATCTTCCTTTTTTACATAGAGATGCTCAGGTGATATTTTCCTGTCAGCTTTTTACAGTTATATTGCATCAGTTTCATATTATGTCCCTTTAATATATATTTTAGCTATTTGATTGCCTTGTATCTAAGCCTCTGCAGACTGCCCCCTTATCTCAGTGTGTTTGACAGACATACAGTTTAACCAGATTCCTAAATAACTCCACGACAGACTCCTAAATAACTAAGCAGGCTCCTAAATAACTCCACGGGAGTGAGCACAATGGCATCTAATATGACATACATGAATTATTACTGTCTAACTGTGAAAAACTTTTAAAATACTCTGAGCTAAGAGGTGGTTTTCAACGGTTTAGAAATCAGTTTGAGCCTACCTAGGTTTAGCTTTTCAAAAATACCACCAAGGAAACAAAGCAAATTTAAAATTGGAAAGCTGTTTAATATTGCAAGCTCTATCTGAATCATGAAAGTTTAATTTTGACTAGACTGTCCCTTTAAGTAGATGAAAACATAAAAACATATTTATGCAATATTCATTTTAATAAAGGTTTTAACTATGTTGCACTGTAAATATTTCCTATTCCAATGTTCTGCACATAGCAGAATATGTTTTATGTATTTCTAAATAGATAATCCTATATACAGTATATCTGTATATATCTATACCTATATAATGATGTATATATAGTATAGATATATATTGTACCAAAAAACATCTGATACATGTAGAAATATTTATTTATGAGTAAATAGAAAAGTTTCTGTTATGTGCAGAACATTACAATGGGAAATATTAATATGTTCAAGTCGGGTTAGCGCAAATGAGAATATGCAATCGTGTTTGTGCAAGAGTGGGGTATTTTTTTCCACTTTTCCATTGACTTCTATGGGGGAATAAGTTAACGAAACAACAAAAAATATTGGTGCACATCCAACCACTTAAGTCCACTCTTTCATGGCATATTTGTATATGCTTCTGTCTGCCAAATATACTTACATAGCTTCTAATAAGATTGGGATAAACATCTCGCAATAATATGAGCCTATATCTGTGCTGCAAAAAAAAATATACTTCTATCTGCTAAATATACTTACATAGTTCAAATAATATTGGGATTAACATCTCGCAATAATATTGACTTATATTTATGCTGCAAAAAAAATTTTTTGCTTTAAAAATGCCTTTAAATGAAATGGGATCTTAGTCACACAATATGATCATATTCTGCTAAGCCAGTCACCACTTACAAGGTGTCCCACATCAGACCGGTCCTATACTAACCAGTTTCCACACTGCAGCAAGTCATGTCTACACAGTGTGAAGCTTTCTAGCTTATTAAGTATATTTATCTGGAACACACCTGGGTTGGGTGGCGTGCATTAACCAAAGGGGAGGGATTTGGTCAGCTCCCTATTTAAGAAATACAACAAAGGGTTTTTTTGCTTAATCACACCACACAATATGTGTGTTAAGCTTAAACAGTCCTTTTGTGGTGTGCTTAACCAAAAAACCCCTTTGTTGGAATAAGTTAACGCACACACCATATTCTAACTTCTGATGTTTTCGCTAGTTGGGATACTGCTAGAGTGAATACACACACACCCTGTAATCTCTTTGGGTGGTAAAGGTGCTTATTGTGCCATGGCCAATTGGCCATTGCACTGTAACCTATGGCTGGAACTAAAAAATATATATTCAAAGGGGAGGAAACAAATTTGTGTTTAGTGTTGCCACCTTGGTTATGTTCCTGGACAGTTATGAGTTACACATGCTGCAGGGTGTGTAAGGAGAACCATAGATAGTGTTGTCGAGGGGCAATATTCATGTTTCTCCCTACACACCTGGCAGCATGTGTAACTCATAAAAGTCCAGGAAATCCTATCATTGTTAAAAATGTACCTTACTTTGCTGTAATTTTAAAAAAACTGGGTTCCTGCCGCAAACTGTTAAAATTAATGATAAAAAAAAAGTTTTCCATTTAAATAGAATTTTGTAAAATTAAAATATACAGTATATAAATACATTTTATATTGTTATTTTTTATGACATAATGCACTATTTTTTGTGGAATAAATAAATATTATTCTCTTTAGTTATATATTGATTGGTCTATTACTATTACTTTGAATACAATTTTATATTATTATCTTGCACCAGGGCCCTCTGTTCATTATGTCCGCCACTGTTATGCAGTTAAGGTTTGCAAGTTGTACCAAATAAATATCTTAAGCTGGTATGTATGATTGCTATATACATTCTCCTTTTCTGTAACTGTCAAATAATTATATATAAATTATATTTTTGAGGTAAATTTATCTCTTCATTGTGTCTCTTGTAATTACAGATAGCTGGATGACGGAAACATATATACCATCTTGAAATCATTCTACAATCTGCATAATGACAGCATTGCCTCCTATGTCTGATTTGATGAATATCATGTGTATTGTGCTGCAGCCATTAGTAGTGAATATTACAGTGCTGAACATGATGTGAATATACTTTGTATATGCTAAATATTTCTACAGTTCCCTTTACGACTGAAAAAAAATCACTGAAGCCTCGCCACTTTCTGTTATTCTATATAGTCATTCTTTAAAGAGACATTTAATTCAAATTTAAACTTCATGATTTAAACTTCATGATTTTAAAAACCTTCCAATTTGCATCTATAATTAAAGGGACACTGTACCCAAAAATTTTCTTTTGTGATTCAGATTGAGCATGAAATTTTAAGCAACTTTCTAATTTACTCCTATTATCAAATTGTCTTCATTCTCTTGGTATCTTTATTTGAAATGCAAGAATGTAAGTTTAAATGCCGGCCCATTTTTGGTGAACAACCTGGGTTGTCCTTGCTGATTGGTGGATAAATTCATCCACCAATAAAAAAGTGCTGTCCAGAGTACTGAAACAAAAAAAAGCTTAGATGCCTTCTTTTTCAAATAATGATAGCAAGAGAATGAAGAAAAATTGATAATAGGAGTAAATTAGAAAGTTGCTTAAAATTGCATGCTCTTTCTAAATTACAAAATAAAAAATTTGGGTTCAGTGTCCCTTTAAATTTACTTGTACAGAGGTTATGCTAAAGACACAGTCTATGGGGTAGATTTATTAGGCAGCGGATGCTGCTTTCTATTTGTGATGTCGCGAATAGTTCCCGGCGAACATAGCATGTTCGCGTTCGGAGCGGCGGGCGAACATATGCGATGTTCGATCCTCCCCCTATTCGTCTTCATTGAGTAAACTTTGACCCTGTATCTCACAGTCTGCAGACACATTCCAGCCAATCAGCAGCAGACCCTCCCTCCCAGACCCTCCCAGCTCCTGAACAGCAGCCATTTTAGATTAATTCGGAAGCTGCATTGTTAGTGAGAGGAGGGACAGTGTAGCTGCTGGTGATTTAATAGGGAAATTAATAGCTAGGCTAGTGTATTCAGTGTCCACTACAGTCCTGAAGGACTCATCTGATCTCTGCTGTAAGGACAGCACCCCAAAAAGCACTTTTTAGGGCTAGAACATCATTTTTTTTCCCTGTGTAATCTAATTGCAGTTGCCTGCCTGCCAAGCCACTTGCCCAGTGCCACTACTCAGATCTGGTGTAACAGTAGTGTAAATTTAAAAAAAAAAAACTTTTTTGACTTTGAAACATCAGTCTGCTAGTGTAATCTAATTGCATTTGCCTGCCTGACAGCGTGTCTACCAGGCCCACTTGCCTAGTGCCACACCACTCATATCTGGTGTAACAGTAGCGTAAATTTAAAAAAAAAAAACTTTTTTGACTGTGAAACATCAGTCTGCTAGTGTAATCTAATTGCAGTTTCCTGCTTGCCAGCGTGTGTGCCAGGCCCACTTGCCCAGTGCCACCACTCATATCTGGTGTAACAGTAGTGTAAATTTAAAAAAAAAAACTTTTTTGACTGTGAAACATCAGTCTGCTTGTGTAATCTAATTGCAGTTGCCTGTCCGCCAGCGTGTGTGCCAGGCCCACTTGCCCAGTGCCACCACTCATATCTGGTGTAACAGTAGTGTAAATTTTAAAAAAAAAAAGTTTTCACAGCGTATACTGTGCCCACTTGCCCAGTGCCCCCACTCATATCTGGTGTAACAGTAGTGTAAATTTAAAAGAAACAAACTTTTTTGACTGTGAAACATCAGTCTGCTTGTGTAATCTAATAGCAGTTGCCTGCCTGCCAGCGTGTGTGGCAGGCTCACAGCGTATACTGTGCCCACTTGCCCAGTGCCACCACTCATATCTGGTATAACAGTAGTGTACATTTAAAAACAAAAAAAACTTTTTGGACTGTGAAACATCAGTCTGCTTTTTTGTTTCAGGCTCACAGCTTATACTGGGCCCACTTGCCCAGTGCCACCACTCATATCTTGTTTAATAGTAGTGTAAGTGTACATTTAAAAAAAAAAAAAAACTTTTTTGACTGTGAAACATCAGTCTGCTTTTTTGTGTCAGGCTCACAGCCTATACTGTGCCCACTTGCCCAGTGCCACCACTCATATCTTGTTTAATAGTAGTGTAAGTGTACATTTAAAAAAAACAAAAAACTTTTTGGACTGTTAAACATCAGTCTGCTTTTTTGTGTCAGGCTCACAGCGTATACTGTGCCCACTTGCCCAGTGCCACCACTCATATCTTGTTTAATAGTAGTGTAAGTGTACATTTAAAAAAAAAAAAACTTTTTGGACTGTTAAACATCAGTCTGCTTTTTTGTGTCAGGCTCACAGCGTATACTGTGCCCACTTGCCCAGTGCCACCACTCATATCTTGTTTAATAGTAGTGTAAGTGTACATTTAAAAAAAAATGACAGGCAGAGGCAGGCCACCCCGCAGGTGCCGTCATGATTGTGGTGCTGTGATTCCCTTTGGCCCTAGAATAATGCAGTGCAGTGCGTTAAACGGGGAGTTTGGTCTGTCACTGTGAAGCGGGCGTAACCCTTACACTACCTGATTGATACAACATCATACCTGATGTTTTAAAGCACTTTATTCCAAATAATTTAGGAATGTTAGGTGATTTATGCCCTTTATGGATTAAAACCAGACTCTGCATCAACTATGTAATTTTCCGTTGGAGTTTTGCCATGGATCCCCCTCCGGCATGCCACAGTCCAGGTGTTAGTCCCCTTGACACAACTTTTCCATCACTATTGTAGCCAGAAAGAGTCCCTGTGGGTTTTAAAATTCGCCTGCCTATTGAAGTCAATGGCGGTTCGCCCGGTTCGCCCGTTCGCAAACTTTTGCGGAAGTTCGTGTTCGCGGTTCGCGAATGCAAAATTTAATGTTCGCGACATCACTACTTTCTATGCCCATTGTTTCAGGCTTGGTCTTAAGACCGCTGCTCCTTAACTTCTCTGCCACCTTTTAGGTGGAGAACTGAAATCATCCTGATCCAATCCATTTGGACACCGCAAATCTGCAGGGGGTGGCATTGCACAAGCATTTCACTAGAAATGCTTGTGCTATTTTAAATGCTGATAGCGTATGCTGTCGGGAATTTAACGAGGTCGAGCGGACATGATTCTCTACAGCAAATCATGTCCGCTCGACCTATGGTAAATTTACCTCTTACAGTTTACAGGTTAAGGGTACAGAAACATAAGGTATGGGGTAGCTTGTTACATGGATTGTAGTTGCAGCAGTGAGTCAAAGCAGTTCAAGCTTTATTTTTGGTAGGATGAAATTAGAGGTGGTAAGCCTCTCTTAATAGCTAGGTTTTCAATGAATGTCTGAAGCTATACAAGGTTGGAGACAGTCTGATGGAGCGGGGTAGAGAGTTCCAGGGGACAGGAGCAGAACATGAGAAATATTGGAGGTGAGAGAGGGGCATAGAGATAATAAGAGTGGAGAGACATAATTTAGATGTTGATTGAAGAGGATGGCTCAGGGAGTATTTGGAGATTAAAGTGGAAACATAGTTGAGCATGAGGCTGTTGACTGCTTTATATGTTAGGGGTAATACTTTGAACTGTCTACGGGGAGCCAGGGTAGTGACTGGCAGAGCAAAGCAGCTGATGTAGATCAGTGACTTAGGGGGATGAGTCTAGCTGAAACATTCATGATAGATTACAGTAGTCAATGTGTGATAAAATGAGTATTTTTGTAGTTTAGCGAGGTCGAGCGGACATGATTCGCTACAGCGAATCATATCCGCTGGACCTTTAATAACTCTACCCCTATATATGTACAATATATAGATATAGCAATAGCGAACCTACTCAAAAGAGGACCCTGGTGCAACATTTTTTGGGGCATGCCAAGTGTAACTCGGTGTAGGTAATAGTAATAATATACATGCTGCTCTATATAATCATTATAAGTAGATACATAGATAGATAGATAGATATACATACAGCCTGCACTAATAAAAGTCTCTCTTGCATTCGGATTGTACACATTCTCCAATATGTATAGAGTGGCAACTATTGGTGCCTCCACTACTGCTAAACCAATGGTAGCTCCGCCCCTGAGATATAGGTCTGCACCTAGAAGAAACATCAACTCAACAATTGTTTGTTGTCAACACTGGCTGAACCGAATCTCCTAGACAAATCCATTCTAACTTTTCTTTTACATGCCTTTTTTCGTCTTCATTGATAGAAAAATATAGTCCATTAACATATGCAGTTGTGAATGTGATTTAAAGGGACATTTTACAGCAACTTTTTGTCTGTTTGAATTTATTCCAAATTACCTGTTTTACATGCCAGAGTGTATTAAATATTTTATAAATAGTTCCTTTACTTTTTTTGTTCTTTAAAATAGCGGCTTTTGCCTTTTGAAACCACCACATAAAATGAAAATATGAAAACCTTAGTATTCGCTATAAAAAAACTAACAGATAGATTATGAGTTATGCGCGCTATAGGGAATTTAATGAATGCAACAAAAGTTGCGTTATTTCACACTCTATAGCGCAGTCATTACAAGTTTTGAAACAGCCGGCTTGTGCGTGCGATATGGTTGCGTTGAGCTCCATACCGCACAAAATACAAGAGCTGTTTTGACATGCTCGTGCACGCTTTCCCCATAGACATCAATAGGGAGAGCGGGTTAGAAAAAAACACCTGCGATCGCGGAATGAAAAGCTCCGGAACGCAGCCCCATTGATGTCTATGGGGAAAAAAAAGTAACGTTTAAACCTAACACCCTGACATAAACCCCACATCTAAATACCCCTAATCTGCTGCCCCCAACATTGCTGACACATACATAATGTTATCAACCCCTAATCTGCCGCTCCTGATATCACCACCACCTAAATAAATCTATTAACCCCTAATCTGCCGCTCCCAATATCGCCACCACTATACTAAAGTTATTAACCCCTATTTCCTTGCACCCCAACATCACCCACAATATAATAAATCTATTAACCCCGACATCGCTGCCACTAAATAAAGCTATTAACCCCTAAACCTCTGGCCTCCCACATCACTACTACTAAATAAACCTATTAACCCCTAAACTGACAGCCCCCCACATCGCAACAACCTAAATGAAACTATTATCCCCTAAACATAACCCTTAACCTAGCCCTAATGTAACCCTAACCGTAACCCTAACCCTAAACCTAACACCCCCTAACTTTAAGATAATTAAAATAGAGCTAAATTAAAGTTACAATTATTAACTAAATAATACCTATTTAAAACTAAATACAAACCTACCTGTGATTGTGAAATAAAACCTAAGCTAGCTACAATATAACTAATAGTCATATTGTAGCTAGCATAGGTTTTATTTTTATTTCACAGGTAAATTTGTATTTAATTTAACTAGGTAGACTAGTTAGTAAATAGTTATTTACTATTTACTAACTACCTGGTTAAAATAAATACAAACTTACCTGTGAAATAAAACCTAAGCTGCCTTACACTAAAACCTTTACAAAAATAAAAAAACATTACAAAAATAAAAAAACATTACAAAAATAAAAAAACATTACAAAAACAATAACAAACGAAATTATCCAAAATAAAAAAAAATATTCCTATTCTAATACCCTTTAAAAAAAATAAAAAAAACACCCCCCCAAAAAAAAACCTAATCTATAATAAACTACCAAGAGCCCTTGAAATTGCCTTTTTGTGGGCACTTAAAAGGGCCTTTTGTAGGGCATTGCCCTAAAGAAATCCACTCTTTCCTACAAAAGAAAACAAACACCCCCTAACAGTATACAACCCCCCACTCCCCAAACCCACAAAATAAAAATAAAGTAAAACCTAATCTACCCATTGCCCTGAAAAGTGCATTTGTATGGGCAATCAGCTCTTTTTCCTTTTTCCTGCCCTTAAAAAGGCATTCAGCTCTTTTATGAAATGCCCAACCCCTAATCTAAAAATAAAAACCCACCCCAACACAAAAAAATACACAAAATAACAAATTATCCAAAATAATAAAAAATATTCCTATTCTAATACCCATTTTTTTTTAAAAAAAATCCCAAAATAAAAGAAACCTAGAATAAACTACTAAAAGGGCCTTTTATAGGGCATTGCCCTAAGTTAAACAGCTCTCTTACCATAGAAAAATACAAAGACCCACTAACATTACAAACCCCCACCCCACCCCCAAACCCACAAAATAAAAAAAACTATCTAAAAACCTAATAAAATCCATCTTTATATATCGCGGGACCAGCATCTTCTTCATCCCTGCGGAGGCAGAGCAGCAATGCGCGAAGGTGGAGGTCCAAGCAAAGGTCCAAGGCTGTAAGAGTTTGATTTTAGTAAATACAAATATAGATTTTGTAGCAATATTTGATACCTAGTGGTAAATAATGAATCATTGGGTTAATTAATACTACAATTAATACAGAAGTATTCTCAATTTCCAGCAACACCTGAGAACAGCTAAAGAATGAAATTATCCTGATTAAACCGAAAAGCAGGATAAGTGAATTAATTAGTATCTTTTAAAATGTAGATACAATGTTTCTTTCTAACATTAATCTTGCTGTAAGATGAGGCAGTCCAAAGATTATTGTAATCAAAAATTTTTTATTCAAGCTCGAGCTTAAATAAATATCTTTTTATCAAAGTTGGAAGACTGTTGATATTCTTCTTTGCTGAGACAAGCCGGATTCTCCTATTTATGGAGTAAGTTACTATTTTGTTTTTTCTTGATTTACTGGATACCTTTGGTAATTTTGAGTCTTCATTTGCTTGCAGACCTATTAACAGGTTCTTGAGAGATTGTGAAACTATTCTGGGGAACTACATCACTCTGGAGACACATTACATCGCAGCTGAACTCCCACTACTTATGGAGTGAATATACTGCACTTATATTAATTGGATCCTACACACACCTCAAGCCCTTTTTCTCTTCGCCATATAGAGAAACATCACTGTACAGACCAGCGCCATCTATTTGCCATTTTTCCACTATGATAGAGACATTACAGATCCCCCAACTCAAGGAATCCTCTCCGAGGATCCAGAACAGGGTTTCAGAGGATAACGGAGATGGAAGGTTCTCAGCAATTCGGGAGCATGGACGTCTTTACTAGGTACCCAAGAATCCTCCTCAGGACCATATCCTTTCCATCTGATGAGGTATTCTAAACATCCCCTTTTGAGATAAGAATCCAGTGCAGTATCCACCAGGTATTCTTTGTGATCTGCAAACCGTACAGGTGGGGGAAGAGATCACTCAAGATTAAAACGAGGATGCGGTATATGGGGTTTAAGTAGCGAGATATTGAAATGCAGGATGGATTTTTTATGAATTTGGAAGATCCAGAACCATGGTGGAGACATTAATAAGTTTCTTGATCGGAAAATGAGCAATAAATTGATTACCTAATTTCTTCAAAGGAATGTCTAGTTTTAAATATTTAGTAGATAGCCAGACTAGATCTATCTTGTACTGAGGACTTGGCCTATGTCTTAAGTCATAGCAGTATTTCTGATTGAATTTGGCATCCTCTAAGTGTTATTGTAGTTGAGTCATTGCAGTCTTAAGATTAGAGGCGAAATATTGAACTGCTGGAGTACTCATATCTACGTTAGTGTGATACTTTTAGGATGGTATCTGTAGGTTACATAAAATGGTGTAGTTTTGGTAGAACTAGATACAGAGTTATTGTAGGCGAATTCGGTGATTGCTATATATGTGAACCAGTCATCCTATAGGTGTGAGACATAACATCTCAGATATTGTTCACGTATTTGATTCACCCGTTCTATAAGCCCATTTGTCTGTGGATGATAAGATGTTGTAAGGCCTGAATCAATTTTTAGGATATTACACAAAGCTTTCCAGAAGTTCAAAGTGAATTGGGTTCCACGATCAGTCAAAATAGTATTTGGCAATCCATGTACTTTCACTATATTGGTAAGGAAGGATGTAGCTGTCTCCTTTGCAGTAGGAAGATGTTTTAGTGGAATAAAGTGTGCAAACTTTGTTAAATGATCCACTACAACTAGAATAGTGGTATATTGGTTTGATGGAGGTAATTCGACTATGAAATCCAATGAAACTAATGACCATGACATTTCGGGAATAGGTAGTGGATTTAAGTAACCAAAAGGTTTCTTTCATTCTAATTTGTTCCTGGCACAAGTCTCACAAGAGAACACATAGTGTCATCCATGAGCGGCAACCAAAAGCTTCTTCTAATTAATTTGATTGTTTTCTTAACTCCTTGGTGTCCTGAGAGTGGATTATCATGTATTTGAGATAAAATTAATCCTCTGAGTGTTTTAGGAATATGCAATCTGTTATTGTGGTAGTACAATCCAGAGGGTGCTTTTTCCAATGATTCGTTGTCCAGAAAGGAATCTGTAGTTAAGGCCTTGAGAATGTCTTCCTCGAAGGGTGTTGCAAATCCAATTATTTTATTTGGTGCTATTATATGAGTTGATTCCTTTATGTTTGAATGTGAGTCATGTATCTGGGAGAGGGCGTCTGCCTTGATGTTTTGAGTTCCAGGTTAATAAGTAATTGGAAAGTCAAAACCTATCTAGGAATTAGGCCCATCTGACTTGACGTGAAGACAAGGTCTTGTTATTTTTAAGATATTCTAGATTTCCGTGATCGGTGTAGATCTTAAAAGGTATTGTAGCTCCTTCTAATAAATGACGCCAATTTTCAAGTGCAGATTTAATCGCCAGTAATTATTTGTCTCCGACAGTATAATTTGTTTCTGCTGTTAGTAATCTTGAAGAAAAGAGGGCTATTGGATGTTGCTTAGATGTTTCATCGCTATATTGGGATAGAACTGCTCCAAAACCTGAATCTGAGGAGTCAACTTCAACGATAAATTCCTTGTTATGTTTCGGTAGTCTTAGGATAGGTGCTGTAATGAATCTTTGTTTAAGTAATAGAAAAGATTCTTCTGCAGCGGGAGTCCATTTGAATTTCAGATTTTTTTTAGTTAAGCTGGTTAAATGGTTAGATATTGTAGAGAAATTAAAAATACATTTTCTTTAAAAATTTGAAAATCCAATAAATCTCTGTAAAGATTTAACTGATATGGGAATAGGCCAATTAACTATAGCTGAAACCTTATCTGGATCCATTAGGACAATATTGGGCGAAATTATATACCCCAGAAATTTGATCTTGTTCAGATGAAATTGGCATTTCTCTAAATTTGCGAATAGTCTGTGATCTCTTAAACGTGTGAGTACCCATTGTACATGTTTAATATGATCTTCTATATTTCTCGAGTAGATCAGAATATCATCGAGATAGATGATTACACATATGTCTATAAGATCTTTGAATATGTAGTTTATAAAATGTTGAAATGTGCTGGGGCATTACAAAGGCTGCAAGGCAGTACTTTATATTCAAACAGGCCATATCTTGTTCTGAATGCCGTCTTCTACTCATCCCCTTCCTTTATTCTTATTAAATTATAAGCGCCTTTTAAATCTAGTTTAGTGTAAATTGTGGCACCCTTTAGGCGTTCTAGAAGTTCGGGAATGAGTGGAAGTGGATACCTGTTTTTAATAGTTATCAAATGTAATGCCCTGTTATCTATAATGGGCCTAATTGTTTTATCTTTGTTTTTTACAAAGAATATGCCTGAAGCAGCTTGGAACAATAAAACCTTTTTTAAGATTGTCATCTAGATAATCACGCAGATACTGGAGTTCATTTTGGGACAACGGAATTTTTTTTTCCAAAAGGGATTTGTGAACCTGGTACAAGATCTATGGGACAATCATATATCCTATGTGGGGAGAGTGATTCAGCTTCTTTTAAATTGAATATATCTGATAAATCCTGATATTCAGGTGGTAACAATGTTTGAATAGAGGATATTGAATGTTGTGGAAAACAAGTAGTTTTACAATATTCTGATGTATAGCTGATTTTATTAGTGTTCCAGTTGATGTTAGGCTTGTGTTTAGACAACCAGGGATATCCTAGAATAACCGTGTGAAGTGATTTTGGAATTATGTCAACCGTGATAAATTTGGTATGACCATTATCAATACTGAAAAGGAGTGGTATTGTATGATGTGTTTGGACCTTTATGAATAAAAGAACCATCAATAACCTTCATATATAATGGATTATGCTTCAACACTTGGGGTATTTTATTTAACTTTAAATAATCTGAATCAATGAAACAACAGTATGCTCTGGAGTCTACTATGGCTTCAGTCGTGGCTTGTCATTGATCCCACTGTAATGATAGAGATATAGTTAGATGAGTAGGAATATTTGTTGGAGATATGATATTGATTACTGTTATCTTACCCTTCTTTTGTCTGGTTAGTATAGGGCATGTGGACACAGTGTGTTCCTTACTGGAACAGTAGAGACACAAGTTGGCTGTCCTTTCTCTTCTTGGCTCAGCAGTCCTTTAATGGTACCAATCTCCATGGGTGTGGATCCTGTAGGTTGTCTACTAGTATACAGTGGATATCTTTTCTGAAGAGTATCAGTAGATAGTCTTTCTGCTCTCCTCTCTCTTAGGAGGCGGTCAATTGTTGTTGATAATTTTATCAATCCATCTACGGTGTCTGGCATGTCTAATCTTGATAACTCATCTTTTAAGTTCTCTGACAGACCCAACCTGAACTGATTCCTAAGGCTTATCTGCTTCCATTGAGAGTCAGAGGACCACATTTGGAACTCAGTGATATAGTCCTCTACATTTTGTTTACCCTGTTTCAATGAACGTAGTTTGGTTTCAGCATTTAACTGTTTGTTTGAGTCTTTGTATAAACTTGCCATAGTGGCAAAAAAATCATCCAATGAATTTAAAATTGGATCATACTTTTCCAAAAAAACTATTTGCCCAAGCACTTGGTTCTCATGACAGATAGGAAATGGTAGTACATACTCTTATCATACTCTTATCATATCTGTGTAGTAAGTTTTGGGTTTCATAGAGAATAGTAAATAACAGGAATTTTTAAAATCTCTAAATTCAGACCTCTTTCCAGAGAATACTTGAGGTGGATTAATAAGTGGCTCAGGTACATCTGGTGTTTAAGGAGTTATAATATCTTTTATCAAACTCTTAAGTGTGTTGTTTTCAGCCTGAACTTCTGTCAGATCTCTTGCTAAATAGTCTATTTCTGACATAATGTGGTAAATTGGTTATTTATTTCATTTGGATCCATTTAAATCAGTACAAAAGGCTTGATTATTATGTAAGAGTTTGATTTTAGTAAATACAAATATGGATTTTGTAGCAATATTTGATACCCAGAGGTAAATAATGAATCAATGGGTTAATTAATACTGCAATTAATACAGAAGTATTTTCCGTTTCCAGCAACACCTGAGAACAGCTAAGGAATGAGATTATCCTGATTAAACAGAAAAGTAGAATGAGTGAATTAATTAGTATCTTTTAAAATGTAGATACAATCAGCTAGATTACGAGTTTTGCGTTTGGAGCTGTGCGGTGCTAACAAGCAGTTTTTTCTCACTGCTCACTTACCTGCAGCGCTGGTATTACAGGTTTTTACAAACCCGGCATTAAAAGACAAGAGGTGAGCGTAGAGAAAAAATGTGCTCCTTACCGCACTCTTACCGCTAATTTTATTTAATTATTTTAATTGTATTTTAATTTAGGGAATTGATTTAATTATAGTGTAGTGTTAGGTGTTATTGTAACTTAGGTTAGGTTTTATTTTACAGGTAAATTTGTATTTATTTTAGCTAGGTAGTTATTAAATAGTTATTAACTATTTAGTAACTATTCTACCTAGTTAAAATAAATACAAACTTGCCTGTAAAATAAAAATAAACCATGAGCTAGATACAATGTAACTATTAGTTATATTGTAGCTAGCTTAGGGTTTATTTTATAGGTAAGTATTTAGTTTTAAATAGGAATAATTTAGTTAATGATAGTAATTTATTTAGATTTATTTAAATTATATTTAAGTTAGGGGGTGTTAGGGTTAGGGTTAGACTTAGGTTTAGAGGTTAATACATTTAATATAGTGGCGGCGACATTAGGGCAGCATATTAGGGGTTAATAAATATAATGTAGGTGGCGGCGATGTTGGGGTAACAGATTAGGGGTTAATAAGTATAATGTAGGTGGCGGCAATGTTAGGGGCGCAGATTAGGGGTTAATAATATTTAACTAGTGTTTGCAAGGCGGGAGGGCCTCGGTTTAGGGGTTAATAGGTAGTTTATGGGTGTTAGTGTACTTTTTAGCACTTTAGTTATGAGTTTTATGCTACAGCGTTGTAGTGTAAAACTCATAACTACTGACTTTAGAATGCATTAGGGATCTTGGAGGTAGAGGGTGTACCGCTCACTTTTTGGCCTCCCAGGACAGACTCGTAATACCGGCACTATGGAAAAAAGGGTTTACGAAGTTCACGTAAGCCGGATTGCGGTAAGGCCAAAAAAGTGTGCGGGACCCTAAACCTACAAGACTCGTAAAACCAGCGGGCATAAAAAAGCAGCGTTAGGACCTGTTAATGCTGCTTTTTTACCTTAATGCATAACTCGTAATCAAGCCGAATGTTTCTTTCTAACATTAATCTTGCTGTAAGATGGGGCAGTCCAAAGATTATTGTAATCAAAAGGCAAATATATACAAAAAACATATATAACAATCCAGTTTATGCAAAAAGTTCCCAAGTAGGTTAGTTAAGATCCTTTAGTTAGAGAAATAATATACAGTTCCTTTACTTAAGGTAGAAATGATAAGCGGTTCAGTTTGAATGAGTAACTAACTTAACTTCAGTTTGCATCAATTAATTAGAAGCAAGATATTCAATGAAGACAAATAATAATAGCACAGTTCATTGTGTGAAATAAAAATACTTGCGGTAAGTTGCAGTCCTTGGAAAAGCAGGTAACAAACAGATGCAGTGAGAGCTTTACACAGAACGGATCCGGATAGACTTTAGAGTGAAAATGCTTCTAAATAATAGAAGGAGATTCAGTGATGATCAGCTGTGACAGGAGGCATGCAGAGGAGCTGTGAGCTGGATTTTAGTGAAGAGAAAAAGCAGCTTCAGTTAACAAAGATATTCTGAAATGGCAGAGACTTGACTTGAACTGGAACAGGAAGTATTCACCAGAAGTTGTTCTAGAGCGAGCAGGAGAAGTAACAACTACACAGTATGAGAACAAAATAATCAAGCAATGATAGCTTGAGATGTAATGTTTAAATAGGCTGAAAAATAGGAGGAGCCATAATGTCATTTATGACAGGCTGATAGAGACATTACAAAGGCAGAGGTCCAGGCGAAGGTCCAAGGCGGAGGTCCAAGGCGGAGGTTCATCGATCCGACTTGGAGGTCCTCTTCATGCGATTGTCCGATGCACACTGGGGATTGAAATGCAAGATATCCCTTTTATACTGGGGAAAACCATTGCATGCCTATTGGCTAAAAAAATTGAATCAGCCAATAGGAATTAGGGCTGCTAAAATCCTATTGGCTGTTCAAATCAGCCAATAGGATTTAAGCAGCTCTCATTCAATTGGCTGATTCGAATCAATTTATTGGGTGGGTTTTAGTTTTAAATTAGGGTTTGGGCTGCAATAGAGCTAAAGGCAGTTTTAAAGGCAATGCCCATCCAAATGCCCTTTTCAGGGCAATGGGGAGCTTAGGTTTTTTTTAGTTAGGTTTTTAATTGGGGGGTTGGTTGTGTGGGTGGTGTGTTTTACTGTTGGGGGGGTTGTATTTTTTTACAGGTAAAAGAGATGATTTCTTTAGGGCAATGCCCTGCAAAAGGCCCTTTTAAGGGCTATTCATAGTTTAGTTTAGGCTAGGGTTTTTTTTTTATTTTGGGGGGCTTTTTTATTTTGATAGGGCTATTAGATTAGGTGTAATTAGTTTAAATATCTTGTAATTTGTTTTTTATTTTGTGTAATTTAGTGGTTTTTTTTGTAATTTAGGTAATTGTATTTAATTTATTTAATTGTATTTAATTTAGGTAATTTATTTAATTGTAGTGTAGTGTTAGGTGTTAGTGTAACTTAGGTTAGGTTTTATTTTACAGGTAAATGTGTACAGTATTTATTTAGCTAGGTAGTTAGTAAATAGTTAATAACTATTTAGTAACTATTCTACCTAGTTAAAATAATGCAAACTAGCCTGTAAAATAAATATTAATCCTAAAATAGCTACAATGTAACTATTAGTTATATTGTAGCTAGCTTAGGGTTTATTTTACAGGTAAGTATTTAGTTTTAAATAGGGATTATTTAGGTAATGATTGTAGGCTTTAATTAGATTTATTTTAATTATATTTAAGTTAGGGGGTGTTAGGGTTAGACTTAGGTTTGGGGGTTAATAAATATAATATAGTGGGGGCCACATTGGGGGTGGCAAATTAGGGGTTAATAATTGTAGGTAGGTGGCGGCGATGTTAGGGATGGCAAATTAGGGGTTAATAATATTTAACTAATGTTTGTGATGCGGGAGTGCGGCGGTTTAGGGGTTAATATGTTTATTATAGTGGCGGCGACATTGAGGGCGGCAAATTAGGGGTTAATAAATGTGGGTAGGTTGCAGCGACATTGGGGGAGGGAGATTAGGGGTTAATAAATATAATGTAGGTGTCAGCGATGTTGGGGGCAGCAGATTAGAGGTTAATAAGTATAATGTAGGTGTCGGCGATGTCGGGGGCAGCAGATTTGGGGTTAATAAGTGTAAGAATAGGGGTGTTTAGACTCGGGGTTCATGTTAGGGTGTTAGGTGTAAACATAAATGTAGTTTCCCCATAGGAATCAATGGGGCTGCGTTATGGAGCTTTACGCTGCTTTTTTGCAGGTGTTAGACTTTTTTTTCAGCCGGCTCTCCCCATTGATGTCTATGGGGAAATCGTGCACGAGCACGTACAACCAGCTCACCGCTGACTTAAGCAGCGCTGGTATTGGAGTGCGGTATGTAGCACAATTTTGCTCTACGCTCGCTTCTTGTCTTTTAATGCCGGGTTTAGAAAAACCTGTAATACCAGCGCTGTAGGTAAGTGAACGGTGACAATAACATGCAAGTTAGCACCGCACCCCTCATAACGCAAAACTCGTAATCTAGCCATTAATTTTTACAAGTGCGGGACTGACATTGAGTTACAGACTAAAATGCAGTGCTGTTGTAACGCTGAAATTACCATTTTTTCAGCGTTAAAACCCTAACGCAAAACATGTAATCTAGGTGTAAGCAAACAAGAGACAGCAAACAGCAATCAAGCTCCCAGTTCCTTTTCAATTGTTTTAGGTATTGGACAATTTGTATAGACAGATAGGCAGATAGATGATAGATAGATAGATAGATAGATAGATAGATAGATAGATAGATAGATAGATAATATAGTGATACCTTAATGTATAGAGAGACAGATAAAGATTAGGAGGTCTGCTGTTTCTGTATGCTTAGTCCTTTTATATGGGCATGTTCTTGAGAACAGTGGATTGTGGCTTCAATTAGCAAAAACAGATATTTCATATAAAAAATAAAGATAAAAAACTATTTTATATACATTTTATAATCTGTAACTGCTATAGCAAATAATTGGGAACATTTTACCATTAATTTGAAACCCATTTTACAGTACAACGTCCCTTCAATGACTGACATTTTAATCAGATTTCAATTCAATCGGTCATCAAATGCAATAGACTGAAGTCCATTTTTAGTGGCTATCCTATTAGTTTATATTTTTTAAATGTTGAATGTATAAAGACATTAAAAATGAGAAATGTTTGCTTCAATATTGGCAACTTTCATTGCTTTAATTGATATTAATGTACATTTTTGTGTATAGTATTGGTAACTGTGCTAGTAGTAAAATCTAGTCATCGATTGATATTAAAGTTACGTTTTTTTGTTCAGTGATTACTGGTGATTGTACTAGCGGCAGAATATTTTGAGGCATTTATAGAATAGAAACTGTATATTTTAACTACTGCCAAGAACAGTCATCCTGTCTTTTTTTAGATAGCTAAGGGCCAATTTGTAAGGTTAAACAGGAAATTTAGTAGTGATTCTCCAGTTACAGTAATTTGTCCTTTCAGTTTAAATGAAACCACTTCCAAACTCAGTTATTAGAAAGATGTTATTGAATTAATACAGAAGGTACCTAAGGCATGAGGGGTATTTTATAAACTATAGATCAAGGTTAGAGAAATACTCTCTTTCTTAT
The DNA here is from genome assembly GCF_027579735.1 of Bombina bombina. NCBI lineage: Eukaryota > Metazoa > Chordata > Amphibia > Anura > Bombinatoridae > Bombina > Bombina bombina. The sequence goes on from NC_069499.1 coordinate 894,616,219, forward strand.
AAACATAATCATATACACTAGATAGATGATTGATAGACAGACAGACAGACTGATAGATAGACAGACAGACAGACATGTAGACAGACAAACAGACAGACAGATAGATAGATAGATAGATAGATAGATAGATAGATAGATAGATAGATAGAGAGCTAGATAAATTGATATAGCTAATGCACAAGTATTTGTTGTGTTTTCAGATGTTTATAACCTACATTTGAGCATTTCTTAAAGGGACATCAAACATCTTGTAATTAGAAGACTTTCTATAGTCTTGTAAAAAAGTCAAATTTTCAGTAGAGCATGAAACATTTCTGAATGCATTAACACATTGGGGCCAATTTATCATGGCCCGAATGTGGCCAAATACCCTTGTTTGACACAAGGGATGGGCGAATGTTTCTAAAAATTCGAAATTTAAAACTAATTTTGATAAATTCGTTCGTTAGAATCGAATTTTGAATGTTTATATAACATTCTAACATTCTATTTTTGAATTTTCGTTTTCGAATTTTTCAATAAAATTCGAAAATATTCGTTCGAATAATAGAATGTTTAGCTATGTAATTCATTCAATTTCGAAAAATGTAATATTCGAATTTGAATGTCAAATTCGAATTTGAAGTAGTATTTCTAGTCTAATACTGTGTTTTAAATGTAATATTCGAATTCGAATGCTACATTCGAATTCGAATGTCACATTCGAATTTGAAGTAGTATTTCTAGTCTAATAATGTGTTTTAAATGTAATATTCGAATTCGAATGTGACATTCGAATTCGAATGTCACATTCAAATTCGAAATAGTATTTCTAGTCTAATACAGTGTTTTTTAAATGTAATATTCGAATGTCACATTTGAATTTGAAATAGTATTTCTAGTTTGCAACTGTGCTTAATAAATGTAATATTCAAATTTGAATGTGAAATTCAATTCGAAATAGTATTTCTAGTCTAATACTCTGTTTTATAAATGTAATATTCAAATTTTTTTATGTAAATGTTTTTCAATGACAGTCTGGATTTTTTACTGGAGTAGCAAGACATTCCACTGTCTATTTATTAACCATATTTATCACTTGTGGGGCAGGGTTAAAGTCCATAATAGGCACTTCCAATTGAAAAAAAAAAATTACTTGAATCTCACAGACTTTTTTTTACCCAACTGAAACCTCTATTCTCTAACATTTTATACCTCTCTTGCCCAGACATTGTGGCCTTACAGTACAATTTAGCACTAAAATGAACACTTAACACTGCATGAGTGCATCATGCACTCAATGACAACTGTGGCGCACCAAACAGACCTGCTATCTTCAGAGATCTTCACTGACTGCTGAACATCTGTCAAGAATATCACATAACCTTTAAAATATTTCTGCATTATAAATTCATCCTCAGTTCATACAACTCTTTTTTTCAGCCAGTCCAAATAACTCTTTTTCTCCTCCCTTGTGTCAATTCACACATCCAAACCCAGAAAACTGTTTTCAACCTTTAACTAATTTCTTTCCACCTGTACCTCCACCCACTGCCAAACTCACTGTTCAGATTATTGCTAATCACTTCAAAAATAAAATATACACAATTAGAAAATACATCTCTCCCTCACAACCCTCAAACCCAGCCCTGATTGCCACACATTCTATTAACAAAACTCTCAGTTGATTTTCTCCTGTAATAGAGGAAGAAGTCTTTAGACTCATATGCTCTGCTCATTTCACAATTTTTCCATTTGACCCTATTCAACTTCTTCCCTCTCTTTCTGCTTCTTTAACCCCTTCCCTAACTTACCTCTTTAACCAGTCTTTCACCACTGGCACATTTCCTGGAACATTCAAGCATGGGACAATCACACCAATCCTAAAAACCCTACTTGACCCTGTCACCCCTTCTAACTATTGTCAAGTCTCCTTACTTCTCTTTGCCTCCAATTTATTGAAATGACTAGTCTATGATTGCCTGTCAATTTCTCTTAACTAACTCCTTACTTGATCTCCTACAATCTGGCTTCCCCCTAAAGAATGAATGGAAATTGATCTTACTAAAGTAACATATGATCTGCTATCAGCTAAAGCAAATGGATTTCTTACTTTCTCATCTGGATCTATATGCTGCATTCAACAAAGTTGACCATCCTCTCCTCTTGCAAATTCTAATTTTTTTTTTGCATCCAAGGCACAGCATTCCTGGCTTACTTGGTATCTCTCAAACCGCTCATTAACAGTTTCCTTTAACAGTGTATCCTCTGATCCTTTGCCTCTCTCAATAGGTGTACCACAAGGCTCTGTCTTGAGTGTCTTGCTTTTTTTCTATCTATACATTCTCCCTTGAAAAATTATTATTCTCCTTTGACTTCCAGAACCATGATTATGCTGATGACACCCAAATCTATCTTTCCTCTCCTGATATCTCTCCCTCTTTACTCAACCAGATTACCAACTGTCTCTCTGTAATTCCCTCTTCAATGTCTTCGCACTACCTCAAACTCATTCTGATTAAAACTGAGCTGCTTCTTCTTCCCTCCACTCTGAGACATCCAACACCTGACATTTATCTTACAGTTGGAGACTGTATCCTCAAAACCTGACCCCGTGTCTGCTGCCTTGGGGTTACACTCACATTCACTCCACATATTCAAACTCTTACTAAATCCTGCCATGCACACTTAAGCAAAATTTCCAGAATTCAACTTTTTCTCACTCAAGAAACTACAAAAATACTCGTTCACTTATTTTGTCACACATTGACTACTGTAATCTACTTCTTAATAGTCTTCCAAACACTACCTCTCCCCTCTCCAAACTATCATGAATGCTTCAGCTAGACTCATCCATCTAAGTCACTGATCTACATCAGCTGCTTTGCTCTGCCAGTCACTACCCTGGCTCCCCATATAGAATTCAAAGTATTACCCCTAACATATAAAGCAGCCAACAGCCTCATGCTCAACTATATTTCCACTTTCATCTCCAAATACTCCCTGAGCTATCCTCTTTGATCAACCTCTGACTTATGCCTCTCCACTCTTATTATCTCTATGTCCCTCTCTCACCTCCAAGACTTCTCACGCGCTGCTCTACCCAGCTCCATCAGACTGTCTCCAACAGATTGTCTCCAACCTTGTATAGCTTCAGATGCTCTTTGAAAACTCACCTATTCAGAGAGGCTTACCGTTTCTCCTCTATTTTTAATCCTACTCAAAATCTTGAACTGCTTTGACTGCTGCAATTAAAATCCATGTGAAAAGCTACACCAAACCTTATATCTCTGCACCCTAAACCTGTAAACTGTAAGACTCTAAAATTTAAGCTCTTTGAAGCAGGGCCCTTGTCCTTCTGTATTAGTTTTCTTTAGTCTGTTAGTGTTTGTATCTTATTACAAATCTTTGTCATTCTATACGCCTATCTCTGTACCCAGCGCTACAAATAAAAGATAATAATAATAAATAAAAACAAAATTTATTAAACATTTTATAACTTTGAAGTGTTTTACGCCTCTTTAGGCTGATATTATACTAGCCCAGCCTTAGGTCCTAGCTATATCTAGTATGTTATAAATTGTTATTATTAGGCAGAACATGAAATTTGTGAGGAAATTAGATTCTTTGTTTTGAATTTCTGTGGAAAGAAAAATATCATTTTACATCAGTATCAGATTACATATCTGCTATGTTGTATCTGTGGGTTTAGTGTTGGCAGCTTTAACTCTTGATATGACATATTACAACTCATTACAGAGTATACATTTTACATTATTGAGCCTTGTTAAATATGTGTTTAACACACACACACACACACACACACATATATGTTAAACACATAGGTAAAGCACCCTCCAGAGCAGTAAGCATTGGAGGTCCCAAGCAGAACATACATGCTCACCCAATCAGTGCATTACCTGTCAATCATGGCCGTGTTTTCTCTAAAGCTGCAATGCTTGTGCGCCTGAGTGAGACTTTGCCTATGCGTTGCTATTTTGTAGGGGTTGATCATAATCTATTGATTGAAAATTATCAGCATGTTAGCGGCTGCATATGAGGCATTTTTCATGTTGTCCTGATCACAATCAGCTATTTTCAGTGTTTATCAGCACTTTTTAATAATTGTTTATAATTGAAAAATGGTCCTATGCATGTACCAGTCCTTTTTGTCTGATAACAATCCAAACTCTCGATACTTAAAGACTTGATACTTTTTTTTATTTACAGAAAGGAACTCTCCACTTTATTTTGGGGATAATTGGGGCACATTTGTTTCATTAACTAAAAGTTTGACCTCTGGTTAATTGTGCTAAGCGCAAAGTGATCTTATTTGTAATGGCTGGTTATTTAACGTGCACAAATTTGCCCCTTTACGGGCACACGTTAAATTATCGTTCCACATTTAATCTATCCCTATGAAAGCAATGTCGCCAAACAGATAAACAGCCACCTCCTCAATTAATTAAAATTTAAAAAGAATAAGCACTTTTATAACAATAAAAATGATCACATTCAATAAACTAACAAAAACATGCCCAGAATAATGAAAATGTGCTTGTTCAAATTTCTTTTTACATAGGGCCAACGATCTAAAGGTTTCTGGGCTGTTGAGATTCCATAAGATTGCTTGCCAGTACTTTTATTTTCCTGGTGTAATTATCTAAAGCCACTTTCTACCCTGAAAACAGGGCATCTTGTTAATGGGGCGTATACAGTTTTTCCTATGGGAACGAGATGCATACATTACAAAAGTGCAGAAATAAAATCACACAAAATGAATAGCTAAACCATTCACACAAAAACACACAGAAAACAATTGTATTGTTAAGGTGCATCAAAAATCATAACAAATTTGTTCACCAAAAACAATTACATTTGTATGTAAATTAGACAGGAATAAATTGTATTAAATATGCACAGCATAAATCGTAAATTTAAATACACTGGATGTGCAAAAAGCAAATAGAAACCCGTACTTATATGTACAAAATACAAACGTTGGCTGAACATGGGTGTTCCATGGGCGTATATGAAATTCTCTCAAACCCATGTGTAATTATCTATCCATTTCCGCCCTACAGATCTCACTGTTTTTTCTCACAAATTAAAAAGAGTTAAGCTTTTATCAAAATACTCAATACATTAAACACTCTAAAAGGAAAATACAAAAATAACAGCGATTTTAAGATACAGTTCACTAAAAACGGCGTATTTTGATTGGTATTAGGCGTAAAAATAAAGTTCAAACATATGTCAGGTTCTTCCTCTGTACTTCGGCCTCGACTGCAAACTTTTACATAACAGAGAGCTCTCATTATTTGTATGGGAGACAGCTCGCCACTCGCAGGGACAGCCCCTTTTTTGTTATATATGCGCCAAGACTGTCCCTGTAGGCTGAACGTGGTTTTTCACATTTGTGGTGGCCAACATTTGCTTAATGGGCCCAAGAGTTATATAAGAAGAATTTTCCTAGTATCCTTGAAATAATGAACAAGTGATTAAATTCTATAACCCAGTATATACAGTAAATCATTTTAATTTATAGCTGAATCGAAAAAACTGCGGATAAAATATAATTTAAAAGACAAGTGAAAAAAACATAAAAAAAATCAATGAAAAGCAAGAAGGAAAAAAAATGGACAGCTCAAACAAAGAAAAATTAATGAACTCTTCCATAAAGTAAATGAGATAATAGATTATATGATTGAGAAAAAAAATACAAAAAACTAAATTAATGACATGAAAAACAATGTAGTTTCAGAATATCTATAATACACTGGCATAGAACATCTAATAAATAACAGAATAGAGTGGCGCACAAAAATGATCATTATTTTCTTGTTGTTCAGACAGTTTAAGTGCTGAGGATTTAAAGCCATAAACTTATTTTTTTACAAAATTTGATAAACAGTGGTAATTAAAATTTAAACATGAGCTCTGCCATAAGTTAATGGTATTGAGGTTCTGCTTGGGAATAAACCTACGCAAGTGACATTCTGCTGTGTGCACGCTGTATATCTTGTTTATTTTCTGCAAAGCTTTTGGCGCACCTGCAGTGGATTTATTCAAGATATTCACAGCAATAAACACTGCAACATTTGTTGATAACATTACAGCAGGAAATTGAAAGGCTTTTCGATATTTTGACATCATGCTTAGAGTCCTACTTATTGTTTCTTGCAATAGCTGCATGAATCAAATCATAGTGGGAAATTAAAAGGACAAAAATGTGTAAATTCTTCTAATATTTGTATTTTATCTTACTACTGCACTATTGCTTCAGATGTGTATTTATTGAAATAAAGCTGGAGGGCAAATAACTGTAGGATGACAAAGTGTTCTGCTTTTTTCTCTATGATATTCAGTGAATTAAGATATTGCCTGATCCCAGTAAATCCCACCATTTAAGTGTCTTGAGTGACAGGACACTGAAGTATCACTGAAGACACACAGACAGACACACACTGACACACAGACACATACAAACCCAGACACCCACACATATAGAAGCATAGAGACTCACAGAGACACAGGCATACTGACAAAGCCACAGAAAGCTAGACAGACACACTGAGACACAGAAACACATACAGAGGCACAGACACACACACAGACACTGGCACACAAACAGAGACACAGAGAAATGATGATAGATAGATGATAGATAGATAGACAGACAGATATAGATAGATACAATTGACAGAGACAGACAGACATATAGGGGCCTATTTAACAAAGGTCTGTCTGACCTGATCCGACAGTGTGGATCAGGTCCGTCAGACCTTGCTGAATGCGGAGAACAATACGCTCTCCATATTCAGCATTGCACCAGCAGCTCTTGTGAGCTGCTGGTGCAACGCCGCCCCCTGCAGATTGCAGGGGGTGTCAATCAACCTGATCGTACTCGATCGGGTTGAATTGCGGCGATGTCTGTCCACCTGCTCAGAGCCTGAAGGCCCGCCATAAACATGGGGCTTCAAGCTCCGTATGGAGCTTGATAGATATGCCCGATAGATAGATAGACAGATAGATAGGTAGATATAGAAAGAATGAAAAACATTACAGGAAGGCAATGCACTTTTTAAGAAAGGTGGATGTTATAAAATTGGAAATCCCAAAAACATTGGAAACTGCACTAACAACAAAAACCTGAGAAACATAAAAAAACTAGAGAAAAACACACAGAGACAAAAACAGTATGATTAAAAAATGTATTTTATGTAGGGATGGAGGGTGAACAACTGTAGGATGATACAGAGTGAGGTAATGACCTTGAAAAAATAAAATATATATGTATATATATATACCGTATTTTTCGCTCCATACGACGCACTTTTTCCCCCCTCAAAACTAAGGGAAAATGTCTGTGTGTCTTATTGAGCAAATGCAGGCCCTGCGCTTGCATATTTAGGCTATTTACCGTTAGCGGGGTTAACAGTGGCGATGGTGTCACATCCCCTAATTGGTTGCACTGTTTTGCTGAGTTCCACTTCCTGCGCGCGGGGCGCAGGTTATCTGTCACTGTCTGAGAAGTGAATGAGGAAGCGCTATAAGACGGTGCATGAGCAGGGCAGAGCTTTTCAGCTGAGACTGGGGGCACCAGAAGCTGCTGGGTGAAGGCCCGGAGATCTGCTGCAGCTAGTGCTCCTGTGGAGCAGAGCTTATCCCAGTGAAGAACACTGGAAACAGGTGAGCCATATGCTGCCAAAAAATGCAGCACATAGTTTTACTGTTTGTGGGCTGGAGGAGCAGGTGAATTTTCTTATATACCGGTAAGAATTTAAATGTGGCCTTTAATGTTTTAAAAATTTTCATTGTGGGTTAGGGTTATTAGGGTTAGGGTTGATTAGGGTTTAGCTTTAGGGTTAAGGCTTTAGGGTTAGGGTTTAGGGTTATTAGGGTTAGGGGTTTAGGGTTAGGGGTTAGGGGTTTAGGGTTAGGGGTTTAGGGTTAGGGGGTTAGGGTTTAGGGGTTAGGTTTAGGGTTATGGTTTAGGGTTAGGGTTAGCCCCCTCCCCTTGGCACATCAGGCATCAGGATATAGAAATTATATTATATATTGTTTTTCTTGTTTTCCTCCTCTAAAAACTAGGTGCGTCGTATGGTCAGGTGCGTCTTATGGAGTGAAAAATACGATATATATATATATATATATATATATATATATATATATACACACACACACACACAATATCAACACACATATAAACATAATCTGCAGTTTCTCTTTTTTCCTCTATGATATTGAGTTTACAAAATACTCAGCAATTACTTCTGGTCCCACTAAATCTCACCTTATGAGTATCTTGGGTGACAGGGCGCAGGTAAGAGAAGCTGGTGTTCTGTTGATTTTTGTACAGTTAATGAATTTGAATAAACTTTAATTGTGATGATTTATGGAGCCGCAAATTACTGTTAGAGAAACAGTTTAGTTAATCTTACTTACATATAGAGGGTGCAGGTGGTGCGCATGTGCAGATAAAACTTTGAGATTTGCTATCTTGCCATCGAATTTTGCTACCCTCTCAGTGCGCATGAGCGCACATACATCACAGCATTCCAAACAATCTTTACAACATATGTGGAATGCAGTGACATTAAGTGTGCGCATGCACAATGAGAGGGTAGCAAAAATCAACAGAACACCGGCGCTGGTGGGAGGGGGCAGGACCTGGATCACAGAAGCTTCAAGACAGTATTAAACAGGACAGAGTCTGCCCTGCATCCGGCACACATTATAACAGTGGTTCCTAACCCAAGTGACCTCAAGGCCCGGTAAATTTTAACCAGACATGTCCAGGGCCCTGTAGTGTGTACGTACATATGTGTATATATATATATATATATATATATATATATATATATATATAATGCATTGCTTTAAATAGGGGAAGAAAATATATACATTCATTGGTGTCAGTGTTCTGGTATCACTTAACTGCGGTGCCCAGGTCTAGTCCTATCTACTCCTTGTTTCACTCTGTCCTCCCACTGAACTGCTGCTATATGTGCACAGCACTCTGACAGTCCTGCATGGGATTTCTTATGTGTGGAGTGGCAGGCCTGTCACAGCTCGCAGTGGGGACATTTCAGGTCATGACTCACCAGAAGGGATGTTGCGGCCCAGCTTTTGAGAAACCAGGCATTATAATACTACAGAGAGTGGTGTAAAATGAGGGTTGAAGCTGTCTCTGTCTCCAAGCTTTTACTTGTTATGCACTATTAGTCATGGGCCTATCTAGAGGCATTGGCCTGAAGCGGCAGTTCCCATAGCCCCCACATTAATCTGGCCCTGCATTTCTGATAATGGATTTATTGTTAACACAATGACAGTAACAAGCGCTGTCATCTTCCAACTCAATTAGAGATTGGCTCATCCAAATAAGGAAAGTGCGTAATCAAGCACTGATCTAAGAGGCAGGCTTCAGGGACTTAGAAACAGGCAAACTTAAAGGTTATAAACTGTATTAAAGGGACAGTCTAGTCCAAAATAAAATTTTATGATTCAGATAGAGAAAATAATTTTAAACAATTTTCCAATTTACTTTTATCACCAATTTTGCTTTGTTCTCTTAGTTGAAAGCTAAACCTAGGAGGTTCATATGCTAATTTCTAAGCCCTTGAAGGCCGCCTCTTCTCTCAGGGCATTTTGACAGTTTTTCACCACTAGAGGGTGTTAGTTCATATGTGTCATATAGATAACACTGTGCTCCCGCACGTGAAGTTCCAGTTAGCCAGTTCTGTTTGGCTAAAATGGATGTCTAGATGCTAAGGTATCTATCAGCGCTAACACAAAGTTCCTATTAGCTCCTAGGTACTGAAAGGGTACCTAGCTACCCTTAAAAAAGTTCTATAGATTAGGGAAAGGACCTGGGAGCGCCAAGATATGGGCGGAGGAACTAAAACGGGCGGTTAAATAACGTGTTAAGGTCCTCAATATGGTGGATAGTAGCAAATAATCCAATATCATTAAAATTGTGCAAAAATGGATACAAACCATTAAAGATAAATAGATACAATTTAATACAATTAAAACATGTAGATAAAATCATGGATCCATGGTACAATAAACATAGATATACATAACATAAATATTTGGCGTATGATAAAAGCAATATATAAGAAGCAGTCTGGTTAAATGATGCTGGTGTGGGCAAAAGACTATCAATGCCGTGTTCCCTATATAAGGTGAAGGTGTGCCTCTAAAAATTAACCAAAAAAAATTCCTTTTAACCAAAAATTTGGGTAAAACGATGTGTGTAAGGGGGTACCCCCTCAAAAAATGAACAGTTCAAAAAAAATGTGGCTGTGATTATCCAAAGCAAAAACCATAAAAACAAAATGTCAATAATATCAAAAATTAAGAGTGAAAAATGTGTAAAAGGCTGTATAAAATCGTGTAAAAAGCTGTATAAAATCGTGAAAAAATGGTGATAGATACTGTCAGTGAGACAAAGTTCCAAATAGTATGTGTGTTGTTTAGGCAAAACTTCCTTCAGTCTCCTCAAAAGAAGGTTCAAACAATATGAAGATAGTGAAGTGAGGGAGTGTCCGGTTTTGCCAACGCGTTTTGGCCCAAATCTGGGCCTTTTTCAAGACTATAGTCTTGAAAAAGGCCCAGATTTGGGCCGAAACGCGTTGGCAAATTGGTGAGCTTTTTTCCTATTATACAAACACATCTAGTAGCTTTATTGCACTATTTTATGTTTCTTTTACAGGTTGGATATAGGGACTTTATCCAGGTTTTACCGGACACTCCCTCACTTCACTATCTTCATATTGTTTGGACCTTCTTTTGAGGAGACTGAAGGAAGTTTTGCCTAAACAACACACATACTATTTGGAACTTTGTCTCACTGACAGTATCTATCATCATTTTTTCACGATTTTATACAGCCTTTTACACGATTTTATACAGCCTTTTACACATTTTTCACTCTTAATTTTTGATATTTTTGACATTTTGTTTTTATGGTTTTTGCTTTGGATAATCACAGCCACATTTTTTTGGAACTGTTCATTTTTTGAGGGGGTACCCCCTTACACACATCGTTTTACCCAAATTTTTGGTTAAAAGGAATTTTTTTTGGTTAATTTTTAGAGGCACACCTTCACCTTATATAGGGAACACGGCATTGATAGTCTTTTGCCCACACCAGCATCATTTAACCAGACTGCTTCTTATATATTGCTTTTATCATACGCCAAATATTTATGTTATGTATATCTATGTTTATTGTACCATGGATCCATGATTTTATCTACATGTTTTAATTGTATTAAATTGTATCTATTTATCTTTAATGGTTTGTATCCATTTTTGCACAATTTTAATGATATTGGATTATTTGCTACTATCCACCATATTGAGGACCTTAACACGTTATTTAACCGCCCGTTTTAGTTCCTCCGCCCATATCTTGGCGCTCCCAGGTCCTTTCCCTAATCTATAAAATGGATGTCTGTCAATAGAACTGAAATAAGGAAACAGTTTGCAGAGGCTTAGATACAAGGTAATCACAGAGGTAAAAAGTGTATTTATATAACTGTGTTGGTTATGCAAAACTAGGGAATGGTTAATAAAGGGATTATCTATCTTTTTAAACAATAAAAATTCTGGTGTAGACTGTCCCTTTAATGTAACAGTGTTGGTTATGCAAAACTGGGGTGATGTGCAATGAAAAAATTATCTATCTTTTTAGTACACTGTCCCTTTAAAAAAAAAACTACTAAAGTCTCTATTCTTCTTTGATGCTATCCTTTTGAGTTTTTGAGTAAACAACATTCAAATGCAATAAAAAGTTATGGACTAGATTACAAGTGGAGTGCTAATTTATTGTGCACCCATAAACAGGTTGGTTATTGCTACCCATAAACAGGTTGGTTATTGCTACCGCAGATCTCTGGTTTATTTTCTAAATGTTCCCCAATTGGCATGAAGCAGTTTTTAAGGGTTAAAAGTGGCGGGTGTAGAGTGTTAGAAAAAATTGAGGTCTACGAGGACTGTGTGTTCTCTGTAAATATATCTTTATATGCTTATATACATATATATTTATGTGATAATTTGTGTATATACACATATTAACACTTAAATATATAAGTATATATTTTCATTTACATATATTTACATTTACCCCCTTCACTGTGCTAGTTCTGATGTCGTGTCTCAAGGCATGAGAACGAGGCTCCCATTGGAGCCAATGGAAGTGCACTCTCGTGAGCGAAATGCTTCTGTGCAATACATATGTGAGGTCGCATACGCATTGCACCTAATTTGTAATACCAGCGCACATTTGCATGCACTTGTATTACTAAGTTGAGCGCAAATATTGCTTTCGCTGAAACAATATTTTGTGTTCAAGTTTTAATCCGGCCCTATAATTGCTTAAATAAAACATAAGATATTATTTCTCTAAACAGTTTTCTGTCTGACAAAATGGGTCACCTTTTTAATGAGATTCAGATCAATTGGAGTTTTATTGTAAATCAAGTAGGATCTGTATAGTTGAACTCAACCTCATCTACTATGCTACTATCTATTATGGATTTTAATGCAAGTATAACTTGCATTTGAATGTTGTTTACACATATATGAATGCCAGCGTATCATTGGCTAGCAGTCCCCATGTGACCCAGGGGATACGGAAAACATTAAAATCTTCTAAAATAATAATATTGATTAAAAAAAAGAAGAAAATTTGTTGAATTGTCATCAGGTAACGTGCAAATTATTAGTTTATTTCTCATATAAATCTTAATGATTAAACTAACTTATATTTAATGGTACCGTAAAAATTACAAATGTAAAAAACAAGTAAAGCACACAAATATTTGTTAAAAAATATATCAGCAATAAAAAAAAATATATAATATTTCATATAAAAGGTACTTATAACTGTAAGTATATAAAATATATGAAATATATGAGATCCTGAAATATATATATTAAAGTAATAATGAATTCATATATATATCTATAAGATGAGGAGTAATATCATTCCAAAACATATAAGTTGTACATACTGTAGATGTAAATAAATACTTTTAAATATATTTTCGTGTTTGGGCTGATAACAGGTGAAGATTGTTGGCTCAATGCAAGTCTTTTATACCACCCAGTTTGAATACTACTACTAAGTAGTGTTTTTTTTGGCGCTGCAACTTATCTTCTAAAACCTACAAAGTCATAGAATGTTAAATGCAAATGGGGATACAATTATCCATATCAGCTGATGATATTTTTAAGTGCTTGCAAAATATATTGAGAAAGTATGTCGTCAACCTGCAGAAAAACAGACGCTAACACATTTTACACCACCCAAATATGATAATGTTTTATTATTCCATTTTACTGGCTCTAATATGTACTCGGCCTTAGTACACTATTTATATGCACTCTAGGAAGTCCCCTAAAAATAAATATGGGCTAACAACCTTGCATTGCTAAACAGTTTAATAGTATTTATTGTCTAATACAGAAATAGTTTACTCGCGGTGTAACCATCTCATAAATAGTGGTGAAGAAAGCAAACACAGTCAGGGCCTGGAATATATGTACCTATTTGGCAACTTGAGTTTCTAGAAGGTATTAAGACATATTGGGCCAGATTACAAGTGGCGCGCTAACAGTTATGCACAAGCGAAAATGGGGTTTTATCGCAGCTGTTTGCGCGCATCGGTTGTTGCACTCGTATTACAAGCAATTGCTTGAGCGGAATTAAAGTTAACGCGCGTCAGGATAGCGCATCCTCAGAGCTCCGGTTCTGGTTAACTGTTTTGCAAAATCAAAAAGTGCCACAAAACAATAAAAAATACATAAAAAAATACAGCTATACTCATAATAACAATATCCAATAAAAAATTATTTTAGAAAAATATTGCACAAAAAAAGTTATAAGGGCTCGAAGATATGAGGAGAAAAAAGGCAGACAAAGGGCTTTAACATAGTGATACATACATATACAGCACATGTCTAAAGATTTCTTTGAGAAAACCTAGCGCCTGGAGTGGGTTGTAACCTATATGCTCTGGGTTAACTGACACCTACCTGTCAGTGAGGAGTCTGTAATGAATAGTATGTGACCAGAGCGCCTGACCTAACAGAGGCTAGGATACAGTGGGATTAATAGTTGATAATATGCAGAAATCTTCTTAAAACTGTAGCAGTTCAATTTTAAATGTAGAAAATGTATTACATGTCGTTTAAAATCTTGCAGGTTAACCAAATGATAAAAGCATGGATCCATGTGCACAAAAAGGCACTTAAAACAATTAAATTCCCTAAAAATATGTATTTCTAAACCTCTATAAACAAAGGCCTAGATTTGGAGTTTGGCGGTAGAAGGGCTGTTAACGCTACGCGGCCTTTTTTCTGGCCGCACCATAAAATTAACTCTGGTATCGAGAGTCCAAAAAAATGCTGCGTTAGGCTCCAAAAAAGGAGCGTAGAGCATTTTTACCGCAAATGCAACTCTTGATACCAGAGTTGCTTACGGACGCGGCCAGCCTCAAAAACGTGCTCGTGCACGATTCTCCCATAGGAAACAATGGGGCTGTTTGAGCTGAAAAAAAACCTAACACCTGCAAAAAAGCAGCGTTCAGCTCCTAACGCAGCCCCATTGTTTCCTATGGGGAAACACTTCCTACGTCTGCACCTAACACTCTAACATGTACCCCGAGTCTAAACACCCCTAACCTTACACTTATTAACCCCTAATCTGCCGCCCCCGCTATCGCTGACCCCTGCATTATATTATTAACCCCTAATCTTCCGCTCCGTAAACCGCCGCAACTTACATTATCCCTATGTACCCCTAATCTGCTGCCCCTAACACCGCCGACCCCTATATTATATTTATTAACCCCTAACCTGCCCCCCACAACATCGCCGCCAGCTACTTACAATAATTAACCCCTAATCTGCCGACCGCAAAGCGCCGCCACCTACGTTATCCTTATGTACCCCTAATCTGCTGCCCCTTACACCGCCGACCCCTATATTATATTTATTAACCCCTAATCTGCCCCCCTCAACGTCGCCGACACCTGCCTACACTTATTAACCCCTAATCTGCCGAGCGGACCTGAGCGCTACTATAATAAAGTTATTAACCCCTAATCCGCCTCACTAACCCTATCATAAATAGTATTAACCCCTAATCTGCCCTCCCTAACATCGCCGACACCTAACTTCAATTATTAACCCCTAATCTGACGACCGGAGCTCATCGCTACTATAATAAATGGATTAACCCCTAAAGCTAAGTCTAACCCTAACACTAACACCCCCCTAACTTAAATATAATTTAAATCTAACGAAATTAATTATCTCTTATTAAATAAATTATTCCTATTTAAAGCTAAATATTTACCTGTAAAATAAATCCTAATATAGCTACACTATAAATTATAATTATATAATAGCTATTTTAGGATTAATATTTATTTTACAAGCAACTTTGTAATTATTTTAACCCGGTACAATAGCTATTAAATAGTTAAGAACTATTTAATAGTTACCTAGTTAAAATAATAACAAAATTACCTGTAAAATAAGTCCTAACCTAAGTTATAATTAAACCTAACACTACCCTATCAATAAATTAATTAAATAAAATACCTACAATTACCTACAATAAAACCTAACACTACACTATCAATAAATAAATTAAATACAATTTCTACAAATAACTACAATTACATAAACTAACTAAAGTACAAAAAATAAAAAAGAACTAAGTTACAAAAAATAAAAAAAAATATATCAGCCAATCAGATAGAGCTCGCATTCTATTGGCTGATCGGAACAGCCAATAGAATGCGAGCTCAATCTGATTGGCTGATTGGATCAGCCAATCGGATTGAACTTGATTCTGATTGGCTGATTCCATCAGCCAATCAGAATATTCCTACCTTAATTCCGATTGGCTGATAGAATCCTATCAGCCAATCGGAATTCGAGGGACGCCATCTTGGGTGACGTCATTTAAAGGAACCGTCATTCGTCGTTCAGTCGTCGGCCAGGATGGATGTTCCGCGGTGGAGGTCTTCAGGATGCTGCCGCTTCGCTCCGGATGGATGCCGCTTGGATGAAGACTTCAATCGGATGGAAGACCTCTTCTGGCCCGCTTGGATGAAGACTTCAGCCGGATCATGGACCTCTTCAGCCCCCCGCTTGAGCTTGGATCAGGACATCGGAGGAGCTCTTCTGGACCGATCGGTGAACCTGGTATGGTGAAGACAAGGTAGGATGATCTTCAGGGGCTTAGTGTTAGGTTTATTTAAGGGGGGTTTGGGTTAGATTAGGGGTATGTGGGTGGTGGGTTGTAATGTTGGGGGGGGGTATTGTATGTTTTTTTTTACAGGCAAAAGAGCTGAATTTCTTGGGGCATGCCCCGCAAAGGGCCCTGTTCAGGGCTGGTAAGGTAAAAGAGCTTTTAAATTTATTAATTTAGAATAGGGTAGGGCATTTTTTTATTTTGGGGGTCTTTGTTATTTTATTAGGGGGCTTAGAGTAGGTGTAATTAGTTTAAAATTGTTGTAATATTTTTCTTATGTTTGTAAATATTTTTTTATTTTTTGTAACTTAGTTCTTTTTTATTTTTTGTACTTTAGTTAGTTTATGTAATTGTAGTTATTTGTAGAAATTGTATTTAATTTATTTATTGATAGTGTAGTGTTAGGTTTTATTGTAGGTAATTGTAGGTATTTTATTTAATTAATTTATTGATAGGGTAGTGTTAGGTTTAATTATAACTTAGGTTAGGACTTATTTTACAGGTAATTTTGTTATTATTTTAACTAGGTAACTATTAAATAGTTCTTAACTATTTAATAGCTATTGTACCTGGTTAAAATAATTACAAAGTTGCCTGTAAAATAAATATTAATCCTAAAATAGCTACAATATAATTATAATTTATAGTGTAGCTATATTAGGATTAATTTTACAGGTAAGTATTTAGCTTTAAATAGGAATAATTTATTTAATAAGAGTTAATTAATTTCGTTAGATTTAAATTATATTTAAGTTAGGGGGGTGTTAGTGTTAGGGTTAGACTTAGCTTTAGGGGTTAATCCATTTATTATAGTAGCGATGAGCTCCGGTCGTCAGATTAGGGGTTAATAATTGAAGTTAGGTGTCGGCGATGTTAGGGAGGGCAGATTAGGGGTTAATACTATTTATGATAGGGTTAGTGAGGCGGATTAGGGGTTAATAACTTTATTATAGTAGCGCTCAGGTCCGCTCGGCAGATTAGGGGTTAATAAGTGTAGGCAGGTGTCGGCGACGTTGAGGGGGGCAGATTAGGGGTTAATAAATATAATATAGGGGTCGGCGGTGTTAGGGGCAGCAGATTAGGGGTACATAAGGATAACGTAGGTGGCGGCGCTTTGCGGTTGGTAGATTAGGGGTTAATTATTGTAAGTAGCTTGCGGCGACGTTGTGGGGGGCAGATTAGGGGTTAATAAATATAATACAGGGGTCGGCGGGGTTAGGGGCAGCAGATTAGGGGTACATAAGGATAACGTAGGTGGCGGCGCTTTGCGGTCGGCAGATTAGGGGTTAATAAGTGTAGGTAGCTGGCGGCGACGATATGGGGGGCAGATTAGGGGTTAATAAATATAATATAGGGGTCGGTGGTGTTAGGGGCAGCAGATTAGGGGTACATAAGGATAACGTAGGTGGCGGTCGGCAGATTAGGGGTTAAAAAAATGTAATCGAGTTGCGGCGATGTGGGGGGACCTCAGTTTAGGGGTGCATAGGTAGTTTATGGGTGTTAGTGTACTTTAGGGTACAGTAGTTAAGAGCTTTATGAACCGGCATTAGCCCAGAAAGCTCTTAACTCCTGCTTTTTTCCTGCGGCTGGAGTTTTGTCGTTAGAGCTCTAACGCTCACTTCAGAAACGACTCTAAATACCGGCGTTAGGAAGATCCCATTGAAAAGATAGGATACGCAATTGACGTAAGGGGATCTGCGGTATGGAAAAGTCGCGGCTGAAAAGTGAGCGTTAGACCCTATTTTGAGTGACTCCAAATACCGGCGGTAGCCTAAAACCAGCGTTAGGAGCCTCTAACGCTGGTTTTCACGGCTAACGCCGAACTCTAAATCTAGGCCAAAGTGTATCGCAAACGGTGTTAAACAATATTAAAAACAATAAATGCTTTATACAAAAATTCAAGGCTCTTAAGTATAAAGTTATATAAAGACCTTTAAGAGATGCTATTACTGGTGCAGATGGATATGTCAGATGTTAGAACAATCGGGGGGTAGTCCTTGGTCCTGTTGTGAACCGCTCCTAGTGTGTCCAAAACATAGTATCACTGTAAAGTCCTTATAGTGTCCAAAATATACACTTCCTGTGATACAATTGGGAAATGTGTCCGGGGGTTAAAAAATTTAAAATGTTAATGTGTCCAGTGGTAAAAATAAAAATAGTGTTAGAAAAAAGCAAAATGCAAAACACAGCCTGTGTTAAAAATGTGAACCTCCTGAAAAAATGTGAAACCTCCTTTTAAAAAAGAAAAACTTAGTGGTGAGAATCTGCAGTCCTACTGCTTAGAGCTCATTTGGGTTTTTTAGGTTCCCTGAAGACTGTGAGGCTTTTTAGTGAATCCTTCTTTGGAAAATAATATAAAATAGTGTAGATCGTTTTAAAAGTGGTGTATAACAGAATAAGACTTACCAGTTATAAGTTGGTCAACACGTTTCGGCCTCTCACAGGCCTTTCTCACATATACATACATGTATATGTATGTATGCATGTATATATATATATATAATATATATATATTTATATATATATATATATACAGTATATATATACAGTATATATGTTTCTATGTGTGTAAATATGTGTTTATGTATTTATATGTGTATATATGTATTTACAGACAAGTGTACACATGTAAACACATAAATACATATGTACACATACAGTGGGTATTGAAAAGAATCACCCCCCTTGAAAATAATCACAATTTGTTGCTTTGCAGCCTAAAATAAAGACAGACACATTTTTTTTATCCAGTTGTAAGTGCAACTTATAACATTCAAGTGAAAGATATAACATCAACATGTCAGGCAAAAATAAAGACAATTCAAAAACAGAATCACTGAGTTGAAAAATGGATAACCCCCTCCTAAAATTACTTGTAAACTCAATCAGGTGTAGCTAATCACCTTCTCAACAGCACACACAAACCCATTTGACCTTCAACTGTGATCAGCTGTGGGCATATTCATTAGCTCAGCAGGAAAATATCTTTCCTGGAGCATCTCAGTCCATGGTAGTGCAACTGAAGCAAACAATCAACTATGGGTGGCAAGGCACTGTCAAAAGATCTCTGGGATAATGTTGTTGACAGGATAAAGTCAGGAGATGGATACAAGAAAATATCAAAGGTTTTATCAATGCCAAGAAGCACAGTGACGTCTTTCTGGATCAGGACATCGCTCCAAACTGGATGAAAGAGCCAGAAGGAAAATGGTCAGAGAGGCTAACAAGAGGCCCATAAAAACTCTGAAGCAGTTTCAGGAATGAAGCATAAAGCAAAATATGTATTTATACATAGGTATTTACATTTACCAAAAAGTGGGCGTTTTCTTTTTACACATATATGCCTAAGTTATACTACTTTGGATTTGGATGTGAATTGTGCTATATAGCATACGTACATAGAATTATAAGTGGCATTTAAAGAGACTTTCTATGGTGATATACTATTGCCCTTTTTTCTTAAGACACTTAGTTTAATTATTCTGTGTATAAATACATTAGAAGTTATGTTTGTATGGTGTGATTTATATCTCTATACATCAGTTAGCTAAACTCTGTGTGCCTATCTGGCCACAGTCTCTCCAGCAAGTAGGATGGTGGTTATATATTTTATGTAAAGTAGAAGGTACTAAATGTCATCTAACTACAATCTTGTAGTGGCGTTCCCACATAGTTGCACAGTGGAGGATTTTTTGGTAAATAGGATCTCTCAATGCCATGAGTCGGTGTCAGCAGTAAAATGTAGTTATCTTTTACATGCTAAGTGTTTTGAGATCTTATGGTGGGTATGAGGGTCAAGGAGTAGGTCATAATGATATGATAGTGTCCCTTTAACTGAGTGGGCTTGAGTCCATCTCTGTTCCCAGTCTGTAGTATCTCTAAGGTTAACCCTCAAGACACGAGGAGAGAGCAGAGGCGGAATGCTTTGAATCTAAGTGTGTATGGTATCTGTAATTCTAAGCATAGTCTATTATGGGATAGTAAGCTTTTATGGGATAGTAAGCTTTTATGATCATAGAGATCTGATATATATCTGATTTTTTTGCCAGGTGGAAATATGCGAGCCAGGGAGGCAGAAGAGAGAGCTTGATATTGTCTGTTGTGGTGAGGGATGGGGGGCAATAGTAGGTGAATGTCTAATTTGGTTCCAGAATTGCAAGGTGTCAAGTATTATGGGGTGTTCTATCTTAAGAACCCTCCTACAATGTGGAGGTATCCAAAGTAAGTCATGTAATTTAAGACCAGATGGTAGAAGAGATTGCTCTATCTCCTGCCAAGACAAAGCGTTATTTGTGTGACTCCAGCTCATTAAGTTAAGTCAAGCGGGCAGCGTGATAGTAAAGGATGATATTTGATAAGCCTAAACCACCTTTAGTGGTTTTTCTCTGTAAAGTCTGCTTGGAGGTCCTAGATTTTTTACCTTTCCAGACGTAGGAGGTAATGAGACTCTGAAGTTTATTGAGGATGGGTCTAGGTATGTTAATTAGAGGACACCAAAAAAGATAAGTTATCTTGGGAATAAAGGACATTTTGATGGCGGCTATCCTTCCGGTCCATAATATCTCTCTGTATTCCCAGGTGTCTAGTAGCTTTTGCAACTCAGGGAGTCTATCAGAGAGGTTTTTGGAAATGACAATGGTAGTGTTCATGTTAAGGTGTATTCCTAATAATTTGATAGAATGTGCAGAACATTGAAATTTGTATTTTTTCTGCAAGCGGGTCAATTCAGGAGATGAGATGTTAATATGTAGGGCTTCAGTCTTGGAAATATTCAGTTTATAGTGACTCATAGTGCTGAAAAGGTTGAGTAATCTGAAGACTGCTAATAAAGAGTTTGATGGGAGAGTCAGCAGGAGGGTAATGTCACCTGCATAAAGTGTGATTTTATGTTGGACATCTTTTATATGGAAATCTGAAATGTCTGGATCTAGTCTGATAGCTTGTGCAATGGGTTCTATTGAAAGTGCAAATAGCAATGGTGAGAGGGGGCAACCTTGTCTGGTTCCATTGGAGATTTCAAGGAGATTTGACTGGAAGCCAACTCCCTTTACGTTAGCAGAAGGGCCAGAGTACAGAGCTTGTATAGCAGTTATAAATTCATTTGGGAGATTGAAAACTCTCATAGTCTCCCATAGATATTCCTACCTCACCCTGTCGAAGGCCTTATTGGCATCTAGCGACAGGGAGAGGAGGGGCACACCCTCCCTTGAAGCCTTAGTGAGGATATAAAGTATGCGTCTAGTGGCATCTGGCCCTTAACTCAGGGGAATAAAACCCACTTGGTCTGGATGGACCAAGGTGGATATTATTTTGGAAAGCCTATTGGCAATAATTTTGGCGTACAATTTAGTATCTAGCGTGGTTAGGTTTATTGGACTCCAGATTATATAATTTATGATAATACAATCTAAATGCTTCACCAATCTCTTTTGGCGAGGATATTACGCTATGCTGTTTTAAGACAAGATATTTTAGATTGGGCAGTGCGATTTCATTGTTTAACTGCTAGGAGCGAGGAAGCCTTATTGTTTTCATAATAGTAGAGTTGTTTAAGTTTTTCTAGGTTAGTATGTGTTTTTTGATATTCAAGCAATCTAATCTGCTGCGTAATATCTGAAATTTTGGTATTCAATCCGGTGGTATAGGACGTGGAAAGCTGACTTTTTAAAGATCTAAGTTGGCAAGTTAATGAGGCTAATGAGGCACCTTGAGTTTTACGTATGTGGGTCGCTTTTTTTGCTGTAGTAGCATCTAAGCAATGCCTTTAGGGAAGCCCATAAGACATCTGCTGAGATATGTGGGGTGTCATTCATTTCTAGATAGTCTGAGACTAGGATTGTTAACTAGGTAATCTTTGAGACGCCATGAGGAGGGAAGTGAGGGAGTCAAGTGTGGGCCTATTATAATTAGGAGGGCATCATGATCTGACCAGGAGACTGGGGAGAGCCTAGCCTATCCTGATATGATTTAAAGCATAAGAACTTGTAAAGAAGAAGTCAATTCTGGTGTAGGATTTGTGTGATGGAGAGTAAAACATAAACTCTTTGTCTGAGGGATGTAAGGCTCTCCAAACGTCGTACAGGTTGTATTGGTTAAATAATTTCTGAAAAGCAATATAGAGAGGATGGGCTGATCTTTCTGCTGAGGAGATCTTTCGGCCTAGTCTGTCTATTGTAGGGTCCCAGATTAAATTAAGGTCGCCCCCCAGTATCAGTTCACTCTGTTTGACTGTTGACACTGATCTCAGGAGTTGTTTAAGAAACTTGATTTGTTTTGAATTCGGGGCATATGCATTTACTAAGGTAACTAATTTATAATTTAATCTACAGACTAATATAATAAAATGTGCTTGCGGATCATGCTCTATGTAAATAGGTTCATAAGTGAGATGAGAATTAATAAGAATCACTACTCCCCTGGATTTGGACTCGTATGAGGCTTCTATAACTACTGGAAATTTCTTGTTAACTCAGGGGGCACCTGTCTTTGTGAGCCAATGTGTCTCTTGAATAAATGCAACATCCACTCAGGTGTGTTGGAGCATGTTCAACAAAAGACTACGTTTAGTGGGCAAATTGAGGCCTTGAGAATTAAAATGCGTATTTCTGCCATGACGTGGAAGAAGGGGAGGTGAAGGGATAAAAAAAAAAAGGGGTAGAAATGATCTACGAGAGCAACGGGTCTAGGTATACTTTTCAAAATCTTGTGTGACAAAGAGGAGATGGGGGGGATGTTCAACGGGCAAGAGCTGCTCGACAGTTGTAGGGGGTAAGGAGAGGGGAAGGAGCTGCGTATGTGTTGTACGTAAAATGCACTTGATAGTGCACTATAGATTATTTGATTAAAGTGGACCGAGTACTTTGGGTTGTCAATACGGGATCAACAAGGTGGGGTCTATGTAGGGAAAGGGGTTGTTAGGTCATATACTTGTAAAACAAGTGTTTCCTGAGTTAAGAAAACCAGTAGTGGAGAAGGGGGGGTCTCCACCTGGGGTGAACATGTTATAGTATTCAATAGGAGGAGGAGAGAGTCCAAAATACAATAGCATTTAAGTTATAGTTTACAAATGGGTCTGCATAGAAATAAGAACCAATAAAATTTACAACAATGTCAATACTGACAGGTATTCATCATTAACAAATTTATATACGTAGATAACTTATACACAGATATAACCCAGTTGAGGATATTTAATATAGTAGCAGAGATATAGACTTAAAAAAGATTTGGTCTGACTGAGAGAACCTTCTGCTTGTTGAAAATCTTCAGTATTCTCTAATATGAGGTAAAACTAGGAACAGAGTAGTAATTTGTGTGTCCTAAAGTGTATGAGTTTTTATATCACAGCAGTAAAGTCATAGGTTGTATGTAGCAGGATATGTAATATTTCCTATGTGTGCAGACAAATCCATAGGTTCTCTTTGTATGTGTTTCTACGCTATAGTGTATGGTCGGTATATAAATCTTGTGTCGCTGAACAGTAAGACCTATACATACATATAGATATGAGTATGATGAGGAGTTTTGGTAAGTTCAGTCTATATAATGACTGCCATAAGATAAGTGTAGATGTAAAGGCGTGCTATTATCTCGACTAAGAGAATGGTAGGTATAAGATATAGTCAATATCAGTTAATTGATTCAATTGTAGTTTCATATAGAATATATGGGATTCATTTGTTTTTCGACTTAAGTAGATTTTCTCATGGGTTAATATTTAGTGTAATTGTGAACCAATAAAACCACTTACACTAAGAAAAGTTTCACAAGGACTTAAACGATATAACTCATCTGTAAAAGGAAAACGAGGAGTTAGTATAACATCATTACAACTGGAACAGTGTTATAAACAGTTAACTAAGTTAAACAGTATATGTAACCAAGTGTCCATAGTCCTGTAGATGTTGTTTAGCTACTATGGAAACAATCAGTAATCCTCACCTAAAGCTGCAGGGAACGGCCAGCTGTTGGAGTGGAGATATCAGTTTGTAAAAGCAGAGTTAAGCCGTTCGGGATGTTATTACATATTTACACTGAATCAAGGATCCTCATTAGCTGAGGGGATTTCCTTTCTTTTAGCCTGGTAGCTGAATCTTTGCGGCAGTGGGTGCCACTCTGGAGCTGTAGCGTTTAATCCTTCCGCATTTTCAATTGCATCTTTCGTTTTATTTGTAAGGTGATGTAAGCCTATTGAAAGTAGGAGTTTTATCCCCTGGTCTGGTGTGGATATGGTGTAAAAACGTTCATCGATTTGAAAGAATAATTTGACTGGGAAGCCCCATCTATATTTGATGTTGTTTTTACGAAGGCATTGGGTGACCTGCTGGAAGGAGCGTCTCTTAGCTAGAGTGTGTGAGGACAGGTCCAGATAAATTTGAATGGCCTGATAAGGATCTTTTAGGTTTTTGATTTGAAATGATGCTCTGAGTAGTTTGTCTTTGAATGTGTAGTAATGTAATCTAATGATTACATCTCTAGGGTAACTGAAGCTGAATTTCTCAGATGGAGTGCCTGAGCTTTGTCCATTATGGCCTCTTGATCTTGTATAGGTCCCAGAAGTTCTCTGAATAGCTCTAGAAGGTATTTAGAAAAGTCTGTTGTTCCTACTTCTTCTGGAATGCCACAAAACCTTATGTTGTTTCAGCGTGACCTATCCTCCAAGCCTGCCATTTTGGATTCTAAGTCTGAGATCACTTCAGAAAGTGACTGGGTATAGGAAAGGAGATTGGAGTGGTCCAGATTAAGGTCTTCTTGTTTCCTTTCCAGGATTTCTGTCCTTTCTCCAAGGGAGGAGATGTTTCTTTTAAGTTCAGAGACTGACATTTTGAGTTCTTGTTTAAGAGATGAGTGATGAGAGTCCATCTTGTCTGACAACTCTTTAATAGAGTCTAGTATAGAGGGACCTATCTTCAGAGCGACTTGCAGCTCTATGGGATCCCTTAGTGGAGGTCATTGATTCCCTTGAATCGTCATCCGACATGTCATGTTCATAATGTATTTTGCTATTAAAGTCATTTTTGGAGCTTCAGATTGTTTCTGCTTCTTCTTTTGAGAATGAGTCATATTGTATAATGTGAGATTAATGGAGCTTCAGGTATTCCCTAAGAGAGTAGTATGAGTATCCTCCTATAGAGAAAGAGGTGGAGAAAGTAAATCCGGCGCCCCCCTAGTTGGTAGAGTTAGCAAATTATGATATCTTGGGGATGTGTTTCTTGAATGGGGTTACCATTAGAAAGGGAGTTTCTTAGGTTACAGCTTGCTTGGAGGTCTCCACAAGTAAGTAGAAATCTTCCTCTCTCTTGGGGTAAGTGCTCTCTTTGAGCAGATAAGGAAAAGGGGACATGGGGAATCACCCTTAGGCAAAAAGGGCCAATGGGAAAGGGAGGAGAGAGGGTACTTGTGGTTAAGTACCTTAATTTGCTAGGCGTTTAGGCAAATATTAGTGAGGGAGTTAAAAGCTCAATCTCCCATGTTTTTAATGGTGTGAAGGTAAACAGGCCTGAATGTGCAGGGTTTGTTCATCTGACTAGTACAAATAAATGATCCAGGTGTGGGTTACTAGTACAGTGTGCTGAAGGTATAAGGTCTCTCCAGATAATCAGTTAATCAGAGGTAGAGTAATTCATGCAGGTAATATTTCAGAGGGCTTGGTACCCCTGTCTAGGAACCTCCAATTAATATTGCGGTCAGTAATGGAGAATAACCCAGGAGGCCTCTAGATGTTACTGTGGTGTAAGATGAGGCCTTGTAGTTTAGCAGGAGGGTTGTACATATGTGGCAGTCTTTGTTGCGGTTAGAAATGCAAAAGTAATTAGGCTGTGTAAACTTACTGCCTATATTCGCCTATTGCTGGGCCCCCTCTGGTCTCAGTGGTAAGGGTATATGTGATACAGGGACCGATACATAGCCTGTCCTAAATAGCCACACAAGGATACTCAACTCGCAATCCGGTGGACTGTGCAATCTGGGCCAATAGTTGTGTGTGCTTCTGGGAGTAGGAAGTTCCTCCCAGGATCCAACCTCCGTTAGTGTACAGAGATTGCGAACGAACCTTCTCAGGTTGTGTAATAGAGAGTTTCTCAGGCTCTGTTAATACACTGGTCTGTCTTGTGCCGGTTATCTGCTCAGGGTATCCAGTTGCGAGCAGGGAGGATTTTCAGGTGGCATGGGTCTGTCTCTTGGTTTGGCGCCAAACAGATGCTGGAAGTAACACGTAAGTGTTTCTGCTCATTGCTACTAGGGATTCTTGAGTATCCTTATTTCATTTTTCACAGCCACAGGTACACTGGAACTAGGGAGGGTGGGTATGTGGGTGATGGATAGTTTTGATCTCTAATATGTATGTTAAATTGCACTCGGTCCACAAAGCTCTCTGGTAGTGCGACTAGTCTGTCTTGTGGCAAGCTCCGCCTCTCCCTTTTCCTGTTATTTTAATTGTGAGTTTTCAAAGTAATCGCACAGACGGCATCCGAACCTCGCAAAGCAAAGGAGGTAAGTAGCACAGCGATGGGCAGCATTTTAAAATATATATGTATATGATTATATACCTATATATTTATGTGTTAACATGTGTACTTACAGATATTAACACATAAATACATATGTATATAATTATATATATATATATATATATATATATATATTTACATTGCGGTCTATGGGAACACATAGGCAAATTTGCCCGCTTGCGGGAACGCAATAATTTAGCGTTAAACTTGTAATCTAGCCCTTTGTTGGTTGCATCATTGTTGGTATGTGAGGTGGTGTGGATGCAGTCACATATTAATGAGCCATAAAGAGGCCTATAAATATCATCGTGACTGTTCCTCTGCACATCATGATATCTTGGGGATGTGTTTCTTGAATGGGGTTACTGTAAGAAAGGGAGTTTCTTAGGTTACAGCTTGCTTGGAGGTCTCCACAAGTAAGTAGAGATCTGCCTCTCTCCTGGGGTAAGTGCTCTCTCTGAGCAGATAAGAAAAAGGGGACATGGGGTATGACCCATAGGCAAAAAGGGCCGATTAGATAAGTAGTAATTACCCCTCGCAAAACTGCCTTGGCTGTCTCCCAAAAGAGAAGTGGATCATTAAGATGTTGTGACTTGTGAGTTGGTATCTAGATATGTTTGCCAGTGTTTCATTAGGTGCCTGTGTAGGTTTACCTCTTTATATAGATCATTTTGGAATCTCCATTTTACTGTGGATGATGTGTATCTAGCAGTGGAGATTTGAATAGAAATAGGGGCATGGTCCGAGAGGGTGAAGGTGTGGATTTTAGTGTCCCTAATTCTAGAGCTAAATTTGTATAAGATAAGAAACATGTCAATGCGTGAAAGTGTGTCTTTGGATGTGATTAGGCATGTAAAATCACGTATGTCCGGGTTCCTTTCTCTCCATATGTCTTTTAGGTGTAGTGTGTGTGTGAATTTTATCAAAAGTCTGGAGTCTGGTATTTAGGTCCTGGGGTCGATTTAGTGTGTAGTTGTAGGTTTTTAAATCTAACTACTGGCACTTGTGGTGCTATGTATAGGTCACCCCCCAAAATGATAGCGTCACTCTGTGTAAAAACAGGAATGTAAAGCTTAAGAACCGGCCCATTTTTGGTTGATAACCTGGTTTATGCTTGCTTATTGGTTTTCTAAATGTAGCCACCAATAAGCAAGCACTATCCAGGGTGCTGAACCTAAAATAGGTCGACTCCTAAGCCTTACATTCTTGGTTTTTAAATAAAGATATCTAGAGAATGAAGAAAATTGATAGTAGGAGTAAATTAGAAAGTTGCTTAAAATTGCGTGCTCTATCTGAATCATTAAAGTGAAGGTAAAGTTTTCGGGAAATGAAAGCAGTAGTGTGTTAATTGGTCAAAATATAGCAAGATCGCTAAGTTTGTAGGACATATTTCTGTATATATAAATATAAAATAAATACTTTTTCTTTACGTGTCCGGCCGATTAAAGCTCCTCCTTCCAGTTATTTCCTGCTTTCTTGGTGTATTACGTATAGAGCGTTGCCACCCGCTCTATACGTATGGTAAATGCGCGTTCGCGATTTTCTTAAATCTTGCGCATGCGCACATTACACCTCAACCTCAATTTGCGCCTGTGCGACTAAAAACTATTACCATTGCTTGAGTGAAGGCGATTTGCGCATGCGCAAAGCTGGAACGAGCACGGCTTATAAGATACAGGAAGTGTATCTAACGCATACGCAGAACAAATAGTTATGCAGTGACGTCAAATGACGGCCGCCTAACGGCCAGACAGATAATTGGATACTAGAACAACGTGACCTGGCTGCCAAAAAAAAATAAAAAATACGGGCAGATTACAGAACGAGGAGAATAGAGTTAGAAAAAGCGGATAAAACGGTAAATATTGATTTTGAACGAAATTGATGAATTAAACTACCATTATTTTTTAGGCTATTTACATTTGAAATGATCGAAAGATGCTAACTTTACCTTCACTTTAAAGAAAAAAATTGGGTTAAGTATCCCTTTAAGGTTAGTTTGGCAACCCAGTTGACCCACCCTATGTGTTCTTTCCACTTCATAAGGAGTGTCATCTTCTGATATTTTTAAAAATCTAGGAAGTATCAGTTCAGCAAAGTTCATGAGTGTGGTATAAGGTTCGGATTCCGGCAGACCTACTATTCTCAAATTGATCCGGCGTGACCAGTTTTCCAGGTCATCAACTTTGGCCATGAGAATCTTGTTCTGTCTTTGTAAGTTTGTCACATTAATAGCTGTTTAGTGTTATCTACCCTCCATCTCTGTGACTCTTTGCTCAACTTGAGCCAGTCTTGTGTTGAATTCTTTGAATTCTGAGTTAAGGGAGTCCATTCAAGTCTAGAGTCTATCAATTTTCGGTAAGAAGAGGGCCGATAATCGTGACACAATTTGATGAGAGTCTTGAAGGTCATAAGTGTCACTATCTTGCATGGTTTTTTTCTGATCCTGATGCATCAGCGGAGTGCTTAGATTTTCTTTCTGTGTTTCTTTGCCTGTGACACATTCTGTTGGTCTGTTTATTATAAGTATTGTAATACGTGAGCATACATGACTCTGGTATATTCACGCTTTACTCAGAAGGGCAGCGTAGTACATGTAGTTTATAATAATCACTGCATCTCAGCAAGGTTCAACAGGGACTCAAAGGTGGGTTTTAATCATCTAAATTGCATCAGCCATGTGGGTAGACGTTTTGCTGTGCATATATAGCATGGGTATAGGCCCTGTTGTGGAGAAGGGCTATCCTTCAAGTGCTTTCATACTTCTTATATTACGCAGGGTAAGATTATCCACTCCCCAGTTGGGCCTGTGATGTGTACTTCCAGCCGATCTTCATACTCCAAGGTAGTACCTCCTGCTGGCTTTATCCCTTTTCCTTCCCCTGACTATTTTGCGAGCCCTGGGTGTCAGATGTGAGCGAAGAGTATCTTATCTTTTGGATCCAATGGCGGAGGCATTGTATACTGCCTCCAGCAATGCGATTTAGGCTCCGCTGCTTGTCCGGTTTGTTCCCACACCTAGATGTAACTGCTGGGCTAAGTTTGAAATGGCTCTTAGGTGATTTTAGGAGCTTTGATGCAGAGCCTTCCGCTAAGCCTGCCCACTGAAAGTCCTAGTATTGAAAATTTTTAATGTCCGCACTGGTGCTCCTATATTCTTTTTGTTCTTTGCAACTTTAAGCAAAAAAGATGAAATATCAGGTTCAACATCAGTTGAATATTCATCACCAGAGGAAACTTCACCATTTGAAGACATAACAGTATCCCTGGTTTCAGGGCACAAAGAATTTGTAGAAGGTAAAATCTAAACTGATTTTTTATGCTTGTTTGAATGCTGGAAAGCAGCCAGTGCCTCAGAAACTGCAGCCTTAATAACATTTTTCACAGTAGGTGAGACATTGATAATATTATCCTGTAATGAACAAACAGAAGCACACCTAATAATAGAACAATAAGCGCACCAAATAATGGAAGAAAGGTGTTCAGGAGACTCAGTTTCTCAGGTAGATTTAGGGACAGAATCAGACTGCTCCATAATAGCATATGACAAAGCAATACAATAAACACCATAACCCCCTTAAAAAGCTCTTGAGGAATGGAAATCACTTACATTTCCTAAGTAGCTTTTTAAATAAACTCACTAATCTGAACTGCAAAACAAAGCAGGTAACATTAACATTACTTCTTGACAATGTTGTGCATTGTGGACACAGGAACATTAAGATCTAGATGGACTGACCTTGAGATTGTCCATGCTTTTCCACAATTTTTGTTCTCAAATCCTCAGACAATGCTGATCTTTCTCTTCTCCATGCTCAGTGTGGCACACATAGATACACAACAGAAAGCTTGAGTCAAATTTTCACCATTTTAACTGGTTGCCGGTGTGATTTCTATATTTTCAGCACCTGTTAATTGATACAGGTGAGTTTAGCTACAAATTACAGGAGCATCACAAACTTAAAATGCAATTTTTCTTTACAGTTTTAAAAATGTGCCAATAATTTTGCCCAGTCCATTTTTGGAGTTTTGCTTGAAATGTGTCAGATTTGGCTTTTTTTCTCCATACCAATACAAACAAAAGAAATAAACATGAGACTGCCTAAACATTTTTAATTGCAACAATATTTTGGGCGAAGTGCTGCATTATCTGCCAGATATATATTTTTGCCCATGACTGTACAGTATATATTAGCTAATATATATACAAACTAAAAAGTGTCAATAACATAGCTATAGAGTATCTAAATGTTAATAAATAATACTTACCAATAGTCTCTCGTTCACCAGCAAATAAGCAGCAGATAGCCAAACCAGTACTGAAACATATCAACAGAGGTTATGGAATAGGGGTATATTGTAGATCTATAGAGGGAGGCAAAAGACAAATCCCTGCAACCAATTATGGAAGGTTTATGAAAATTTTCCCATGAGGTGAAAAAAGAATTACAAATCATACCTCATTTACATCTCTCTGACAAGCACTGTACAATACAGCTCCACTTGTAATCTAGATCTTAAAGGGACATGAAACCCAATTTTTTTCTTTTGTGATTTAAAAAGAGTATGCCATTTTAAACAACTTTCTAATTTACTTCTACTATCTCATTTGCTTAATTCTCTTGACATACTCTGATGAAAAGCATATCTAGATAGGCTCAGTAGCTGCTGATTAGTTGCTGCACATAGATGCTTTGTGTGATTGGCTCCCACATGTGCATTGCTATTTCTTCAATAAAGGATATCTAAAGAATGAAGCAAATTAGATAATAGAAGTAAATTGGAGTGTTTTTTAATATTGTATTATCTACTTGAATCATGAAAGAAAATATTTGGGTTTAGTGTCTCTTTAATGTCCCTTTTAAACAGCCTACTGGTTGGAAGTTCTTCAGTTAGGAGCTAAAAAAAAATAAAAGTTTCAGCTGTTACTTTACTATAAGCTGTCCTGTGTTAGATTGGTGCATACATATTTTTGAGCACACTATAAAATAATATAATGCTTAGTTTAAGATATAAACACATAAATAAAGAAAATTGCATTCACTGGGTACATTTCTAAATAATTAAACACTTAATTAAAATATTCTATTAAGTGTGCTTTTTCTTTTTTTAATCTAAATTTAACTTTTAACTCTTTATTTAGACGTTACTCCATCTATCACAATTTTATACTTGGGCACATGGTAATGTATAATCTCAGCCTGCTGTCCACTTGTAAAAATAGGAATAGACTTCTAGAAATGAGTAATTTCCCAAAAGAAAATTGGAAATTCTACCAGCCAATTCCAGTTGACCTGCCATCAATCAGTGTTAAATTCTCTAGAGCTATTGCTGAAGGGTATTGCTATTGTCGAAAGATTTTACCTAGTGACTAATGGTATATTACAAATACATTTAAATACTATGGAAATGCAAAGATTCTAATTATCTGAAAAGTTCCAACAGCTTTTCAAGAAACCAGTAAATTAAGTGAAATGTCTATAAACAAGATTATCCATCAATTGCTTTAGCATAATAGTAAATGTGAGAAAATTAAGAAAACATGCAACATTTGTTATTTATATTTATCCACAACTGAATTTTGTGTGTATATACAGTATATCTATTTATCTATCTATCTATCTATCTATCTATCTATCTATCTATCTATCTATCTATATATATATATATATATATATATATATAAAATTAATTAATTTGTATGTGTTTAATGGGTTACTACTTAACATTATTAAATACATAATAAAAAATATGTCATTTGACATTTCTATAAAGTAAAAATATCTAGAACAGACTATGTGCTGTTTTTTACCCTGCATTGTGTAATCTGTTGGCTTTTTAAAGAACAAAATTAATAATAATTATGTACAAATTCATTGTACATTTCTGACATGTCTCATAATCCAAAGAATGTGATGAAAATGCAAAAATATGGCATCAAATTTCAAATGTAAATCAAGTCCTGATATAAAAAAAAAAAAGGTTTATTTCTTGATACACAGAGAATACTGATAAAATATCCTTATTGTTTGAGATAAGCAGAAGTCTCATTACAGATTCAAACTGTTCAAGCCAGAGAATGAGCATTTATAAAAAAAAAATGAGATTTTGCATTCAGCTTGGCCGAGCATTGCAATTCCAAGTCTTAACTGTTATAGACATTGTAGATAAGAGAGATGATACGATTTTTGTGAGTGTGACATATAAATGTATTTGTTTATATCCTTCCCTCCATACAGCCTGCTTTATGAATAGAAACTGCTATATTTAAAGTAAAAAAAAATCTTATGGTGGCACTTAACACTAGTATAAACTGACTTCCTCTTATTCTGAAAAATATGCCATATCCTGGTGAAACCACATATTTTTTATGAACAGTGGGCTTCAACAGCCCACTGATTTATTATATTGTATTCACAGGAAAAATACATTTGGATTCAAACTTAGGGGCCGATTTATCATGGCCCGTATTGTGCCTAATGCACCTGTTTCTACACGAGCCTTCAGGCACGCCGGAAACAGGAGTAAGAAGCAGCGGTGTTTAGAACGATGCTCCTTAACTGGTCCGCTGCCTCTGAGGTTGCGAATATCAATCCGTCCAATCCCATACGATCGGGTTGATTGACACCCCGGCTAGAGGCCAATCTGCACCAGAACTGTTTGTGCAATGTTAAATGCCGACAACGTATGCTAAGGGTTTAAGAAGACAAATCTATGTCTGGCGGACATGATTGATACAGCGTATCATGTCCGCCAGACACTTGATAAATCGGCCCCTTAGTCTAGAGTATATTAAAAATACAAAGCATATACAATTAAGGGTTTAAAGGGAAACTAAACCCCAAAATTTTCTTTCATGATTCATATAGAGAATACAATTTTAAACAACATTACAATTTACTTCTATTATCTAATTTGCTTTTTTCTTTAGATATCCTTTGATGCAGAAATATCAATCCACATGGATGAGCCAATCACATGAGGCATCTATTTGCAGCCACCAATCAGCAGCTACTGAGCCTATCTAGATATGCTTTTCAGCAAAGGATATCAAGAAAATGAAGCACATTAGATAATAGAAGTAAATTAGAAAGTTGTTTAAAATGACATGCACTTTCTAAATCACAAAAGAAAATAATTGGGTTTCATGTGCCTTTAAGTAGACAAGTCAAAATGTAAAGGGACACTGTACTGTAAGATTAGTTTTTCTTAATTTGTTTCAGATGACTTGCTATATCAGCTCTGCAGAGTATTAAATATATGGACATTGCTTTTTTGGGTTATTTGTCCATGCAATAGTTGCTATTGTTTACTGACACCTCAGCACGTTGTTTTTAAGAACATGCCCATTTAAATGGGCTATGTCTGCTAGAAGAGAAGATCTCCTTATTGTATCTCTCTATGTATACACAAAGGCCTCTTTATCATATCTCTCTATACATTAAGGTCAATACTTAGAAAAAGCAATTGAAAAATGAAACTGTTAACCTACTACTGGGAAGTTTATTTCGGCTTATTGCATCTTGTTTACATAGCTTTTCTATACATAATACTTCATGTTTTCAGGTGGTGGTTTCCACATGCAAATTA
Organism: Bombina bombina; assembly: GCF_027579735.1. Taxonomy (NCBI): domain Eukaryota; kingdom Metazoa; phylum Chordata; class Amphibia; order Anura; family Bombinatoridae; genus Bombina; species Bombina bombina. Next base: position 894,650,575 of record NC_069499.1, read on the forward strand.
GTTATTTTAAATGACAAAATAAAGGGGAATAAGTTATTTTCAAACAATTTAATTGACTTCAATGGGTAAAATAATTGGAAGCACATTAAAGGGACAGTCTACTCCAGAATTTTTATTGTTTAGAAAGATAGCTAATTCCTTTTTACCCATTCCCCAGTTTTGCATAACCAACAGTTATATTAATACACATTTTACCTCTGTAATTACCTTGTATCTAAGCCTCTGCAGACTGCCCCCTTATCTCAGTTATTTTGACAGACTTGCATTTTAGCCAATCAGTGCTGACTCATAAGTAACTCCACGGGAGTGAGCCAAATGTAATCTATATGACCCACATGAACGTGCACTGTCTAGCTATAAAAAAAACTTTCAAAATGCTTTCAAAAAGATGAGGAGGCCTTCAAGGCCTTTTGAGCCTACCTTCAAACATATGAGCCTACCTAGTTTTAGATTTCACAATGATTACCAAGAGAACAAAACTATTTGATAATAAAAAGTACATTGGAAAGATGTTTAAAATGTCACGCCCTATCTGAGTCATGAAAGTTTAATTTTGACTAGACTGTCTCTTTAAAGGAGAGGAAAGTTTACAGTACCATGCCCCTTGACCAACTAAATGCATTTCAAAACAAACAGTATTTTTAAATGTGCGTGTGTAGCTGACTTTTGTATAGTTCACCGTGTGAATACTGCTCCACTTTGAGCCCCACTAGTGCAGTTAACACAGGGTTAATAAAAAGTTCACAACAGTTCTTCCAAGAAATGTAATATTTAGAAATAAGAGGCTTACCACACCTGTAGTGGTCCCGTTGGAGCAGATCAAATTAAATCCTCTTCTTAACAGAATCCTCCATATGCATACGGTGACTGCTTGTTCATGTAGTTCAGCGTGTATCACCAAACTTACTACAGTGCAATGAACCTCCTTCTGGTGCCGGCAACGTGTAAACCAGCAACAGCTCCTCAAATGAAACCGCTGGGACCCTCCACGCCCCCAGAGTAAACAGTGAGTAACAAATGCAACAAAGTCGCGGTCTCAATAGAAATAAGCAAGGAGAAATTTCTTAAAGGTTAAAAAGTTCCATTTAATGTATCCAATTTAAAAACGAAAAAGGTACAGCAGACAGTTGATACAGCTGACGCGTTTCCTGCCTCAAGGGCAATTCATCAGAGCTGAGAAACAAGCGTCACCAACAGCTGTTAAATCTCTAAGGGTGGTGGTCAATTCAACCAATCAAAACACATACTGTATATTTATATAGGTTTAACCTATTCACAACCTTCACCCAGAGAAACACACATATATATATATATATATATATATATATATATATATATATATATATATATATATATATATATATATATATATATATATATATATATATGAAAAACAAATATACAATATTATTTAACAACTATTTCAAACACTCATTAAAAATGTATAAAAAGAATTTGTGAACATATATTGTATGCAACTAATTTATGCTGAAGTTAAAGACACAGTACATGGAAACAGCTTCAAAAAAGATTGCGAATAACTCATAGATAAGTATAAAAGATAAATGCTCTTAAATTAATTAGAGTGCCCACAATTCAAATCCGTTACCCTGCAAGTATCATTAATCAACATAATACCCCATAAAGAGGATCTCGTCTCTAGTTGAACTGATATTGTCAGAAAATCTAGTGCCGTGTATACATCTATATCGTGGCTATCCTATTTTTTAGATGTCGTCACAGTAATATTACACATCTTAACTTTTATCAGTAAAGAGTTTTACATCACTTATCTTATTTATTCCTAATGGGGATCCTGTTTTCAGAGTATAAATCCAAAATATCTCTGATCTACTTAATGCCTGATATCTATCTCCTCCTCTAACACCTAGAGAAATTTGTTCTATTCCCTGAAATCTAAAGTAACCTAAATTACTATCATGTAGCGCAAAATGTTTTTGGTACCTCTGCTTCTATAGAGAACAAATGCTCTCTTATTCTATCTTTTAAGAATATTGAGGTAAGCCCTACATATTGAAATTTACAACAAATGCAAGTGATAAGATAAACAACATATGTAGAATTGCAATTTATACAATCCCTAATTTTATAGGATATACCTGTATTAGTCGAGACAAAACTGTCACCTATCTGTGCATACTCCCAACACTTACACGGTCTGCCACCGCATTTATAGAAGCCTACTTTCTTTGACAACCAATTACTCCTATTCTTACCATCATGATCAAACTTAGAGACAAAATAAATTCTTAGTCACCTTATCTCCTATTGTCTCTGATCTACGGGAAACAAAGTTGCAACTAGTAGAAATGGTTTGTAAATCCTCATCATTCTCTAATATAGGCAACCTTCTTTTTATGATATTACAAATATCATTATATTGTTTACTATATTTTGTGACAAAGTTGATGCCCCCATGTTCTATTTTTTTTCTGTTATTATCTTTCAATAAATTATCTCTATTGTAATCAGATACCTGCTCAGATATTTTCATTAAGTATTGTGAGACATACCCCCTATCAATAAGGCGTGCTGTTAGATCCTTAGCATATTTCCAATAGTTCTCAAGACTAGTACAGTTACGTTTCAACTTTATGTACTATCCCTTCGGTATACCCTTCTTTAAGTGTTGCGGATGTAGTGAATCCACTCTCAATATAGTGCTTCCTGTAACTTCTTTTCTATATAATTCTGTAACCACTCTATCTTCTACATGGTAAATGAGTACATCCAAATATGGTATCTTAAAAAGCCCTCTAGTTCTTGATCAGAGTCATCCCATACTATCAATATATCATCTATGTATCTAGTGTACATTTTAATGCTGTCCCTGAAATTATTATGATCACTAAATATGGCCCCAATCTCAAAGTCTGCAAAATACAAATTCGCATACGATGGGGCAAACTTAGCCCCCATTGCAGTACCTCTTAACTGTCTAAAAAATTCACTATTAAATATAAAGAAGTTATGATCTAGTAGAAAGGTTATAGCTTCTAAGATATAAGTAATAAGTTTAGAATCATACTCAGAATATTTTTCTAGCATCCTCCTAACTGCACTTATTCCTAATTCATGTGGTATACATGAATATAAAGAGACTGCATCCACTGTTACTAATTTGTAGCCCTCCTTCCATGTAAGTAAGAGCCTAAGTAAATGTTTTGTGTCTCTAAGGAAACCCGGCAAAGATTGTACTACAGGCTGAAGTTGTGCATCTACCCACTGACCCAATTTCTCCCCCAGGGAATCAATTGCAGAAATAATTGGTCTCTCTGGGGGATTTATCAGGAATTTGTGAACCTTAGGCAAAAATTTGAAAACCGGAACTCTAGGAGAATCCACATATATAAATTCACTAGTTTTGTTAGTAAGTATTGTGTTCTCTACCCCTATTTCCAATAGATGTTTCAACTCCTTTTGATATTTAAGTGTGGGATTGAAAGTTAACTTTTTATATATATGTACATCTCTTAGCTGTCTATAAGCCTCAGTTAAATACTGTTCTCTATTTAGGACCACAATAGAGCCCCCTTTGTCAGAATTAACAACAACCAAATCTGGGTTATTCTTTAGTTCATTTAACGCATTTGTTTAGTTTTTAAATTGGATACATTAAATGGAACTTTTTAACCTTTAAGAAATCTCTCCTTGCTTATTTCTATTGAGACCGGAACTTAAATGCATTTCAAAACAAATCTTTACAAGTGAGTCGCTAGCTCCTCAAACCACAAGAGATCAGCGACTCAAACAGTGACTGCATCAGAGAATGTCTCTGCAAAAAGTAATAGGACACTCTTTTGGCCAACCTACCTTCAGGGAGAGGCACCTTAGCCCATCAACTAAAGCATTTGCCACTTTGAGTGATCATGGAAGATATTCTAATGGTGTGAAATCATTTTAAGTTTTAAATACATGCATGGTTAAGCTAATGGCAGTGATCTTTTTTAGCTATGTGATTGTGATTTCTGTTTTACTTCGTTAAAGGGATATGAAACCCAAAAAAAATTCCTTTGTGATTTATACAGAGCATATATATATATATATTTTCCAATTTACTTCTATTATCAAATTTGCTTTGTTTTCATGGTATACTTTTGTTGAAGAGATTCCTAGATAGGTGTCTGGAGCACTACAGGGCAATAAACAGTGCTGCCATCTAGTGCTCTTGTAAATGGATAACATTCTTGCAAAGCTGCTGCCATAGAGTGCACCAGACATGTGCACACTCCTGAGCTTACGTCCCTGCTTTTCAATGAAAGATAAAGGGGCCGATTTATCATCGGCCTGTCTGACATGATCGACTCAGCGGATCATGTTCCGACAGACATCGAAGAATGCCGACAGCATACGCTGTCGGCATTTATCATTGCTCAAGCAGTTCTTGTGAACTGCTTGCGCAATGCTGCCCCCTGCAGATTTGCACTAGCAGAGGGTGTCAATCAGCCCGATCATATAGGATTGATGTTCACAGCCTCAGAGCAGACGGACCAGTTATGGAGCAGCGATATTAAAGGGTTACTAAACCCTAACATTTTCTTTCATTATTCAGATAGATAATACAAATTTAAACAACATTAAAATTTACTTCTATTATTTATTTTGCTTCATTTTTTAGATATTCTTAGTTGAAGAAAAAGCAATGCACATGGATGAGCCAATCACACAAGGCTTCTATGTGCAGCAACCAATCAGCAGCTACTGAGCCTATATAGATATGCTTTTCAGCAAAGAATATCAAGGAAATAAAACAAATTAGATAATAGATGTAAACTAGAAAGTTGTTTAAAATTGCATGCTCTTTTTAAATCATGAAAGAAAAAATGTGTGTTTCATGTCCCTTTAAGACAGCTGCTCCATACTGCTGTTTCCAAGGAGCCTAAAGGCTCACGCGTAAACAAGGGCATCATTCATCCATCCATGCTTGATAATTCAGCCCCATAGAGGGAACAAAGAAAATGTGATAATTAGAAAGTTGTATAAAATAACATTGCATGCTCTCTGGCTTTTATTTCGCTTGAACAAAGTTTTTTTCAGATGTCTCTGTGCTGCTTGATAGAAAAAACAGAATATAAACCATATTTGTAAACTCTTCGAAGAGATCTAAAAATATATTGTTTGTTTAATAGACATGATTGCTGTTTTTTTTCCTTCCTGGTTGTATTTGTTGCATTTAAGTATATTGCATGGCATATTTATGTGTATGTATTGATGCATTGCATGATTCTAATACTTTGCTTTTATCTCCACATTTTTTTGAATTTGTATTAGTTTTCTTCCTTATATTATATAGTTGATGCAAAATTGTAATAACCACTCTTCTAGCTATTGCTATATATTTTGTGGTTTGTGGGTATAACTCTCTGTAGAACCAGGAATAATGCAAGTAATATTGTGCATTGGTTTGTAATACAAGCGTCCAAGCACTTAGTAGCATATAGGAAAGGACATTCACTGCGCATCTCACAATAGAAACTTATGAGTTTCAAACAATTTAATTATATTGTACCAGCATTAAAGGGACATGAAACGCACATTTTTATTTCATAATTCCGAAAGAGCATTTGATTTAAAACAACTTTCCAATTTATTTATATTATCAAATCTGCCAATGATAAGAAGTATATATTTGTGTCTGCCAATCAACAGCTAACTCACAGTAGTGAACCTACCTAGATGTGTTTTTCAACAATGGACACTAACAGAACAAAGCCACTTCGATAATAGTAATCAATTGGAAAGTTCTTTTAAACCAAATTTTCTATCTGAATCATGAAACCTTCATCCACCCCATAAGGTGTTTTCTTTTAAGTCACCCTACAGTGCATTTCTAAAATGCCCACTTTATTTATTTGTGGTCTTCACCACCATGATTGTATAGTGAAGATGAATGTCTGAAAATGTCTTCCTCTAAAAAAAACTTCATCCTGCTGGCTGTAGTTTTCCAATGTGGTATGCACTATACAGAAGATTAAACCTAAAGTTAAAGGGACAATTTACTATAAAATTTGCTTCACATTAATATGTTTCAAATTAATTGTTATACCTACTGCAGAGTATATGTATAGGAAATTTGCCCTTCATGTTTATTTTTGATTTTGAAATATTTGGTTTTGCTCATCAAACAATCACCTGTTCATAAAAATAGGTTGAGACTGCAGGTAAACTACGGATCATAATGTTACCTATGTCTAACCATATTTAGGTATTGAAATTAAAATTTTGGCTCTCCACAACCAACTATTTCAATTCAAAAAGCTATGTCTCACTCCTATGCCCCACTAGGAGATTAAATAGTACTGTGGTCTCTTGATTACTTAGCTTTTCTACAGAGAATGCATTTGTTATTTATATTTTCAGTGTAGGTGGTGGTTAATATGGATAAAATCTGTTATTTCAAATAAGAAAATAAAGGTAAAGGATTGGTTTGCAAAAACAATTATATACACTACAGCCGGTAAAATGGACCACTGAGAACACAAAAAATGGTAGCAATTAGTAAGTTCATTTAAAAGTATGTCCATTTAAAATAGTAATTAATACTACTGCTGGCACAAAAATATGTTTTTTTTTTGTGTTTATTTTAATAAAGCTTACATTCTTATTGGTTGACACAGGAATCAATCAAGAAAAGGACATTGTTTGATTATTGATAGTGTAAATGTGAAGCTATTCCCACCTACAGAAAAGCCTATCCTGCTTTTAATCAAATGAACAAATCAAAGGGATCTTTTTTTATTGTATTTCAGACTAACAAAATGGCAGAAATATGTTTTAGAATTAGTCCAAAATGGATGAACATCTACTAATCAATATACTATACTGCCTCTATTACTTCTGTGCTTTATTTGTGAAAATATATTATGTTTCACAATATAAATAAGTTCTCATTGTCAACTAATTCTTCGTTATTTAAGTCTAATAAAGGACACTCAAGTCAAAATTAAACTTTCATGATTTAGGTAGAGCATGCAGTAAAAAACAACAACAAAAACTTCACCATTTACTTCCTTCAATGAAGTGTATAGTCATTTTATATGCACACTTTCACAGTGTAGGCATATATGAGTATGCGATTGGCTAATGGCTGTCACATGATATGGGGGCTGACAAATTAAGGTAAATTTTTAAATTTGTCAGATAAAGATTTGCTTATTTAAAATGCAGAGTAAGTGTTATTAGACTGTCTTGTTATTATGTACTTCATTATGGAATTCAACTGTATTTACTGGTCATTTAAAATACACAAACACTATCCCCAAAGTATGTACTGGTCAGTCTTAAGGCAGTAGACCTGGTATCTCTCAAAGTGCTATTTGATATCTTTTAAGATCAGTAATTCTTTGTCTTGTGGGTTAATCTGGGACTCAGACATTTTGATTGATCTATCAGTGCTCAAGCGGAGAACTGTTATTGTTTTTCAAGGACTGGAGTTCAGAAACAATAGCTTAGAACAAAGGTTACTGGAGAGAGCTACACTTTCACAAAATCTGCTATGTTTTGCTTCAAGATTGTGCTGGAAAATAAAAAAAGCTGTTTTGACTCATACTGTGTGTCTCATATTTATTTAGGTAATTGGTTTACGACCTGGAATCATGAGCGATGGGATTTAAATTAGGTTAATATCATTGTATCTGTGCTTTCAAAGTTGTATAATAACTGTGAAAATGACTTGTATTCCTTTGTTACAGAACCAGCGTAGCAAGGAATGTGTTGTTTTTTTTTTTTACAGAAATGTGGAAAGAAAATCAATAAACGTTTTACAAATGAGAAATTCTGTTGTTGATGAGAGATAACTAACTGAAGAAAATTGCCCCAAAATATCAAGAAACATTTACAGTGCTGGAGAATACTAACGGAATCCATTTTTCTGTAATGAGCACATCCATTTTATCATTTAGCAATTGACTCTACAGTCTAACAATCATGATAGCTACATTGTCCTGATGTTTTACTATAGTGTGTTTTTGTTTCATGCATTCATGATACAATCGGTGCAACGTTGCAAAGAATTATACATTTAAAGTCTGTTTTAAGAGTTTCTTGGAGTCAATGGAGTCGAGGCACAGGTAAGAGGGGCCCCTGTATGACTCGCTACAGATCAGGCAGCTCCAATGGACTGAACACTCAGAGAAGCTTCACAGCACAATGACGGCAACACTTAGTACTTTCCCGCCAACTCCTGTCCTAAAGTTAATATGGGTAAAAAGTACGAAGTGTTGCTGTCATTGTACTGTGAAGCTACTCTGAGTGTTTGGATACTTTTTGAGGCAAGCAGTGAGCCTCTGCTTCTATGTGCACTTTATACTATATGGACATTGCTGATGCTTTATATTGATTGAAGCTCCAATGGACTGAACAGGGGGAAAGCAGCATGCACAGGCTGTTTCTGTGGAGACGCGTGGCGATGACCCCCAGCTGGCAAAGTGCCTGTAGAGCACGGGCGGTCATAGCTGGGGATTCACTGACAAAAACTCTCCAGGCCTAAGCAGAGTTTGAAAATTTAGAAAACAAACATACAAACAAAAAAAACACAAATGTGTTTAAAAAGTATACAACTTTGTAATTATCTTATCTTATAGAATTCAAAATAAATTAGGAAAAACATTGTAACATCTTTGAATGGGATTACATATCTATCTATCTATCTATCTATCTATCTATCTATCTATCTATCTATCTATCTATCTATCATCTATTTATCTCAGTCTATTATCTATCTCTATTTATTTGTCTATCCATGTATTCGTCTATCTAGCTAGCTAGCTATCTGTCTGTCTGTCTATTTATTATCTATCTCTAACTCTGTTTATTATCTATCTATCTATCATCTATCTATCTATCTATCTATCTATCTATCTATCTATCTATCTATCATCTATCTATCTATCTATCATCTATCTATCTATCTATCTATCTATCTATCTATCTATCTATCTATCTATAAAACAGTTTTCCTGGTTAAGCACATACAATTTATCAAATGCTGTATAGTATATATTCTACAGTGTATGGAAGTGGTATCTAATATGGAATTTAAATATTTATCAATTTCTCTAGATATTTCAAGAATAGTAAGTATTTGACAAAAGCCTGTATCATATAAGGCCTCACAGCTCACTTCCTAGTATAAGTATATCGACACACACAATAACTGAGACATAGTCATTTAATTTTGGAAGGTAAACAGGCCGTCACGGCCAACTTTATTAAATAGATATAAAATAACTTTTTTTTTGAGCTGACAGACTATGGCGGCATAGAGATACTATGAGACCCATGACAACAAGAGGACAGCGGCTCCCGGACTATAGCACCCTCTGTTTTTTTGTTGGAAAAGGTACTAAGGGGTTATGAGATCTTTTGGCCAACCTACCCAATGGGAAGGGCCGACAGGCGAGCCTGAGGATATTCGCCCTTCCTTCAGCTTGGCCATCACTCCCCCCATTCTCACTCTCCTTTTTTCTTGTGCAACCTGCCGCTGCCTCTCGCCGCTAGGGTACTGTACTCTCCTAACCTAAGGCACAAAGACCACTAGACGCTCAGACCGGCTAATCAAATGCGGGTGGCACCTATACTACCATAATGGACTTACTTGCAATGGCTCTGATTAGAACCTTTCTGGCCATTATACTACTAAACGTTACCTCTTGCCGCCATAAGGGAGGGTGGGTGGGGAACTCGTCCACTTCAGGATCCAGGAAGAAGAGGCTGGAACTTTCCATGCATGGTCTTTCAAGGTAGGAAACCTCCCCTTTTTCTTTGCAACAATGTTTCCCACTAGGAACCACTTATTCTCCTGTCTCTTTCCCTTGCTGCCTATATCCTTATAACACTACAGGCCCACTGCAGGTATTTACACTAACTTTTTGTGTGTTGATGAATTGCTGTAGAAGAAATCATCTAATAGAACATTGTGGATCAAAATGTCGCTGCATATCAGTTGTCATGAATTGGGAAGAAGAAAGCAATACAATCTGAAAGGAACTCTAAAAGAACACCGAAATGTAGTAAAATAACTAAAGGGAGGCAGGGAATAACCTTAAAGAGACAGTAAGGTCAAAATTAAACTTTCATGATTTGGATAGAGCATACAATTTTAAACAACTTTCAAATTTACTTCTGTTATCAAATTTGCTTTGTTTTCTTGGTATCTTTTATTGAAGAGTAAAACTTGGTAGAATGGTTGGGGAATGGTAAATAAAGGGAGTATTTATATTTTTAAACAATAACATTTTTGGTGTTTACTATCCCCTTAATGCTATGTTTATAACATGCATTTTCAACATGTTGACTCCTGTCTTATCATCTACAACAGTTGATGAGATATTTTAATAGCTTCTCTCTTTTTATTTATGCAAATTATGACAGTTAGGGGAGTCTCCCTAAGTGTGATGTGGGAATCCAGACATGGACCCGTTGCTCAGTGTGCCTAGAGGGATATGGCTGCACCTCACTGACGAGGCCCACAATAGGCCGAAACGTACGTCTGGGGTTTTGCCGTTTCTCTCGTTCAGAGAGGGATTACCTGGCATTTCGGTGCTGGACTGTACTGTGAAGTCAGGATCAGACTGATATGCTACAGGAAAGTTCTTCTTTGTGAAAGGCACATATTGAGCAAAAAGAGGCTGCTTCTAGGGTGGTAACTAGCCATAGAACAAGCTATTATGCTATTGTTCATTCCCAGGTTGAGAGCTTTTCTCATTTTATTTATGCAAATTATGACACTTAGGGAAGTCTCCCTAAGTGTGATGCGGGAATCAAGATGTGGACCCGTTGCTCAGTGTGCCTAGAGGGATATGGCTGCACCTCACTGACGAGGCCCACAATAGGCTGAAATGTACGTCTGGGGTTTTGCCGTTTCTCTCGTTCACAGAGGGATTGCCTGGTATTTCGGTGTTGGACTGTACTGTGAAGTCAGGATCAGACTGATATGCTACAGGAAAGTTCTTCTCTGTGAAAGGCACATATTGAGCAAAAAGAGGCTGCTTCTAGGGTGGTAACTAGCCATAGAACAAGCTATTATGCTATTGTTCATTCCCAGGTTGAAAGCTTCTCTCTTTTTATTTATGCAAATTATGACACTTAGGGAAGTCTCCCTAAGTGTGATGCGGGAATCCAGACGTGGACCCGTGCTCAGTGTGCCTAGAGGGATATGGCTGCACCTCACTGACGAGGCCCACAATAGGCTGAAATGTACGTCTGGGGTTTTGCCGTTTCTCTCGTTCACAGAGGGATTGCCTGGTATTTCGGTGTTGGACTGTACTGTGAAGTCAGGATCAGACTGATATGCTACAGGAAAGTTCTTCTCTGTGAAAGGCACATATTGAGCAAAAAGAGGCTGCTTCTAGGGTGGTAACTAGCCATAGAACAAGCTATTATGCTATTGTTTGCTCCCAGGTTGAGCACTTCTCTCTTTTTATTTATGCAAATTATGACACTTAGGGAAGTCTCCCTAAGTGTGATGCGGGAATCTAGACATGGACCCATTGCTCAGTGTGCCTAGAGGGATATGGCTGCATCTCACTGATGAGGCCCACAATAGGCTGAAACGTACATCTGAGGTTTTGCCGTTTCTCTTGTTCAGAGAGGGATTGCCTGGTATTTCGGTGCTGGACTGTACTGTGAAGTCAGGATCAGACTGATATGCTACAGGAAAGTTCTTCTCTGTGAAAGGCACATATTGAGCAAAAAGAGGCTGCTTCTAGGGTGGTAACTAGCCATAGAACAAGCTATTATGCTATTGTTCGCTCCCAGGTTGAGCGCTTCTCTCTTTTTATTTATGCAAATTATGAAACTTAGGGAAGTCTCCCTAAGTGTGATGCGGGAATCCAGACGTGGACCCATTGCTCAGTGTGCCTAGAGGGATGTGGCTGCACCTTACTGACGAGGCCCACAATAGGCTGAAACATATGTCTGGGGTTTTGCCGTTTCTCTCGTTCACAGAGGGATTGCCTGGTATTTCAGTGCTGGACTGTACTATGAAGTCAGGATCAGACTGATATGCTACAGGAAAGTTCTTCTCTGTGAAAGGCACATATTGAGCAAAAAGAGGCTGCTTCTAGGGTGGTAACTAGCCATAGAACAAGCTATTATGCTATTGTTCATTCCCAGGTTGAGCGCTTCTCTCTTTTTATTTATGCAAATTATGACAGTGTCAGGAATTGCTATTCCACCTTTATGCTTCAAGTACCTTAACTAACAATACCTCCTTAACATCAGTCCTACCCCCTAACCTATTTAAGCTGGCTTCTGACGTCAGCCAGGTGCTTAGTGATTGAGTTTTCTACCTAGCTGAGCTATAGTTCCTCATTCGAAGAAACCTAAGCTAATCCTAGTTATATTCAAGTATTCTGGACTAATACTCGAGTTCAAACACTCAGATCGTCAAGGGAACTCTTCAAGACAAATTGCTTGACATAAGTTTATCCAACATCGGAATTCTCATCTGCTCTCTGAGGATTATTACATTTGCCCGCTCATCAGCCCCTCAGGGAGAGATCACTGTAATCATACCCGTTCAGTCTTTCGTTGAGTTCAGCAAGTCGGGCTGTGTCTTTTGGTGACGTCAGATGCTCTCCGCTGTTCCGTGCAGCATAACTATCAATCACCGACATCAGCTGTTTCCCAGAGTCATTTCAGCATCCCTCAAGCTAGCGCATCTCCGCTCAGCTTACTTACAGGACTCTCCTTCATGCATTATGAGTTTGACAGATTACAGTAAGCTGAACCCTTACTCATACTGGGACTTGATTAATAATCTGTACTTTGTAGCACTAATCAAGTAATTGCAGATTTATTCTTCACAATACTATTCTTCCACGTTACATACTAGTTGTTATTGTATATATAATTCAGAACAACAATTTCTTTATTAACTAACTTGGAGCCTTTGAGATTACCATTTCACATATGCTAATCAAGCGCTAAGTGATACAAAAAAACTATCTTATCCACAGTTGCAGATCCATAAAAACAGTCGACCAGAACCCTTACACTTAGGGAAGTCTCCCTAAGTGTGATGCGGGAATCCAGACGTGAACCCGTTGCTCAGTGTGCCTAGAGGGATATGGCTGCACCTCGCTGACGAGGCCCACAATCATTTTTTCATATATCTATTGAAATGTTATAAGTAACTATGTATGTATATATATATATATACAGTCATCCTTTCTTTCTGTTTTTTTCTGTTTTTTTCTGTGATTTTGCCAAGTAATATGTAAGAATGATAAATGACCTTTTTTTTACCACTAGAGGGTGTTAAAGAGTTCAATGTTGAAATAGAATGTGTAAAATTCACCTGTATAGGTAATTATCACCTCCCCCAAGGTGGGTATATAAGGAGTGGTTATAGGTCTTGTTTTTAATCACATGATTAAGGTCATCTGACCGAAACGTTGTGTTTTTGTGCTGTGTTTGGAGATGTCCCAATAAAGATACACTTTTAACTTACCTTTGGATGGTGCTGTTCTATTTGTGGATTGGAGGCCCACAATAGGCCGAAACGTACGTCCGGGGTTTTGCCGTTTCTCTCGTTCAGAGAGGGATTGCCTGGTATTTCGGGGCTGGACTGTACTGTGAAGTCAGGATCAGACTGATATGCTACAGGAAAGTTCTTCTCTGTGAAAGGCACATATTGAGCAAAAAGAGGCTGCTTCTAGGGTGTTAACTAGCCTTAGAACAAGCTATTATGCTGTTGTTCAATCCCAGGTTGAGCGCTTCTCTCTTTTTATTTATGCATATTTTAATAGAATTCAGCAATAAACAGAAAAAGCATTGTAAAATCTTGGCTAATATATGGTGCAGACGAGTATGATTGTGCAAGGCACAGTTGTAGATCAAGAACTCTATCCTCTTGCTGCTAAGCTGATATTGAGCTTTTTTTGCTACTCACATGTAAACACTATTGTCAGCCATATATCAGGGAGTGACCCACACGAATTATATATTTTATTTTTTTCTGCAGACCCAGCAGATTCAGAATATACATTTATTATATTTATATTCAATTGCATGTGAGAAGGCTGTAACAAAAATGTAAAAAATAATGTATATAACATGTAAATATCAGGGAAAATATCCAGATGAACACTGTTGCTATGGTGATAATTTTTTACGAAATTGCTATCAAGGGTAGCCCACACAGGCTTTTTGAGGTTTAATAAAAACTAGAGTGTCTTATTTGTGTTAAAACAAAATCACATTTGATTATATTTGTATATGTAAATAAATGTTGATATTTAAATAGAAAAATTACTCCAACTAGTCCTATACCTTGCCCAACAATAAATAATACATATAACAATATATTTATAAAGTGAAACACTTGCATAGTTTAAAAACTTTAATATCCTAATGGGAACTAGGCCTCAATGAGCTTCTTTTTCTTCTTTTACACCTAGTTGAGCATGATGTAATTTTGAGAATTTATCGAAAGCTTCTGACAGTGTTCTAACTGTTTGCACATTCAATGGAAAACAGGTGTTATATAGCACTTTTCGGCTTCTACTATTTTCTATGGGGTGCCAATGCACCATAGACAACTGTCGATAAGCGTTAAGGCTTCCAACAGCAATTTTTCAGTTTTGCGACCTTGCATGAATTAATTTACGGCTCAATGGAAACGAGAACTAAATTGGTTCAATTTGATACAGCTTAATATAAATGGAAAGTTGCAATTTTTTTATTAAAAATGGTCAAACATTTGTTCTTCAATGAACAAACTTCTGATATTATATCTAAATTATATCCACTGGGATATGCATGTCAAGATTTCCCTTGAGATATGAGCTTAAAGGGAAAAAAAATCTAATTTCATGCACTTTTTTTCATTTGTATACAATAGGTGACAAAAAGACAATATTATAAATGAACAGCAGTCAATCTTCATGTTTTTCAACGTGATTTTCAACAGCTTGAAACTTTCTTTTCCTGCTACAGTTTAATTTCCTGCATAATTAATGGATGAATGAATTAAATTAGTAATCAAATCTGCATAATGGCTTTCTCCATGTTTCTCCAGCTGAAAAACATTTCAGGTGCTTAAAAACAAGATTCTGAAAGAGGGACAGTGTCTTTTATTTCCATAATGCCAAAAGTAGGCAGAATGCAGAATAACTGTTAATATGCAATTTTTAAAGAGAGGTCCCATATCAAAGTAGTGTTAGACGGATAGATTTTCTAATCAAGCACCTAATATTTCTGCTTTGTCACTTGGAAAATGTGTTTCATTTAGATTGACCTTCTCCTTGCAGCTGTGTATGAAGCAATTATTCCTTTCCAAACTTTCTGCAACCATAGAGAAAGAAAATGAAATGGACTAAATATTTTTTTTTCTTGATCATTTATAAATAGTTTTACTGCATGACTTTATTTTAAAGAAACACTCATTTAATTTGAATCATTATTGCTGCTGTTTTCAGAACGATTTTATCCCCTTCAGCATTTTAAGCAACTGGCTAGAGAGGAGTTACTATGAAAATGTCTGGCAATCGGACTAGTCAAATGATAAATCATTGCAGTGGTTTCCCTATGATGTTACATTCTGTGTTTTGTATAATTGACTGCCAGTCAGAAACTGCACTGAAGTTTTTATAGGCTCTTTAAAAAGGAATATTAGACAGCACAGCAATATATAGGTATATATACAGTGGGGCAAAAAAGTATTTAGTCAGCCACCAATTGTGCAAGTTCTCTCATTTAAGAAGATGAGAGAGGCCTGTAATTTTCATCATAGGTATACTTCAACTAGAGAGACAAAATGTGGAAACAAATCCAGACAATCACATTGTCTGATTTGGAAAGAATTTATTTGCATATTATGGTGGAAAATAAGTATTTGGTCACCTACAAACAAGCAAGATTTCTGGCTCTCACAGACGTGTATCTTCTTTTTTAAGATGCTCCTCTGTCCTCCACTCTTTACCTGTATTAATGGCACCTGTTTGAACTTGTTATCAGTATAAAAGACACCTGTCCACAACCTCAAACAGTCACACAAACTCCACTATGGTGAAGACCAAAGAGCTGTCGAAGGACACCAGAAACAAAATTGTAGACCTGCACCAGGCTGGGAAGACTGAATCTGCAATAGGCAAGCAGCTTGATGTGAAGAAATCAACTGTGGGAGCAATAATTAGAAAATGGAAGACATACAAGACCACTGATAATCTCCCTCGATCTGGGGCTCCACGCAAGATCTCACCCCGTGCGGTCAAAATGATCACAAGAACGGTGAGCAAACATCCGAGAACCACACAGGGGGACCTAGTGAATGACCTGCAGAGAGCTGGGACCAACATAACAAAGGCTACCATCAGTAACACACTACGCCACCAGGGACTCCTGCAGTGCCAGACATGTCCCCCTGCTTAAGCCATGTCCGGGCCCGTCTGAAATATGCTAGAGAGCATTTAGATGATCCAGAAGCGGATTGGGAGAATGTCATATGGTCAGATGAAACCAAAGTAGAACTGTTTGGTAGAAACACAACTCGTCGTGTTTAGAGGAGAGAGAATGCTGAGTTGCAACAGAAGAACACCATACCTACTGTGAAGCATGGGGGTGGCAACATCATGCTTTGGGGCTGTTTCTCTGCAAACGGAACAGGACGACTGATCCGTGTACATAAAAGAATGAATGGGGCCATGTATCGTGAGATTTTGAGTGCAAACCTCCTTCCATCAGCAAGGGCATTGAAGATGACATGTGGCTGGGTCTTTCAGCATGACAATGATCCCAAACACACTGCCCAGGCAACGAAGGAGTGGCTTCGTAAGAAGCATTTCAAGGTCCTGGAGAGGCCTAGCCAGTCTCCAGATCTCAACCCCATAGAGAACCTTTGGAGAGAGTTGAAAGTCCGTGTTGCCCAGCGACAGCCCCAAAACATCACTGCTCTAGAGGAGATCTGCATGCAGAAATGGGCCAACATACCAGCAACAGTGTGTGACAACCTTGTGAAGACTTACAGAAAATGTTTGACCTCTGTCATTGCCAACAAAGGATATATAACAAAGTATTGAGATGAACTTTTGATATTGACCAAATACTTATTTTCCATCATAATTTGCAAATACATTCTTCCCAAATCAGACAATGTGATTGTCTGTATTTGTTTCCACATTTTGTCTCTCGTAGTTGAGGTATACCTATGATGAAAATTACAGGCCTCTCTCATCTTCTTAAGTGGGAGAACTTGCACAATTGGTGGCTGACTAAATACTTTTTTGCCCCACTGTATATATATATATATATATATATATATATATATATATTTATTGACCAGGGTGCTCAGCAACATATTTCATAGATCTCCAACAAAAGCAGGCACTCACCGGGTTTGAAGTGGCAAAAAACGTTTAATCCAACAGAGTGACAGGGGTGAAACCCCAAAACGTCACTCTGTTGGATTAAAAGTTTTTTACCACTTCAAACCCGGTGAGTGCCTGCTTTTGTTGGAGGTATATATATATATAATTACTCCAGCACAGCAGAGCACACTCTCACTTCCAGGTCAGCTGCCAGGGTGCAAGCAAGCAAATTGACAGTCCAAAAAATGTGAGAAGGCTGAACGGTTCATCCAAAGAGGATATCCTACAAAGGATATCAATGAATTATACAAGGAGACACAGAATTTAACACAACAAGGTGTATTATCAGCACAGAGGGCTAAAAATAATGAACCTGAAGGAAGGGAGAATATCAAGAGATTGTTCTTTACCACCAATACTCTCCTGACAAAAGGAATATTAATGAGGACCTGAAATCGCATTGGACTGTTGTCAATACAGATCCAACATTACCTTTTAAAGATTATGGACCACCGATGATTGGCTAATAGTTACATTGTAGCTAGCTTCGGATTTATTTTTATTTTACAGGCAACTTTGTATTTATTTTAACTAGGTACAATAGCTATTAAATAGTTATTAACTATTTAATAGCTACCTAGTTAAAATAAAGACAAATTTACCTGTAAAATAAAACCTAACCTATGTTACAATTACACCTAACACTAAACTATAATTAAATTAATTCCCTAAACTAAATACAATTAAATACAATTAAATACAATTATCTAAAGTACGAAAAAAACCCACTAAATTACAGAAAATAATAAAATAATTCCAAGTTTTTAAACTAATTACACCTAATCTAATCCCCCTAATAAAATAAAAAAAGCCCCCAAAGTAATAAAAAGCCCTACCCTATATTAAATTACAAATAGCCCTTAAAAGGTCCTTTTGCAGGGCATTGCCCCAAAGTAATCAGCTCTTTTACCTGTAAAAAAAGTACAATCCCCCCCAACATTAAAACCCACCACCCACACACTCAACCCTACTCTAAAACCCACCCAATACCCCCTTAATAAAACCTAACACTAACCCCTTGAATATCACCCTACCTTGAGAAGTCTTCACCCAGCCGGACCGAAGTCCTCAATGAAGCCAGGTGAAGTGGTCCTCCAGACGGGCAGAAGTCTTCATCCAGACGGTATCTTCTATCTTCATCCATCCATCCGGCGTGGAGCGGCTCCATCCTCTTCAAACAAAGTCCAACTGAAGAATGAAGGTTCCTTTAAATGACGTCCTCCAAGATGGCGTCCCTTGAATTGCAATTGGCTGATAGAATTCTATCAGCCAATCAGAATTAAGGTAAAAAAAATCCTATTGGCTGATGAAATCAGCCAATAGGATTGAAGTTCAATCCTATTGGCTGATCCAATCAGCCAATAGGATTGAGCTGGCATTCTATTGGCTGATTGGATTTTTTCTACCTTAATTCCGATTGGCTGATAGAATTCTATCAGCCAATCTGAATTCAAGGGACGCCATCTTGGATGACATCATTTAAAGGAATCTTCATTCTTCAGTTGGACGTCGTTTGAAGAGGATGCTCCGTGTCGGATGTCTTGAAGACGGAGTTGCTCCGCGCCGGATGGATGAAGATACCGCCTGGATGAAGACTTCTGCCCATCTGGAGGACCTCTTCTGGCTGACTTGGATGAAGACTTATGCCCGTCTGGAGGACCACTTCGCCAGGCTTCGTTGAGGACTTCGGGCCCGGCTGGGTGAAGACTTCTCAAGGTAGGGTGATCTTCAAGGGGTTAGTGTTAGGCTTTATTAAGGGGGTATTGGGTCGGTTTTAGAGTAGGGTTGGGTGTGTGGGTGGTGGGTTTTAATGTTGGGGGGTATTGTACTGTTTTTACAGGTAAAAGAGCTGATTACTTTTGGGCAATGCCCTGCAAAAGGCCCTTTTAAGGGCTATTTGTAATTTAATATAGGGTAGGGCTTTTTATTATTTTAGGGCTTTTTATTTTATTAGGGGGATTAGATTAGGTGTAATTAGATTAAAAACTTATAATTATTTTATTATTTTCTGTAATTTAGTGTTTTTTTAGTACTTTAGATAATTGTATTTAATTGTATTTAGTTTAGGGAATTAATTTAATTATAGTTTAGTGTTAGGTGTAATTGTAACATAGGTTAGGTTTTATTTTACAGGTAAATTTGTCTTTATTTTAACTAGGTAGCTATTAAATAGTTAATAACTATTTAATAACTATTGTATCTAGTTAAAATAAATACAAAGTTGCCAGTAAAATAAAAATAAATCCTTAGCTAGCTACAATGTAACTATTAGTTATATTGTAGCTAGCTTAGGGTTTATTTTATAGGTAAGTATTTAGTTTTAAATAGGAATTATTTAGTTATTAATAGTAGGTTTTATTTAGATTTATTTAAATTATATTTAAATTAGGGGGTGTTAGGGTTAGGGTTAGACTTAGATTTAGGGGTTAATAACTTTAATATAGTGGCAGCGACGTTGGGGGCGGCAGATTAGGGGTTAATAAGTGTAGGTAGGTTGTGGCGACATTGGGGGTGGCAGATTAGGGGTTAATAAATATAATGTAGGTGTCGGTGATGTTAGGGTTTTAGGTGCAGACATAAAAAGTGTTTCCCCATAGGAATCAATGGGGCTGCGTTAGGAGCTTTACACTGCTTTTTTGAAGGTTTTAGGTTTTTTTCCATCCGGCTCTCCCCTATTGATACCTATGGGGATATCGTGCACGAGCACGTTTTGCCAGCTCACCGCTAGATGTGGAGCTAAATTTTGCTCTACGCTCACTTTTTTGCGGCTAACGCAGGGTTTGTAAATAACGGCAATACCAGCGTTGTCTGTAGTTGAGGGGTGAGGGAAAACCACTCGTTAGCACCGCACAGCATTACAGACAAAACTTGTAATCTAGGCGACTGTTTGTTATTCACATTTTTACCTAGTCTGATGAAGGGGTGAGATCCCTGAAACGTCACTGATTTCTTGTGTGCCAATAAAGCACTATTTTCAAAAATCCAGTGGGCGCATGCTGTTTTTGAGACTATGTATTATATATATATATATATATATATATATATATATACATATATATAAAAATCAATATTTATAGGCTCTTTAAGAAAGAATATTAGACAGCACAATATATATATGTGACCCAGCAACATGCTACAAAGGGAATGCTTGATGGGCTCATTTATATATTTCCCTAACAGACCACAAAAGTGGTTATAACATAAGTGTTTCAATGGGCTATGTCTCTAAACAAAACAAAACAATGCATATTTTCCTTACAAAATGATTTTTAAATACTTTTAAAATATATATTTTGAATGCAGATTGTGACGGACACCGGCTAAAGAGGTAAAATCATTCATTTGTATTCATATATTTCCTTTCAATAAGAGATACATGATCCTATAAGTAGGCGTCTACACTAAATAAAGATAAAACTATCTCCATTTTAACTGAAACCAGGGCAGGTTTAGATAAATCAATTTTAAAAGGGAGAAAAAGTCAAAATTAAACTTTAAAGGAACATGAAACCCCAAAAAATTATTTCATCATTTAGGTAGAACATACAACTTTAAACAACTCTCCAGTTTACTTCTATTAACAAATTTGCTTAATTCTCTTGGTATCATTTGTTGAAGGAGCAGCAATGCACTACTGGTTTCTAACTTTACACATGGGTGAGCCAATGACAATCAAGGTTTTCTCTGTCACACACGCAGCCCTCTTCCCAGTACTTATATACAGATACATATTATAGAGGTTCCCTTTGTCACACACACACAGCCCCCTCCCCAGAGCTTATATACTGATGTATATTATAGAGGTTCCCTTTGTCACACACACACAGCCCCCTCCCCAGAACTTATATACAGATATATATTATAGAGGTTCCCTCTGTCACACACACAGCCCCTCCCCAGAACTTATATACAGATATATATTATAGAGGTTCCCTCTGTCACAAACAGAGACCCCTCCCCAGCACATATATACTGATATATATTATAGAGGTTCCCTCTGTCACACACACAGCCCCCTCCCCAGTACTTATATACAGATATATATTATAGAGGTTCCCTTTGTCACACACACAGCCCCCTCCCCAGAACTTATATACTGATGTATATTATAGAGGTTCCCTCTGTCACACACACAGCCCCCTCCCCAGCACTTATATACTGATGTATATTATAGAGGTTCCCTCTGTCACACACACAGCCCCCTCCCCAGTACTTATATACAGATATATATTATAGAGGTTCCCTCTGTCACACACACAGCCCCCTCCCCAGCACTTATATACTGATGTATATTATAGAGGTTCCCTCTGTCACACACACAGCCCCCTCCCCAGTACTTATATACAGATATATATTATAGAGGTTCCCTCTGTCACACACACAGCCCCCTCCCCAGCACTTATATACTGATGTATATTATAGAGGTTCCCTCTGTCACACACACAGCCCCCTCCCCAGTACTTATATACAGATATATATTATAGAGGTTCCCTTTGTCACACACACAGCCCCCTCCCCAGAACTTATATACAGATATATATTATAGAGGTTCCCTCTGTCACACACACAGCCCCCTCCCCAGAACTTATATACTGATGTATATTATAGAGGTTCCCTCTGTCACACACACAGCCCCCTCCCCAGCACTTATATACTGATGTATATTATAGAGGTTCCCTCTGTCACACACACAGCCCCCTCCCCAGTACATATACAGATGTATATTATAGAGGTTCCCTCTATCACACACACAGTCCCCTCCCCAGTACTTATATACTTATGTATGTTATAGAGGTTCCCTCTGTCACACACACAGCCCCCTCCCCAGTACATATACAGATGTATGTTATAGAGGTTCCCTTTGTCACACACACAGCCCCCTTCCCAGAACTTATATACAGATATATATTATAAAGGTTCCCTCTGTCACACACACAGCCCCCTCCCCAGTACTTATATACTGATGTATATTATAGAGGTTCCCTTTGTCACACACACAGCCCCCTCCCCAGTATTTATATACAGATATATATTATAGAGGTTCCCTTTGTCACACACACAGCCCCCTCCCCAGTACTTATATACAGATATATATTATAGAGGTTCCCTCTGTCACACACACAGCCCCCTCCCCAGTACTTATATACTGATGTATATTATAGAGGTTACCTTTGTCACACACACAGCCCCCTACTTATATACAGATATATATATATTATAGAGGTTCCCTTTGTTACACACACAGCCCCCCCCCCCAGTACTTATATACAGATATATATTATAGAGGTTACCTTTGTCACACACACATCCCCCTACTTATATACAGATATATATATTATAGAGGTTCCCTTTGTCACACACACAGCCCCCTCCCCAGAGCTTATATTCTGATGTATATTATAGAGGATCCCTCTGTCACACACACAGCCCCCTCCCCAGAGTTTATATACTGATGTATATTATAGAGGTTCCCTCTGTCACACACACAGCCCCCTCCCCAGAACTTATATCCTTATGTATATTATAGAGGTTCCCTTTGTCACACACACAGCCCCCTCCCAGAGCTTATATACAGATATATATATTATAGAGGTTCCCTCTGTCACACACACAGCCCCCTCCCCAGTACTTATATACTGATGTATATTATAGAGGTTCCCTCTGTCACACACACAGCCCCCTCCCCAGTACTTATATACTGATGTATATTATAGAGGTTCCCTCTGTCACACACACAGCCCCCTCCCCAGTACATATACAGATGTATATTATAGAGGTTTCCTTTGTCACACACATAGCCCCCTCCCCAGTACTTATATACTGATGTATATTATAGAGGTTCCCTCTGTCACACACACAGCCCCCTCCCCAGATCTTATATACTGATGTATATTATAGAGGTTCCCTCTGTCACATACACAGCCCCCTCCCCAGAGCTTATATACTGATGTATATTATAGAGGTTCCCTTTGTCACACACACAGCCCCCTCCCCAGAACTTATATACTGATGTATATTATAGAGGTTCCCTTTGTCACACACACAGCCCCCTCCCCAATACTTATATACAGATATATATTATAGAGGTTCCCTTTGTCACACATACAGCCCCCTCCCCAGTACTTATATACAGATATATATTATAGAGGTTCCCTCTGTCACAAACACAGACCCCTCCCCAGTACTTATATACATATGTATATAGAGGTTCCATTTGTCACACACACAGCCCCCTACCCAGTACATATACAGATATATATTATATAGGTACCCTTTGTCACACACACAGCCCCCTCCCCAGTACTTATTTACAGATATACAGTATATTATAGAGGTTCCCTTTGTCACACGCACAGCCCCCTCCCCAGTACTTATATACAGATATATATTATAGAGGTTCCCTTTGTCACACACAGCCCCCTACCCAGTACATACACAGATGTATATTATAGAGGTTCCCTTTGTCACACACACAGCCCCCTCCCCAGTAAATATACATATGTATATTATAGAGGTTCCCTTTGTCACACACACAGCCCCCCTATATATATATATATATATATATATATATATATATATATATATATATATATATATATGTATATATAATATAAACAAAAAATAGTTGCTACATGAAAAGGTTTACATTTATTTTAAAAGACAGGATGTGCATATTTGTGCACAGCCACATAGGATAGATTGGTCTTTTACTTTTAAAGACAACAAACGCCATTTTTATAGCGGGCCTGTGATTGCCATCATTATTAGCAAGAGATTAAGCATATAGACATATTGTTCTCAGAATAACATTATCTGTTTAAAAAAGTTACAATGTTTAAAATGTAACCTTTTTAAAGGGATATGGGACGCAAAATTCAGAGAATACCACTTTAAAAAAGTTCCCAATTTACATATTTTAGCAAATTTGCTTTGTTCCCATTTTTATGTGTTTAAGATATACCTAGGTAGGCATCTGGAGCAATAAATGGCAAGAAATAGTGCACTTACAAATGGATAAAATTCTTGCAAAACTGTTGCCATAGTGTGCTGCAGAAATGGGCCACCTCCTAAGCATACATATCTGCTTTACAACAAAAGATACCAAAAGAATGAAGACAAAATTATAATAGAAGTAAAATAGAAAGTTGTCTAAAATCTCATGCTCTATCTGAATCATGAAAAAATATTAGGTTTAATATCCCTTTAAAATAAAGTGTGAACACAACATTGTAATCTGGAAACAAACAGATGCCAGTGTTGCGTAAGTGGTTTAATTTAGAGCTTGAGAAATCATGGAAGTGCCAACCTTTTTACATTATTCAACAACAAATCTTATACAAACACACTCCGCTGCCACCTAAAAGCATGGAACTAATACATCAGTATATTTACTGTGGCATAAATGTGTAAAACTGTGGTTTAATCTGCAACCCATTCGTTTCCCCAGTACCCTATTTAATGCCTCTGTGCTCCAGCATCCTCTGTCACTCCTAGCAGCCAGTTTTAGCCCCTGTGCTCAGGCAGTATTCCTCTGTTTTTAAACCTTCACTACATGTATCCTGTCAAACCAGTATCCCAACTCAACGTTCCTTTTCTAGCACAATCGGCATAAGACCTATCCCCAGCAGCGCAACAAGTCACTGCCACCATATCTCAGCATGAACTGTCTGCTCAACAGTCACACAGCTGCTTTACTCCATTCACTAGGCCCTCTATTATAGCACGGTCATCTTACTAAACAACAGAACCTATCTCTGCAATCGTGCCACGCCCAATAACACCACCTGTCGCCAGGCATGTGCCCAGTAGCAAGTCACAGGCCCAGGTTTACAGTAGCATCCCAGGCTACAGTGACTGACCCATATACCCTAGCAGTACCACACAGTCACTGATGATATACCATAACAGTGCCACACACCAACTGCCAATATACTCAGTGAGTCACTGCCAATATACTCCATCAGCACCACTCAGACAGTGTCAGTGTGGTAGAGCTAGAGTATATTGTCAGTGACTGTGACTATTTACTCTAGCACTACCAGCCCTTGCCAATATACTCTAGCACTATCAAAGAACCACTGTCAATATACTCTAGCAGAACCACACAGCCACTCTATACAGTAGCACACAGATACTGCCTACGTACCATAGCAGTACCACAACCACACACAACCCTCACACCCCATTATCCCAGTTATGATCCCTACATCCCAGCAGCTGTGCACTGTTGTTTTCCCCTACATATGTGTGAATCTGCCCCTTTGTTGCATCCCAAAGCAAATGGCACACGCCTTACAGCCACTGCCCATACACCAGAGTGTCATCTCAAAGCAAATGGCACCATACCCCACAGCCACTGCCCATACACCAGAGTGTCATCTCAAAGCAAGTGGCACCATACCCCACAGCCACTGCCTCTACACCAGAGTGTCATCTCAAAGCAAATGGCTCTATACCCCACAGCCACTGCCCCTACACCAGAGCGACATCTCAAAGCAAATGGCACTATACCCCACAGCCATTGCCCCTACATCTGAGAGGTATCCCCAATCATATGGCACTGTACTCCCCAGTCATTGCCCCTACACTTTAGTGGCATCCCCAATAAAAAGGCACTATATCCCTGGCCCCATAGCCACTGCCCCCCCCTACACCTGGGTGGCATCCCCAATCAAATGGCACTATACAAAGCAACCACACTGCCCCTACACCTGTGTGGCATCCCCAATCAAATGGCACTATACCAAGCAGCCACTGCCCTACACATCAGCGCAATTCACCATCACCAGCAATAGTTACCGGGCTCCGACTACCACTGATGACAGCTGTCTCTGTTGCACCCACTCCACACGCACCTTTATCCCCTCACTCCGTCGCTCAGACGATATCTTCCAGTTTAACCCCTCACTAGTGATGTCCGGTTCATGAACGAATCGTTCATTTGAACCGGATCTTTTCACTGAACTGCATGAATCAGTTCACCAGACTGAACTGATTCGTTTGAAACAGTTCAGTTCCTGAGTCATCAGCAGCACTGGTAATACGATCCTAGAGTGAGTTCTGCTCTGCTAACTCCTCCTTTAATGAATCACACAGCAGAATCTCACTCTAGGATCATATTACCAGTGTTGTTGAATAAGTGTACTGTTAGCTAACTCGTTTGCAATGAATCAGTCTGTTAACAGTTCACTGATTCAAAAGAAGTGAACTGTTTGCTAAGACTCAGTGTACTGTTAACAGACAGATTCATTGCATACCAGTTAGCTAACAGTACACTGATTCAAATATCAGGTCACACTCACAGCGGTTCTCAACAGACCCCTGCATTTACATTAACCCATTCAGCATCCCATGTTTGTGTGTATGTATGTATGTATGTATATATATATATATATATATATATATATTGTTGTTCTTCCTCTATATCTAAGCTAACTTTTACTTAGCAACAGCTACAAATTATATATATATATATATATATATATATATATATACATAAACATGGGATGCTGAATGGGTTAATGTAATTGCAGGGGTCTGTTGAGAACCGCTGTGAGTGTGACCTGTTATTTGAATCAGTGTACTGTTATCTAAATGATTCATTAGAGTTACAGTACACTGAGTCATTTACATACAGCACTGCAGGAAACGAATCTGCGGCTCTACAGTTCACCTACTGAACATGAGGTAGAGCCTCTACCACCTCATGTTCAGTAGGTGAACTGGTGAATCGGTTCATGAACCGGTTCAGTTAATCGAACTGTCCGAAATGAACCGATTCACCCAGAAGAACCGAACTGCACATCACTACCCCTCACCTGCTGGCCTGAAGCAGCAGCATTCTCAGCTGAACAGTCAGCAAACTCCCAGCGATCCCCACACAGCCCCGCCCCCTGACATCAGCTACTGCCCACGGGGGAGAATTAAACATCTACAAAGGGGGGGGGGGAGAAACACAGGAACTTACTGGCAGGAGAGGGGGAGTCTGTTGCTGCTTACTTGCCTCCGGTACCGGTAGCCGGCTCCTGACCATCTTCACTTACCTGAGTCGTCGCCTCGCCTGACTCAGTAGTGCTCCTTCACCACACGTGGCCACACTGTCTGATACGCTGCTGCAGTGCCGCTTCCTCTAAATCGTGTGCGCACACCGTGTGGGTGGAGCTCAGCAGCCAGGTGAAAAGGAAGTTGGCCAGCCCGCAGGCACTTAAAGCTAACGCATTAAGTCACACTCAAGCCTCTTAACTCCTCCACCACCACCACGCGCATGCTGCCCCCGACCCCCCCCCCCCTCAACCCCCGCATACAAAAAGAAAAAAAATCCAAAGACCAAAAAAAGTATGAAGTATAATGGAGCCCCTAAGAAGCCGGGCCCTCGGCAAGGGCCGATTTGCCCGACTTGTCGGTCCGCCCCTGCTAGAGAACAAGATGGCAGCACTATTTCCTGTTATGTAGAGCTCCAGATGCCTACCTAGATATCTCTTCAACTCATGGTAACAAAGCAAATTTGATAATAGAAGTAAATTAGAAACTTTTTTTAAATTGTATACTCTGCCTAAATCACAAAAGAAAATGTTTGGGTTTCATGTCCTTTTAAATATTTTTTTTTATAGAATACTGAAAAGCATTCATAGAATAGACCATGTAATGGAAGAAAGTAAAGTCACAATAATTTGTTTTTCTTTACTAACACTTTAACATAATTAAGGATAAGGTTTTCTATTTGATATAAGTAAACAGAATTTCAGTCTTAAAGAAAAAAAACAAACTATATATTGCCACTCATTCTGTCTTGTTTTAAATTTATTTTTCAAGGTTTTACTATCTGCATTAGATTTGTTACGCATCACCTACTCCCTGACTTCAAAGTGGTTAAATTGCACATTTAAAATGCAGATAAAGCAAATGATACTCTGGAATATACAAAAGAACACATTGTAGAAGCGCAGAAAAAAATGACTTAGCTGGAGACACCTGTGGAGCGGCAACCACATGCAATAAACTTAATGTCTAGTGGAATCTGCTAATTGGATGTCATGTGTTTTTGGAAGAATATTAAGCAGATGTTTGAATTTAGTCTACGTAATGTGACTTGTAAACAAAATCACAAAATAAAATGCCACAGCATGAACTTCCAAGTATTAAAAGAAACAATGCTATGAAAGTCACTGTTTAGATTTCTGGATTACTCCGTAAACTACACAATAGCCTGACTCACTTGTACAATTTGAAGATTATGTGTCTGCTTTTTGCCATATTATATTATACGTGGTATCTTCATTGTATTCTATTAGATATAAATATATATTTTACAAACAGAGCACAGTTGATGAAACATACCTTATTTTACAAGCTATAAAAGTGTGTTCATTCATTGTACATTATATAAATTGTCTAACAAACACAGGTGAGTCAAGCTTTATAGGCTATTTCTGCCTGAAATGGCTTTTTGCTTTCAGGCCAAATTCATCAGAGTTTTTTTTTTTGAGCGAACACAATGCAAAATGCACTAAAAGCCTGCAGCCTTGAACAAGTTTTTACTAGAAAAGTTCTCGAAAAGTCCCCTTTGTTAAAGTACTTGTTATCTGGATAGAAATGGGAAGCCACATGGAACTGACATATAAAATAGCCCTTTTACACATCTTAAGGTTACAATAAAGTTCTTTTGAATTAACCCCTGTCACAGTGTGAGACAGACTTTGCACTTTGTTTGTACAGTGTGTGCCTGAGTCAGACGGCAGATCACTTTCATTTGTAGAGGAGTTAGGACTTACTTAGCAAATGTTTTTTATTTCTTTGTGCAATTTCGGATTGTAACTTCAGTGTGGTAGTAGTTGTATGGGGGGGCCAGGAGTCCATAAAAAAACAATTTTTTTAAGCAGCAGTGTATTTATGATTATTTGACAATGCTGTAAAAATTCTATATTTAAAATCATGCAGAAATGTTTCCTCCTCAATACAATGCCCTTTTGTTGCATACCAACAAGCCTAAATCCTGCATTTAACCAGATCTAATGGTATGAGTACCACAGCTTATGGTGCCACCAAGACCATATAGAGTACAGCATTTACAAAATCCATAAGTACAGCTGACAGATGGGAACATTTGTACACTATATTTGAAGTGGTGCTCTTGGTTGGGGAAAAAACAAACAAACATATGTCAACCATTTAAAAGTACTTTTCTTCATGTAGCCATCTACCCAGATCATTAATGTACAATTTTGAATTCACTGAATTATTTTTGTTTACACGTTTACAAATATGATTCTTTAAAAAATGATCTCTTAATTTCTGCAATTTTTTTTATCATGCATGTCACACACTGTTGATTTGGGGGATGCAAGGTGCATACATGTTTCCTCCTGCGAGTGTTTCTGTGGGTGTCTGTGTTTATGTCTTTGTGCTTTGGTTTTTGTCTCTATGAGTGTGTATGTATTTTTTTTCTGTGGGTCTCTCTGTGAGGATGGGTGTGTATGTCTTTGTGCCTTTTCTGTGGATGTCTGTGAGGGTGTATGCATATGTCTTTGAGCTTTTTCTATGGGTGTCTCTGCGAGGGTGTGTGTATGTTTGTCTTTGTGTATTTTCTCTGGATGCCTCTGTGAGGGTGGGTGTATATGTCTGTTTTCTGTGGATGTCTCTGTGAGGGTGTGTGTATGTATGTATGTCTGTGTTTTCTGTGGATGTCTCTGTGAGGGTGTGTGTTTTATGTGGGTGTCTCTGTGAGGGTGTGTGTATGTCTTTGTGTGTTTTCTGTGGATGTCTCAGTGAGGGTGTGTGTATGTATGTCTTTCTGTGTTTTATGTGGTTGTCTCTCTGTGTGTGTATGTCTTTGTGTGTATGTCTTTGTGCGTTTTCTGAGGCTGTCTCTGTCAGTGTTTCCTTGGGTGTATGTGCAAGTTTGAGTTTGTGTGTGTGTGTGTCCATTGTCTGTTCCTTTTTAGGACATTTTGACCTTACTACTGATTATTCACATCTTTCTACAGACTTTGAGACCTTTACGGAAGTCACCAATCCACCATTTAATCTTTAAATTATTATTTAGGCAGTTCAGGACCCTTCCTTTCAGCCACTGCATGCTGTTGTCATCATTTAGTTGGCATCTTCCTTTACAAAAAGATAATCAGAACTCCATATTTTGTTTTCTAAATCTCCTTTTTTTTTTTACAAAACTGTAGTCTACCTCATTACTTGTCAGGTCAATGTAATCAAGTGCTGAGTGTCTGTGTCTGAGTGCGTTTGAGTGTTCCTTTACATGTCTGCTAGAGTGTCTATATGTGAATCCTTATGTGTGAGTGTGTGTGTGTTTCAGTGTATGAGTGTGTTTGTATGTTACTACCTTTACAACATTTCTAAGTTTAGACACTTTAGAAAAAAGTGCATATACGTTTTAGTCACTTGGTCAAAAATTGTACATGTCAAAGGGGGGGGGGGGCTGATCAATGGTTAAGTCAGGGGCCCCAAAATTTCTAGTGGCGGCCCTGTATATAAGCATGAAGGACATACTGGAGATGTTTGCCCAATCACTATATTGTCACTTTTAATATACTGGTTTCTATAAAAGGACTTGTGACTGGATTTTAACAGCACTGAAACTGTAAAACTTGAAGCTGCTCCTATGCAATATTGTATCTGCAAATAATTTGTTCACACAAGATTGTGCATTTGTGAACACGTTTATGAAAGCGAATTTTACAGTTCTTACATTAATAAACTTGTAACCGAAATCGCACCTTTGTTAAAAAACTGAAAATGCATTGACATGAACCTGTTTGAACTTTGAGTTCACCAAGGAGCAATCTCATTTGAAAGCCCCTTCACCAAGGCTAATATGTTCAGGAAGGCACAATCTCGTTTAAACATCTTCTTTGCAGATACAAAATTGCAATGGAACAGTTTCACTTTCTACAATTTCAGTGCTGTTAAAATCCAGTTGTAAAAGATGTCATAAGTCCTTTTAATAGAAACCCATAGTCTTCTTCTTCATTTCAAAAGTAAAACCAGAAAAGTGTCCTTTTACATCAATAAATGGAAATATTGATAAAAAAAAAATACTTTTCAAATAATAAAAGTAATTGAGCAAACATGTTATGTGTACCTATCATGTCTATATACAATTGATACACATATTTTTTAGCAGTGGTGAGGATGGAATTGGATTGCAATATGTTGTGTGATCCCACATTAAAGACTGGTTATGAAGACACCTATATTAACAGTGAAAATCATGACAGTGTGAGTATGACTTAGAAACAAACATTCAAAGGACGAGATTGCTTTGTGCCATTTGGCATCCTGATATCACTATTCCTGAAGATAGCTGTGCATACAGGATATCACATAATCAGTACATATACATATGTAAATGTGCATCCTGCCCACTGCAGATGCATATCAATAGTGATGAACAAAGCTTTAATGAATTGATACTATGTATGCAAATGCACCTCTAAAATGTCTCATGTGGCCCCTTCAACGTACAACCTTATAGAATGATTCCACATTGTCTTGTAATACTTGTAAAGATGTCCAATAGGCTATATCAGGGATTTATCAAGTACCTTGTAGTCTTCAACAGCTTTTTGAGACCATTTAAGGTACTTTTGGAGACCATTTTTGCTTTTTCAAATTTAAAAGTGTTTGTGTATTTACAGGAAATGTTTCATATTCCTAAGTTCTGTACATAGCAGAATACATTCTATGTTTTTTTAAAAAGATATTCCTATATATATATATATATATATATACTGTGTGTGTGTGTATATATACATGTGATCAAAGCTCCAGTGGGAGCTGAAACATTATGCATTGTTGGCATTAAAAGGTGTGTTGCTAAATCTCGTGTGCTGGCTTTTTTGGCGTGGGACCGCAGGGATCATCACCAGGTCCTGTCTTTATGCTATTTCTCTACATTCATCTTTGGGCCGTGCATTTGAGTGGTTTTTACATTGGTGAGTGCTGATCTTGTCTGTAAATATATATATATATATATATATATATATATATATATATATATATATACAGGGAGTGCAGAATTATTAGGCAAATGAGTATTTTGACCACATCATCCTCTTTATGCATGTTGTCTTACTCCAAGCTGTATAGGCTCAAAAGCCTACTACCAATTAAGCATATTAGGTGATGTGCATCTCTGTAATGAGAAGGGGTGTGGTCTAATGACATCAATACCCTATATCAGGTGTGCATAATTATTAGGCAACTTCCTTTCCTTTGGCAAAATGGGTCAAAAGAAGGACTTGACAGGCTCAGAAAAGTCAAAAATAGTGAGATATCTTGCAGAGTGTAACAGGTGTGTGACAGTTTATTAGTAACACTGCTTTCAAAAAGTTTTTGTGAGCATAATTCATGAATAGATTTTCCAATATATTAAAAGTATGGTTACCAAATAAAAACTTGAGTGAGTGTTTTATTTTTAAAAATATATGTAATAACTCATGGCTTAGGGTTTTACATATATTTTATTATGATTTTAATATACTAGTCAGTTGTCATGAAAATATATAGAACTATTTACCCCTGGCAACATATGGTAGTTCAAATTTAGTCAGACATGACTTTAAAAATAACAAATACCTTAATTGCAATGAATAAACAAAATAAGCAGCTAAAGCTTAGAAAATATGAACTGGAAAAAAGAAATACTCAGCTTACCGAGATTTGAGTAACAAGCAGAGGAATATTGAAGAAAAAGCTCACAGTCAGAGAGGCACAGTCCTGCTTGGGAGAGAGAGCACTAAGCAGAGACGCTGCAGCAGCTGCTGGAAGCAGGGTGTGTGAGACACAGCTGATGAGGCTTGTGGGAGAGAGAGCACAAGGCAGAGACGCTGCAGCAGAGGTTGAGAGCAGCGTGTGAGAGACACAGTGGATGTGGCTCGTGGGAGTGACGTCACCCGGTAGTCAGCTGGAACTGAAAGTCCACTACAGAGCAGGTGAGAGTAGCTGGGCTCCGGATCCAGGGAGAGAGAGAAGCAGGCAAATTTCCCCAGAATCCACAGGAGAGAAACTAGCTTCACAGGTGCAAAAGGGATTAGCTCACAGGAAGTTAATCCAGGCTGGATACATCAATACCAAGCATTGGTGTGATGTATCCAGTGTAATTTATATGCACCTGAGGTAACCGCCCCTTAAAGGGGTATAATGTTACAGGACCCCCCCCTTAAGAGCAACCACTCCGTGGGTCAAGGTCTGGGACGATCCGGGAATCTTCTGTGGAAAAGAGAGACCAACCTGGGAGCGGAGAGATTAACCGAAGGTTCCCAAGAATCCTCCTCAGAAGGGTACCCCTTCCAATGTACCAGGTACTGAAGACGACCAGAAACCTTCCTGGAGTCAAGGATGGCAGCGACCTCATATTCCACAACCGGAACTATAGGCAACACAGGAACAGAAGGGTCCTTGCGAAGTGAACTGTAGGGTTTGAGGAGTGAGACGTGAAACGTGGGGTGTACTTTAAGAGAGGGGGGCAATTGGAGAGTAACAGCATTCTCATTTACTATTTTAATGATGGGGAAAGGACCAATAAAAAGTTTATGAAACTTCTTGCTGGGCACGGAGATCCGTAAGTTCCTCGTAGAGAGCCAATCAAGATCTCCAAGAACATATGAAGGAGGAGGACGATGCCTGAGGTCGTAGTATTTCTTTTGCCTCTGTTGGGCAATTTTTATAGTGTCATAAAGTTGAGAGAATGTTTCAAGCATAGTGTTAGTAAGATCATCAATGACTGGGCAGTCAGTGGTGACTTCGGGGTGTAGATGAAAGCTCGGATGGTAGCCATAATTAGCAAAGAAAGGAGTAGCTTTTATTGTTGAATGGTAAGTATTATTATGTGCGAATTCTGCAAGGGGAAGTAAGTTTGTCCAGTTATTTTGTTGTTGGTTGGTGTAACATCTTATATATTCCTCCAACCAATGGTTTGTGCGCTCCGTTTGTCCATTGGTTTGGGGATGGAATGCGGTAGAAAGCCGTTGTTCAATGTTAAGGGATGAACATAATTGTTTCCAAACCTTAGAGGTAAATTGTGAACCTCTGTCAGATGTTATAGTGTTCGGTAAGCCGTGTAGGCAGATGACATGTTTTATAAGGATATTTACAGTTTCCAGGGCGGTTGGTAACTTATAATAAGGCACAAAGTGTGCCATTTTAGTGAAGAGATCAACGATAACGATTATTGTGTTATTCTTTTCAGATACAGGTAGATCAACAATATAATCTATAGCAATGTCTTTCCATGGTCTGTCTGGAACTGGTAGGGAGAGAAGAAACCCTGTGGGTTTATTCCTATCGGTTTTACAGGTTGTGCAAACTGAACATGATTTTATGTAGTTTCTTATTTCTGTGTTTATGTGGGGCCACCAGTAGGATCTTGTAACTAAGTCATACGTTTTGTTCATACCAGGGTGACCTGAAAGGGGAGATTCATGACAAGAGGAGAGAACTTGTTCCCTTAGTGAAGGGGGTACATAGAGTTTTGTGTCATGGTAGTATAACCCATTCTCTCCTTGTGTTAAGTTGTATAGCACTTTAGTAGTATCAGTTAGTTGCTTCTCTTTTAATTCAGTGGTTGATATAGCTAAAGTCCCCACTATGTTATCTAATGGAACTAGGGGTTTACACATCTGAATCTTAGGAGGAGGAGAAGGAAGCCTAGAAAGTATGTCGGCCTTGGTATTCTTCAAAGCCGATCTATAGGTTATGATGTAATTAAATCTTGAGAAAAACAAACTCCACCTCACTTGTCTAGATGTTAACGTGCGAGATGTTTTTAGGTACTCTAAATTGCGATGATCAGTGAAAATAATTATAGGCTCTATTGTACCTTCTAAAAGGTGTCTCCAAGTTTCAAGAGAGCTTTTAACAGCCAAGAGCTCTTTTTCACCGATATGGTAATTTATTTCAGAGGTTGTTAACACTCTTGAATAATATGCAACAGGGTGAGTCCTATTTGTTTTGGGATTCTTTTGGGACAATACGGCTCCTATAGCGTAGAAGGAGGCATCAACCTCTAGTATGTACTGTTTTTGTGGATCAGGGTATGCTAGAATAGGTGCTGTAGTAAAGGAATTTTTTAGAACATTGAAGGAGTGATTTGCGTCTTTGTTCCATTCAAAAGGAACATTGGCTTTTGTCAAGTTAGTTAGGGGTTTAACTATTGCTGAAAAGTTTTTAATAAATTTTCTATAGAAGTTAGAAAATCCCAAAAACTTTTGTATATGTTTTCTGGTCTTTGGTATAGGCCAATCAAGAATGGTTTGGATCTTTGTTTTCTCCATATATATCCCTTTAGATGATATATGATACCCAAGGAAAGTGATTTCAGGGGAATGAAAGGTACACTTTTCAGGTTTCACATACAGGTGATGAGCTAACAGTCTTGAGAGGACTATGCTAACATGTTTTATATGTTCTGTTTCATTATCTGAAAATATAAGGATGTCATCCAAGTAGATAACTAGGAAAGTGTCAAGGAGATCACGGAACACATCGTTGATGAACCTCTGGAATGTGGCGGGTGCATTGCACAATCCAAAGGGCATTACGGTATATTCATATAACCCATACCTAGTACGGAAAGCAGTCAACCACTCATCCCCAGAACGCACTCTTATTAAATTATAAGCTCCTCTTAGATCAAGCTTAGTGTAAATGGATGAGCCATGTAATCTTTCAATTAATTCAGGGATGAGTGGAAGAGGATAACAATCTTTTTTTGTTATTTTATTCAATTTGCGGTAGTCAACGATTGGCCGTATGGTTTTATCTTTATTGGTTACGAAAAATATTCCTGCCCCTGCAGGGGAGGTGGAGGGTCTAATGAATCCCTTCCTGAGATTCTCATTGATATATTCTTTTAACGTATCAAGCTCAGGTTTAGAAAGTGGGAATATGTGTCCATATGGAACTTTTGACCCAGGGATTAGATCTATGGGGCAATCATACTCCCGATGGGGTGGCAAGGTTTCTGCCTCCTGTTTGTCAAATACTTGTTTTAAATCTGAATAAACAGGAGGGATGTTAGTTTCCAAGACAGATAGAAGAGGTTGTATAGGGTAACATGTGGTGGTACAATATTGTGAATTAAATTCAAGTGTTTTTTCTGACCAATGTACGAGGGGCTGATGTTTATTCAACCAGTGTAGACCTAATACAACAGGAAAAATGGGTGAAGGAATAATGTCAAAAGAAATGAACTCTTGGTGTATGTCATGAGTAGTGACTAATAAGGGAATTGTTTGGTGTGTGATGGGTCCTGACTCTAACTGTCTTCCATCAATTAATTGTACAGAAACAGGTTTTTTCTTTGCAATAATAGGTATTTTATTTTCTTGTACAACTTTTATATCTATATAACTAGCGTAGGCTCCCGAATCCAAAACGGCCTTAAGACTGTGTCGGTTTTGTCCCCACTGTAAAGATATAGTAATAATGAAATATGCAGGATTTTGTGCTGTTAAAGATAGTAAATGATCTGAGGTAAAATTTGTCTTACCTGATCTTTGTATCTTTAAAGAAGGACAGTCAGAAACAGAATGCTCCTTTGCGGCACAATAGAGGCAGAGTCCCAGTTCTTTTCTGCGTGACTTTTCCTCAGGGGACAGGGGTCCTCTAATGAACCCTATCTCCATGGCTTCATCCTGACTCTTATGAGAGGGTGTATAAGCTTTAGGGGTGGTAACCTTGGTATAGGAGTCTGGGGAATATCTTTCCTGTTTCCTTTCCCTAATTCTTCTGTCTTTTTTTATAGTTAAAGACATAAGTGAGTCAAGTGTTTCTGGGAGATCTAGTCTAGCAAGCTCATCCTTAATATTTTCAGACAACCCTATTCTAAATTGATTTTTTAGGGAAACCTGATTCCATTGGGAATCCCTTTGCCAAATCTTAAATTCAGAGATATATTCCTCAACAGGCCTCTTATGTTGCTTTAAGTTACGCAACTTAAAATCTGCTGTGAGTTGCCTGTTGGGGTCCTCATATAAATCCGACATGGCCTTGAAGAAATCATCAATTGAATTTAGAATAGGGTCGTTATTTTCTAAGAATAAATCTGCCCATTGTCTGGGCTCACCTCTTAGGAAAGAAATGACAGTTAGTACTTTTATACGGTCATTAGGAAATGTTTTTGGCTTAAGTGTGATAAATAATTTACAGGCATTATGAAACTGCCTAAATGATTTCCTATCTCCAGAGAATTTTTCAGGAGGTGGAATTGGGGAGTCAGGAGTGTTAGTGTCAGGGGGTTTAGCTGCACTTAACCCTTCTTTAATAATATTCCTAAGTGTCAGGTTTTCTACCTGAAGTTCTCTAAGTCCCTGACTTAAAAGGTCAACTTTGTTGGATAATTCCTGGAAGTGAGCGTTTATGTCACCTGGGTTCATCATTGTAGTTAAGTCAGCTGGATAAGTTTGGCTTGGTATTCTGTAACAGGTGTGTGACAGTTTATTAGTAACACTGCTTTCAACAAGTCTTTTGTGAGCATAATTCATGAATAGATTTTCCAATATATTAAAAGTATGGTTACCAAATAAAAACTTGAGTAAGTGTTTCATTTTTAAATATATGTAATAACTCATGGCTTAGGGTTTTACATATATTTTATTATGATTTTAATATACTAGTCAGTTGTCATGAAAATATATAGAACTATTTACCCCTGGCAACATATGGTAGTTCAAATTTAGTCAGACATGACTTTAAAAATAACAAATACCTTCATTGCAATGAATAAACAAAATAAGCAGCTAAAGCTTAGAAAATATGAACTGGAAAAAAGAAATACTCAGCTTACCGAGATTTGAGTAACAAGCAGAGGAATATTGAAGAAAAAGCTCACAGTCAGAGAGGCACAGTCCTGCTTGGGAGAGAGAGCACTAAGCAGAGACGCTGCAGCAGCTGCTGGAAGCAGGGTGTGTGAGACACAGCTGATGAGGCTTGTGGGAGAGAGAGCACAAGGCAGAGACGCTGCAGCAGAGGTTGAGAGCAGCGTGTGAGAGACACAGTGGATGTGGCTCGTGGGAGTGACGTCACCCGGTAGTCAGCTGGAACTGAAAGTCCACTACAGAGCAGGTGAGAGTAGCAGGGCTCCGGATCCAGGGAGAGAGAGAAGCAGGCAAATTTCCCCAGAATCCACAGGAGAGAAACTAGCTTCACAGGTGCAAAAGGGATTAGCTCACAGGAAGTTAATCCAGGCTGGATACATCAATACCAAGCATTGGTGTGATGTATCCAGTGTAATTTATATGCACCTGAGGTAACCGCCCCTTAAAGGGGTATAATGTTACACAGAGGGATGCAGCACTCTTAAAATTGAAAAGCTTCTGAAGCGTGATCATCGAACAATCAAGCGTTTCATTCAAAATAATCAACAGGGTCGCAAGAAGCGTGTGGAAAAACCAAGGCGCAAAATAACTGCCCATGAACTGAGAAAAGTCAAGCGTGCAGCTGCCAAGATGCCACTTGCCACCAGTTTGGCCATATTTCAGAGCTGAAACATCACTGGAGTGCCCAAAAGCACAAGGTGTGCAATACTCAGAGACATGGCCAAGGTAAGAAAGGCTGAAAGACGACCACCACTGAACAAGACACACAAGCTGAAACATCAAGACTGGGCCAAGAAATATCTCAAGACTGATTTTTCTAAGGTTTTATGGACTGATGAAATGAGAGTGAGTCTTGATGGGCCAGATGGATGGGCCCGGGGCTGGATTGGTAAAGGGCACAGAGCTCCAGTCCGACTCAGACGCCAGCAAGGTGGAGGTGGAGTACTGGTTTGGGCTGGTATCATCAAAGATGAGCTTGTGGGGCCTTTTCGGGTTGAGGATGGAGTCAAGCTCAACTCCCAGTCCTACTGCCAGTTTCTGGAAGACACCTTCTTCAAGCAGTGGTACAGGAAGAAGTCTGCATCCTTCAAGAAAAACATGATTTTCATGCAGGACAATGCTCCATCACACGCATCCAAGTACTCCACAGCGTGGCTGGCAAGAAAGGGTATAAAAAAAGAAAATCTAATGACATGGCCTCCTTGTTCACCTGATCTGAACCCCATTGAGAACCTGTGGTCCATCATCAAATGTGAGATTTACAAGGAGGGAAAACAGTACACCTCTCTGAACAGTGTCTGGGAGGCTGTGGTTGCTGCTGCACGCAATGTTGATGGTGAACAGATCAAAACACTGACAGAATCCATGGATGGCAGGCTTTTGAGTGTCCTTGCAAAGAAAGGTGGCTATATTGGTCACTGATTTGTTTTTGTTTTGTTTTCGAATGTCAGAAATGTATATTTGTGAATGTTGAGATGTTATATTGGTTTCACTGGTAAAAATAAATAAATGAAATGGGTATATATTTGTTTTTTGTTAAGTTGCCTAATAATTATGCACAGTAATAGTCACCTGCACACACAGATATCCCCCTAAAATAGCTAAAACTAAAAACAAACTAAAAACTACTTCCAAAACTATTCAGCTTTGATATTAATGAGTTTTTTGGGTTCATTGAGAACATGGTTGTTGTTCAATAATAAAATTAATCCTCAAAAATACAACTTGCCTAATAATTCTGCACTCCCTGTATATATATATACAGTCCAGATAGAGGACAGCACAATCTTACGCCAATTCAACTGCCAAGGTGCACTGAAAATGAATTTGTATCCTCTCCAAGAACACAGGCACTCACTGGTCTTATAAAAGGTAATCCTTTATTCAATCCATTAAAACGATTATAATACCATGACGTTTCGGCACACCATTGTGCCTTTATCAAACGTGACAAAAATATTAAAAGCTTCATGAAGCTTTTAATATTTTTGTCACATTTGATAAAGGCACAATGGTGTGCCAAAACATCATGGTATTATAATCGTTTTAATGGATTGAATAAAGGATTACCTTTTATAAGACCAGTGAGTGCCTGTGTTCTTGGAGAGGATATATATATATATATATATATATATATATATATATATATATATATATATATATGTATATATATATATATATATATATATATATATATATATATATATATATACATTATTACATACAGGGAGTGCAGAATTATTAGGCAAGTTGTATTTTTGAGGATTAATTTTATTATTGAACAACAACCTTGTTCTCAATGAACCCAAAAAACTCATTAATATCAAAGCTGAATAGTTTTGGAAGTAGTTTTTAGTTTGTTTTTAGTTATAGCTATTTTAGGGGGATATCTGTGTGTGCAGGTGACTATTACTGTGCATAATTATTAGGCAACTTAACAAAAAACAAATATATACCCATTTCAATTATTTATTTTTACCAGTGAAACCAATATAACATCTCAACATTCACAAATATACATTTCTGACATTCAAAAACAAAACAAAAACAAATCAGTGACCAATATAGCCACCTTTCTTTGTAAGGACACTCAAAAGCCTGCCATCCATGGATTCTGTCAGTGTTTTGATCTGTTCACCATCAACATTGCATGCAGCAGAAACCACAGCCTCCCAGACACTGTTCAGAGAGGTGTACTGCTTTCCCTCCTTGTAAATCTCACATTTGATGATGGACCACAGGTTCTCAATGGGGTTCAGATCAGGTGAACAAGGAGGCCATGTCATTAGATTTTCTTCTTTTATACCCTTTCTTGCCAGCCACGCTGTGGAGTACTTGGACGCGTGTGATGGAGCATTGTCATGCATGAAAATCATGTTTTTCTTGAAGGATGCAGACTTCTTCCTGTACCACTGCTTGAAGAAGGTGTCTTCCAGAAACTGGCAGTAGGACTGGGAGTTGAGCTTGACTCCATCCTCAACCCGAAAAGGCCCCACAAGCTCATCTTTGATGATACCAGCCCAAACCAGTACTCCACCTCCACCTTGCTGGCGTCTGAGTCGGACTGGAGCTCTCTGCCCTTTACCAATCCAGCCATGGGCCCATCCATCTGGCCCATCAAGACTCACTCTCATTTCATCAGTCCATAAAACCTTAGAAAAATCAGTCTTGAGATATTTCTTGGCCCAGTCTTGACGTTTCAGCTTGTGTGTCTTGTTCAGTGGTGGTCGTCTTTCAGCCTTTCTTACCTTGGCCATGTCTCTGAGTATTGCACACCTTGTGCTTTTGGGCACTCCAGTGATGTTGCAGCTCTGAAATATGCCCAAACTGGTGGCAAGTGGCATCTTGGCAGCTGCACTCTTGACTTTTCTCAGTTCATGGGCAGTTATTTTGCGCCTTGGTTTTTCCACACGCTTCTTGCGTCCCTGTTGACTATTTTGAATGAAACGCTTGATTGTTCGATGATCACGCTTCAGAAGCTTTGCAATTTTAAGAGTGCTGCATCCCTCTGCAAGATATCTCACTATTTTTTACTTTTCTGAGCCTGTCAAGTCCTTCTTTTGACCCATTTTGCCAAAGGAAAGGAAGTTGCCTAATAATTATGCACACCTGATATAGGGTGTTGATGTCATTAGACCACACCCCTTCTCATTACAGAGATGCACATCACCTAATATGCTTAATTGGTAGTAGGCTTTCGAGCCTATACAGCTTGGAGTAAGACAACATGCATAAAGAGGATGATGTGGTCAAAATACTCATTTGGCTAATAATTCTGCACTCCCTGTATAGGTATATAAAAATGCAGATATATATTTATTGAAACGATAAAGCACAGAGCGCATCCACGACTCAAGGTGAATCAAATACAATTTATTTTGAGCATATAAATCATTGCACTTACAAGAAGTTAAAAGAATAAAGCCTTGTTAAAAACAGGTCCGAAAAGTCAGCTCAGGAAAATAAGTTCCTACAAGTTTCAGCTGGAAACCGTCCGTCCGCTCCACCTGTAGTTCCCTCACTTGATATCTTTTCCCCCGTGCTTCTTTTGGTTCCAATGCGGCTGCTTGTAACAGTAACGGATATCTTTTGGACTTTTTCAAGACACTGAGAGCCACTCTCAGTGTCTTGAAAAAGTCCAAAAGAGGAGGATGAAACGCGTAGACGGATGAGAAGCTTGGCAAGATATCTGTTACTGTTACAAGCAGCCGCATTGGAACCAAAAGAAGTGCGGGGGAAAAGATATCAAGTGAGGGAACTACAGGTGGAGCGGACGGACGGTTTCCAGCTGAAACTTGTAGGAACTTATTTTCCTGAGCTGACTTTTCAGACCTGTTTTTAACAAGGCTTTATTCTTTTAACTTCTTGTAAGTGCAATGATTTATATGCTCAAAATAAATTGTATTTGATTCACCTTGAGTCGTGGAAGCGCTCTGTGCGTTATTGTTTCAGTATTTCCATGTCAGTGCACCCCTGAGTGCCCTGTAAGTAGTAGCAGCACCACTATCTCAGAATCACAGGAGAAATCACTGATAGGATATAAGAATACCCTGTGGAATTATTGGTATTATATGTTTTTTACCATACTCCTGGAGTCATGAAGTAAGTATCTCTGTCAAGTTTCATATATATTGTAATAAAGTGTGTTATATTTTTAATTATTTATATATTTTATATACTATCTCACTATTTTGTGATAGCTGATACTATCTGAATTGTGTTTACAAGGTACCTGGTGATACTAGAGGTGCTAACACTCATATTAATAATTTGAGATTATCATTGATTTGGTGTATGGATTTTTTTAATAATAGGTACAGACAGCTAGCGCAGTAATTTGTTTTTAGATATATATTTATATATTCAATTGATGAAGACTCAGCTCTATAATTCAACTCAATCTTTATTTTATTGAGTACATCCAACGTTTCAGCCCACACCTGGGCCTTTCTCAAGGTAACTGTCTCAATTCCCTCTTCCCACTATATACACAGCACTGATTCCATAATGATTGTCAGGTGCCAATACCTGCTGTGTCTCCCATGCAGTGTAATTTATCTTCTTACCTGGAGTCATATCGCCATCTACTAGACAGCAAGATAATGGTAAACCTTTTACCTTTACTTCATAGCATTTTTCTCAGCTTTGTAGGGAGGAACAGAATATTCAGGCATTGACCACTCAAGACAATCACATAATTACATCTTTAAGACATTTAAATATATACATATACACTTCAAACACCTCTTCACCAGAAATAGTGTTTGGTGTTATTGTGTCTAATTCTGCTATCCATTGGGCCTCCCTTTGAAGTAACAGCTTTTTCCTGTTTCCACCCCTCTTTAGTTTAGGAATTTGGTCACATAGGGCCTGCCTAAATCCAATGCCTGTCTAATACTGGATCTGTGTAATGCCATCCGTTCTTTCAGCATATACTCTTTTTACTAACATACCCTCATTTTACCAACATAGATTTCTCCACATTGGCATTTAATCACATAGACAACATATGTGGATTCACAATTCATAGCCTGCTTTAACCTATATCTCTTTCCTGTTTTGGCTGTTGTAAATTGTGTCACCCAATATTAAATTGTCGCATGTGACACACCCATGGCAGTGGTATACTCCACTTTTCCTAGTTAAAAAGTGTCTTCTCTCTGTTTCATACTTATCATCAACCGGATCAGCCTGTACTAGCATGTCTCTTAGACTACGTCCCTTTCTATAAGAGAAGCGGAAGATTACAAGCTAAATCTCATTTTCCTGTGGCGGTACGGAATATCCATGCCAGGAAGGAGAAGGCGTAGGGATACACAGAGGGTAAGATGCCCGGAAGGTACTAGCCTGGATACGGGATCATCCGGAAGTGACGCAGAGGTTGAAGGTGAGCGTTTTTTAGGGTAAAGTGCACCAGCACAGGAACAAGCAGACTCAGGAGGTACCGGAGATGGAGAGGGAGGAAACAAACCCACAAGAGTGACCAGGAGCAAGGTGAGCGGCTTGAACACACAGAAGAGAAGGTAATCTTTAACATCCCAGAGCATTTGTTAACGGAGGAGGAAGAGAGGGTGTTAGAGCGAGGCCTGAATTTTGTGCATAGATTCAAACTTAATATGTTCTGTGAAAAAATTGACATGTAAAAATTTAGCAGAACCCTGAGTCTTAAAGACTATTATCTAGACAAGACAAAAGGAGATGGTGGGGTTGAAAAGAGATATAAATCTGTAAGCGTGTTTGATCCACCTACACGTAACCCTAACATAACCATATTCCTAAAATTAATGGAGAAGGATATGGATACAAATAGAAAGCAACCTTCTAAAGTAAAGGTTAACTTCACAAAGGCAGAATGGGATGCAGTAAATAACTTGAGGAGTAATAAAGAGATTATCCTGAAGCTGGCAGATAAGGGAGGAAGTGTAGTCCTTATTAATTATAAGGACTACAGAAATGAGAGCTTGAGACAGCAGGGCAACACAGAGAATTATTTACCCCTAAATAGAAACCATACTTTTGAATATAGAAGAGAATTTGACACAATATTACAGATGGGGTTGTCCAATGGATGGATAAATGAAAGTGAGAAATCATATCTAACAACAGAGTATCCAAAAATACCAGTGTTCTATATTTTGCCCAAGATACACAAATCTCTACAGGCACCGGGGCAGGCCTATTTTTTCTCCAATTGATTCTTTGAATCAGCCTATTGCAAAGTTCC
Organism: Bombina bombina; assembly: GCF_027579735.1. Lineage (NCBI taxonomy): Eukaryota > Metazoa > Chordata > Amphibia > Anura > Bombinatoridae > Bombina > Bombina bombina. Next base: position 894,695,520 of record NC_069499.1, read on the forward strand.
TGGATGGATTTTTGCAGGACAGTGTAAAAAAGATACCAACTTTTATCAAGGATTCTGCAGACTTTATACAAGGTCTAAAAAAGATGGGACAATGTGATGATAAATGTATATTTGTGAAGATTTAAGTATCAAATTTGTACACCTGTATCCCACATGAAGAAGGGATACAGGCAGTAAGGGATATATTGATAGGGGACAAAGATTATGAAGGTCCCCCAGTAGAATTCATATCACTGTTGTCACATTTTGTACTGCATACAAATTTCTGTAAGTTTGAAAGGGGCTTTTACCTGCAACGCATTGGCACTGCTATGGGGTCACATGTGGCCCCTAGCAATGCTAATATTTACATGCATTATTAGGAGCAAACACACATTCTTTCAGACCCAGTATTTCAAACATATGGGGGAGCTTACAAGCGCTTCATAGATGATGTGTTTTTTTGTTTGGAGAGGCAGTGAGGATAGTCTTAAAAATCTTGTGGAAGGATTGAATAAAATGAATAGCCTGATTAGATTTGTAGCAAAGTGGAATACACACAAAATAGAGTTTTTGAGTGTTGAGGTATTTAAGGAGGGGGATAGGTTTGGAACAAGGATGTACAGGAAACCGACGGACAGAAATACTATGGTTAGATATAAAAGTTTTCACCATAGACCTCTATTAAGGTCAATGCCAAGAGCACAGATGATGAGGGCTATGAGACTAACATCAGATTCAGGGAATTGGAAGGGGGCTGTGGAAGAAATGGGCAAGAGGTTCATGCAGAGAGAATACCCAAGACAAATGGTAGAGGAGAGTGCACATCAGGTGGTAGCTGGGGGTAATGAGACTCAAAATCCAGTAATGGAGGCAAAAAATAGATTGTACTTCATGAAAGACTACACAACAGACACATGGAAGTTTAGAAAAGCTATACTGGATAATTGGAAGATTCTGCATTTTGACAAAAGGTTAGGGTCACTTGTAAAGGATAGACCAATATTCTCTTATAGAAAGGGACGTAGTCTAAGAGACATGCTAGTACAAACTGATCCAGTTGATAAGTATGAAACAGAGAGGAGACACATTTTAACTAGGAAAGGTGGAGTATACCGCTGCCATGGGTATGTCACATGCGACAATTTTATATTGGGTGACACATTTTACTACAGTCACACAGGAAAAAGATATAGGATAACGCAGGCTATGAATTGTGAATCCACATATGTTGTCTATGTGATTAAATGCCAATGTAATGAAATGTATGTTGGTAAAACGGAGTGTATGCTGAAAGAACAGATGGCAGTACACAGATCCAGCATTAGACAGGCATTGGATTCAGGCAAGAAAGATCAGACTGTAGCACAGCATTTTTTAGATCACAAACACCCAGTTTCTAGCCTGAGGTGTAGCTCCATTGACAAAATTCCTAAACTAAAGAGGGGTGGAAACAGGAAAAAAGCTGTTACTTCAAAGGGAGGCCCAATGGATAGTGGAATTAGACACAATAACACCAAGAATCCTTAACACAAACGTGTCCCTAACATGCTTTCTATAATATGCTTTCTATCATTACATATCCAAGACCAAACAATATTTCTGGTGAAGAGGTATTTGAAGTATATATGTATATATTTAAATGTCTTAAAGATGTAAGTATGTGATTGTCTTGAGTGGTCGTCAATACCTGAATATTCTGTTCCTCCCTACAGAGCTGAGAAAAATGCTATTGAGTAAAGGTAAAAGGTTTACCATTATCTTGCTGTCTAGCAGATGGCGATATGACCACAGGTAAGAAGAAAAATGACACTGCATTGGAGACACAGCAGGTATTGGCACCTGACAATCATTATGCAATCAGTGCTGTGTATACAGTGGGAAGAGGGGAGTGAGACAGTTACCTTGAGAAAGGCCCAGGTGTGTGCCGAAACGTTGGATGTACTCAATAAAATAAAGATTGAGTTGAATTATAGAGCTGAGTCTTCATGAATTGAATATATAAATATATATCTGCATTTTTCTATACCTATATGTAATAATGTATATCTATATATACCTTTTGGAGTGCCTAATCCATTTGTCCATTTAGAAGATATATATATAGGAATATCATAGAACATATGCAGAACATTAGAATGTGTAATATTTATAGTTAAAGGGATACTAAACCTAAATTGTTTCTTAATGATTGAGAAAGAACATGCGATTTTAAGCAACTTTCTAATTTACTCCTATTATAATTTTTTCTTCATTCTATTGCTATCTTTATTTGAAAAGCAGGAATGTAAAGCTTAGGAGTCGGACCATTTTTGGGTTATGCTTGCTTATTGGTGGCTAAATGTAGCCACCAATAAGTAAGCGCTATATAGGGTACTGAACCCAAAAAAGGGGCTGGCTTGTAAGCGTTACAAATCTGCTTTTCAAATAAAGATAGCAAGAGAATGAAGAAAAATTGATAATAGTAGTAAATTAGAAAGTTTCTTAAAATTGCATGCTCTATCTGAAACATTAAAGAAAAACAATTGGGTTTAGTATTTCTTTAATACACAATTAAACACTTTATTAAAAATGAATATTGCATAAAAATGTTTTTACATGTTTTCATCTACTTAACTGCAAAGGGCTCCAATGCACTGATATATTGGGGTCTAGTTATCAAGCCGTCAACCTCAAATTCGCTGGAATTCCGCACCGTATTTGTGGCGAGGCTGATTCGCCTTAGTTATCAAAGGCTACAGACCGGCAAAAGTAGAATTTTGTGACGTAAGCTTTGATCCGCCGGACTCAGTCCGACACATATCGATTCTTATGTCACTCCAGATGTTCCGCACACCAGTGCGGCACAATCTGACTACTTTTGCTAGTTATCAAAAAACTAGCAGGTACGCTCGGCACTTTTCCGGCCCAGCGTACCTGGAGGCGGCGGATCCCATAGGAATCAATGGGAGTCTGACCATAGCGAAAGTACAAGTTCGCTGCTGCCAAACATCCCATTGATTTCTATGGGAGCTGTCTACACCTAACACCCTAACATGTACCCCGAGTCTAAACACCCCTAATCTGTCCCCCCTACACCGCCGCAACTAAATAAAGTTATCACCCCCTAAACCGCCGCTCCCGGCGTAGTGTTAGGTTTAATTGTAACTTAGGTTAGGATTTATTTTACAGGTAATTTTGTATTTCTTTTAGCTAGGTAGTTATTAAATAGTTAATAACTATTTAATAACTATTCTAACTAGCTAAAATAAATACAAAGTTACCTGTAAAATAAATATAAATCCTAAGATAGCTACAATGTAATTATTAATTATATTGTAGCTATCTTAGGGTTTATTTTACAGGTAAGTATTTAGTTTTAAATAGGAATCATTTATTAAAGTATAGTGTAGTGTTAGGTGTAATTGTAACTTAGGTTAGTTTTTATTTTACAGGTTAATTTCTTTTTATTTTAGCTAGGTAAGCTATTAAATAGTTAATAACTATTTAATAGCTATTGTACCTAGTTAAAATAAATAGAAATTTTCCTGTAAAATAAAAATACATCCTAAGATATCTACAATATAACTATTATTTATATTGTAGCTATATTAGGGTTTATTTTAAAGTATTTAGTTTTAAATAGGATTAATTTAGTTCATAATAGAAATATTATTTAGATTTATTTAATTAATATTTAAGTTAGGGGGTGTTAGGGTTAGTGTTAGACTTAGGTTTAGGGGTTAATAATTTTATTACAGTGGCGGCGGTGTAGTGGGGGGCAGGATAGGGGTTAATAAATTTATTATAGGTGGCGACGGTGTAGGGGGGGGCATATTAGGGGTTAATAAATTTAATATAGGTTGCGGCGGGGTCCGGGAGCGGCGGTTTAGGGGTTAATACATATATTATAGTTGCGGCGGGGTCAGGGAGTGGCGGTTTAGGGGTTAATACATTTATAAGAGTTGCGGCGGGGTCTAGGAGCCGCGGTTTAGGGGTTACTAACTTTATTTAGTTGCAGGGGGCTCCGGGGGTGCCGGTATAGGGGGTAGAACAGTGTAGTTAGTGTGGGTACTTAGTGGCAGGCTAGCAAGAAAGCTGTAAAAAAGCCAAAGAGCAGCGAGATCGGATGAGTGATAACTCTCACAGTCCGCTGCTCATCGCCCCGTATTTGGTGCGCGGCTTTTTGACAGCTTTTTTGATAACTTAGGCGAATTTTTGCAGGTCCACAGCGGCGATGGTAGGCCAGCTTAGGCGGGCGTATTGGGCCGGCGAAGGCAGGTAAAGTAGACACGTTGATAACTAGGCCCCATAGGCCTCTATTTATCAAGCCGTCAACTTACCTGCATTCGACGGTACCAATACGCTCACCTAAGATCGCCTAACATCTCTGCCGCGGACCTGAATACGTTCTCCAAAATTATCAAAAAAGCTGTCAAAAAGCCGCGCACCAAGTATGGGGCAATGAGCAGCGGACTGTTGTTAACTAACAGTCATCGATCTCGCTGCTCTTCGGCTTTTTTACAGCTTTCTTGGTACCCTGTCACTAAACACCCACACTATACTATACTTTTTACTCCCTAAACCGCCACTCCCAGACCCCGCCGCAACTAAATACAATTACTAACCCCTAAACCACCACTCCCGGAGCCAACCACCAACTACATTATACTTATTAACCCCTAATCTGCCGCCCCCTACACCGCCGCCACCTACATTATATTTATTAACCCCTAATCTGTCCCCCTACACCGCCGCAACCTACATTATATTTATTAACCCCTAATCTGCCCCTCCTACACCGCCGCCACCTACCTACATTTATTAACCTCTAATCTGCCGCCCCCAACGTCGCCGCCACCTACCTACATTTATTAACCACTAAACCTAAGTCTAACCCTAACCCTAAACCCCCTAACTTAAATATAATTTAAATAAATGTAAATAAATATTACTATCATTAAATAAATTATTCCTATTTAAAACTAAATACTTACCTGTAAAATAAACCCTAAAATAGCTACAATATAACTATATAATAAAATAACTAATAGTTACATTGTAGCTAGCTTAGGGTTTAATTTTATTTTACAGGCAAGTTTGTATTTATTTTAACTAGGTAGAATAGTTACTAAATAGTTATTAACTATTTAATAACTTCCTAGTTAAAATAAATACAAATATACCTGTAAAATAAAACCGAACCTAAGTTACAATTGCACCTAACACTACCCTATAATTAAATAAATTAACTAAACTAAATACAATTAAAAAAATTATCTAAAGTACAAAATAATTACAAGATTTTTAAACTAATTACACCTAATCTAATCCCCCTAGCAAAATAAAAAAGCCCCCCAAAATATAAAAAAGCCCTACCCTACACTAAATTACAAATAGCCCTTAAAAGGGCCTTTTGCGGGGCATTGCCCCAAAGTAATCAGCTCATTTACCTGTAAAAAAAGAAATACAAACCCCCAACATTAAAACCCACCACCCAAGCAACCAACCCTACTCTAAAACCCACCCAATCCCCCTTTAAAAAAAACTAACACTAACCCCTTGAAGATCACCCTACCTTGAGAAGTCTTCACCCAACCAGGCCGAAGTCCTCAACGAATCCGGCAGAAGTGGTTCTCCAGACGGGCAGAAGTCTTCATCCAGACGGCATCTTCTATCTTCATCCATCCGGCGCGGAGCGGTCCATCTTCAAGACATCCGACGCGGAGCATCCTCTTCGTTCAACGGCGACTGAAGAATGAAGGTTCTTTTAAGGTTGGGTGAAGACTTCTCAAGGTAGGGTGTTCTTCAAGGGGTTAGTGTTAGGTTTTTTTAAGGGGGGATTGGGTGGGTTTTAATCTTGGGGGGGTTGTATTTATTTTTTTTACCGGTAAAAGAGCTGATTACTTTGGGGAAATGCCCCGCAAAAGGCCCTTTTAAGGGCTATTTGTAATTTAGTGTAGGGTAGAACTTTTTTTTTCTTTTGGGGTGGCTTTTTATTTTGTTAGGGGGATTAGATTAGGTGTAATTAGTTTAAAAATCTTATAATTATTTTATTATTTTCTGTAAACAAAATAGTTTTTTGTACTTTAGATAATTTTTTTAATTGTATTTAATTGTATTTAGTTTAGTTTATTTAAGTATAGTGTAGTGTTAGGTGTAATTGTAACTTAGGTTAGGTTTTATTTTACAGGTAAATTTGTCTTTATTTTAACTAGGAAGTTATTAAATAGTTAATAACTATTTAATAACTATTCTACCTAGTTAAAATAAATACAAAGTTGCCTGTAAAATAAATATAAACCCTAAGATAGCTACAATGTAACTATTAGTTATATTGTAGCTATCTTAGGGTTTATTTTACAGGTAAGTATTTAGTTTTAAATAGGAATAATTTAGTTAATGATAGTACTAATTATTTAGATTTATTTAAATTATATTTAAGTTAGGGGGTGTTTGGGTTAGACTTAGAGTTAGGGGTTAATAAATTTAATATAGTGGCGGCGATGTTGGGGACGGCAGATTAGGGGTTAATAAATGTAGGTAGGGGGCGGCGGTGTAGGGGGGCAGATTAAGGGTTAATAAATATAATATAGGTGGCGGCGGTGTAGGGAGGGCAGATTAGGGGTTAATAAGTAAAATGTAGGTGGCGCGGTGTAGCGGGGACAGATTAGAGGTTAATAAGTATAATGTAGGTAGAGGTGGTGTAGGGGGGCAGATTAGGGGTGTTTAGACTCGGGGTACATATTAGGGTGTTAGGTGTAAACATTCCCATAGGAATCAATGGGATATTGGGCAGCAGCGAACATAAGCTTTTGCTGCTTTCCGACTCCCATTGATTCCTATGGCATTCGCTGCCTCCAGGGTGGCGGATTGAAAACCAGGTACGCTGGGCCGGAATAGTGGCGAGCGTACCTGGTAGTTATTTGATAACTTACAAAAGTAGTCAGATTGTGCCGAACTTGCGTTCAGAACATCTGTAATGACGTAAGCATTGATCTGTGTCGGACTGAGTCCGGCGGATCATATGTTTTACGTCATAAATTTCTACTTTTGCCGGTTTGTAGGGTTTGATAACTAAGGGGAATCAGGCTCACCACAAATACGCTGCGGAATTCCAGCGTATTTGCGGTTGATGGCTTGATAAATAGATGCCATAGTCTATATGTGTGTATACGTGTATTTATAAAATACACAAAAATTAATCAGCGCTAAAATGGCAAGGGCAAAGTCAAATCAGATAAAAAGTATAAAATCTGATGATATGCTGTTACAAACCCCAAAAATGCTACTATTCAATAAAAAATAAACATTTAGTACTAAACTTGATACTTTTAAAGAAAATATGTTTAAATTGCAAAGCGTGGCTTCTGAACAGCCAATCGTGATTTATAGTCTCCGTATCACATATGGTCCCCAGTATAGATAGTCCAATAGTCCAGAAATTAAGTAAATTCAGGGTATTACAATCCACAATCTTCTCCTGGTAGTGAATCAAAAGCATGCTGTTGGCACTCTTCCACAAATGTAGATCTGCAACAAAACACAAGTGCAACTCTGATTCACAGGAGCTGAACAGTTTATCGAAAAAGAGAAATGCGCATATATATATGCACTCACAAGATGATAAAAGAAAGACCTTTCCACTGCTGATGCACCCGTCAAGCTATGTGAACAATAGAAGCTATAACTAAAAATATTCAGCAACGCATACATCTCCGACTCAACGCATTTCTTCTGCTACCTAAGCAGACTTTTTCAAGAGATTCACAGTTCATATGTGTGTATATGTCTTTAAAAACATATATACATATAAATACATATGTACAAACATAAAGACACACACACATACATATATATATATATATATATATATATATACACAGTATCTCACAAAAGTGAGTACACCCTTCACATTTTTGTAAATATTTTTTTATATCTTTTCATGTGACAACACTGAAGAAAACACACTTTGCTACAGTGTAAAGTAGTGAGTGTACAGCCTGTATAACAGTTTAAATTTGCTGTCTTCTCAAAATAACTCAACACACAGCCATTAATGTCTAAAATGTTGGCAACAAAAGTTAGTAAACCCCTAAGTGGAAATGTCTAAATTGGTCCCAGTTAGCCATTTTCCCTCCCCGGTGTCATGTGACTCATTAGTATTACATGGTCTCAGGTGTGAATGGGGAGCAGGTGTATTAAATTTGGTGTTATCGCTCTCACACTCTCTCATACTGGTCACTAGGAGTTCAACATGGCACCTCATGGCAAAGAACTCTGAGGATCTAAAAAAAAAGAATTGTTGCTCTACATAAATATAGCCTAGGCTATAAGAAGATTGCCAAGACCCTGAAACTGAGCTGCAACATGGTGGGCAAGACCATACAGCGGTTTCACAGGACAGGTTCCACTCAGAAAAGGCCTCGCCATGGTCGACCAAAGAAGTTGAGTGCACGTGCTCAGCGTCATATTCAGAGGTTGTCTTTGGAAAATAGACATATGAGTGCTGCCAACATTGCTGCAGAGGTTGAGGCAGGGGGTCAGCCTGTCAGTGCTCAGACCATACGCCGCACACTGCATCAAATTGATTTGTATGACTGTCATCCTAGAAGGAAGCCTCTTCTAAAAATAATGCACAAGAAAGCCTGCAAACAGTTTGCTGAAGACAAGCAGACTAAGGACATGGATCACTGGAACCATGTCCTGTGGTCCGATGAGACCAAGATAAACCTATCTGGTTCAGATGGTGTCAAGCGTGTGTGGCGGCAACCAGGTGAGGAGTACAAAAACAAGTGTGTCTTGCCTACAGTCAAGCATGGTGGTGAGAGTGTCATGGTATTGGCCTCCATGAGTGCTGCCAGCACTAGGGGGCTACAGTTCATTGAGGGAACCATGAATGCCAACATGTACTGTGACATACTAAAGCAGAGCATGATCCCCTCCCTTTGGAGACTGGGCCGCAGGGCAGTATTTCAACATGATAACGACCCCAAACACACCTCCAAGACGACCACTGCCTTGCTAAAGAAGCTGAGGGTAAAGGTGATTGACTGGCCAAGCATGTCTCCAGACCTAAACCCTATTGAGCATCTGTGGGGCATCCTCAAATGGAAGGTGGGGGAGCGCAAGGTCTCTAACATCCACCAGCTCTGTCATGTCATCATGAAAGAGTGGAAGAGGACTCCAGTAGCAACCTGTGAAGCTCTGGTGAACTCGATGCTCAAGAGGGTTAAGGCAGTGCTTGAAAATAATGGTGGACACACATAATATTGACACTTTGGCCCCAATTTAGACATTTCGACTTAGGGGTGTACTCACTTTTGTTGCCAACGGTTTAGACATTAATGGCTGTGTGTTGAGTTATTTTGAGGGGGCAGTAAATTTACACTGTTATACAGGCTGTACACTCACTACTTTACATTGTAGCAAAGTGTCATTTCTTCAGTACTGTCACATGAAAAGATATAATAGAATATTTACAAAAATGTGAGGGGTGTACTCACTTTTGTGAGATACTGTATATATATATTTATTTGTTTATACATGTATATGTATGCACAGTATTTATATGTATTTATATCCAATAAAAATAATTTTTATTGGATAGTGTTATTATGAGTGTAAGTGTACTTTGTAGTGTATTTTTTTATGTGTTTTGTGATACTTTTTTGGTTTTGCAAAACAGTTAACCAGAACTCTGAGGACGCAGTATCCCCACGAGCATTAACTTAACTTGCGCTCAAGCAATCACATTTAATTTCAACTTGTAATATGAGCAAAAAACCTGACGCATGCAAACACCTGTGATAAAACCTTTTTTGCTTGTGCATAACTTTTAGTATTACGTTAGTAATCTGGCCCTTAATGGACAATAGAAAATGTACAATACATAGATGCGTAAAATTACACAAATCCACAGCAATCAAAATTGTAATTCGTCTGATTAGGTTATAAAATGGCAAAGTTTAGAATATAAAATAGCCACTTTTAATTGTATTTGCTAATGCGATCAACCTGAATAGCTGGAGATGAGAATACCTTGATAATGTGATAGCAAGAATTGCCATGTCCATGTAAAGTTCACATATCAATTTACCAACCATTGTTTTACACTTGACTAACATTATTTTCAGACAGTTAATCTGAGAATGACTGTCTTGTGTTGTTGCAGTAAAGTTAATATCTTTAAAACTATTGTACCAAAACTGAAAAAAAAAAAAAACAGAAAAAAAAAAAATAGAAATTAACTGGTTCTGCCAAGACATTTAAAGGAATAGCCTAGTCAAAATTAAGTTTTCATGATTCAGATAGAGCATGCAATTTTAAGCAACTTTCTAATTTACTCCTATTATCAATTTTTCTTCATTCTCTTAGGGCTCCATGTACTAAGCAGTCAATTCATCCGTCATTTTAGACGCGGCTAAACTCGCTGTTACTCGCCGCGGGCGAAATGGTGTCCGCTGTTGCTATGTACTAATAATCCCACAATAAATAGACACGTCTAGCCCGCCGCGAGCAGTGGCGGAATATTGATAAATTTGACGCCTCGCTCGCCGTGACTAAGCTGATGTACTTAACTTTCAGTTGAATTGTCTGGCCAATTGTTAACACGTGACATGTAAGGTGTCATGAACGTCATAGTAGTCGCGGGAATAGAATTTTGCTCCTATAAATGTACAACTTTTCTAAACAACTTTATTATTGATCCAAAATTTTTGGAGAGTAATTACAGAGCGCTCTTTTTTGTGATCTTTATTTACAAATTCGATATGGCTTCATCTGGATCTGAAACCGCTTCAAAATCCAAGAATCCTCACTTTTCTCATCAGCAAAACGTCGTTTTGATTGACATGATTATTGACTCATGATTATTTGTTTGGATGTCGTGTCAAACAGACAAATTTTACATGTCATGTCACAAAGACAATGTACATGTCACAAAGACAATGTATTACCTATAATATATTGTCTGTAATAACTTTGATCATAAACTTTATTTGTTTGAAACCTTTGATAATTGAAGAGCAACAACTGTTATGTATTTAACTGTTTATCATGAGTGATTTTTAATAACCTTAATTCTTAAAAAAATAATGGAGACAAGTTAATAAAGAAAGTTTTTTATTGATCAACTGAAACTTTAATCTTCAAAATATTGTTCTGAAACCATGTCCCTTGTTGCATTTCCACGCCTATTAGCTTGTTCTACACATATTTCTTCTGGTAAATCATCAGCATCTATTGGATCTTCATCTTCTAATGGACAGCCTCTTTTAATTGCTATATTGTGCAGTATGCAGCAAACCAATATAATTTTTGCAACTTTCTCTGGTGCATACTGCATAGCACCACCAGAACGATCAAGACATAGAAACCGCATTTTCAAAAGACCGAAAGTCCTCTCAATAATCCCCCTGGTAGATCGGTGAGCTTCATTGAAACGTACTTGACTTCTGGTCTGTGGGTTGTTATAGGGAGTCAACAGCCATTCTGTACATGAGTACCCTCCATCTCCTAATAGAAGATATAATAAATATAAATATTAATATAAGAATAATTATAAAGATTCAGAACTATACAATACAAATTTAAACTATACAGATTACAGTCGACAAATTGGGCGCAATTTTTGTACATTGAAATGAGAGACAAATTAGACGCCAGTTATGCTTACCTAGAAGCCATCCTTCAGGCATATTTCCGTCCTCGAACTTCCGGTATAACCCAGTCTGCCTTAAGATGTAAGAATCATGACAGGAGCCAGGAAAGTTAGAACGGACACTGATAATCCTCATGTTGGGGTCACAGACCATCTGGACATTCAAGGAATGGAAATGCTTTCTATTCCTATAGATCTCCTCACGAGCTTGAAGTGGTCTTACAGCAACATGGGTACAGTCTATGGCACCTAGGACATTGGGCATCCCAGCCATCCTATAGAAATTTGACTTGATAGATTGCCATTCTTCAGGGGTAGATGGCAAACAAACATATCGATGAAAAATAACCATCATAGCCCCTATTACTTTGGATAAGTGGCGTGAAAAAGCAGATTGACTCATTCCAATAATGACGCTAGAAACTGCCTGAAAGGAGCCTGTTGCAAAAAAATGCAATGCAGCTAATAGTTTCAGAAGTCCCGGAATAGCTTGTGAACGAGCAGTCATCGGCTCCAAATGATCTTCAATCTCTCGATACAGGTGTAATATCGATTCACGATCAAGCCGGAATCTTTGTATGATCTCTCGGTCAGAAAGGTCGTGCAAACCAACCCGTGGAAGGAATACACGGGGGACACGAACTCTCCTTCTTCTAACGATACGATTAGCTACATTTCCAGTATTCTGTCTTCTAGCCCGGATTTGCATCACACAGAGAATAAACAAAAACAGAATTCTCTCCATAGCTGCTGAAATGAACAATGTAAGTACAATGCTGATATTACTGCCTTTTATATATGTCTAGACTGGCGTCTAGAGTGACTTTCCTATTGTTTTGTACCTTGCCCGCCACCTAAAAGGTGGTGAGGCAAAAATAACGAGGTGGGGGCGGAGATTGACGCGAGCGGACAAATAGATTTTTTAGTACATTCGTTTTTGGCGAGTTGGTGGTCAAATGTGTCTAATTACAGTAAATAATGGAGAGGTAGCGAGGTTTGGCGGATAAGTACGCTCGCAATTTTAAAGATGCGAGTTTTAACATAATTGACGGCTTTGTACATATCAGTTTGCGAAGTTTTGACGCGAGATTTGTTGCGGGTAGCTCGCTGACTGCTTAGTACATGGAGCCCTTGGTATGTTTATTTGAAAAAGCAAGAATGGAAGCATAGGAGCCAGCCCATTTTTGGTTTAGAACATGGGTAGCGCTTGCTGATTGGTGTCTAAATGTAGCCACCAATCAGCATGCACTACCCAGGTGCTGAACCAAAAATGGGCCGGTTACTAAACTGACATTCAAATAAAGATACCAAGAAAATGAAGAAAAATTGATAATAGGAGTAAATAAGAAAGTTGCTTAACATTGCATGCTCTGTCTGAATCATGAAAGTTTAATTTTGACTAGACTATCCCTTTAAAGCAAAATAATTGAAGTATTAATAGTGTGAAAGTGTATGGTCTTAAAAAATTCTAAAGTCTATACCAGAACTGGGAAACAAGGTTCTTACATAAATAAAAGATTGAATAGACATCTCAGTTATGCCATAAGCTATTTAAGCTGTCCAGCGAGCTGAAATAATTGGACAGAATAGTTTTAAATATTCTTCTTATGCCTCAGCAAATCTTAAGGGTCTTTGTTGGTTCAAATAACCCTGAGTCTATTCTAGGGACCTGAAATATTCCCTAGGTGACCCCTCAAGGAATTCTCTGTGTTTCTATTTTTTTTTTTTTTATTCACAATTTTATGTGACATTACTTAAAAATTCCATTCTTATATTTTCCATGTTTGGATTTCCAGTTGGATTGGAAATTCATTCAATCAGAAGAGCCTGTCAAGGAAGAAACATTTGCAATGCAGTGTGATTCTCTACTGCACAGAATGTTTACAAAAGTGAGATTGGCAAACAGAGAAATATATATATATATATATTCTTGCATAAAGCCCATTTGAGGTCAGTGTTGCTTAAGCTTGTATAATGAAAGTGCTGCAAATTGCAATCAAATAACTGTCAGCTACATTATTAAATTTCATTCCATCCCATTGCAAATCTTTGGGGACCACTACTATCTCCCAGTGAAGTTGCAAATTAAATAAATCCTGCTAAAACATTTATAGAATTTTGAAGTGATACAAAAAATATTCCCATATGAAAAGAGAGGTGTCCTCTATTACAGAAAACAAAGGTATCTGCATTCAGCCTTTGAATAATTCTTCCCATTTTATAACTGCTGTTAAATTATTTCAAATGTGTTTTACAGCATTAACATTGGATAATTTTTCACTGCTGTCAGTTGCAGCATTAAGCAGACATACTATTACTAATAATAATAATAATAATAATAATAATAATAATAATAATAATTCTTGAAAGATTTGCAAATAGAATCATATGCTCTAAAGATTTTTTTAAAATTAATAATCTAATTTACTGTGTTTTTGATTTTTTTTTTTTTTACAAGAGAAGTCTAAAGTACTTTGCCTTGTGACCAAAACATACGCAGCAGCAAACAATTAATTTTAATGCTGCTGCTTTCCATATTCCCACAAGTACTTGAAAGGCTTTAATTAGAGATGACACACAGAACCTTTCTGATATCTGAAATGAAGGAAAACTACTAAAGAATTTAAAATAATTTTAACTGATTGAGTGTTTTGTAGAAACTTGAAAAGCTTAGCGGATAGAAAGTACTTGATTGAATGTGACCTGTATTCCACCATCAGCTGTTGATAAACTCTTTAATTCTTTTAGCACTACATAACTATGTTGGAAATTGCTTTAAAATAGTATCCTATTCTATTGTTAGCTAAAACTATAAAAACTATAAAAAAAGCATAAAATCAACGTTTATTTTCCTTCTTCTATATAAAAGTCGGTATTTTCAAAAATATTAAAAGATTGTGATTTATTAAAAGAACATTGTATGGTAAAAAAAAAAACAATGTAATAGCACCTCTGAATGTCAAATGAGAACTAGATTTTCATTCATTTCCCTGTCTCCTGTATCATGTGACCGCCATTAGAAAATCAGAGACTCATATACGTATACACTGTGAGCTTTTGCACATGCTCAGTATGAGCTGGTGTCTCAAAAAGTGTGCATATATAAAAACTGCACAAATTTATGTAAATTTGAAAGTTTGTTTTTAAAATCATGTGCTTTTTCTGAATAATTACATTTTAATTTTGACTACAAAGTAAAACTTTTCATAGGATTTTTAATGTTTATTTTGTCGTTTTCCTGTGATTTAAACCTGAAAAATATTGTTTTCTACTTCCCCAAAAGAGTGCAAATTTCAAACCCTGATCATTATACATGCTGCACGTTGATTGTTTGATATGCCACAAACTCATTTATATCTGTCTGGAAACTGACAGAGCACATGGCAGTCTTCACAAACCTAATTTGGCAACATATCTGTAACTAACTGGCTTCAGAAGAGATGATAATATAGTATATGCAAAACAATGAAGACCTTGCTAACGAAATGACAATTGCTAGCCTTGTCTGCACCAGTAATAAGTTTGGATTGGCTCCTTCAAATTAGGCAAGAGATTATTGGGGCTTGAATATTTAAAAAAAAAAAAAAAGAATTGGGGCAAACAAGGTAACAATCGCCTAGATTACGAGTTTTGTCGGTAATGGTGTGCGGTGCTAACGAGCAGTTTATGCTCACCACTCACCTACAGACAACGCTGGTATTACGGGTTTTTACAAACCCGGCGTTAGCCGCAGAAAAGTGAGCGGCGAGCAAAATTTAGCTCCACATCTCACCTCAATACCAGCGCTGCTTACGGTAGCGGTGAGCTGGCAAAACGTGCTCGTGCACGATTTCCCCATAGGAATCAAAGGGGGAGAGCCGGCTGAAAAAAACCTAACACCTGCAAAAAAGCAGCGTAAAGCTCCTAACGCAGCCCCATTGATTCCTATGGGGAAATACATTTATGTCTACACCTAACAGCCTAACATGAACCCAGAGTCTAAACACCCCTAATCTTACACTTATTAACCCCTAATCTGCCACCCCCGACATTGCCGACAACTGCATTATATTATTCACCCCTAATCTTCCACTCCGAACACCACCGCCACCTACAATATATGTATTAACCCCTAATCTGCTGCCCCCAACATCGCAGACACCTACATTATATTTATTAACCCCTAATCTGACACCCCCAATGTTGCCGCAACCTACCTACACTTATTAACCCTTAATCTGCTGCCTCCAACGTCGCCGCCACTATATTAAAGTTATTAACCCCTAAATCTAAGTCTAACCCTAACACCCCCTAACTTAAATATAATTTAAATAAATCTAAATAAAATCACTACAATTAACTAAATATTCCTATTTAAAACTAAATACTTACCTATAAAATAAACCCTAAGCTAGCTACAATATAACCAATAGTTACATTGTAGCTAGCTTAGGGTTTATTTTTATTTTACAGGCAACTTTGTATTTATTTTAACTAGGTAGAATAGTTATTAAATAGTTATTAACTATTTAATAGCTACCTAGTTAAAATAAAGACACATTTACCTGTAAAATAAAAACTAACCTAAGTTACAATTACATCTAACACTACACTATAATTAAATTAATTCCCTAAATTAACTACAATTAAATACAATTAAATACAATTATGTAAAGTACAAAAAAAACAAACACAAAATTACTGAAAATAATAAAATAATTACTAGTTTTTTAAACTAATTACACCTAATCTAATCCCCCTAATAAAATAAAAAGCCCCCCCCAAAATAATAAAAACCCTACCCTACACTAAATTACAAATAGCCCTTAAAAGGGTCTTTTGCGGGGCATTGCCCCAAAGTAATCAGCTCTTTTACCTGTATAAAAAAGACAATACCCCCCCCAACATTAAAACCCACCACCCACACACCTAACCGTACTCTAAAACCCATCCAATCCCCCCTTAATAAAACCTAACACTAACCCCTTGAAGATCACCCTACCTTGAGAAGTCTTCACCCAACTGGGCCGAAGTCCTCAAAGAAACTGGGCGAAGTGGTCCTCCAGACGGGCAGAAGTCATCATCCAAGCCAGGCAGTAGAGGTCCTCCAGACGGGCAGAAGTCTTCATCCAGGCAGCATCTTCTATCTTCATCCATACGGTGCGGAGCGGGTCCATCTTTAAGACATCCGACGCGGAGCATCCTCTTCATTCTTCATCCGACAACTGAATGAAGGTTCTTTAAATGACGTCATCCAAGATGGCATCCCTTCAATTCCGATTGGCTGATAGAATTCTATCAGCCAATCGGAATTAAGGTAGAAAAAATGGATTGAACTTCAATCCTATTGGCTGATTGGAACAGCCAATAGGATTTAGGTTGCATTCTATTGGCTGTTCCAATCAGCCAATAGGATTGAAGTTCAATCCTATTGGCTGATTGCATTAGCCAATAAGATTTTTTCTACCTTAATTCCGATTGGCTGATAGAATTCTATCAGCCAATCGGAATTGAAGGGATGCCATCTTGGATAATGTCATTTAAAGGAAAACCTTCATTCAGTCGTCGGATGAAGAATGAAGAGGATGCTCCGCGTTGGATGTCTTGAAGATGGAGCTGCTCCGCGCCGGATGGATGAAGATAGAAGATGCCGCCTGAATGAAGACTACTGCCCGTCTGGAGGACCTCTTCTGGCCGGCTTGGATGAAGACTTCTGCCCGTCTGGAGGACCACTTCGCCCGGCTTCGTTGAGGACTTCGACCTGGTTGGGTGAAGAAGTCTCAAGGTAGGGTAATCTTCAAGGGGTTAGTGTTTTATTAAGGGGGGATTGGGTGGGTTTTAGAGTAGGGTTGGGTGTGTGGGTAGTGGGTTTTAATGTTGGGGGGTTATTGTACTTTTTTTACAGGTAAAAGAGCTGATTACTTTGGGGCAATGCCCCGCAAAAGGCCCTTTTAAGGGCTATTTGTAATTTAGTATATGGTAGGGCTTTTTATTATTTTGGGGGGCTTTTTATTTTATTAGAGGAATTAGATTAGGTGTAATTAGTTTAAACAACTTGTAATTATTTTATTATTTTCTGTAATTTAGTGGGTTTTATTTCGTACTTTAGATAATTGTATTTAATTATATTTAATAGTAGTTAATTTAGGGAATTAATTTAATTATAGTGTAGTTTTAGATGTAATTATAACTTAGGTTAGGTTTTATTTTACAGGTAAATTTGTCTTTATTTTAACTAGGTAGCTATTAAATAGTTAATAACTATTTAATAACTATTCTACCTAGTTAAAATAAATACAAAGTTGCCTGTAAAATAAAAATAAATCCTAAGCTAGCTACAATGTAACTATTAGTTATATTGTAGCTAGCTTAGGGTTTATTTTATAGGTAAGTATTTAGTTTTAAATAGGAATAATTTAGTTAATGATAGTTATTTTATTTAGATTGATTTAAATTATATTTAAGTTAGGGGGGTGTTAGGGTTAGACTTAGATTTAGGGGTTAATAACTTTAATATAGTGGCGGTGACGTTGGGGACGGCAGATTAGGGGTTAATAAATGTAGGTAGGTGTCAGTGATGTTAGGGATGGCAGATTAGGGGTTAATAAAAATTTAACTAGTGTTTGCGATGCGGGAGTGCGGCGGTTTAGGGGTTAATATATTTATTATAGTGGCAGCAATGTCCGGTTCGGCAGATTAGGGGTTACATTTTTTTTTTTAGTATTTGCGATGTGGGGGGCCTCAGTTTAGGGGTTAATAAGTAATTTATGGGTGTTAGTGAACTTTTTAGCACTTTAGTTCAGAGTTTTATGCTACGGCGTTGTAGTGTAAAGCTCTTAACTACTGACTTTAAAATGCGGTACCAGTCTTGACAGGAGAGGGTCTACCGCTCACTTTTTGGAAGACTTGTAATACCGGAATTATGCAAGTCCCATTAAAAAAATAGGATACGCAATTGACGTAAGTGGATTTGCTGTATTTTCGAGTCTGGCCTAAAAAGTGAGCAGTACACCTGTACCTTCAAGACTCGTAATACCAGCGGGCGTTAAAAAGCAGCATTGGGACCTCTCAACGCTGCTTTTTAAGGCTAACGCAAGATTTGTAATCTAGCCGAATGTGTTTCAAACATTTTCAAACTTTTCAAGTATGTTAGAAATCTTGTAATTACAAGGTATTTATTAACATGTGCATTGGCAAAAGATTGTTTGTTTCATATGTTTAAAAAACATTCGGCCAAATTTAGTTACCATTATTTCCAATGGGATCAACAAATTTACAACAAAGTTGAACAAAAATCTTATATTACAGAATTTGAACAATTAAAAGAACCTAAAATCCAACAGAACATATAGGGGTCAATTACAATTCTTTATAAAAGTTTATCTAATGATTTTTCTACAAATTTCAACATTAAAGGGACATTAAACAAAAAAAAAAATAACTGATATATAGAATGATGCATTTAAAGAAAAGATTAGTCTGAGAGTAACATTTAGATGTATTGTTTACATTTTCATCAGCTGTTTAAATATTGACAAAGAGTAAAATTTTAGGGCTCCATGTATGAAGCAGCGTAAGATGCTCCACAGCCCTTGTGGCGCAAGTTCACACTTTAGACAACTGCTTCTTACACTCTGAGGTGGTAAAGAGAAATCACAGAGAACTCACTCTCGATGACTGACAGTCCCTTTACTTGCGCAATTGGTCACACGAATAAAGGGGTGGACATTACATACTCAGTAGAGTGTGTAATGATGCATACGGGCCAGCGGACAAATGGACCCGCTGCCTGTATGCAGTGAAGGTGTGCGGAAAGCTTCTCAAGTTGAGAAGCTGTCCACACACTTTTTAATACATGGGGCCCTAAGTGTCTATAAAACAATGGGAGCTGCCATGTTGTAACTTATGTTACCTTCTCTGCTGTAGCCAATTAGGGACAGTTATAAATAGATCACTAGAGTGTGTAGCCAATGGCTGTGTGGAATATAACAGTGTTCTGCACTTCCATTTCTAACAGGCGCTAGAAAACTCACAATTTCAAAACGGAATTACGGGAAAAGGGGACTATATAAATAATAAAAGTATATTGCAGTGTTTTTTTTATATATATACAGTTTATCATTTTATATTACCATCTCAAAGTGTTTAATGTCCCTTTAAAGTTTAGGGTGATTTTGGTAGTTAAATGATTTGATAATAATGTATTTTACCGGATTGTGATCGACCCTATAACTCACTGATTTGTTTCACCCTACCTTAACCTCTCTTGACCTCCATATTTTGTAATTTGCCTCTGACTATTTTTAGCCAGAGTGATTGAGAATGGCTAAAAGGTACATGAAACCCAAAATTGTTCTTTCATGATTTAGGTAGAACATACAATTTTAAACAACTTTACATTTTACTTCTATTATCAAATTTGTTTCATTCTCTTGGTATCATTTGTTGAAGGACCAGCAATGCACTACAGGTTTCTAACTGAACACATGGGTGAGACAATGGCAATCAGCCACCAATCAGCAGCTAGAACCTAGGTTCTTTGCTTCTCCTAAACTTACTTAGATTCCCCTTTCAGCAAAGAATAACAAAAGAAGGAAACAAATTAAATAATAGAAGTAAATAAGAAAATTGTTTACAATTGTATGCTCTGTCTAAATCACAAATGTATAATTTTGACTTTACTGTCCCTTTAATGTCCCCTTGTCTCCCACCTCCCTATGATAGGCTAAGCATTGATTGGACAAGCCTCTACGACTAAATTAATTTCCTACCCCCTTCCTGTACATTGTTTTGTCAGCAAATTGCATGAATGAATGAACAAATCGAATTTGTTGTTTGTCCTTTTTTTTTCTTCAATGTATTTGGTTGCTCGCATATCTGAAGAATCAAAAAATGTAAATAAATTCAGACAATTTTGTATTTGCCCAAAGAGCCCACCGCCAATCTCTAATATTTACTGTCCATTTATATCTTCTTTCAGCCTCATCTATGTTACCATATTACTGTGGAAGTTACATATGGTAGAGTATTAGACAACTAAACATAAAGTGTTGCACTAAAATCATATCTATGCACACTAGTTTGCACTGAATCATGGGTAGTTGGGCACAGTATTTATTTCTGATCTGTATTTGATGTAAACTGATTTTATACTAGGCTGACAAAAAGAATTACAAATAAAAAAAACTTCAAATAGTAAATTATGCAGTACCAATATCATGGAGAGTATTTCAAAGGGAAAGTTTTGGAAATGAAATTGTTTCTTATTTATGTGTGTTGCTTATGTGTGTACATAGAGATAATGGCCTTGTGTGAAAGACATAAATAAAAAAAGATTTGCATTTGAAAATGAGGTTTATTCATATTCTCTTCAATATGATGATCTTTGACGTTTCTTAATCCACTTATTCTTGAAAATGTGACAATGTCACAACATGAATTTGTTGGGAATTATTGAGTCCATTTTCCTACACAATAAGACATAATGCTGCTATGGTCAGAACAGCAGGATACAAGTAGACTAGTCTTTCAATGATTCAAATCCAATTTATTTTATGGGTATTAACACACAACAATGCTATATGAAAAGACTGTTCTGATGATTCATGATTAAAGATGTTACAGTAAATTAATTCTGAGAAAATACAAATAGGATTATTGGATTTTTAGTTCATAAATGCCCATCCATAGTAATAATTGATAGAAAGCACCATATGCTTTCACTGTTGGCTCATGCCAGGCTTATTTTGTTCATTCATATGCTTGCCAGGAGGATATTTTTTTTTTTTTTTTTACTTTGCATATCTATTTTGCCTTTTTTTTTTCAGTTTAAGAACATACTACAGTTCAGAAAGGATGGAAGTTCAAGGATGCTTGCCAATTGTTATGCTATGGTAATTCTGTTGAGTTTATAAATGCATATTATAATGAGCTTTCAGTTTGGTGGCAATGGATTTATTGAAATAAACAATTATTTATACTTTGCATGTGTTGTGTTATTGTAGGTAATACACTTACAAGGTAAACTATAAATATGGTTTCCAGGTGCCCATTATTCATCTAAACCATCCAGTAATAAAGGTTTACTGTAAAGTAAAATAAATACATACAATAGGGGGAATGTCATTTAATTTATAAATAAATAAATAAATAAAAAATATAATTAAAATAAATAAATATATATATATATATATATATATATATATATATATATATATACACAGTATATATATAGGGCTTTAATATGTTGCAAATATGACAGCAGCTTGTCCAAGATGGCAGCCAAGTAGGGTAGAATCTCTGCTTTGTGCATCAGCTTTTTGGAAACAAGAGATTTGTTAATGATTTTAATGACGTAAAAATTAGTTACCACTGACATAATACTACATACCACTATTAAGGGCTAGATTTATCAAAGCTGAGGTGTACAGGGGCACGTATACGCGCCCCTGTACGCTTCAGCTCACCTGTGGCGCGGCTAAATTACCCGTAGGTAATTAACATTGCACACAAGCACAATTTTGCGCTGGCGTGCAATCCCGCCCCCCTGCCCGCGCACAGCCAATCACGCGCGGGCAGGAGCTGTCAATCTCCTCGTTCGGACTCGACCGCGGAGATTGAATTTCGCCACCTTAGAGGTGGCTAAGAGCTTAGGGAAGCAGCAGTCTGGTGACCGCTGCTTGATAAATTGTGGCGAGCAAGTTCTTATGAGAACTTGCAGCCGTAGGGGCTTGATAAATCGAGCCCTAATGTTTAGGATATAAAGCTGTCAATCATTAATTAGGGCACACTGCCTATGGAAAGATAATTAAAGAAAATAATAAAAATGCAAAAAAAAAACTTCATTTTTTAACATATACTCATAATCAAATACATTTATACTGACACAATGCAAATTTAAAAATCAGTCTGTAATTATATAAAATCTTATGATAAATAAATGAAATAATTTCAAAACACCCTTGAAGATTTGTTTTAAAGTAAAAAGCTAGTTTAATGTTGGTGCAAAGTTGTTTAAAAGTAGGTTTAAAGGGTTTGAAGGGGGCACCTTGGGCTATCTGGGTATGATCAGGTCGTTCAGCAGATGTATCTATAAATCATTATATGTCCCAAACATATGTGTTTTAATTAGACAAATTACAACTGTATAGTATAATAATTTATAGTATAATAATTTATTTAAATATAAAACATTTTTTATAAAAAATTAGGTTCCACAGAATTGATTTCTAGAAACAATCTTGCTATCTTTGTGGTTTAAAAAGAAACTAAAGACACCAGTGTCTCAAATCTACAATAAACTTCTAATATATCTAAAAATATCTGTTTTTAATCTAATTTCTACAGTTAATATATTCTAAAACCAATATAAATGCAGCATTATTTGTACAAATTTTACAATGGAATAACATCAATGTTGAAAGTCCAAAATGTTGGTTGACTCTGTATTTATGTTATTGTAGAATTGACTTATTATCCGTGTTTAAAAGTAGATAAGTGAATTTGGATACTTTGTGAGGATCCGAACATAAGAGTAGGCAGCCACTCATGCTGTCGGCTCTTTTCGGAGCTGGCTTTATTCTTATGAAAGATCCAGAATAAATGTGGCTCTGAAAAGAGCTGAACGGCATGAGCGGCTTCCTACTTCCATATAGGATCTTCACAAAATGCCAATGCACATATACAGCTAAAAGCAAGTAAAATAAAGGAATCCAATCAGTTAACTGCTTCATTAAAGTCAGTTACATTTTATTACATCAGCTAAATTTGGCAACATTCAGTTTAAAATGTTAACGGACTTAGAACAACTTTTTCTAACTTTTTAAAAAAAGTTTGACTGGACAGTCAGAAAATAGTTATTAGTCCTATTAGTTTAGAAGCATATGCTTTTGCTTATTGCTAGTTTAATCCTCAAGGAATACATCTGTATTATTTGTGCCATATCAGCAAACTTTTTCTGTTAAGGATGAGATAACAAATATTTTAGGCTTTGCAGACCAAGAAGCAAATTTGAGGGTATTATATAGGCACTTCTATAACAAGATAGAAAATAAATTTCCACACATTTCTATGTACAAAATATAAATTATACAACAAGCAAACGAGACACTTGGGCACTTACGTTGTTTCCATTTTTCATTTTTGTAGAGAAATTATTCTGCAATGAGATTTAGTTAAACTTTATAATATTTCTGACCATGGCTTTTCTTTAACCCCTTAATGACATAGGACGTACCAGGTACGTCCTGCAAAAATTGTCAGTTAATAAAAATGGATGTACCTGATATGTCCTCGGTGAAAATGAGCTCTTGAATCAAATGTGATTGCTTCTAGACTCTCTCAGGGTATTGCAGTAATGCCTCGATATTGAGGCATCGTGCAATACACTCCAGTCAGTTGCCGATGCAGAGAGGGCCACTCTGTGCTTGTCATCGATGGTGCCGGTCGTAGGTTGCATGGGAGGGTTAGGAGGGAGGCGGGTGGGCGGTCAATCGCTAGAGGAGGGCGGGAGGAGGTGGGAGTGGGTGAGACCACTACTCCATGCTAAAGAAACTTTGCAGAAAAACAAAATTGAGCCGCAGTGAGGGGGAAGGAGGGAGGGGGAGGAGGGGTAATAAGGGAGAGGGGGGATCCTATTTGTGATCCGTTGTGGGAAAGGGATCTGGGAGGGGGCAGGGTAATGAGGGGGCAGCTACACTACAAAATTTGCATAATTAGCAGCAAACTGGATACTGACAGACAGCTGCCAGTTACTAAAATGGCGACAAATAGATAGAGGGGGAGGGTTAGAGAGCTGTTTGGAGGGGGGGATCAGGGAGGGTAGGGGGTAAGGGGGATCATACACTGCAGAAAATATATTAAAAAAAATATTAAAAAAATAAATAAAACACTTATATTCATACTGACAGACTTTCTGCCAGTACTCAAGATGGGGGTGACAATTGGGGGTTGGGGGAGGGAAGAGAGCCATTTGATTGGGGTCAGGGAGGGATCAGGGGTGGGATGTGTCAGGTTAGAGGCTGATCTCTACACTAAAGCTAAAAGTAACCCTACAAGCTACCCAATTAACCCTTTCACTTCTGGGCATAACACAAGTGTGGTGCGCAGCAGAATTTAGCGGCCTTCTAATTACCAAGAAGCAATGCCAAAGCCATATATCTCTGCTATTTCTGAATACGGGATCCCAGAGAAGCATTTACAACCATTTGTGCCATATGTGCACAAGCTTTTTGTAAATAATTTCAGTGAGAAACCTAGAGTTAGTGAAAAACGATTTTTTTTATTTGATCGCATTTGACGTTGAAATGGTGGTATGAAATATACCAAAATGGGCCTAGATCAATACTTTGGGTTGTCTACTAAAAAAAAAAAAATGTATACACGAGAAAGGTTATTCAGGGATTTTGCTCACTCTTTGGAAATATCGCTAAAGTTGGATATTAGTGCAGTAGGTTGGGTACTTTGAACTAATTAAAAGCCTGAGCAGTTCTAAAAGTGTAATCCCTAACCCATGATCTGATCACTTTCCTTCTTTATATTTGAACTTTGACGCTGTGAATATAAGACAGCGGTTATTTATCGAACAACCCACCTTGCTCCAACCTTGCTCCGGAACCACTCTGAGGTGGTAATTTACTACGGCGGATCTTTACACAGATAAAGAAGGATTTCACCTCCACGCTCACATTATAACCAGCATATTATAATACTTACCTTGGACTACCAAAAGACATAGGGCTGGTATATAAGGATACATTCAAATTCAGGACACGGACACCAAACTACAGTTAAGGTTATGGTTGGAACTTTGCTACATAGACCATAATTTACTGCCGATAAACACAGACTGTCTCAGAAGTAGGAGACAAGGAAAATTATCACAGTATCTAACACTGAGAGTCTCGATTCATTCCAACAGTGAATATACCTAAATATACTGTCTGTAAGGTAATTATATTCACGAACAATATCGGCAAATGCATGGTGAATATTGCTATTATCCATAGAGTTCACTGTATCAAATGTGCAATATAAATTTGTCATCCTGTATTAATTGTTTTTAATTGTTTTTATGTATATGATGCCGGCATCGAACTATAATAATAACTTGTAAATTCGACTTCTGAAATTTCACTTTTAACCTATATTAAAATAATTATAATTAGTCACAATTTTGTATTTGATATTATTGTGTATTATAAATTAAGACATTATTCTTAAGAAAGGAAAACCATCTCTTAATGGTGCTTTTTTAAGCTTTAATTAGCGCTAACCCCAAAACACTCTTTTACCATATTCCGGGATTCCTGACAGATATCAGTGTTACAATTTAACTATCAATAATTTAAAAAAGAAATGGTTTGGAAATAGCAAAGTGCTACTTGTACTTATTGCCCTATAAGTTGCAAAAAAACAAAGAACATGTAAAAATTGGGTATTTCTAAACTCAAGACAAAATTTAGAAGCTATTAAAGCATGGGTGTTTTTTGGTGGTTATAGATGTGTAACGGATTTTGGGGGTCAAAGTTAGAAAAAGTTTTTATTTCAATTTTTCATTATTTTATAATTCTTTTATAGTAAATTATATGATATGATGAAAATAATAATATCTTTAGAAAGTCCATTTAGTGGTGAGAAAAACGGTATATAATATGTGTGGGTACAGTAAATGAGTAAGAGGAAAATTACAGCAAAACACAAACACCACAGAAATGTAAAAACAGCCCTGGTCCCTAATGGTAAGAAAATTTAAAAATGGTCTGGTCACTTAGGGCTTAAGTTAAGTATATTATATAGATGTAAGTAGTGAGAGTGCTACATAGGATCTTTGTGTCAGGGTTTTTTCCCTGATCTGTTTGCCATGTGCTGCTGGCAGCCATTTTACTCACCTCTCTTGTTGACTGGTGCATACTGTGTGATGCTGCTCATTTCCTGCACTTCCTTTTATGGCCAGACTGGTGTACATCATTCGTGTGAGACAGGATGCAGTCTCAAAATTGTGATGTCATCACTTATTATTTAAAGAGCCTCTGTTCAGTATGCTTTGCCCTTGCGTTGTCTCAGATCTGTTTGTGAGAGCTCCTGTGTATTATCTGGCTGTCTTACGTCCCTCCTGGTTCCTGATCTCTAGCTTGTTCCTGACTCTGCTGTTCTCCTTGTTCCTGACTCGGCTTGTCTGACTACCAGTTCTGGTTTTGATTCCTGTCTTGTTATTTGACTTATGGACTTTTTATTATTTTTTGCTATTAATAAAGGTGTGATTGTTTTTGCACTTCTTGTCTCAGTCTGATTCCTGGTATCCTGACACTTTGCTGCAACTAATCTGATGTTGTCCCGAGATAGCAGCCATAAACCAGAAATGAGAGTGGCTGTGTTCCAATGTAACTTTTTTGGACACTTCAATTTGAATTTCATATAATTTTCATGTGTCATGAAATATTATTTTTCTATTGATTTTTTTTTAAAGAATTATACAGGTAAAACACATTCTTAGCTCATGGCTCTTACAAAAATCTTGGAGGTGGATCTGATTTGACCCCCATATTTTGCATACCCCTGTATTCGATTAATAGAAACCAAAGATAAGAGTTGATGCTGCCCATAAGTGTATAACATCCCATGCTATTTTTCAACATCAAATGCTATTTTACTCCAATGGCAATGTGCATTAGTAGAGAACAGTTTATCATTAGACATATTTCACAATAGTATAAGTGCTATTTATAAAATTCCATACCTTTAATTCAGTATATAATTTACTAAAGAAGTACACAATTGCATATTTAATCATTGGTCCAATTTGTTAATTTCAAAAATAAAAATTATATTTTACTTTTCAAATGAAAATATGTAACTGAATCCCGAAAGTATATGCTTAATTATGATTTCTATTGAATGTCACCCTAACACGTTGCCTGCTGTGTTTAATTGTCATTCTGATATTTGTCTTTCACTCTTATGGTTTTGTTCATGTTGAGAAAATTCAGGGAAAAGAGTCCACATACTTGTTTTAAGCAAAGACAGCAGTGGTAAATGTAACATGTCTAATGGGATGATTTTAGAAATAAGTTAGTTTTAGTAACCATCTGCCAAATATTTGAGAGAACAGTTGGTAGGAATTAGGTTTTTTAAAAAAGAGTTTATTAAACGTTTGACAGAGTTATGCAAAAGACAGATTTAGTGTTGTTTTTTTTCCATCTGTTTGATGGTGCAGTTGATTTACAAACTTTGTATATTTATTTAAGAAATTATTATTAGACCCCATATCTAGATATAGAGTGGAAAGCACTAATACTCTTACATAATATACATATCAACAAATATCATATGGTTATAAAAATAAAAAATCTAAGCCAATGTGGCTGAATATAAATGTGTTAAGAGAAATTAGGAAAAAATGTAGGGCATTTAAATTATTCAAAGAAAATAGTACAGACTCAACATTCCATATTTATAAGGAATGTAACAAAGCATGCAAAAAAGCAATCAACTTTGAAAATGAAAAATGAATTGCAAAGGATTCTAAATCTAACCCTAAAAAGTTCTTTAAGTACATAAATAGCAAAAAATCTAAGAAGGACAATATAGGTACATTAAAATGCGGGGAGGGTAGCATGATTAACAGTGACAGGGAGACGGCTGCGATACTAAACCAGTTTTTTTCTTTAGTATACACAAGAGAGGTACCATTGGATGAAACTTTGGAACAAAATAGAACATACAAGCCCATACCATTAACTGGGTTATGTATAGAGGATATCAGGAACAAATTGGATAATATTAAGGTAAATAAAACTCCAGGCCCAGATGGAATACACCCAAGGGTGTTAAGGGAACTTAGCACTGTTATAGACAAACCTCTACTCTTAATTTTTCAAGACTCATTATCCTCAGGCATGGTACCCAAGGATTGGCGTAAAACTGATGTGGTGCCACTCTTCAAAAAGGGAAGTAGGGATGATCCAGGCAGCTATAGACCAGTTAGTCTGACATCAATAGTGGGGAAGATATTTGAAGGGATTAAAAGGGATTATGTTGATGACCATATTTGCGTAAACAAGATTATGAGTTCTAATCAGCATGGTTTTATGAGAAATAGATCATTTCAAACTAATCTAATTAGATTCTATAAGGAAGTAAGTAAAAATATAGATAAAGGGGAATCAGTCGATGTGATATACTTAGATTTTGCAAAGGCGTTTGATACAGTGCCACATGAGAGATTAATGCACAAAATTAAGGGACTGGGAATAGCTGAAAATGTTATTTTATGGATAAATAACTGGATAAAAGATAGGGAGCAACGAGTAGTAGTAGTATATATATATATATATATATATATATATATATATATATATATATATCAGTTGCCTTTATCCTTTCAGAGAATAAAACGCTGCACTCACCGGTCTTGTGAAAAATTCAATTTAATCACATCACTTCGAAATCTTAAAGTACAAATACCCCCAGATGTTTCGGTACCACACTGGTACCTTTTTCAATGGGTGTTCAATCTGTATCCAAGTGTTCTATACCAAACACACACACCTGATCCCTAATAAACCCCACTGTGCTCTGACTTCCATTCCAGCAGAGCTAATACGTGTCTGCCACATCACTGATGACATTTCGCTCAGCTTCCGATCAGGGCACATGGCTAATTAGCATAGCCTCTCCCCTAGTGATAAAACTCACCTACGTCACCCTGCATTTATCTCTATGTTGTTTGGACTCGCAATAGCATAGCTGATATTGGAGATCAGTTTATCCTAAGATTAAAAACCTAATGCACAGAAAAAGATGTTCATTACTAATTTATACTTCAGATTAGACTACTAAAAAATCTAAGTTAAACAAAACACCTAACCTATAGAACCTGATCCCCTTCATGCCTATTGCAGCATGATATAAACTTCATTCATGCGGAATACACACTCATCAATTAGGCAGCCCAGACCGATAGAATATATATCAATAAGACATTGAATATTTGTTGACTACTATTCTGAGTAGTGCCAGATAAAACCTAGACCATCCAGTCATAGAAAGATCCAGCTACAGGAACACATTGTAGTCCAGCTGTACATTCAACCCGCTTGGGGTTACAGTATCCAATCGGTAAATCCATGATGCCTCCACTTGTAGGAGTTTTTTATGCCTATCACCACCCCTATTCAAAGGTGGCACATAATAAATTATCATAGTTCTTAGGCTGGCAGCGGTATGTAAATCACAAAAGTGCTGGTGCATGATAATCTGTGAAAGATCTTATATTGTTTTCCTGTCCAGGGATGATGGAACTGGGGTCGGGTCAACATGCTGTTGCATGTAGTGCAATCCCCACACCTGTAGAAACCCAACTTCTTTTTGCCATCCATCCAGGTGCCTTTCTGATAGCATTTGACTGTATCATTATGTACAAGGATGTCTTTCAAGTTGGGGACTTTCTTGTATACAATCCGGGGAGCATATCCCAATTCTTTCAAACAGAATTTTCAAGTATGTTGTGCAGGGGGGTAAATGTTGTGATTAGATTAATCTTGTTCGTATTATCTTTTTTTTTTTTTTTTTTTTTTAAAGCTTTATTGAGTGAACATTTATAAATTGACATCATTTACAATAAATGCATCAAACAATATGTTTATCAACAAGATATTAACAATATATCAAAGAAAGTGATTTGAGGTAAACAAATGATATATAACCACATTATCACATTTGCCATGTTCAATGTTTATACATTTAGCTTAGTGAGTTGCCTCTCATAGGCAAAGATATTTTGAGGCTAACGCCATCAGGCCCCAAAAAAAAAAAACACCTCATGTATAGCCCAATAAGGCTGGAACTGCAGCGCTAAATACAGATGGGCCCGACCGCGTCAGCTCTGGATGATCTTTGAGTATGTTGAGTAAGACATGGAAAAAAAGGGGGGGGAGAAAGGAAGGGGGAAGAAGAAGGGGGGGGTGGCAGAGAGGGAACAGAATTATATAAGGGGGAGGAGGGGAATACCTGACTGGAGGGGGTGAAAAGGGGGAGGGGAAGACAAAACAAAAAAAAAAAAAAAAAAAAAAAAAAAAGAAAAAAAAAAAAAGGGGAAGAGGGGGGGGGATGTTTATCTGTTGTTGAGAATTTAACCGTAGTTTGTTCAAGGAGACCCAAGCATCCCACATATTCTGTCGTCGTGAACCATACCAAACACCCTGTTATGTCGTGTTCTATAGGGTCTTACCCTCCCAGATAAGAGCCATGTACTCATGTATTTCCAGCTTCCCTGTCCTCATGTAGTGAAACCTTTCAAGTTTTATTAAGTCCCAGACCCCGGCCTTCCACTCCTCAAGGCTGGGTGTGTGTAGTGACTTCCAATATTTTGGTATAAGTCCCTTTGCGCAATTTAACATCAGGAGGAGTAGGTGCCGTTTTGCTTCCATAGCAATTTTAGGTAGCTCATAGTATATAAGATATTTGGGATCCGGAGGTATGTTAATTTCAAGCAATTTGCTACATACCCGAAATATCTCGCTCCAGAAGGGCTGTATGCAGGGACAGTGCCACCAAATGTGCAGCATAGAACCCTCTTCTCCGCAATCTCTCCAACACCCTCCGCCCGTGTGCGGGTAGATTTTTTTCAGCCTCTGTGGCGTGAGGTACCATCTGCTCAGGAACTTAAAATGTAGTTCCTGAAGTCTCATCGAGACCGATGCTCGTTTCGCTTTCCGAAAGATAGACCTCCACGCTCCTGAGTCAGGTTCGAGACCTAATTCCTGTTGCCAGGCGGCCACATAGGATGGGAGTATGTCATCTCCACCTTCCAATAGCAGTTTATATAGAGTCGAAATAAGATGTTTCGGCAAGCTCGGAGAGGTACAGAGGGCTTCAAAGGGTGTTTTCTGTCTAATTAGCGGTTCTCTATCCCGCTGGGTATGAAAGTAGTGATTAAATTGTGCTGTTCTGAACCACGAAGAGAACAGGTCGCTATCCCAATCAGCCAATTCCGCCTGTGGCTTAATTTTATTCCCTATTATGGTGTTCGAAATCGCGGTTTCAGCTAGTGTGTAGGGACATCCCAGAGAGTAATTTTTGTTCGCCAATCCATTATCTGGATTTTCCCGAACAGGTGTCACCGGCGAGAGGGGGGTGGATATATATGGTCTTGACTTAATCAATTTGTCCCAATTACGCAGCACATCGTCAATCAGAGGATACTGTGAGATCCAATTGGGGCGATGCGCTGGGTTGATCCACGCGAGGGAGCCCACATTTCCCCTTTGAAGGATCTCTCTGTCTAGGCCTATCCAAGCCTTGTTGGATGAGCCATGACACCATTCCACTAAATGTTGCAGTTGGATGGCTTTAAGGTATTCACTCAATCTAGGGACACCCGCTCCTCCTCGGTCTCTAGGAAGGTACATTGTTCTTTTATTGATCCTTGGTCTCAGACCATTCCACACATAAGTCTCCAGTGTTGATTGAATTTGGTGAATTATGTGCTCTGCTGACGAGAGGGGGATCGCCTGCATAATATATAGAACCCTGGGTAAGATGTTCATTTTTGCTACTTGGATTCTCCCCATCCATGAGATGGTTTTGTTCTTCCAGGATGTCAAATCTCGGATTACTTCCTCTCTTATATGTTTATAGTTTGTGTTAACTATTTCTCTGATCGTGGGAGCCAGCATGACACCCAAGTATTTTAAATGCTTTGTAGCAATTTTTAGAGGGTAACGGTCGTTGTGGGATGCAAAGGTATCTCCAGGTATTGAAATGTTCAACATCTCAGACTTGGAGAGATTAAGCGAAAAGTCTGACACCTTCCCGAATTTCTCGAACTCGGCTAGTGATTCCCGCAAAGAAGTGTCATTGTCGGCTAAGGTCAGGAGCACATCGTCGGCATACATAGCCAATTTGTGTTCCACGCCTCCTGTTCGGTATCCACATATCTCAGAGTTCTTGCGTATCCTGCAGGCCAGGACCTCCATTACCAAGGCAAATAGTAGAGGCGAGAGGGGACATCCCTGTCGCGTTCCATTTGAGATCTGAAACGCCTCTGAGAACAGTCCATTCACCCGCACTTTGGCGTTCGGGTTGGAATATAGGGAGAATATATAATTTACAAAACGCTTTCCAAAACCCATTTTAACTAGAGTATGCTGCATGAAAGTCCAATTGACCCGATCAAAGGCCTTTTCCGCGTCCGTCGAGACCAACAACAACGGAGCGGAATTGGCCTGTGCATGTGCGATCAGTTGGATCACTCTGAGGGTGTTATCCCGCGCTTCTCTAGCAGGGACAAACCCTGCTTGGTCCGTGGAGACCAGCTGGGGCAGAAATTTTTGGAGGCGGCTAGCTATTACTTTAGCCAAAATCTTAACGTCAGAGTTAAGCAGTGATATTGGTCTGTAACTGCTGGGCAGATTTTCTGGTTTGCCCGGTTTGGGAATTACTGAGATGTAAGCCTCAAGCATCGTACTCGGTAGAGTGGGTGCTTCGGAAAGTCGGTTGAACACCCGCAGCAGGTGAGGCATCAGTATACCGGAAAATTTTTTGTAATAGCGCATGCCAAACCCATCGGGGCCGGGGCTTTTGCCCGCTGGTAGGCATTTGATAGCTGCCAGGACCTCTTCCATTGCTATCGGCGCTTCTAATTGGCTTGCCTGTTCAGCCGACAGAGATGGTAAGTTTGCATTTTCGATATAGGCAAGGGTCTCCCGTTCTATAAGTTGTCCATCTCGGGGTTCTCCCTGTGGATCCCCTGCTGTATGTATGTTGTATAAAGTTTTATAGAAATTGCCAAAGATATTTGCTATGGCTTGACCTTCTTTATGCGTTATCCCCTGCTTATCTGTAGATTCATAGACAAACGAGCGCAATCTTTTCCGTGTCAGTGCTCGGGCCAAGAACCTCCCTGCTTTGTTGCTATGTTCAAAGAACTTTTGACGCAGTATGAGCGCTTTTTTGTGCTGCTCTTCTTGCAGATGGTGTAGCAGTGCTGATCTGGCTGTTGTTAGCTCTGTTTGCAGTGCTCGGTCATCGGGTTTTTCTTTATGTGCTAGTTCTTTTTGTGATACTTGTGCTAACAGTGCACCATAGGCTTCTCTTTTGGATTTGCGTTTAGCTGCGCTGTATCCGATCAGCCGGCCTCTGATCACACCCTTGTGGGCTTCCCAGATAACAGAGCTGTCCATAGTGTCGTCTGCATTTAGGAGGAAGTATTCCTCTATGTTTTTATGCAGATCCAGAGCTAAAATTTTGTCGTCTAGGAGGTACTCATCAAGTCTCCAGACGTAAGGAGTAATTGGAGTATCTGGCCAGTTAATAGTGCATTTGACCGGAGCATGGTCCGACCACGTGATTGTATTGATACTACTACTCGTTATCACTCCCAGACCCGCGGAGTCGGAAAAAAGGTAATCGATCCTGGTGTACTTCCTGTGGGGATGTGAATAAAAAGTATAGTTTTTATCCAATGGGTGGAAAGTACGCCAGACGTCGTGGACTCCCAAGTCTCTCAAAGACCGGATCAGATGCTTTGTTATCTTTTGAGGAGCGCTGGAGAGGCCGTCCGATGTGTCTAGGCTGGGATTCAGCGAGACATTAAAGTCACCTCCCATATAGAGGACACCTTTTTGTATTTCCAAAATACGCTGCATTACTTTCTTAAAAAATACGTCTTGAGCCTTATTTGGAAGGTATAGATTGGCCAGGGTCATGGGTCTGCCATACAATCTACCTGTCGTAATTATATATCTTCCATTAGGGTCTTTCAGCGTTTGCTCCGCTTGGAAGGGGACACCGCTGTGAAACAAAATGCCGACTCCATTCTTTTTGGAGGGTCCAGAGGCAAAGTCAGCTACTGGGTAATGTCTGCTAAACCACTTTGGTTCCCTATATTTAGAGTAGTGGGTTTCTTGGATAAAAATGATGTCACCACCCATTCTATGCAAATCTCTTGTGATAATTGAACGTTTCCCCGGGTTGTTTAGGCCCTTAACATTTACTGTGAGTAGGTCCAGGCTACGGGCTCTATTATGTGGTTGCGGGAACGCCATTGCGGTGAG
Organism: Bombina bombina; assembly: GCF_027579735.1. Lineage (NCBI taxonomy): Eukaryota > Metazoa > Chordata > Amphibia > Anura > Bombinatoridae > Bombina > Bombina bombina. Next base: position 894,730,173 of record NC_069499.1, read on the forward strand.
TGGGGTGGGTGGGAGAAAAAAAAAAAAAAAAAAAAAAAAAAAAGGGGGGGGGGGTGGGAGGAGGGTAAGGTGGAGAACAAGGGAGATGAGGGAAAGGGGTAGGTGAAGGGACAGGGAGATAGGGTTTGAGATGTAGAAAAAGGAGAGCTAGTAAGACAAGGGAAGGAGGTGAGGGCAAATTTAGGAGGATATGAGAGGTCTAAAGAGGAGAGGTATATTAGTCAGAGGGATAGGGGAAGAGAGAGCAGATATGGAGAATTCCAGCAGGGACCAGACAGTCAAAAGTTGGATTCTCACACGAAACACAAGAGAGTCTGAGGGTATGGGGTTAGAGGAGAGGGGATAGGTATCTATATATAAAACAGGTAAGTCAATAAGAGGTATTAGCCTCTATACTCTTGTAACTATAGATTAACAGAAATATGGACCTTGTAGGTAAAGTAACTCAAAAAACATAACATTTAACATTGTCGGAACCCAGATATGGATGAAGGACTAGTTTTGGACTGTCCCTCCCAAGAACAAGTTTTCTGACCGTCCATCAACACAGCCCCCACATGATATTACACACATTATATACAGTACCCGAACAGTAAAACCCACCCAATATATATTAACTTATAATTTGCTAAATTCTTCCTCACTCTATTCCCAGTTATCGCCTCAGCTGGGCAAATTAGTTTCTAACTAGAGCATTTTTTTTTTTTTTTTTTTTTTTTTTTTTTTTTTGTTAATAGTATATTATATGTTGTTGAACCATAGGTCTCCAGTTCGGCTCATGAGGGGCTTTTGGTGTCCCTAATCAAATGCTACGTATTCCAAATGACTATTTCCCCGCCCCGTAGCTCATGTATTCTATTTGCTTACATTCTGTATTATTTTATTATATGAACTATCTGCTAGATCTAGGGGGAGAGAGAAAGATCCAGTCGGTAGACCCATGGATCCCGCCTATGGACAGAAATTATTTCAGTGTGTGATAAATTGTGAACATAAGCATCAATATAACAGCAACTTTTAAACACAAATAACCAGTTAGAGCTATACTATCGAGGGACATGCTCTTATGTAATACATCAAGTCCAAGTATCTGTCCATGTCTCTCAGTGCGTAAACAGTCCAACTGAGGTACCAGATGTATCTAATGCTAGGCTCTAAGATGCAAAACTAAAGGGGAAAAGTTATAACTAAGCATATTTCACAGATTGGAATAGGCAGTCTTTTAACTTATCTGTTCCTGAAGAGTGTGGGACTGTTCAATCCGGGTAGGGCGTTCTGTGTTGAGTAGCGGTCTACCAGCGTACCAAATATAGGTCACTGGTGTAGGATATCAGGCTTCATATAGTTTAATCTCGAACCCGAATCACACCTTCTCTGTTAACATCAGGATCTGGCTGGGCAGGGGCAACCGGCATATTTGGTGCTCTGATCTGTAATCCAAAAGTTTGGTTTAGAGTGTGCAGGTCTTCTGGAGATTTGTAGATTGCTGTCGAGCCGTTCCTCAATGCGATAATACAGGTGGGGAATCCCCACCTGTATTGGATTTGCTGTTCTTTGAGGCAGGAGGTAATGTAGCGCAACTCTCTTCGTTTCTGGAGAGTTGCGGGACATAAGTCCGAGTAGACTTGTATTTCTGCACCTTCATAAGTAAGAGGGTGTTTGTTTCTGGAAAGCCGGAGGATATCTTCTTTATCTTTATAGGAGAGTAATTTGATGATTATGTCCCTTGGTGGGGCCCTGGCCGGTGGTCTGGGCCTAAGAGCCCTGTGTGCTCTTTCCACTTGTATGTCTGCAGCGGCAGGGGCACCCTTAAGAAATTTGAAAAAGTCTTGTATGTATTGGCCTATTTCAGGTGGGTTTACCGTTTCAGGCACTCCGCGCAATCTCAAATTATTGCGCCTGCTCCTGTTTTCCAGGTCTTCAATCCTCTCGGTTAAAATCTGGACAGTTGCGTCTTGGGATTGTATACAGCTGGCTTGGTGTTGGAGGTCTGAGCGCATGGTTTCCTGTACCTCTTCCATCTGGGAAACTCTATGATCAACTGCTGTAATGTCTTTCTTCAGTTCCCCAAACATAAGCTTGACATCCATCATGGCTTCATGGATGTCATGTTTGGATGACAGGTGTTTAATGTCATCTCTGGTGAGGTATGAGGGTTGCTGGATTTCCAGATTAGATGTCTGTACTGCTGCAGAGTGTTTACCACTTTCTTGTGCCTCTTTGTGAGCATTAGGTATGGTGTCTGCTGCAATTAAATAATTCTCCATATTAGATGCCTGTGAGCCCTTGGGCGGCTTAACTATGCGCCTGTTGGCCATTTTCCAGGGTGCAGGAGTACCCAGCGGTGCGGGGGGGGTTACCCCAGTGTATTAAGTGATTGACTGTATGCCTAAAAATGCTGTAAAGGCAGGTATGGCAGGATTACATAGTCTGATAGTTATGTGAGATCTGCTTACAATTCTCCTTATGCTTCTGCCAGTTATAATGACCAAAGTGGCTCAGTGTGTTCAATTAGGCTGCTATAAACAATGTCTGCTTATTACTGCTAACTGGGGAGATTTTAGGCTCTTTTCATATATGCAATTCCACAGGGTCTCACTGTGCTGTCGCAACTTGTCAGCAGGTCTTTTATTGTTTACATATTACCCCTCTCCTGTTAGGGCTTATCAGACATGCCACCCCTATCCTCTATGTGGTGTACCTGTATGTTGTTTCGGTGGGACAATTCATTCAGCCTCAGACAGACCGGCACTGAGTTATAGTGTGGCGCGGGAACTCTTCACTAGATGCGGCTCTTGGTTTTACCGCCACTGCTGGTTCCCTTCCAGCTCCGGACCTACCAATCTGTGCCTTTTGCCGGGCGTCTCTCTCTCGTTTATATGCTGCTACCTCCGGCTCCCATCCCGCTCCTGTGTACAGGCGGAAGCTGTAGGCCGAACACACCTCGATGTCCCCAATGCAGCGTGTTCTCTCACTCCTCTGCTCAAGTCCGTGGGGAAACTGGATCAAAGTCGGCTTGGTTTAGCCTTCGGTAAATAGCTGCGTTGATCCAAGTGTTAAGTAAGCAGTTTCTGGTCGAGCGTGACCTCCGCTGTTGCTGCTTCCTTTTCAGCCTAGGCCCCACTGTGCTCCGCTTATGGAAAGGTTTCTGCCACTGTTATTTCCTCCAAAATTACTGCAGAAAATGTCCGGTTCGGTCTAGGGTGTTGATTATTATATTTTGAGCGGGTTCCAACTTGCTGTGAGCTACTTATACCTATAACAAGAGTTTTAAGGCTTCAGAGCTAAATCAGTGTGCGGCCATTTACAAGCGTGGCCAAGCTCCGCCCCCCAATCTTGTTCGTATTATCTTTATCATCATTCTTCTTATGTAGAAGTGTCCTTTGATCATATTGTGACATTTTTTTCTCGTGCTCTATCGATATCTGTGGTTCAGTATCCCCTTTCCTTAAGTTTGGTCTTCATTTCATTTTCTTGGGCAGTTCTAGTAACCATGAGTGTGTTATTATGTGCTACTCACAAATTCCTACAGGTGTAGGAATTGCACTACATGCAACAGCATGTTGACCGGATTCCACTTCCATCATCCCCGGACAGGGAAAAAAATATAAGATCTTTCACAGATTATCATGCACCAGCACTTTTGTGATTTATATTCTGACACATCCATGCTCCCTGGTTTATGTCGGTAAGACCTCAACCACATTTAGGGAGAGGATGGCCAATCATCGCCATGCCATAAGAACTGCTATTGACAAACAGACATCAGATCAACCTGTGGCCAGGCATTTTATGCAAGTGGGACATACCGCTGCCAGCCTAAGAACTATGACAATTGATTATGTGCCACCTTTGAATAGGGGTGGTGATAGGCATAAAAAAACTCCTACAAGTGGAGGTGTCATGGATTTACTGATTGGATACTGTAACCCCAAGAGGGTTGAATGTACAACTGGACTACAATGTGTTAAAGGGACACTGAACCCAAATTTTTTTCTTTTGTGATTCAGATAGAGCATGAAATTTTAAGCAATTTACTAATTTACTCCTATTATCAAATGTTCTTCATTCTCTTGGTATCTTTATTTGAAATGCAAGAATGTAAGTTTAGATGCAGGCCCGTTTTTGGTGAACAACCTGGGTTGTCCTTTCTGATTGGTGGATAAATTCATCCACCAATAAAAAAGTGCTGTTCAGATTTCTGAAAAAAGAAGCTTCTTTTTCAAATAAAGATAGCAAGAGAATGAAGAAAAATTGATAATAGGAGTAAATTAGAAAGTTGCTTAAAATTGCATGCTCTATCTGAATCACAAAAGAAAAAAAATTGGGTTCAGTGTCCCTTTAATGTAGCTGGATCTTTCTATGACTGGATGGCCTAGGTTTTATCTGGCAGGTTTTATATCATGCTGCAATAGGCATGAAGGGGATCAGGTTCTATAGGTTAGGTGTTCTGTTTAACGTAGATTTTTTTGTAGTCTAATCTGAAGTATAGATTAGTAATGGAAATCTTTTTCTGTGCATTAGGTTTTTAATCTTAAATTAACTGATCTCCGATATCAGCTAAGCTAATTCGAGTCCAAACCACATAGAGATGAATGCAGGGTGACGTAGGTGAGTTTCGTCACTAGGGGAGAGGCCATGTGCCCTGATCGGAAGCTGAGCGAAATGTCATCAGTGACGTGGTGGACACGTATTAGCTCTGCTGGAATGGAAGTCAGAGCACAGTGGGGTTTATTAGGGATCAGGTGTGTGTGTGTTTGGTATAGAACACTTGGATACAGATTGAACACCCATTGCAAAAGGTACCAGTATGGTACCAAAACCTCTTGGGGTATTTGTACTTTAAGATGGTGATGTGATGCAATTAAATTGAATTTTTCACAAGACCGGTGAGTGCAGTGTTTTATTCTTTGAAAGGATAAAGACAACTGATGTATCTTTTATACGCAGCACCCTGGCTGTTGTTATTTGGGAATAGCGAGTGCACCTGAAACTGGATAGATATATATATATATATATATATATATATATATATATATATATATGAGTGTATTGCTTTATTTTAATCTGTTTTACATGTGTTTTGTGAAACTTGTAATTGGCTTGTGCTCAAGTGCAGCCTAAACAATTAAATTTGTAAAATGAGCGCTGTTTAGCACAGTTATGATATCCATTGAAAGTATAGGTTGCGCTAGAGTGATGTCAATCACGCTAACCCTTCTCTGGTAAACCAGTTTTACCATGAACTTGTAATATCACAGTTTCTTTTCCCGCGCTTTCATTAGTGTGTCACTTTTAATCTAGCCCTATGTGTTTAATCCCGGGAAAAGCTTTTAATTACAAAGGTAAACTCCCACATTCAAGACAAGCTATAAGCATCACAGTTTATGAGCAGGATACAACCAGTGACCCAATGAAGATTAGCAGTTGGCTCTGCCAATCACTGCTCGAGAGCTACAAGATTTGCTGCTCTAGAGCAGAATTTTAACATTGTGCTTAATTCTTTTGGTTCTCTGTAATTTTTTAATTAGAACATCTCTTAAACATAACACACCATAGAAATGATGCTTTAAGTTTCAACAATCAGCTAAAAGAGCATGCAATATTTTAGGACGCTGTAACCAACTGGTCGCACTGCGGCGGTCTTTTAATAATCCTAATTCTTTTTTTTTTGTGTAAATCAATGGCTGTCTTATTCTTGATGTTTTCATTATTATTATTAATTCGAGCCTGGTATAAAGTAATCACTGTTATGTTGATTCAGTGGTACAGCTTTTAGATTTGTTGTAAAATAAAAGCAAATACTGTAGAAACAACATTAATAAATCAGTATAAATTATACACAAAGACAATATGCTGGCTGCCTTTTTCATAAAATAAAGTCTTACTCCTTTATGTAAAATAAAAAAAAATGTTTAGTTAAGCATTAACTCTTTTTGCTACCCCAGAGTCAAACTGTTACGCTTTTCGCATTTTATGGCTTACACAAGAATTTAGAGATATGTGAATTGCTAGAATACAATATTTACAAATAAGTTTGTAGACTGAACAGATTAGCAAACTTGTTCTAAAAACGATTGCTGAATTAAAGGGAAATTGTATTTAAAAATGTTATGTTAAGAATATGAAAGAGTAGCATGATTTTTTTTTTGGCAAAACTGTTAAAATACAAATTTAAAAAAATATACAAATATCACTAATATAACTTTCTAATAATGTCAATTGACTTCTAAATATCTCCTTCTTTACATGCTACTCTTTCATATTAATGAAAGACAATTTTGCAGCACAGTATTTGCTGCAAATGACAGTGTTTATGTTATCATTTAAATGTGAAAAAGCAGAGAAGATCCTGGTTTAAGCACTTTTTGTACCTTGCTAATATGTTATGTGGAAGACCAATAAGAAAGATATATTAAGCAAAAGCTTAACATTTTACAAAATGTTCAGACTTTTTTTTGCAGTGCTAATTTTAAGTTTCAGATTTTCATTAAGAGCGGAAACCAGAAATGTCTCTGTTGTATTACATTTTGGCTTTACCATGTGTTTTTATTTAATTGTTTTGTGTAAGCACAGCCACATGATGTCTTTTTACTGAGCACTATTATCTCTTTCTTGAGTGCTATAGTGCATCTCTGGCATTGGGGTGACATGCTTATATTATCTACTGCTTGATGATATCACAAGAAATTGTGCCCAGAGACACAGAGAAATTATTCTTGCTTATGGTTTATGGAAGAGCAAAGTTCACAGCTCCAGGGTTTGTCCCTTCATTTTAAAGGGGTTCCATTTTTTACAGTAATTACCTTCAATGTCAGATGCAAAGGTATTTTCATGAGGGCTCTGATAGAGCTGGCATCAGGTGAGTGATTACCTTCCACACTGTGCATCAGTTAGATATTATAAGAAGGGAGGGGGGATTTAATGTAGCCTACTTGTACCCTACTGCTTTACTTAAAGCAGGATGTACCTTTCAATTGAAAGAGGGGAATTAGAGGGGTCACACCCCCCTTTGAGTTTTAGATATAAGGTGTTTTTTTTAAGGGAGGGAACAGTATTAGAGCTCACCATTCCTTACCATAATTTACCATACATTTAGATGGTGGTTGTATTCAAAATGTATTAAGTGACAAATGTTTTTGTCTTTATATTATAAATATTTGAAAGAAGGAATTGTTCTTAGGAAATTACCCTAGAAGACATAATGCTTAATTATGGGAATGCGGAGAATAGACAATATCCTTTAATCTTTTGTCACAATGGTAGTCTACTGGGTGATCATGCTTACGAGCACTAGGGAAGTTATACCAATTCCTGTGCAAAAGGTTCGTCAAGGAGGAACGTGTGTTGAGAAGTACATTATTTCATTTATTTCACAGCTTTGTGGCATCGTCTTGGAATGCTGAGTGCACTATATAAGGGAAAGCCCTACTTCGTCTTATCACTTGGCTGTTTACAGCTGCTACCTATTGCAGCAGTTTGGCACCATCCCCTCTCCTGTCCTGTACCTGCTAGCCTTTAGCTGCCTATAAAACCTGCTGAAGTGTTACTTGCCTAATGTATCACTGTCGCTGTTGGACTTTAATCTGCTATAAGTCTGGCATGGCCTGCTTCTTGCCATGCCTGATCACTGGCCTGATTCCTCTCTTTCCATCAAGCCTATAAAGTATAATAGTCTCACATTTCTACTCATTCATAGCTGCCTGTTATCAACCTCCAGCTACCCAACCTTATCATAAGGTCATAAACCATGAAATACACTGTAAAAGGATGGACAATATGGAACATCACTAAACACCAAACCACCTGATTTTTCTTTAGAAGGCTTTTAAGTAATTGGATGTAATTTACAGAAAATCTAAGCATTTGTTATTAACAATGCTGCTTGCTACCTAATATGTATTACCTTTGAGATTACTATAACTGTCTCTGTAACATTGTAATATCGCTATTAATGTGATTCTAGACGTATAGTGTTGTGAGATGTTTAATAACCTTAAGAGTGAAAGAGGTATTATGAAATGGTTAATGTTTGTTTATGATGTAATGAAGCAGGTGTATAAATCATTAGCGGTTACATAGGTGAGCTAGCCCTGGCGAATTGCCAAGTGCGACATGAAACGCGTAGGCTGATGTTCCTATCCTGGACTTGTTGATACCAGTGACTCCTTTGGTGAACACAGTGTTTTAAAGAAATTAAAATAAAAGTCAAGTTTTACTTTTCCTCCTTGTTACACGCTTTTTGGACTTTCTTTTGTGGCATGCTGCTTGCTGGACTGGTGAAATTATCTACCCAGAGAAACCTTTTGGGATAAGTTTTGGGATAAGTTATTTGCATTTTAGGATTATAATTAATAACAACCAAAATCACTGCAATCCTACTTGAAGGAGTCAGTTCCTCCATTTAAATCCATGGCAAAATGGCACACCCTTAATTGATAAAAGGTAAAAAGTCTTAAGAAACACTTGGTTGTCTAGGGCAAGTTATTCATTTTAAACAGGGCAGGAGGGTAACAAAACTAAACCTTGGTGGCATGTACACATGTCTAACTCTGGGATAACCTGTTCCAGAATATTGATAGATATCAGTTTAACCCTTTGAGTGCTAATGAGCCGTCACAGAGTTTCTCACTCTGGTGCTGATGACGGCTCAGAGCCGTCATGAGCACTCTCCCACCTTGAGGGAGATCTGGGGGCTCCTTACTGCTCCTACCACGGCGATCATGTCTGTAGAGTGACAGGCATCGCCAGGGCTTCACATGATGTGCGGTGACATCAGGCTCAATTACGTGATGATGTCACCGCGCAACTTTATTTATACTTAACAATGTTAAGTATAGGAGGAGGGGGCATGCTGCTTAGAAGCCTGTATCTCAGGCATCTAAGCAGCTACAGACCCCCAAGACCCATTGTTGGAAAGGTAATCGCTTAAAATTTCCAACAGTGTAAGTCTTGGGGGTTTGTAAAAAAAAAATAAAAAAGTAAAAAAAAAATGTTTTAAAAAATTTCAAAATATAAATAAAAATATTAGCACCCAGGTGAGAAATGGCTTAGCAGCCAAAGGGTTAATGTGTAGAAGAGGAGTATATTGTGAGAAAAAAAATTGAGACCTTTTTGCAATAGTACAGTGGACATTTGCATAAGGTTGATGTGAGTATAATTTGGAAGACAAACCTTATTATCCACGTTTCTCATACCAAAATGAATATTAAATAGAAAGTATATTGCTTGGTTCATTAATTGTGATTGATAAGAAAATACCAATAAAAAAATGTTTAGAACACAAAAGTAATCTCTCCTTCTAGGTATTGAACCACTTAGAGCACTGGTTTTCAAACCTGTCATTAGGCCTCCCCAGCAGTCCAGGTTTTCTGGATTACCTTGGATGAGAGCAGGTAAAATAACCATGTTTACTAATCATCTGTTTATTTCAACTGCGCTCTAATTCAGATATCCACAAAATGTGACCTGTTAGGGAGGCCTGAGGACAGGTTTGAAAACCAGTAACTTAGAGCATACAATTTTAAGCAACTTTCCAATTTACTTCTATTATCAAATGTGCTTCATTCTCTTGGTATCCTATGTAAAGGGGTAGCAATGCAACACTTGGAGCTAGCTGAACACATAAAAGAGGCATTTATTGGCAGCCGCCAATAAGCAGTTAGCCCCCAAGGAACAGCAAAGCACTAGAGCTAACTGCTGATTGATGACTGCACACATGTGCCTCTGGTTATTGGCTTACCCTACTCTGGTATGCTCTTCAACAAAAGATACTAATAGAAAGAAGCAAATTAAATAATAGAAGTAAATTGGAATGTTTTTTAAAAATGGTTGCTCTGTTTGAATCACAAAACAAAAAGTAGATGTTTCTTGAACCTTTTAAACTTAAATTTCTCTAGTGAATGGTAAAAATCAAAATCTTGAAGGGACTTTGTACTATAATCTGTAGTAAAGAACAGATCCACATTAAAGAAGAGAGTTTAAAATTGCTGATGTTTTTTGTTCCTGAAGTGACAATTGTTTGAATTGAAATTGAAATGAATACTTCCAACAAGTTATTACTAATCATCATTTGCTGATAGCTATAGTGGGCAGCTGTACCAGACAGGAAATGCACAGCAAATACTGCTGGATGACTTTCAACGTAAATTTAGAAAGCTTTTACATTCAGAAAGAATAAAGACCAGTATGATTAAAGAATGTTTTATTTTCAATAGGATGATATAGATGTAGTACAATTTGCCTACAAGGTCACTTTTCAAACCTAAGAGAGTTTAAATTTATCCAAAGAAAATGTGATTTGCCACCTTCAAAGCACATACTTCCAATTATATGCTACTGGTTACATACTGTAAGTTTACATTTACAATAGCATTAGTTATTTATTAGAATTATATCAATAAATATTGAGTGATGTTTTCCTTTTATTGTTTTGTCCTCCTGTTGTGTTTTGAAAGCTGAGATATTCAGTACGTTGTGGTGAAAAGATACTGGACAATTGAACCATGAAATCAAATTTCTTAGATCACTGTCATAGCCATAAACCAATTGAAACCTCACTAAGCAGTAAATAGTATAAATGTATATGAAAAAAACCAAGTAATCTATACATAATTGTGAATGTGAATGTATACACCAAAGATTATATATAGCCTAAACCTAATCATTAAACTTGCAATAGTTTCTAAAGATAAACAGTGAAAAACAAGATTCAGGATTACATATTTCTACTAATCTACAGATCTGCTGCAAAACGTAAAACATTTTTGAATATAACTTCAGAGTCTCATATGTCCATACTGTCCTGATTTGTGTGAGACAGTTCTGGATTCTGAGCTCTGTCCCATTGTCCTACTGAGATAGCCATATGTTCTGATTTGCAGAATTTCCCTTGGTCCCACCCACAGACTGCAGAACACAGCCACAAACAGCCCTGACAACGCCAACAGCCACCCAGATGCAAACACAATCCACCCGCCCTCCTAAAGTGGCCCTGCCCAAAAAACTGTGCAAAGCCCTCCTCAACCATCAGATATTTCACTTGTCAGGTCTTTAGGGCACCGTATTAAATTAGTTGAGATGAAAAACTTTTCCCTGGTCTTGAGGTTATATCAGTAGCTATTTCGATTGTCTCCTCTCCAGTACTTAGCAGGAAACATACAGATATTTAAACATAGTATAAAAGAAACTATAGAGCTGCTTTACTTGATCTGTAATTTACACAGAAAATGTTTTAAAGATCTCTTGTCCATATGACAATTTAAAAAATTTGGAAGATGTTAAGATATTGTTTTCAGTATCACTTTCCCTGGATTAAAAACCAAATATGGCTGCACAAGAAAGCTTCCATTGTATTAAAGTATATGGAGATGTTTTATGTTACAACCAGTTTACACAATATACAAGAGCCATGGGGGCCGATTTATAAAGCCCTGTATTGGCCCCAACGCAGCTGTTTCCGCGCAAGCCTCCAGGCTTGCTGGAATAAGGAGTTAAGAAGCAGCAATCTTAAGACCACTGCTCCTTAACTCATCCACTACCTCTGATGTGGTGGACAGCAATCCGCCAAATCGCATATGATCAGGTTGATTAAAACCCCCTGCTAGTGACTGATTGGCCGCAAATGTGCAGGGGGCAGCATTGCACAAGCAATACCCGCTTTATCATGGCTGTTTGCGCGTGTTGAAAGTAGCACGCGTCTTACAAGTTGAAAGTAAATGCGTTCGCTTCAGCGCAATTGAATTTAACAAGCGACCTCAGAGTTCTGCTTAACTGTTACGCTTGAATTTAAAAGTTGAACAAACTACATCAAAATTACATTAAAAAGTACAATTAGACTCATAAAAAACACCATCTAATAAAAAGTATTGAAAAAAAAATTGGCTAAAAGTTATAAGGGCTCAAATATATCAGGTATCAGGTGTTAGAAAAATAAAAGGACTGCAAAGGGCTTCAACATAGAGATACACACATACACATATGTATATATGTGTTTGTAGACATATACACATATAAACACATAAATACATATGTATACTTTTATATATATTTATATTGGAGTGTAAATAGCTCACATTCCAATGTTCTTCACATAGGTATCTCACATTCCAATGTTCTTCACATAGGGGCATATGTTCATATAATTTATTTCATTATAAATAGATATTTATGTGTATATATATATATATATACACACATATATACAGTATATACATACAAGAAATACCTTGCTTTGCGCACAGGGGCACAGTTATGCAGGAACAGGAAAGGGCTGCCCCTAGACTGTTGCAACAAAGTTGAAAGCACCCAATTGTCTAAATGTCTTTGTATCCTGTAGTAAGTTTACCCTTCATTGGAGTCCAACCTCTAAAAAACACAATTGTCCCAACTCCACCAAGTTTACAGTAGAAACAATGCATTCTGCTTAGTAGTATTCTCCTGGCATCTACCACACCCAGATTCTTTTCATCAGACTGCCAGATAGTGATGTTTGATTAATCCCTCCAGAGTGCAGTGATTGTGTGCTTTGCACCACTCCTGCAGACACCCGGTATTGCACATGTTGACGTGAAGCTTGTTTACAGCTGCTCAGCCATGGAAAACCATTTCATGAAGCTCCCAACACTGATTTCTTGTGCTGATGCTGCATCTAGAGGCAGTTTGGAAGTCTGTAGTGAGTGATACAACAGATGATAGGCATTTTTGGACTCTCTGTGAGCTTCAACACTCACCAGCCCTGCTCTGTCAGCTTGTGTGTTCTATCACTTTATGACTGGGCTGTCATTGATTCAAAAATACTTCCATTTCACAATAATAGCACTTACAGTTGACCAGGCAGATCTAGCAGGGCAGAAATCTTATGGACTGATACTGATGTAGGCATGTGCTTTTGGGTCATTTGACAGCTAACGAAGGGGGAAGATGGCAGCTGATAGCAGTAATTAGCTCTTTTCAGAGCCATACTTCATCTTGTGAAAGTTCAACACACTAAGATCTCTGCAAATCCAGATCTTAATGTGTTGCACTTTCACAAGAAGAAATCTGGCTGCATAAGGAACAGAATGCTGCTGGTAGCCTCCGCCTTCCCCATTCATTAGCTGCCGAATGACCCGAATGCACATGCCTAGTAAAATGGGATATGTGATAAATTACCTTGTTGCTTTAATGTGACATTAATGTAATTTTGTTTTATTTATGCACCAGAAATTATTCAAAGCATTACACAATACTTGTGTGCAAAATAATCGTTTTAAAACTATTTAAAACTGTAATTTTCTATATAAGCTATGCAGACTGTGAATACACTCTGAAAAACCTCTGGAATGTTGTTTATCTTACATCCTTTGCTGTGGCCAATTAGAGAATAATATAAACAAGTTCCTCAACCAATCCATGTACAGCATTGCAGATTTCTTTTTATAATGTGTAGTTTAACATTTAATGGTCCTTTAAGATTCTAAACTATAAACAAATCTATATTTTATGAGTGTATCTTTATAATATTGATAATATGTTACTTTGTTATTTTGTCACCTGGTGTGCATATGCCAAAAAGAGTTATAAGTAAAAGCTATCCTAGGAAACTATTTTGTTAAAGTAGGAATATGTTATTCACACCAATGACAGCCAATAGATTAACAGCAAGGCGCCAATAGGTGCACAAAAATTACATTTCATGGGTTGTGCATCAATGCAAGAGCAAATACATTTGCAGCTTTTCTTGCTGGATTTAATAGGCAAGTTGCATCTTTGTTGACGAGAAGTCTGTCGAACAAATTGCCTTACCTAGTTTCGCTTGACACATTGTTAAATCAAGCTGTTACAGACTGAAAGCAGAAGCTTGCAGTTGCCTGAACGTGCATAGAGAAAAGCAAAGACTAAGTAAGAAATCAAAAAAGAAAAAGAAAACAACAGTAGGAAGTGTGTTGATTTGTTTGTAGTCTTTGACATGTCTTTAAATGATAATTTAACTAAAAAGTGAGAAGTAAAAGACATGAAAAAAAACAAAAACAAATACAACACTGGATATATCAGAACAGAAGAGCAACTTAAATGTTTTTGTCAGAAATAAACAAATGCCAAAACTAGATATTGATATTCCAAATCAATGTATGTAGTGTTTGTGTATATAGTGTGTGCGTGTAATATGTGTGTATTGTGTGTACTGAGTGTGTGTATATAGTGTGTGTATGTATATATATATATATATATATATATATATATATATATGTATGTATATATATATATGAGTCAATTTATCGGTCAAACCCGCTCAAAGATACAATCTGGGTTAACAATAAGGTGGAGAAACCTCAGACAAAATTATTGTATGTCAGAGGGTGGAATCAACATTAAAGATAAATCCATATAAGGAAAAGGGAGATGATAGTCAAAAGATAAAAGACATGATAGAAAAAGGAAAGGATTCCCTAGCCAGCACTTCTCATTAATACACCATAAATAATAACAGATGTGGTGTGTCTAGCAGTCAAGGAGCCAAACTCAAACAAGACAAAGAATCAAGTTACTCAAAGTTGATACAATGAAGTGAACAATTTATTAACTAAGCAAATAAAAACCATGGCCATGGCGATAAAGCTATCTATTAGTCTAACTAATATTGCACATTTGAAGCTCAAGGGATCAGGTATAGCAATTTAATACATAATATAACCCTGGAAAACAAAATATCAATATGGCGTACTAAGTGCAAAAGTAATTATGACAATATAATAGCAGCGATACTGGAGATGAGACCAATCCATCAATGGTGATAAACCATAATATAAAGATGCTGTATAAAGTGCAGTTCGTGCATCAATTAACAAACAACTGTAAGTGAAGCAAGCAAGCTAACAGACAGGTTAGTGGCCTAATGGCCATTGCAAAGAGTTAGTTGTTATCCAGCAAAATGTTCCATGCAATGTTAGTGCTTCAGTAACACAAAAATTGTTGCAATTATTGATCACAGTGCAGGGCAAGGCAAAAGTTTGTTAAACATGTGATGAGTTAATGCACGGCGGCATCAATTAATGAAGACAATGATAGATAAGCAGGTACGCAACACGTGTTTCGCCGCTAGGAACTCCCGGTGTGGCTTCTTCACAGCGTATCAGTGCTACTTCACTACTACTAGCACTGATACACTGTGAAGAAGCTGCACCGGAAGTTCCTAGCGGCGAAACACGTGTTGCGTGTTTGTACATGTCTAAGGAAAGGCCGTCCGAGTAAAGGAGGAAGCGCTGCCTAACACATGACCTGGCATAAGCTATAGCTGGCTAATGGAGAAGTTTGACCGACCGTCTGCACTTTGTCTCAGATAAGTTTTTCCATATGGTGGAGTGGTGAGATAACACGGAAGGCCCCTTAGATGAGAGTACATCTCTCTGTAGGACTCAGCCTATAATTGTTTGTTCACCGGTTACCACAACGTCTAAACAGTACTGTTTCTTCATTTGGAACACTGTCATTTTCAAGCCGGCTTAGCGTTGATTATTGTACCTGCTTATCTATCATTATCTTCATCAATTGATGCCGCCGTGCATTAACTCATCACATGTTTAACAAACTTTTGCCTTGACCTGCACTGTGATCAATAATTGCAACAATTTTTGTGTTACTGAAGCACTAACATTGCATGGAACTTTTTGCTGGATAACAACTAACTCTTTGCAATGGCCATTAGGCCACTAACCTGTCTGTTAGCTTGCTTGCTTCACTTACAGTTGTTTGTTAATTGATGCACGAACTGCACTTTATACAGCATCTTTATATTATGGTTTATCACCATTGATGGATTGGTCTCATCTCCAGTATCGCTGCTATTATATTGTCATAATTACTTTTGCACTTAGTACGCCATATTGATATTTTGTTTTCCAGGGTTATATTGTGTATTAATTTGCTATACCTGATCCCTTGAGCTTCAAATGTGCAATATTAGTTAGACTAATAGATAGCTTTATCGCCATGGCCATGGTTTTTATTTCACTGTGGTTATTTAATTTGTAAGATTTATTTGCTTAGTTAATAAATTGTTCACTTCATTGTATCAACTTTGAGTAACTTGATTCTTTGTCTTGTTTGAGTTTGGCTCCTTGACTGCTAGACACACCACATCTGTTATTATTTATGGTGTATTAATGAGAAGTGCTGGCTAGGGAATCCTTTCCTTTTTCTATTATGTCTTTTATCTTTTGACTATCATCTCCCTTTTCCTTATATGGATTTATATATATATATATATATATATATATATATATATATATATTCAATGTCCATAGGGCACTGCACACACATTTAGAAGTTGTTGCCCGGGGTGCATTCAATTCAATAGCATACAAATTTCAAAAACAGGAGCGCACTCGCCGGGTCTTAAACATATAAAATTTATTTAAACAGTGACGTTTCGGGGTGGCTAGCCCCATCCTCAGACCATTACAATAACCCAAATTAGTAATAAGACTTTTATACATTACCCTCCAGCATCACCACGTACTACCGGAAGTGCCGCCGGCGTCCTGCAGAACTCAGTGCGCAGGTCCGCCGGTTGCCATAACAACCCGGATATACCATTCTGAAATGCAAATAGAATGTTTTATAAGACACAACAAATATCTACAATATAAATGCTCATATAGTAAAAACTCATATAGTAAAAATATTTAGTTCACTCTCTGAGGCTACAAAATATTAGATATTGTTTTTTACTGATATATGCCACCATGTAAACATTTACCCGGTTGTCAAGGCAACCGTTGTAATGGCATGTAATCCCTAAAGGCTACAAAATATCAATCTGTGAAGTAGCGATATTGGTAACATAGTGGAATCATATGTGCATTATTGGAGAAGCAATTTGTGACAGGTCTATAGCAAACTCCCCAACCGTTGTAATTCCCTTAAGCAATAAATCTTTAATGTGGTACTCAGTTGGGGCTAAGGTAATAGTACAGTGTCACTAGAGCTATTAACTTCAGCTTATCAGACCGTGGCTTGTTATAACCAGGTTATCTTTACAGGAAACAATGCCAATCCAATTGTGTATTTAACCCCTTGGGGGACAAGGTCCCCAAGTTGTAAATCCACCTGGACTCCTTTTGCAATAATAAATTAGCTCTATCCCCACCTCTACTCAATTTGGGTACGTGATCAATGATCACATATCTCAAATCACTAACCGTGTGGCCACTCATCGCAAAATGCCTGGCAACAGGCTGTTCAGATTCCTTCTCTCTGATTGCCAATCTAATGGCCGAGCGATGGTTGGCCATACGTATGCGGAGGGTATCTACCGTCTTACCCACATAATATAAACCACATGGGCAGTGTAAGAGATAGATAATATATTCTGTGGTACACGTTACTCTATACTTAATTGTGTACTTTTTGTTAGTATGGGGGGTTAGTATGGGGATGTGTGAATGTCTTGGTATTGCTCATGCCATTGCATGTGGTGCAACCAAGGCATCTATAACACCCCACTTTAGATGATTGAAGCCAAGTAGTCTTTTTATAGCTGTCCACTGGATCCACTTTCACTAAGGAATCCCTTAGTGATCTTGCTCGTCTGTAGGTCACTCTTGGTGGTTCCATGTTTGTGAATGGCAAGGTTGGATCACTCGTCACTATATCCCATCGATCTCTCATGACTCCAGGTATTCCCACACGGTTAGTGATTTGAGATATGTGATCATTGATCATGTACCCAAATTGAGTAGAGGTGGGGATAGAGCTAATTTATTATTGCAAAAGGAGTCCAGGTGGATTTACAACTTGGGGACCTTGTCCCCCAAGGGGTTAAATACACAATTGGATTGGCATTGTTTCCTGTAAAGATAACCTGGTTATAACAAGCCACGGTCTGATAAGCTGAAGTTAATAGCTCTAGTGACACTGTACTATTACCTTAGCCCCAACTGAGTACCACATTAAAGATTTATTGCTTAAGGGAATTACAACGGTTGGGGAGTTTGCTATAGACCTGTCACAAATTGCTTCTCCAATAATGCACATATGATTCCACTATGTTACCAATATCGCTACTTCACAGATTGATATTTTGTAGCCTTTAGGGATTACATGCCATTACAACGGTTGCCTTGACAACCGGGTACATGTTTACATGGTGGCATATATCAGTAAAAAACAATATCTAATATTTTGTAGCCTCAGAGAGTGAACTAAATATTTTTACTATATGAGTTTTTACTATATGAGCATTTATATTGTAGATATTTGTTGTGTCTTATAAAACATTCTATTTGCATTTCAGAATGGTATATCCGGGTTGTTATGGCAACCGGCGGACCTGCGCACTGAGTTCTGCAGGACGCCGGCGGCACTTCCAGTAGTACGTGGTGATGGTGGAGGGTAATGTATAAAAGTCTTATTACTAATTTGGGTTATTGTAATGGTCTGAGGACGGGGCTAGCCACCCCGAAACGTCACTGTTTAAATAAATTTTATATGTTTAAGACCCGGCGAGTGCGCTCCTGTTTTTGAAATTTGTATATATATATATATATATATATATATATATATATGTCAAGGAGGTAACAACTTTACAAGACAAAAATGTGAAATGTAACACTATTGTGATTTGGTAACACTAGCTTCAAAGTGAAACCAAGTAGTATAGTGTAAAGTTGTTATAAAGTATAGTTTTCAGGATATACTGAATACTTAATTATATACCCAGGTGTCACGTTAGACCCTTATTGAGGGAGAAGCGACATGTTAGACATTAGATAGAAAATATGCGAAAATAGAATCTCTATTTGTAATCCTCAGTGATCTCTGTAGAAAATCCTTAAGTAAGGTAAACACAAATTTCAGAGTTGTAATCCACAATGAAAGGTTAGAAGTAGTTATTCATCAAATAACATTTAGACAGTCACACTTGGTATGAATCTTAATATTCTGCTGAGGATAATACACAATTGGAAAACACAGCCTCAATCTGAAGCAGATCACAAATCAGGCTAATGCAAAGTATGTGCACAGTATGTGTTGAACTAGTAATCCCAGTTAGCATGAGAAGCGGTAGAAATACAGGCAGAGAAACACAAAACAGTAGTTGTGGAAGGTTAGAAAATGTTACTCACAAAGTTTGTTGTCCGAACCTGCTGCCTGTTCTGACTCCTTGTGCGCGCACAATTTGGTCCCAATCACTTCCTGTTAGTGTTGCAAGAAACAGATCCCTGCTTGTAGAAAAAAGGAAACAGCTTCTCTGTAGTTGTTAAGATGCCAAGACACTACAGGCTAGGAATTAGCAAGAAGTTAGAGGTCTGCAGATTCCAATGCTGACAGGAGTGTTGTCCTCTTGTTAAAGAAATGACTTTGTTAAACAATGAATCCTGAGGAGGAAAATTGAAGTTAGGTATCTGTGAAAATCTCAGAGAGTAAGGCTCAGAGTTACTCTAGATAGAGAAACAAAATACTAAGCAATGCTAGTTAGGAGAGCAGGTGTTAAAATAGGTGATGAATCACTGTGATTGGTGAACCAACTTAAAGGTGCAGTAACAGTCAAAACCCTGACATGATCCCCCCGTCAAGCAAGCTGATCCTCAGCTTAAGGTCTAGGAGAATCCGGGAATTTCTGATGGAACTGGGAGACCAATTTAGGAGCATAGATATTAGTAGAAGGTTCCCACGTATCATCATCCTTGGTGAAGTTCTTCCATCTAACCAAGTATTGCAATACTCCTTTGGAAATCCTAGAGTCAATAATCTGATCAACCTCATATACATCGGTATCTTGTAATTCAAGAGACGAAGGTGTGTGAGAAGCTTGAACTCTGGTTGGGTTATAAGGCTTGAGGAGAGATACATGAAATGTAGCATGTATTTTCATGGAAGAGGGTAGGTCTAAAGTAACGGCGTTAGGATTGACTACTTTGAGAATTTTGAAAGGTCCACAAAACTTTTGTGTTAGTTTCCTACTTGGCACTTGTATTCGTAGGTTCTTGGTTGATAACCATACTTGGTCTCCGATTTTATACTTAGGAGGATCTCTATGTCTTAAGTCGTAGTGATATTTCTGTGAGTTTTGAGCCTTAATAATGTTCTCTTTTATAAAATTGAAGTTGTCCTGTAAAGAATTATTCAACTCATCAACCAAAGGTGAATCAGAAGGGGTTGATGAGATGGAAGTGAAAGTGGGGTGGTATCCGTAATTTGCATAGAAGGGTGTAAGATTGGTTGAAGAATTAGTAAGGTTGTTATATGCAAATTCTGCGAAAGAGAGATATGAAATCCAATTATGTTGTTGATAAGCACAAAAACATCGTAGGTATTCGTCCAACCATTGGTTTATTCTCTCCACTTGTCCATTTGATTGAGGATGGAATGAAGTAGTGAATTGGTGTTTGATATTAAGGGCTTTGCATAAACATTTCCAAAACCTTGAAGTAAATTGAGATCCCCTGTCAGAAATCACAGTACTTGGTACTCCATGTAACTTGAGGATTTGATCCATAAAAAGTCTGGCTGTTTCAGGTGCAGTGGGTAATTTATGAAATGGTAGAAAGTGAGCCATTTTTGAAAAACTATCAACAACCACCATTATAGTGGTATGATTTTTAGAGGGAGGTAAATCCACTATGAAGTCTATGCCTATTTGTTTCCATGGTCTATCAGAAACAGGTAGGGGCATAAGTAGTCCATATGGGCTCTTTTTCTCTGTTTTGCAAGTTTGACATATAAGGCAGGTTTTTATGTAGTCAGAAATTGATCTTTTCATGTCTGGCCACCAATACGCTCTGCTGATCAACTCTAATGTACGTCTCTCTCCTGGATGACCTGCAAGAGGTGAATCATGCTGCTCTTGTAGAATTTGATGTCTTAAAGGTTCAGGTAAGAATATTCTGTCTTTGTAGTAATATATTCCATTCCGGTTAATTAGCTGAACCTTAGAGTTAGGTAGTGGCATATGTGAGAGCTTTTGTATGTCTGTTAAAATGTCAGAAGTTAATCCAATGAATCGTTCAGTCGGAATAATATTTGTATAACTGGTACTTTGAGATGGTGGACTCGATTGGCGAGAGAGGGCATCAGCCTTACCATTTTTACATGCCGGGCGATAGATTATCTGGAAATCAAATCTTGCAAAATACAGACTCCATCTAACCTGTCTGGATGAGAGAGTCTTATTATTTTGGAGATACTGAAGGTTTTTGTGGTCAGTATAAATCAAAAAGGTTTTCTTAGCCCCTTCTAGGAGGTGTCGCCAGAATTCTAATGATCTTCGGATTGCTAACAATTCTTTATCACCGATTGCGTAGTTTTTCTCAGCTGAACTCATGGATTTAGAAAAGAAAGAAATGGGATGCATCGGTTCATGAGGTGCCTTCTGTTGGGACAAGACTGCACCTATAGCATAGTCTGAAGAGTCCACCTCCAGAATATACTGAAGGTTAGGATTAGGTAGATGTAAGATGGGAGCTTTGGTGAACAATGTTTTCAGGTGTTCAAAGACAGCGGTATGTTGTTGTTCCCAAAGAAATGGGTGTGTAGTACCAGTAAGTTGAGTCAATGGTTTAACAATTCTAGAAAAATTCCTTATGAATTTTCTATAATAATTAGCAAAACCTAGAAACCTTTGTAGGGATTTGCGGTCATGAGGTTGTGGCCAATTTTTTACTGCTTCAACCTTTTCAGACTGCATCTGTACGCCTTCTGAGGAGATGGTATACCCCAAAAAGGAAATAGTAGATTTGTGGAACGAACATTTCTCGAGCTTGGCATATAACTTATGTACCTTTAAACGGGCCAGCACCCAGCGTACGTGTTTTATGTGGTCAGAAATATTCTGAGAGTAGATCAGGATGTCGTCTAAATAGACAACTAAACAAACATCTAAGAGATCGCGAAATATATCATTTATAAAGTGCTGGAAAGTTGCGGGGGCATTACAAAGGCCGAATGGCATCACAAGATATTCAAAGAGCCCATACCTAGTTCTAAAGGCAGTGAGCCATTCGTCGCCTTCCCTTATACGAATAAGGTTGTAAGCCCCACGCAAGTCAAGTTTTGTGAACACTGTGGCATCAGTAAGTCGTTCGATCATTTCGGGAATTAAAGGGAGTGGATACCGATTTTTTACGGTCCGTTTATTGAGCTCCCTATAATCTATGATGGGACGAAGAGTGGAGTCTTTATTAGTCACAAAAAACATACCTGCAGCTGCAGGAGAGGTAGACGGTCGGATGAAACCTTTCTTTAGGTTGTCTTGCAGATATTCTTTTAAATGTTCTAGTTCAGGTTGGCTAAGGGGGTAAAGATGACCTACAGGTAGTGTTGCTCCTGGGATTAATTCAATTGGGCAGTCGTATACCCGGTGAGGTGGAAGTGTATCAGCTTCCACCTTACTAAACACTTCCTGGAAATCTAGATAGTGAGTCGGTATAGGAGGTACATCAGTGCTAGTGTGTAGTACTGCTGTTTGAGGAAAACAAGTATTTTTACAAAATGTTGATTGAAAGGTCAAAGTGAGTGATGACCAGTCTATATTAGGATTATGTAATTGTAGCCAGTATAGACCTAAAACAACTTGGAAATGTGGTGAAGGTATAACGTCAAAGGTAATATACTCAGTATGTCCCCCTTGAGTGGTCACTAATAAGGGAATTGTTTTGTGCGTGATAGGACCGTTTTCTAGTACGGAACCATCAATAACCTTGAGAGAGACAGGGTGTTTTTTTTCAACAGTGGGTATTTTATTAATTTGTACAGTGGTGTTGTCAATGAAATTGCCAAAAGCTCCAGAATCCACTATGGCATTGATTGGCAGACGTCTAAGGTCCCACTGTAACAAGAGAGATAAATTGCAATAAGAAGGTAGTTCATCAAGTCTTGTTACATTATTTACAATATTAAACTTACTCTTTTTGTTTTTAAGTAGAATGGGACAGACTGTGACCATGTGACTTGGGTTTGCACAATACATGCATAAGTGGTTGTTCCTTCTTCTCATTCGTTCTTCGGCAGTGAGTGGTCCCCTAATTACCCCGATATCCATAGGGGTGACGGGGTCATTAGTTGTAGGTCTTGAGTGTGTAGTGCTGGACGATGGGACCTTAGAAGCAGGTTCAGTGTAGGTGCGTTCTGCCTTACGTTCTCTTAGCCTACGATCAATCTGAGTTGCTACTTTCATGAGAGCATCCAGAGTACTTGGCATCTCTATCCTTGCTAGTTCGTCTTTAACGGAATCAGAGAGGCCGAGCCTAAACTGATTGCGGAGTGAAACCAAACTCCAGGCTGAATCGGAAGCATATAATTTAAATTCTGTGATGTAATCCTCCACAGATTTTTTTCCTTGTTTAAGGTTTCTCATTTTTTGTTCTGCTGTGAGTTGGATATCTGTATCACTGTATAACTCATCCATAGCAGAGAAAAACCCAGAGAAAGAATTTATTAGAGGGTCATTGGTTTCACATAGGTGGTCAGCCCATACCCTAGGTTCTGACCTGAGAAAAGATATTGTAGAGAGTACCCTTACCCTGTCTGTTGGGTAGGTGTGAGGTTTTAAGTTAAATAGGAGGTGGCAAGCATTTTTAAATTGTCTGTAAGACCGCCTGTCTCCAGAAAAGGAGTCAGGTAAACTAACTTGTGGTTCAATAGTTGAGGTGTGCGGGACTTTCAGATCCTTTATCAATTCTCTAAGAACCTGTGTTTCTAGTTGTAGGTCTAATATTGCTTGCCCCATTTTATCCACCTTTTGGTTTAGGTTAAATACAAACTGGGGTATTTCAGCAGGATCCATACTTGTGACGTAACTTTTTTAGGCTTAGTATTATGTCAAGGAGGTAACAACTTTACAAGACAAAAATGTGAAATGTAACACTATTGTGATTTGGTAACACTAGCTTCAAAGTGAAACCAAGTAGTATAGTGTAAAGTTGTTATAAAGTATAGTTTTCAGGATATACTGAATACTTAATTATATACCCAGGTGTCACGTTAGACCCTTATTGAGGGAGAAGCGACATGTTAGACATTAGATAGAAAATATGCGAAAATAGAATCTCTATTTGTAATCCTCAGTGATCTCTGTAGAAAATCCTTAAGTAAGGTAAACACAAATTTCAGAGTTGTAATCCACAATGAAAGGTTAGAAGTAGTTATTCATCAAATAACATTTAGACAGTCACACTTGGTATGAATCTTAATATTCTGCTGAGGATAATACACAATTGGAAAACACAGCCTCTATCTGAAGCAGATCACAAATCAGGCTAATGCAAAGTATGTGCACAGTATGTGTTGAACTAGTAATCCCAGTTAGCATGAGAAGCGGTAGAAATACAGGCAGAGAAACACAAAACAGTAGTTGTGGAAGGTTAGAAAATGTTACTCACAAAGTTTGTTGTCCGAACCTGCTGCCTGTTCTGACTCCTTGTGCGCGCACAATTTGGTCCCAATCACTTCCTGTTAGTGTTGCAAGAAACAGATCCCTGCTTGTAGAAAAAAGGAAACAGCTTCTCTGTAGTTGTTAAGATGCCAAGACACTACAGGCTAGGAATTAGCAAGAAGTTAGAGGTCTGCAGATTCCAATGCTGACAGGAGTGTTGTCCTCTTGTTAAAGAAATGACTTTGTTAAACAATGAATCCTGAGGAGGAAAATTGAAGTTAGGTATCTGTGAAAATCTCAGAGAGTAAGGCTCAGAGTTACTCTAGATAGAGAAACAAAATACTAAGCAATGCTAGTTAGGAGAGCAGGTGTTAAAATAGGTGATGAATCACTGTGATTGGTGAACCAACTTAAAGGTGCAGTAACAGTCAAAACCCTGACAATATATATATATATATATAGTGTGATAGTGTATATAATTTGTGCGTGTGTATAGTGTGTGTGTGTATTTATATATATATATATATATATATATATATATATATATATATATATATATATATATATATATATATATATATATACAGTGCGTGTGTGTATAGTGTGTGTGTGTTTTCACTAGTGATGTCAATTGATAAGGTCATCTGCACTGTCATGCAAAGCTCCCAGGAGTAGTGAGAGCAGTTTAAATTAGGAATTGTCATGCTGAGTTTCAGAATGTGGGACTTCTGTTTGGGGAGGGGCCTCGCAGACACACGCTAGTATAGCACCTGACAATATTGGGTGATTACTAGCTACTCCTGAGAGACATAGTGGTGAGCCAGAAGCCCATTAGCAGTTGAATTGGGCCAAGTCGCTAAGGCCTAAAACCCCTGTATTTCAAGGCTAACCTCTTCTCTGGGGATACAGTCTGAAGGCGCGTGACATAAAGAGGTAAACTCTACACAAAGCAGAGCTATCAAGCTATTCTAAAGAAATGCCGACACTTGGCAGGGAGAAAAGCCAGGCGGCTAATACCCTAACTACTTTGAGGGACGCAGCCGAAGACCAAGGATTCAGGCTACATCATGGCAGATCAGGAGGGGTGCAAGCAAGCCTAAGCATAAGTTGCAGAACAACCCCTGGATTTCAAACCGAGCAGGCCAGCAGAGCGAGTGAACCAATGCACGAAGTCGCGTCCGCTAAAGGTGGAAGTGGAACGCATAGGAAAATATCCTTACACCATTAAGCAAGTAAGTTTTCTGTAGCCCCGATAGAGATCTGTCAAGAGCTGAGTTGATGCAAAAGTGAGCGTTGGAAGATAAGGCGGCCACAGGAAGCGGGGTGAGTCTGTTTAATGGTGTTTTCCCAATATTGCTGTTCCATTGAAGCGGTGTTAGCTTTATAGTTTCATGGGGGGGGGGGGAATGCAGCGGGCAAGAGCCGCTCGAAATAGAGTGGGGGGGGGGGTGGAGGGCGGAGCCAGCCAGCATGTCAGGTTTGTGATCACTATTGGGTCTCTAAGAGAATATTAGTTCCAATATTTAAGTAGACTCTTAAAAAAAAATAAAAAAAAATATCTAGATGAAGTAGGGGTGACAAAATATACATTGTTATGAGCTTTACAACATATCTTCAAAATCCATTAACGTTTAACTATATAACCCCTTAGTGTTTTAAAAATAGTGAAGGGAGGACATATAGAGGCTTAATAGGGTTACTTATACTAAGGGTGATATCCAAAGTTTGCAGAGTGTAATATTATAACACATATAGAATGGGACAAACCTTACATTACATTATGGGCTACTATAAAACAGCAATAGCTTGCAAGGTAAGTATATAAGTCATGAGTAACAAAAATGTTTTAACAAATAAGCACAGCACAAAGTGAACAGTATCATTACAAGATAAGTAAAACGATCAGTGTCGTTTCAGGTAGCTTGAATACCTCAGGAATAGTATAACAATGTGGTGCCTGATAGGACGCGACCTGAAACTAAATAGTTTGACTAAGTAAGTACTGTAAGCATTGAGCTGATTGTTAGGAGCAAGAGATTCAGCCTCAATGACAAGAAGGGCCATGTCAACTTAGGATCAAATGACTTTACCATACAGTAAACATTATACACAATAATATCCAAGAAGGAGCTAAACATATAGGGCTTTACACCTAACGATATAGGCAATGACTCCAATAAGACAATATAAACTTTCTCATGTAGAGAGTGGATAGCTACCTTCCTGTATATATCAGCATGAACAAGTAATGCGTATACCTAGAATATAGGGTAGTGATAGGTATAATATAAAGATATTTGAAGTAGTGATAAAGGATCACAGAAGCCTTAGTATTAACTTGCAGGCCTATGCTCTAGTAACTGAGTAAACATGAGAGTTAATAAACAAGTGATATGTATCCTATTTGTGGTGATATATAGAAGTTTATAAAGAGCCTATACTAATAGTGTATAAGAATAGTGGGTTGTATATAACACTAACTATTATATAAGCTACATGGTGACAGGCTGCT
This sequence comes from Bombina bombina, assembly GCF_027579735.1. NCBI lineage: Eukaryota > Metazoa > Chordata > Amphibia > Anura > Bombinatoridae > Bombina > Bombina bombina. The sequence goes on from NC_069499.1 coordinate 894,757,037, forward strand.
GGCAGTGAAATATACATAGAGAGGAACATTTATTATAGAAACAAGAACTTGCATAACCAGGCAGGAAGCTGAACTTTACTTCTAAACATAAAGTGGGGGTTTGGGGCAGAACCAGCGTGGTATATAGGATTATTGTGAGAGTGTCCCTCACCTCACATGGAAGGGGATGTGGAAGCATAAATTAGCTGTAGTAAGGGATATTAGTGAGGTCCTGTAGTTGTTTAAAAAGAGGGAAGCTCAGCTATGTTTATGGTGTGAATACTACCTCAGTGGACAGAGCATATTAAAGGTGAGAGACAGTCTAGGGAAAACGTCATAGGGGCATGTTACAAGAAGTGGGTGTGCAAAAAGCTATATAAATGTCTAGAGTGTGTGTGCAGTAGTATAGCCTCTTGTCCATTGCAATACCCCTAGATACAATATATAATATTAGATCATTTATGCGCCTTTAAATAACCAACATCTATGCCTTATGGGCTTAAGGAGATGATACTATAAGGGAAGATGAGTCTAACAGGAGTGTTACACTTTACACGCTAACACATAAATTAGCTTTACTGTATACTGGGCATGCATTCTAGTACCCTGCAATGACAAAAGACATAGACAGGTAATATAAAATAGCTTGTAACACAGCATATTTTATGAAGCTGTATAGAACAGCCTTAACATAGACTTATTAAGGACTCTATGAATTGCCATAGCTCCACATTGCAGTCCAATCGCGCATACAAAATACCAGCGATGAATCCCATAGTATGAAAAAGTATTAGTAGTATGTCCGCAAGCATGAAGCAATGACCAGTATGTGTAGTAGAAGAAAAAGCTGCATGTCCTCGTTACAAATAAGGGGAAACAAAGGGTATCATATATTCTGTAAGTAAGTATAACGGTGGTCAGAGTACAATACATTTATACTGAGTTCAGATGAGTGCTGGAGGGCATAACATGAGCCTTCCTAGTGGGCACGTAGAATATCTTAAGTTCAGCCAATATCTCTTGAAAACATAAGGGACATCATGGAACACAAGACTTCGACGCCTCTCACGAGGGTGCATTCTTCTAGGGTCCACAATTAAAGACTTCACCCTGCAGGACCCTGTAGGAGTGCCGGCAGCCGGGGCGTCTGGAGATGTGCTGTACTCCAGTGAAGATCCCAGACAAGCGAGGTGGTCGGTCTCCATTAGGGCCAGCAATGTGAAAACATCTGAGATCCTGGCTGACAGCAAAGGATTGGCGTTGTCAGGTAAAGCAATCATGCGACGGCTAGCATGACTCCTCAAGTCCATGAGTTCTTGCAGACCTGTAGACTCTGGGGATTCGGCCCCGCGCTGACGGGACCCGTCCGGAATGTGAGCTCCATGATTCGCTCCCATGGCAGGTAAAGTGATTGCCATCTTAGAGGGAAGCTCAAACGCTAGTAGCTTCTCAGCTGATGGTGTAGGATCGTCAGTCAAATCATGCATAGTTGGTTTCAGAAGTTCTGTGAGTTCTTCGAAGTGCTCCTCCATCCGCCATGTTTGATTTGCTAGCAGGGACTGCACCTTAGCGTAAAAGTTTTCTTCTGTAGTTATAAGTGACATTTTTTCCCCTTTCTATAGATGCTTTCAGCTTTGTGGGAGCAATTACTGTAACAATAGCCTAGATACCAGATTGCTAAGCTTTTAGGAGTTGCAGCAGAGCTCAGTGACCTTGTGGAGGGTACAAAATATATAGACCAAAGTAAAGTTCCGCTCTCTTACTGCCTAGCCCAAATCGTTACTTAGCTTCTAAGGTGAGCTTGTGGGAGACCTTGTTAGACATTTTGGGTTTTCTAAAAGTTGACAATAAACCCCCTATAATAGCATTAAGAGCCGGAGCTCCTGCTGTATGCGACCAGTCAGTTTGGTAGTTGGCTCCACCCCCCTCATTTGATAGTTTTTAGGGGTGTTTTTTTTCTCTCCTTTCCCCCTTCTGCTCACCTATATACTTAAAACCCTCTTGTTGTAAATAAATGTTGAACTTCCTTTCATGGAATGTGGGGGTATAACCTCCCCAGCTAAAGAAGCATTATTTTAAAACAACTTAAACTACATAAACCAGATGTGTTTTTTTAAACAGGAAACCCACCTAAAAAGTAAATAGATACCTAAACTGCAATGTAAATGGGTGGAAAACGTAATAGCTACCCCGTGTCTGACACATAAAAGAGGGGTCGCCCTCCTCTTTTCTAAAAACTTGGCATATACTATTTTGTCTCAAGAACTAGATATAAATGGTAGATTTGTTATTATTAAGATGGAATGTATGGGCACAATATATGTTCTCTGTAATGTTTATGCACCAAACTATATAGATCCAAACTTCTGGGATGTTTTATATATTAAACATCTCCCACACATAGATAAAAACTTAATAATAGCAGGAAATTTCAATATGACTACATGCCCCCAAATAGACAGAATTAGGATAGGCACAAATCCGCACGATAGAAACAGAGAAAGGAAAATTTTCAGGAATTTTATGAATAAGCTGAATTTATATGACATCTGGAGAATTAATAATCTGGATGTAAAGGCATTTTCTTGTGAATCTAAATCACATAAAATTTTCTCGCGTATCAACCTTTTTTTGATTTCTGATAGCATGATTAAATTAGATCTAATGCCCACCATCCAAGATATAGTAATCTCAGACCATGCAATAATAACTCTAGAGGTGGAAGAGGTTAGAAAGCAGGGTGAGCAGAATATTCTCTTTTTCCCTAAGTACCTCGTTCAAGAAAATGATTTTAGGAATTTCCTAACACAAGCATGGGCAGAGTATGTTTGTTTTAACAATGGATATCTGGATAAAATAGAAACGTTTTGCGAAGCGGTGAAGGCGGTCCTCCGTGGTAAAATTAGAGCATACCTGTTCAAATGGAAGAAAAAAATATCTGCTAGGGATCTTCAAATGACCAATCAAGAAAGCTGATTTAGAGAGAGATTTGTTCCTCAATCAGAAGAGACAAAGGGAAGATCTTAAATCGAAGGCCTTTTTTAGGAGCTACCACGGTAGGTCTGCTAAGTTCTTGGCCAAATTTATTAAAATAGGAAGGGGGAGAAATAATATCCCAAGTATACTAAAGAACAATAAAAGGTATACGACACCACATAATATTAGGGAATTTTTATACGAATATTACCAAGAACTATATGCAGCCCAAAAACTAATGACAAGGCTAAGGAAGCATTTTGGAGTAAAATCTCTTTACCCAAACTATCCCTAGAACAATTACAAGAGTTAAATCGGCCAATATTGGTAGAAGAAGTGGTGCTAGCTATAGAGAAGTCTAAAATGAACAAAGCCCCCGGGCCAGATCAGATGCCATCCGAATTCTATAAAATATTGAAAGATAATATATCAGATACATAGTTAAACTATTCAACAAATATTGCATTAATAACAAGATGGATTCACTGTATTTTACTACATCGGTTGTAACGCTCATTCCCAAAAAAGATAAAGACCTAGAACTTCCTAGTGCATATCGCCCTACCTCATTATTAAATAACGATTATAAACTTCTTACCTCTATAGTGGCAGATAGACTCAAGAAATGTATTAATGACCTAATTCACATAGACCAAACAGGTTTAATGACAGGTAGAAGTGTAACCAAAAATATACGTAAAGTCTTTTTAACATTAGATTACTTTTGGAATAGAATTCAAAAGGGCAGTAAGGCTCCTAAAGCAGACATGGTGGTATTGACCCTGGACGCAGAGAAAGCCTTCGATTCTATAGATTGGAATCACCTATTCACAGCCCTAACACAATTCAGCCTAAGAGGTGGCTTTCTTAATTTTATAAAACTATTATACTACAATCCATGTTCATATTTATTAATTAATGGGGGACTTTCTCCAAAAATAACTTTAGCTAGAGGCACAAGACGGGGTGTCCGCTTTCGCCACTTCTCTTCAACCTTTCAATTAAACCATTTTGTATGTCTGTATGTCTTAGACAAGAATTGGAAGGTATCTCCTTTGGGAGTAATAAATTCATTCTATCGCTATATGCTGATGACCTCCTATTATTTTTATCTAAAACTAAAATCAGTATATCTCTTCTTATGGGAATAATCAATGAGTTTAGCTTGTTTTCGGGCTACAAGGGTAATCAAAACAAATCAGAACTATTATGGATATATAAAAAAAAAAGACTGTTTAAGAGATTTTCCTTTCCAGACAGTAGAATACATTAATTATTTGGGGATTTATTTGTCGGGCAGCCCTGCATCGTGGTACACATTAAATTATACTAAATATTTGGGGGAGGCTAAGATCATAGTAGATAAGTGGAAGTCACTCCCAATCTCCTTGTCAGCTAAAAATTGTTTTACTAAAAACATTCCTGTTCCCACGTCTCTTGTATTTAATGCAAAACCTACCAATAATTATCAAAAGTATAGATGTAAGACATTTCAACAAGTTATGCACAAGATTATTATGGGGGAAGGGGAAGGCGCGCCTTTCTTTATGATTCCTTGAACAAAATAAGGACTTTGGAGGGTTTGGACTCCCGAATATTAAGGTGTTCAACTGGGTTACCATGGTTAAGATTGTTGTAGATTGGATAACTGAAGCTAACCACTTCACCTTCTTAGAGCTAGAGGAGGGAATTATTAAACCCTTCTCTCTAAAAGCAATTCTGTAAGTAAAACACCATCTAGTATCGGTAATCTGGGGCGCGATCCGATATACGGCTCAGGTTTCGGTGCAAGCGTGGAAAAATGTGCCGCCTGTAGTTTCAGCTCGCACAGCGAGCTATCACATATACGACGCCGGCAGTTGCTAAAGTGCCGTAAGTCTGACAAACTAGCGATGTCCTGAAATCTGCGTAAGTACAAATTTTTGGAGTAGCCAGTGACTTACGACACTTTAGAAACTTCCGCCTACAAAAACTGACTAAAATATTAAATCTCCCGTTACTGTCTAACACGCCTCCCAAACATAGCCCGACACGTATACCCCTCTATCCGCAATCCCCCTCTCATTCCTAACAATAAATATATTAACCCCTAAACCGCCACTCCCGGACCCCGCTGCTACCTATATTAACTGTATCACCCCCTAATGTGAGCACCCTACACCGCCGCCACCTATATTATATATATTACCCCCTAATGTGAGCCCCCTACACCCCCGCCAGCTACATTAAATGTCTAACCCCCTAATATGAGCCCCTACCCCGCAACCAGTTATTTAAACTACATTACCCCCTAATGTGAGCCCCCTATCCCGCCGCCACCTATATTAAAATGATAACCCCCTAATGTGAGCCCCTACACCGCCACCACCTACATTAAAATTATTAACCCCTAATCTAATCCCCCTACCCCGCCGCCCCCTACATTAAAATGATAACCCCCTAATGTGAGCCCCTACACCGCCGCCACCTACATTAAAATTATTGACCCCTAATCCCCCTACACCGCTGCCACCTATTTTAAAATTATTAACTATTGGCTGATTTGAGCCTTCAAATTCAAATCAGCCAATCGGATGAAAGCTACTTTAATTCTATTGACTGATTTGAATAGCCAATAGAATAAGAGCTACTGTAATTCTATTGGCTGATTAGAATAGCCAAAAGAATTACAGTAGCTCTTATCCGATTGGCTGATTTGAGTTTGAAGGCTCAAATCAGCCAATAGGAATTCAAGGGACGCCATTTCTAATCGCGTACCTTGAATTCCTATTCAGTGTACGGCGGCGATCGTATGAAGAGGATCCTCCACGCTCCATGGCTCCGGTCTTCAGTTCCAGCATCGCCAATCTTCAGTTCCTGCATCGCCGGTCTTCAGTTCCAGAGAGGACGTCTTCATCGGTCTTCAACTCCTCCACTCCGCGCCGGCTGGTTCCTGGAAGAAGAAGAGGTCACCGCCTGCAAGAAGACTTCTCCGTCTTGAACAGGACCTTCTCCGCTGGTCTTCAGGACAGGTAAGGACCACTTGGGGGTTAGACTTAGGTTTTTTTAAGGGGGGATAGGGTGGATTTTAGAGTAGGGGTGTGTGGGTGGTGGGTTGTAATGGGTTTTTTTTTTTTTTTTACAGGTAAAAGAGCTGATTACTTTTTTAACTAGGTAGCTATTAAATAGTTATTAACTATTTAATAGCTATTGTACCTAGTTAAAATAAATACCAAGTTACCTGTAAAATAAATATAAACCCTAAAATAGCTACAATGTAATTATTAATTATATTGTAGCTATCTTAGGGTTTATTTTATAGGTAAGTATTTAGATTTAAATAGGAATAATTTAGTTAATATTATTAATATTATTTAGATTTATTTTAATAATAATTACGTTAGGGGGTGCTAGGGTTAGACTTAGGTTTAGTGGTTAATCATTTTAATATAGGTGGCGGTGGTGTAGGGGGATTAGATTAGGGGTTAATCATTTTAATATAGGTGGCGGTGGTGTAGTGGGATTAGATTAGGGATTAATCATTTTAATATAGGTGGCAGCGGTGTAGGGGGATTAGATTAGGGGTTAATAATTTCAATGTAGGTGGCGGCGGTGTAGGGGCTCACATTAGGGGGTTATCATTTTAATGTAGGTGGTGGCAGGGTAGGGGGATTAGATTAGGGGTTAATAATTTTAATATAGGTGGCAGCAGGGTAGGGGGCTCACATTAGGGGGTAATGTAGTTAAAATAGGTGGCGGCGGGGTAGGGGGCTCACATTAGGGGGTAATGTAGTTAAAATAGGTGGCGGCGGGGTAGGGTCTCACATTAGGGGGTAATAATTTTAATATAGGTGGCAGCGGTGTAGGGGGATCACATTAGGGGGTTAGACATTTAATGTAGCTGGCGGCAGGGTCCGGGAGTGGCGGCTTAGGGGTTAAACACTTTATTAGGGATTGCGGCGGGGGATTGCGGTTGAGAGGTAGATAGACATTGCGCATGCGTTAGGTGTTAGGTTTTATTTTGCAGCCAGTTTAGGGAGTTACAGGGCTCCAATACTCAGCGTAAGGCTTACTACACCTGCAATTTGTGGCGAGGTGAAAATGGAGTAAGATTTCTCCATTTTCGCCACGTAAGTCCTTACGCTGTATATTGGATACCAAACTGCATGGGTTTGGTATACCTGTCTATTGGCCAAAAAACTATGGCCGAAGGCAGAAATATACAAGCGTAACTTCTAGGTTACGCCGTATATAGGATACCAAACCCGTGCAAAATTTGGCATCACCGGCTTTTGCGGGTGACGCAGCATATCGGATCGGGCCCCTGAACGTGATCTATAATGTGGTTATAGCTTGGCAAAAATTATGTGGGGAACTCAAGATAAACTATAATTTCTCTAACTACCTCCCTATAATTGGGAATCCAGGGTTTATTCCAGGGCTTAGCCCTGGGATCTTCCAAGGATAGCTCCTACGGGGACTTAAGCATGTCACTCAACTCTTAGAACCAGGCACTTGTATTGTTACAAAAATTAGAAGGGAATTCGATCTCCCAAAACATAATTTCTATGCATATCTTCAAATAAGACACTACATTCTGCATGGGATACAATACTCGAATAGTTGTCGAGATCTAGGAATAATTGAAACAGGTATTGGTATGTTTAAGAGTGGATACTATTCAATCTCCAGCTAGTAAAAGATGATTATGTTTAAACAGGGTCAGCAATATCTGAAATTAATTCTCCCCAAATGGCAGAGCCTGCTGCAAGAAGCAGAAATAAAGGACATAAAACCAAGTATCCAATTAGTAGGTAGTAATAACATAACGTGGAAAGAATCTCACAGTAAACTATTAAATCTTTTTTATATTTCCCTGGAAATTCAAGCCAAATGGGGCAAAACATGTTTAGGTAACCGCTTTCACTGCAAATACCCGAATGCAGATATCCTGCATTGCTTTTGGTTTTGTCCAAAGATTAGTAGATTCTGGAACAGAGTTAATTTTTGGGCAAACAAATTTGCACACCAAAAAGTTGTTTTTTCTCTAAAAACTATCATTTGTTTGTATAATCCATTATCCCAAGAAAAAAAAAAAAAAGGATCGAGATTTCATCAATACCACTATATTGGTGGCCAGGAACCAAATATTGCAACACTGGAAGGCAGTTAAACTACCTAGTATTGCAGAATTAGTGCAATACATGTATGCACAAATAACAATCAACTGGAGTCAAGTAGCGAAAAACAATTTAGAAGCTTTTTTCAAAAATGGTTAAGTTTAATAAAGTCACGCTCCTTCACAATGCAACTACAGATTACTTACCCCCTACGCAAATCTATGTTTTTAGATATAGCGATAGTAGAGGGGCTTCTTCCATCACAATGGGCAGGGTTAAGATAAGATGTGAGCTGGGTGAGCAGGGAGGGCTTGGGTGTGTTGTGTGTTTTTTTTCATATAGTGAGACAGCTAGACAAAGACGCCATGATTCGGGGCTTACTTAGAGTTATAGATGGACCAAGTTAGCTTAAAACACGATGACTTACCTAAATCAGCAGTTGGATGGTTTCATAGATACAAGACCGTTATAATGGTGGATGGCATACTTAGGTTACCCCTCTCTGTATGATAAGGGTAATAAATATATATTGGTGCTAGGATGTAAAGCTGCATTATTCTAAACACGACAGTCCAATCCAGTATAAAAACATGGTTTGGTAGATATAGTTTACATGTTGATCGCTATCTAGACCTAACCCTCTTAGGCAAATCTGGATGGTACCATTAAGACACGATTTAGTAGGGATGTTGTGTTACGTTGGTTATTTGGCAGCACCACATTGATAGCTTTACACAGGAAATGTAAAGGAAGTTGGATTAGGACTACAGAATGCAATCTGGCTCAAAGAATTGCTGTATAACCAATATAGGGTGTGTTTTTTTGGGGTTTTTTTCTCATTATTATTATTTATTTTTTATTAGTATGAAAATCCTAGCATTGTGTTGTTAGAGCATAACGATATGCCTGTTCAGTGCCATTTGTAAACTTGAAGGTAGTGACAATTTAATGGTATTATTTCTTAATGACTTTACGATTTTTTCTTTGTTTTGTCAGACATTGACTTTGTATATATGATCCTTTGTTGGTTTGAAAATAAAGATTTTTTTTTTTTTAAAAAAGGAATTGTCATGCTTTTAAACTTTGATAGAAAACTTAAACTCTGGATTTAATATAAGTTTTTATTTTTTGCAAACTAATTTCCTAAGAAAGTAACACAAATATAATCTGCATATACTGTATTTTTTGTTAAAAAAAAGACAGTTTAAGAAAAACATAAGCAATTTTAAATGTTAGAATGTTCTTTTAAAATGTAAATAAATAAGAAACACTTTATTTATCATAAAGTGGCACTAATACATTGTATTATATATATATATATATATATATATATATATATATATATATATATATACAGTATATGGATGTAGGTTTGTTTGGAGTATTGTATATAATATCATTGGGTTGTAGTAGAGGATGGAAATATAATGTGCCTATATAAATATATCTTTTATTTAAAGTATGTGTCAGGATAGAGGGAATACAAACTGTGAACCTTAGCTGCTTCACTAATGTGACAGGAAACAAAATGTGGAGGGACATATTCTTACTATACCTACATGTCTTACTGGTTTATCTGCCAGCTGTATGCAGATGAAGTGTGTTCAAAGTTCACATACACGTATTTAACTGACAGAAAAGTAATGTTACTAAACTCAGTACTATATGCTCCCCTGTTAAAGGGGCAGTAAACCTACACAATAATGTTATAAACAGTAATTCTGCACATATTGCAGAATTATATAATATTATTTTAGTGCCAACTTTATATAACAAATTATTTCAGAGATATTTTATCACAAAGTAGAATTTTGTAGAACACTGCTCCTGGCTCTACTGAGCGGGTCGTTTTTTTTCCTAAGCACATCGGGGCACATTGTCTAGTCACAGACGGCCCGATCACGCCATTAAACTAAATGTAGCTCTCTCCCGCTCTGGTCTGTAGGCGTACTGTCCATTTAAACTCCCTCTTCCCTGTGAGATTCACTATCCCAGAGAATTGCATTACTTTCTATGGCAGCTCTCTACTCTATGAGACTTCAAGGGTTTGCACTTTTTTATAGAGAAACAAAGGGACATGATGCCCAAATGTTGAATCATGTGAAAGTGAGGCAAATTCTCTGTAAAAAGATGATTAGAAAATATAATCTGAACATCTCTATGCAAAAAAGGAAGATGTTGTACCTCAAAATTTCCTCAGTAGCCACATTCCACTGTAAAGGGAGCATGCATCTGGTGTGTGTAAAACAGTCACTTTATTAGAAAGTTCATTATGAAATCTTGTGAGATTTCACTGAAATCTCATGAGAACACAGTAAAGCAAAGTGGGAACTCAGCACTGATGATGCTGATTACAGAATCTTCCAGCTGACAGACTCCTGCACTGCAGCTGAATGTGCTAAGGAAACACATTAAATTGAGAATGTCAGGTTGTGGCATAACTATATTACTCGCTCAGTCGCACTGCTGCAAAACAAAGATAATTTAAATTAAATAACTTAAAAATAGTATAAGGTAAAAGCTATGAATATGCTAAGATTTGCGGAAATATATTTAGCCTTGTCAGCTGTAGCACTGACTAATAATCCCTATTTTAAGTATATATATATATATATATATATATATATATATATATATATATATATATATATATATATATACACATAAAGTATACAAATGCACTTAATGTAGTCTGTGAGTACAGTCCATTACCAAGTCTATGCATTTTCTAAGGAGCCTTTAATTAGCACGTGCACCCTCATATATGTAAGTATCAAGCATTTTAAAAATAAACCAGGGAAGGGTGAATATATAATCCAAATTATGCAAGGGCCTTTCAGATAGATTACGAGTTTGGCGTTATGAGTGGAAAAGCATCGTTATGCTTCATAATGCTGCTTTTTCCCTAACACCACTATTACAAATCTTGTAGGTATAGGTGTACCGCACACCTTTTTCAATGGGACTTCCATAGCACCGTTATTACAAGTTTGCCTGGGAGGCCAACCTATAACCACAAGCGAACCGCCATCTAAAGTCAGTAGTCAGTAGTAGTAGCTGTAGCATAAAACTCATAACTAAAGTGTTAAAAAGTACACTAACACCCATAAACTACCTATTAACCCCTAAACCGAGGCCCTCCCAAATCGCAAACAGTAAAAAAATAAATAAAATATTAACCCCTAATCTGCTGCTCCGGACATCGCTGCCACTAAATAAAATTATTAACCCCTATTCCTCCGCTCCCCAACATCGTCACCACTATAATAAACCTATTAACCCCTAAACTACCACCCTCCCGCATCGTAAAAACACTATTTAAAGATTATTAACCCCGGGGGGCGGAGTTTGCCATCATAGCAAGTGGTCGCACTAAAGAAGAGCTCTGCAGACCAACTCTGTTTATTTTCTTTTTTACACCCTTTAAAACCTTTTAAAACCATTTTATTTCTTATAACTTACTTCTCTAACCCATTGGGACTACTTCTCTACAAATCTAAAGATTGGATTTTACCCTAATCTTATACTTTCTCTGACTAGCTTGGGAAATTTTCTCACTGCGTCACACTCTCCTGTGGCGCTCCCGTTAACCAACTTCCAGATTCGTCCCACCTAGGAGCCCAACCTGATTCCAGCCCTCCGGTCTCACCACCCTTGGCCTTCAGCTGATTCACCTGCCGCCCGGACGGTACTTACACCTCCCGGTTCCAGCAGCTGACCCCACGCAGCCATTAAGTAACCGCGGCTGTTTGAACTCACCGGAAGACAGCCTCTTCTCTACCGCTGCCCTGCCAGGTGCACCATCATAACCCGATGCAGTGCAACGGCCTGACTCCTCTCACCCACTCTATCCGACACACTGTGTGTCACAACTAAGGCCAATACTTGCTCCTCTGGCTACCGGATCTCCCTTTTCAGCCCATCAGACAGAGGGACCTGTGAAAAACATCGCGGTCCAGATCTCAAGGGTAAGCTGCCCCCGCGTGGGATTCACTTACACCATACACGATACAAACGATACTGGGGACACTATATTTACCCTAAATTGAACATACAGCATAAGGTTACAGGTCCCTCATAAACTCTATTGCAGAGTCAGCTGAAACTTCATTGCTCCATAACCCAATCACTGTGAGACTTTGCACACTATTATTCACAGCACCATCTCACTGTGTTTCACTTCAATTTTGTCTCACCTTCATGAATTACTAACATCAGTACACTGTGCCTCCAAACAAGAGATAGGATACACCATATTTGAAGCTGTGGCAGACTTTTTCAATACCTCTCAGCACTACACTGAGGGAGATTTATTTTATTTCCCCATCTATAAGGTTGCTCTTTCCTGAGGACTCACAACGCCTATTGAAGCATACTTGCTGTTTCCTCCACATATATAAATACTGCAGCATCTATTGATAATTGTGATCTGGGCCAGCTCTAACTTAGAGATTTGAGGATTAACTGATCTGTTACTTGTGGATACCTCCAACTTCCCACTAGCCCCCCTTTGGTATTATTATTATTGTCAGCAGCTATACCTCATCAACACCTTAGCTGGGTTATCCCCTTGCCTCATAGTGTGAGTCTGTCTGTCATTGTCCTCATCTGACCTCTCTCCCCCCCCCTTTCCTGTTGGCCCACTGTGCCCACAGGTCATACCCCATACTCCCCTTTTCCTTACTCGCTCGGCAGAGAGCAATCCCCTGGGGAGAGAGTCACTCAGCATTCAAGCCTCCCACACCACTTCTTCAATCAAGATCTAAGTGAATCCAGAGAAGACATAAACCAGTATCAGCGAGAGACCACTACTGACTTACACACTTGTTTTTTTTTAAACAGCAGCTCACTATCTCATGCTGGGCTAGGCACCGCCACCTGGGGGGTGCCTGATATACTATCTCTGCTCCACGTTCCACCGCTGCAATTGTCAATAGAACCCTCCCAAGTAAGTCCCTTGTTTATAGGGTCTATCATGAATAAGATGCCTCACTCACAAAGAAAGAAACAGAAGCACTGAGACATTCCGAAACGGATACTTTCAGATCATTTCTCATACAAGAACACTTCCGACCAGGACCTTTCTGACGACGATTCTAGAGACTCTACCACCTTTCCCAAGGAATCTTCTCGATCCCTCTCCCTTTCTACAGAAAGAATCACCCATTCTTCTTCCACCATTCTCGACTCCATCAAAGATCTCTCGAACAAAATGGACTCCCACTATACTTCACTAAAGCAAGAACTTAAAGCCTCTGTCTCCGAATTGAAGAGAGATATCTCCCTTTTGGGAGAGAGAACAGATTCTCTAGAAAAAAAGCAAGAAGATCTACATGTCGACCACTCCAACTTTTTAAGTTATACCCAATCTCTAGCCGAAATGATATCAGGTCTGGAGACCAAACTAGCAGATCAGGAAGATAGGTCACGTCGGAATAACCTCAGAATACGAGGCATCTCTGAGGAAGTCACCCCAAACTACCTACCCATCTGCAATCCCTCTTCACAGAGCTACTTGGTCCTACTCCCCCTCAGGAAAGCCTAATTGACAGAGCCCACAGGGTTCTTAGACCACGGAATGCACCCATGGGGTCTCCCAGAGATGTAATTGTGCGGTTACATTACTTCACATTCAAAGAAAGAATCATCAGGGCTTCATTTCAGAAGAAGACTTTGAAGGAGCCATTTAAGGACATACAGGTTTTCCCAGACCTTTCTGCCCACACCCTATCTGGCAGAAGACTCTTTCACCAAGTCACCCAATGCCTCTGCAATAACAACATCAAATACCGATGGGGCTTCCCTGTCCGTATATTGTTTCAATACAACGACACTTCATACACCGTTACTACTCTTGAACAAGGTTTCCAAATTCTACAATCTCTGAAACTCTGACAATCTTCCTCAGGCTCCCCAGGACACTTCCAGGAAGCTCAACACCGCAGCAGTCCCCTGGCAGCCTCAACGCCAAGCTTTCAGTTTTCAATCCTCTAGGGAAGGACCCCCATCATCATCACTCCCGAAACAGCCCCAGATGTGAAGAGGGGCTCTCGATTTCCAATGTACTGTGATACACCTTGATGAATCCTTACAGGTCTACTCATATCGGACTGCCCACCTTTTGTCCATTTTTGCCCTTTATACTCATATGCCACCCTTACCCATTTCCCCCTTCCCCTGAAGTCCCCCCACGAATGACACTGTTTATCCTTCTGGGACTCTCAAACAACAGTGTCTAGAAGAAGGTGGAAGGGTAACGTAAATGTAAATCATATCTGTTAATGTTTGGATTTTGCCACCTGTTCATGTGTTTTTGATGCTCATTATATTGTAGTTTATGCTGTATTGTTATATCTGACCACCTTAGGTTATTCACAATAGACCTAATCAACTCATGCTCCTATACTCAGAGATATCCCCTAACTCATTTCCAGACCCACCCATAGATAGACTGCTTTTTAATAACTATAGCCGACCCTGCACTTGGGAGCCTACCCTAAGTACACTCCACGTGATACATCTCTTAGCTCTGACAACTTACTGGTTCTGGACACCTTACTTTAGACCTTAAAATATTAACTCGCCCTTTTAATATAGTGAGACACATATCTACATAGCAAGATCTACTCTGTTTGACGGCTTGACTTAGCTCAACATCCACAATAGACAACAACTCTTAATCAATCATACCGGACCTCTTGGAAAATAGTGGTCTAGTCCTCAGGTCCCCATAAACTACCCATCATACCTTATAACCCGTATAGTACGTTAAGATAAACGACCGGACTTTAGTACACCAAAGCTCTTTCTATATCTCACATAGTGAAACCAACTTTCAAGTTATTATTTACATACTACTAGGCTGTTCCAGACAAAACTGCTGTCATGCTCTCTATATAATATTGATGTTATTCTAGCAGCTTATTCCTGCATAGTTCAGTAATGTTGTCAATCTCTGCCGAGGTTTCTCATACAATTCTACTTTACAGCTGACTCTTCACCCTGTTTGACACGTTATATTTGATATGGTTATAATGTTTGAAATGTTATGCATGTTGATTTTATTCTACTCTGTTAGTCTTGGACAGATTTACCTCCTTCAATAGTTATTAACCCTCATGTGTATTACCGCCCCTAATTTATTTTCCTCCTTCCTGATCTTAACCCGTTAAGTGAAGCAGAATCCTAATCAGGCACCCCCCCTCCCTTAGTTTTCCATAATATACTAACATTGTCCCCTCCCTCTTGCACTTAGACTCGCCCATATTGGTCCCGGTAGGACCCCATCTCTCTGAAATCCCGGTGGTAATAGTTACCACGGATAATACATCACAGTAAATAACCTTAGCCTCCTCCCTCTTAGTACTAGTCCATCTTGTGGACACCTTGTTACTTTCCCCCTCTCTTATATCCTTTCTCCTGCTTTAAGGTCTGCATCTCTACCTCTACACCACGATACACCCCAATTAAAAGTTCATTATCTAAGCAACTCCAACCCCCCATTGCTCCCCCCTCCTATCGCCCTTTATCCCCCAATTCGAGCGGCTTTTGCCCGCTGCTTCCCTCTCCCCTCACTCATATAAGTGGGCTCTTCACAGTTAAAACCAGTGATTCTTCTCTAACCATAACGCTCTCATAGTTACACAAATTAGGAACCGGAGACAAATAGTTTAGTATCAATAATGTCAGAATTGAAATTTTTTAACCCTTAATACTCAAGGACTTAATTCCCCGACCAAGCGTAGTTTATTGCTTACCATGCTATCACGCAATAAGATTGATGTGGCTTTTATTCAGGAGACACATTGGCTAATCAACACAGATTCCGCATACACATACAGGAAATTTCCCACAGTAGTTACATCATCTTTCCACTCCAAAGCTAGAGGGGTCGCCATTCTAATCGGCTCTTCTACCCTATATGAAGCGATTTATATAGAAAAAGATCCCCAGGCACGCTTTATTATTCTAATTTGTAAACTCATCCACAGACTATTTACACTAGTAAACGTATATGCACCTTACTCAGGGCAAATTCGATTTCTTAGATCACTGCTAGAGTCGTTGGCAGCCGTGACCCAAGGAGAACTGATATTAGGAGGATATCTCAATCTTATCTGGAATCCCTTAGTAGATAGAACAGGCCCCCCGATCTCCACATCGGAGAGGACATTGCGCCCACTATCTTCCGCCTTCCAAAACCTAGTTAAACAGTATGATCTTTATGATGTTTGGAGAGCGATACATCCAAATAGACGAGAACACACTTTCTATTCAGCTCCTCACAAGTCTCATACACGGATCGATTTCTTCTTCTCAAGTTCACGGACGCGACGATATCGGCAATCTCATGGTCGGACCACGATTCCTTGACAATCGAACTAGGTAACCCTCCCCTACATGGGGTAGGCATGTCATGGCGCCTTAAGGATTTTCTGGTCACTACCCCTGAAATTAGGGCGGAGACTTTATCCATGCTCACCACCTTCTTGAGTGCTAATCGCACTCCCCTTATTTCGGAAGAGTGGTTGTGGGCCACACTTAAGGCATACCTCAGAGGTTTCTATATTGACAAGTTTACCCAGATTAGAAAGGCACGAGGAACCTCGCTTGCGTCCCTTAACTGTCGACTCAGAACCTTGAAACTTGAGCTTTCTAACTCTTATTCCGCTACAACTAGTGCTCAACTGTCGGAGATCACTAAACAGATCAAGGATTTGGAAGTTGGCGAAACCCAGCGCATGTTAGACAGACTTAAACAAGTCTACTATCATAATAATAATGACTCTACTTTATTAGCCAGAAAACTAAGAAACCGAACGGCACAAGCCAAAATGACTTCCATTAAAACCTCAGGTGGCCACATGACGTCTCCAACAGATATAGGGGAAGCTTTTAAACATTTTTACTGCCAGTTGTACAATTTGGGCTCTTCAGACCCTACGAAAACTCTTGATCCTATTAGCATTTGCAGATACCTCTCCTCCCTAGATCTCCCTCGATTGGACCAAAACGAAACATTGACTCTGACATCACCCATCTCTCTTGAAGAAGTCACCTTAGCCATTAAAGAACTTAAAATCGGGAAATCTCTGGGTCCAGATGGATTCACAAGTCGATTCTATAAATCCTATTCTCTCCAAATTTCCCCAATTCTCTGTAAGATCTTTAACGAAGTGTTCAGCAAAGGCAGTTTCCGAAGGGAATTTCTTGAAGCCTCCATCACCACTATACTAAAAGCTGGCAAGGACCCTCAGGACTGTGGGAGCTATCGCCCGATCTCTTTGCTTAATATAGACACCAAACTTTACGCAAAGATAATAGCAAATCGACTTGCCCAAATCACCCCCACTTTGATACACCCAGATCAAGTGGGATTTATTCCCCGGAGAGAAGGTCCGGATGCCACAAGGCGCATCCTAGACATACTATTGGAGAGCGCAAAAGGAGATACCCCCACGTTAGCCCTATCATTGGACGCTGAGAAAGCTTTTGATAGGGTGAGGTGGGAGTACTTATGGGAAACTCTGCGTATTTTTGGAATCCCTGAAAAATTCATTGTTGCTATTCAGGCTCTATACTCCAGTCCATCTGCTAGGGTCAAGGGAATAGGGTTTCAATCCAAGAGCTTCGATATAACCAATGGGATGAGACAATGTTGTCCCCTTTCCCCGCTCTTGTTTGCTTTCTCCATAGAGCCATTAGCCCAAGCCATAAGGATAGACCCGGATATTTCCGGCTTTACCATTGGCCCCCATCAGCACACCATCTCCCTATATGCGGATGATGTAACTCTCCTGCTTACTAGTCCTCTTAGGTCACTCCCTCCCGTTTTCAAAATCATTTCTAAATTTAAGGCCCTAAGCTACTATAAATTAAATTTTGCCAAAACCGAAGCATTACATGTCAATGTCACAACCCTAGATCTTTTTATTCTACGTGAAAGATATTGGTTCCAATGGCCACCCCACTCCTTAAAACTACTAGGTATCCACCTCTCCCCAAATGTTTCCACTGTCATCCTTAAGAATTTCACAGAGAGACTCCCTGATTGGAAAAAACTACTAGAATCTTGGGACTTTAGAGATATCTCATGGACTGGCAGAATTGCTGCCATTAAAATGTCTTATATTCCAAAAAATTATCTATCTATTCCGCACTATCCCACTTAATCTGCCTCGACCAATTTTGAATAAGCTTCAGAGCCTTATTACCAGCTATGTCTGGAAGGGCAAGCATCCCCGAACGTCGAGACAAACACTTCAAAGAACTAGCGATAGAGGAGGCCTAGGAATGCCTAATATCATTCTATACTATCAAGCGGTGCGCTTAACCCACCTGTTCGACTGGGGTCGCACTGATAATTCAGCCCGATGGAGAGAAGTTGAACAGTCTTTACTCCCTTTGGGAATGAGGTTACCTGACCTCCCTTGGATTCCCTCTCACTATTGGAAAAACCTTGATACTGCACACCCGGTGATACTGGATACCCTTAAGTTCTGGGATCAGACGAGACACTTAGATTCGATTACCCCCCACCCCTCCCCATGTCAAACTATAGCTAGTGCTCTCTTCTGCCTACCTGATACTCATATCTCTAGCTGGTCCTCTCTTGGAGCTGACCGTGTTGCTGAGCTCTATGGTCATACCGGAGGTATCTCTCACGCATCGATTTGTAGTAAATTGCGGATCCCAACCCTGTTGAAGTTTGAGGCCTTCCGACTCTCTTCCATTATCAGATCATGGGGTTTCCCTAGAGAGCGCCTTAGATCTGACACAAAATGGGAACAGCGATGGTCCCTACCTCACAAGCTTAAAGGAACCTTATCGTTCCATTACGAGATATTATTGGATCCCTCCTCTCAACAAAAAGTTTCACAGTTTATAGCTTGGGAAACCGAACTTAACTTCACGGTTGACGACGACTCTTGGTACAGAGAACTTAAGTCTACTAGAAAGTTATTACACTTTACATCCCTTTGGGAACTCCACTATAAAATCATAGTGAGATGACATCTAGTCCCAGCTACCCTTTAGGGCCGCCACTAGACTTAACCATTGATCAGGCCCCCCCCCCCCCTTTGACATGTACAATTTTTGACCAAGTGACTAAAACGTATATGCACTTTTTTCTAAAGTGTCTAAACTTAGAAATGTTGTAAAGGTAGTAACATACAAACACACTCATACACTGAAACACACACACACACTCACACATAAGGATTCACATATAGACACTCTAGCAGACATGTAAAGGAACACACAAACGCACTCAGACGCAGACACTCAGCACTTGATTACATTGACCTGACAAGTAATGAGGTAGACTACAGTTTTGTAAAAAAAAAAAAGGAGATTTAGAAAACAAAATATGGAGTTCTGATTATCTTTTTGTAAAGGAAGATGCCAACTAAATGATGACAACAGCATGCAGTGGCTGAAAGGAAGGGTCCTGAACTGCCTAAATAATAATTTAAAGGTTAAATGGTGGATTGGTGACTTCCGTAAAAGTCTCAAAGTCTGTAGAAAGATGTGAATAATCAGTAGTAAGGTCAAAATGTCCTAAAAAGGAACAGACAATGGACACACACACACACAAACTCAAACTTGCACATACACCCAAGGAAACACTGACAGAGACAGCCTCAGAAAACGCACAAAGACATACACACAAAGACATACACACACAGAGAGACAACCACATAAAACACAGAAAGACATACATACACACACCCTCACTGAGACATCCACAGAAAACACACAAAGACATACACACACCCTCACAGAGACACCCACATAAAACACACACCCTCACAGAGACATCCACAGAAAACACAGACATACATACATACACACACCCTCACAGAGACATCCACAGAAAACAGACATATACACCCACCCTCACAGAGGCATCCAGAGAAAATACACAAAGACAAACATACACACACCCTCGCAGAGACACCCATAGAAAAAGCTCAAAGACATATGCATACACCCTCACAGACATCCACAGAAAATGCACAAAGACATACACACCCACCCTCACAGAGAGACCCACAGAAAAAAAATACATACACACTCATAGAGACAAAAACCAAAGCACAAAGACATAAACACAGACACCCACAGAAACACTCGCAGGAGGAAACATGTATGCACCTTGCATCCCCTAAATCAACAGTGTGTGACATGCATGATAAAAAAAATTGCAGAAATTAAGAGATCACTTTTTAAAGAATCATATTTGTAAACGTGTAAACAAAAATAATTCAGTGAATTCAAAATTGTACATTAATGATCTGGGTAGATGGCTACATGAACAAAAGTACTTTTAAATGGTTGACATATGTTTGTTTTTTCCCCAACC
The DNA here is from genome assembly GCF_027579735.1 of Bombina bombina. NCBI lineage: Eukaryota > Metazoa > Chordata > Amphibia > Anura > Bombinatoridae > Bombina > Bombina bombina. The sequence goes on from NC_069499.1 coordinate 894,777,458, forward strand.
AAGAGCACCACTTCAAATATAGTGTACAAATGTTCCCATCTGTCAGCTGTACTTGTGGATTTTGTAAATGCTGTACTCTATATGGTCTTGGTGGCACCATAAGCTGTGGTACTCATACCATTAGATCTGGTTAAATGCAGGATTTAGGCTTGTTGGTATGCAACAAAAGGGCATTGTATTGAGGAGGAAACATTTCTGCATGGTTTTAAATATAGAATTTCTACAGCATTGTCAAATAATCATAAATACACTGCTGCTTAAAAAAATTGTTTTTTTATGGACTCCTGGCCCCACCATACAACTACTACCACACTGAAGTTACAATCCGAAATTGCACAAAGAAATAAAAAACATTTGCTAAGTAAGTCCTAACTCCTCTGCAAATGAAAGTGATCTGCTGTCTGACTCAGGCACACACTGTACAAACAAAGTGCAAAGTCTGTCTCACACTGTGCATAGTGGTTTAGTGCACACTCAGAAATCCTCTCAAATGCTAATACTTTACTCCTTGTAATAACATTTCCCATGCTCAATTAGCACTCTGCTGTAGTACCCACTGGTGGCTGGCAAAATTAAAAAAAAAAAAAAAAATATTTTTTTTTAGTTCTTGCCTCATGGTGCCCCCCTGGCCCATTGGGCCCCTGACAGGAGTCACCCCTGTCACCCCCTGATGGCGGCCCTGCTACCCTTCATAGGATATATAATTCTCACTCTCCTGTCTGCTGGAGGGGCTGTGGACAAAAAAGTGGTTCTGCCCGAGACTCTCCTCTACATGGCTCTGGGTAACTAACTTACTAAACTCTCTAGGCATAATTGTACAGCTTAGCCCCCAAATTGGTCTGCTCCACCTCAACTTCCCAGCCCTCACACCTACACAGAAGGCCTTATCCATCTATGTTCTGATGGCCACTAAACTAGAAATAGCAAAAGCCTGGAAACAAGTCTCTCCTCCTAGTACCTCACATATTTTAGCTACAGTTAACTACATATCTAAAATGGAAGCCTACTCTCACTCAGCCCTAGATAAACTAGATTTCTATCACGCAACTTGGGCCACTTGGTGGGAAAAATTCTCTGATTAAACCAATTCTACATTGCTTAGACCTTGGTCACTTCTCTCTGATACTATACACCATCAACATTTGATACTACTGTTTTGTCATAGTACTCACCCTCTTCTTATTCCCTTTCCTGACCCACTATTTCCTCCTTATCCTCTTCTCCGTTCCTCGCCCCACTAACCTTTTCGAGACTACCCTATGAGAGCATATATCCCCACTTACTTACGTATCTCTTTTTTTTTTATCTCTTGTAATGTTTCTTATTAATATAAAATTGAGGACAATGCTTTTTCTTTCTTATTTTCGTTTTATGTGAAATGTCATACAACATTAGATTATCGCTCTAGTGATTGTTATTATCTTCCTGTACCCATATCTTTCAAAATGTTTCATTTGCATGATATTTTTGTATTATGTGTTTTCCTCAAATAAAAAATGTTTAAAAAAAAAAAAAGATTATTAACCCCTAATCTGCCATCCACCCACACCACCGCTATAATAAACCTATTAACTCCTAAACCGCAAGCCCCCCCACAACGAAATATACTAAAATAAATGACCAACCCCTAAACCTCTGACCTCCCACATTACTAACTCTACATAAATATATTAACCACTAAACCTAACCCTAAAGCAACCCTAAGCCTAACCCTAACACCCCCTAACTTAAATATAATTCAAATAAATCTAAATAAACCTTACAATTATTACCTAAATAATTCCTATTTAAAACTGAATACAAACTTACCTGTAAAATAAAACCTAAACTGTAGTATTGTGTTTTTTTTTTTACAAGTAAAAGAGCTGATTTTTTTGGGACAATGCCCCATAAAAGGCCCTTTTAAGGGCCATTTGCAGTTTAATGTAGGCTAGGGTTTTTTTTATTTCGGGGGGGGGGGGGGGCTTTTTTATTTTGATAGGGATATTAGATTAGGAGTAATTTGTGTTTTTTTTTTATAATTTTGTTTTTTATTTTTTGTAATATAATGTTTATTTTTTTTGGAAGTTAGAAAATTGTATTTTAATAATTTATTTTATTGTAATGTTAGTTTTTAGTGTAAGGTAAGTTAGGTTTTATTTTACAGGTAACTTAGTGTTTATTTTAACTAGGTAGTTATTAAATAGTTAATAACTATTTACTAACTAGTCTACCTAGTTAAAATAAATACAAACGTACCTGTGAAATAAAAATAATACCTAAGATAGCTACAATATAACTATTAGTTTAGTTAGGTTTTTTTTTTACAGGTAAGTTTGTATTTAGTTTTATTTTAATTATATTTAAGATAGGGGGTGTTAGGCTTAGGGTTACGTTAGGTTTAGGGCTACATTAGGGTTAGCGACATTGGGGGCGGCAGATTAGGGGTTAATAACTGTAATGTAGGTGGCGGCAATATCGGGAGTGGCAGATTAGGATTAATAAGGGCGGCAGATTAGGGGTTAATAACATAATGTAGGTGGCGACAATATCGGGGGCGGCAGATTAGGGGTCAATAACATTATGTAGGTGGTGGCAATATCAGGGGCGGCAGATTAGGGGTGTTTAGACGTGGTTTTTATGTTAGGGTGTTAGATATAAAAATAACTTTTTCTTTCCCCATAGACATCAATGGGGCTGCGTTACGGAGTGTTTGTTTCAGCGATTGCAGGTGTTAGGCTTCTTTTTTGCCGGCTCTCCCCATTGATGTCTATGGGGAAATCGTGCACGAGCATGTCAAAGCAGCGCTTGTATTTTGGTGCGGTATGCAGCTCAATGCAACCATATCGCCCGCACAAGCCTGCTTTTTACAAACTTGTAATAGCAGCGCTATAGGGAGGTGAAATAAGGTTAAAATCTCTATAGTGCTGAAAACTCGTAATCTAGCTGTTAGTGAAGTAATTGAACTTCTTGAATTGAATCTCTTTTCCACTAGCAATAACATTTTCTGCTTTTTCTGTATGTATATGTATATACTGTATGTATATATATATAAATATATATATATATATTTACACATACTATATATATATATATATATATATATATATATATACACACACACACACACACACACACACACACACACACACATATATATATATATATATATATATATATATATATATAAAAATAAATATATATATATATATATATATATATATATATTAAATGATAGATACAGATGCACTCACACAAGCGATTGTGGATACATAGTACACAATCTAAACATGCACCTTTGAGCTAATACCTAATTTCAGAAAGGTCTTGTGAATCTTGCTGGCACAACTGAGATTTACTTCTAAGAAGGCAGTAAAACCTTATGCAGAAAATTCCTTAGAAGCAAAGTGTAGTTAATAGGAAATGGCATGTAGAAGAACAAAGCAGCCAAAACAGTCTCCTGGTAGGAGGAAACATATGACAGACCTAGAGGCTGCTTCAAAGATGCTATCATTAGTACATCTGCCAAGCTGCCAGATGCTTCTGATAGAAAATATTATCTGCAGCTTGGCAATGTCCCTAAAGTAACTGCCATTCAAAGTGAACAGAAGGACTACTTTAATATACTATAATATGGTTAAGTTTAGGGCCACCACATAGTGAATTATTTGAAACTATATTTTTACAGATATATCTGCAGAATGTCATAATACTATCAGTTTGATTCCTGACTGTTATCTTAAATAAAGCAGTGAATTCTGCTGTCATCTCAGCATCACATTATATGGGACACCTTTTTCCATTTCAATGACAGGTCTGCAAGTAATACAAGCTGATGCATTACAGACCTTATATACTTTATTTCAGGCTTTATTTTCTATTTTTTGCTTTTGACAATATGCAGCCACTGCCAGTATTGCATAGAAGCTTTGCACTTCTGTGGCGTTAAAAGGGTCATTAAACATCTCTTTTGTGTAAAAAGTGTATTAGTCTCACAATCTCTGGGCCAAAAAGTAGCTTAGGTTTTCAAATGGTGCAAATTTCCTAACCCATATATTTGATGGGTAACATTTGAAGGATTCAGAATTTGTTTATTTGCCTTCTAGAGAGTGTGGAACAAGCACACCTTTTACACAAAGCAAAAACTGATGAATGTCCTTTTTATCAGGTGAGATTTTAACTACCCCAATCTGTTCTCATTCTCTGTATAGGTTGAAGAGACAACCAATGTTTTGGGTTTACAATGTAACTGATTTTAAAGGGATTTCAAACAGTAAATACATGCTCAACATAATGATGTATTTAAAGTAAAGATTCGCTTGAGAATAATATGTAGATGCATTTTTACAATTATATTAGTTGTTTAACACTGGGTTGATGACCGGGTTCATTTGTCTACATCGAAACAAAGTTCCAAAGTAAACAAATTGAAATCCTGCGATCGTGCATGCGATCGCGAGATTTCAATGATGGGGTAAGGGGGGGGGGTGTCCCTGTGATGCTAGGGCACGCCCTCCAGACCGCGATCACATCATGGAAGCGCCGTTGGCTTTAGGACAGCCAACGGTTATGACGTTCTATTCTGTCAGAACGGCACTAAAGCCCAGTGTAGTTATGACGGAATAGAACGGCATAACATCGTTAAAAAGGTTAACTATTAAAATATAAGTGCAGATATTTAGTTTATATAAACTACTTTAATTTCTGTAAAGTAATGTATGCTACCATGTTTGAACTAGTTTTCTATTTCTCTCTTAATTTGCAAAAAAGACTGTGTAGAAATCTTTTTAAATAATCCTTTGTCCCACACAGACTGGTTTGGACAGACTCTGTTATTCCCTGTTTCTTTCATGTAATTAGCAAGAGTCCATGAGCTAGTGACGTATGGGATATACATTCCTACCAGGAGGGGCAAAGTTTCCCAAACCTCAAAATGCCTATAAATACACCCCTCACCACACCCACAAATCAGTTTTACAAACTTTGCCTCCTATGGAGGTGGTGAAGTAAGTTTGTGCTAGATTCTACGTTGATATGCGCTCCGCAGCAGGTTGGAGCCCGGTTTTCCTCTCAGCGTGCAGTGAATGTCAGAGGGATGTGAGGAGAGTATTGCCTATTTGAATTCAATGATCTCCTTCTATGGGGTCTATTTCATAGGTTCTCTGTTATCGGTCGTAGAGATTCATCTCTTACCTCCCTTTTCAGATCTCTTATTTATATACCATTACCTCTGCTGATTTTCGTTTCAGTACTGGTTTGGCTTTCTACAACATGTAGATGAGTGTCCTGGGGTAAGTAAGTCTTATTTTCTGTGACACTCTAAGCTATGGTTGGGCACTTTTTTATAAAGTTCTAAATATATGTATTCAAACATTTATTTGCCTTGACTCAGGATGTTCAACATTCCTTATTTCAGACAGTCAGTTTCATATTTGGGATAATGCATATGAATAAATCATTTTTTTTCTTACTTACCTTAAAATTTGACTTTTTCCCTGTGGGCTGTTAGGCTCGCGGGGGCTGAAAATGCTTCATTTTATTGCGTCATTCTTGGCGCGGACTTTTTTGGCGCCAATTTTTTTTTTCTGTTTCCGGCGTCATACGTGTCGCCGGAAGTTGCGTCATTTTTGACGTTCTTTTGCGCCAAAAGTGTCGGCGTTCCGGATGTGGCGTAATTTTTGGCACCAAAAGCATTTAGGCGCCAAATAATGTGGGCGTCATTTTTGGCACTAAAAAAAATATGGGCGTCACTATTGTCTCCACATTATTTAAGTCTCATTATTTATTGCTTCTGGTGGCTAGAAGCTTGTTCACTGGCATTTTTTCCCATTCCTGAAACTGTCATTTAAGGAATTTAATCAATTTTGCTTTATATGTTGTTTTTTCTATTACATATTGCAAGATGTCCCACGTTGAAACTGAGTCAGAAGATACTTCTGGAAAATCGCTGCCTGGTGCTGGAGCTACCAAAGCTAAGTGTATCTGCTGTAAACTTATGGTATCTGTTCCTCCAGCTGTTGTTTGTACTGTTTGTCATGACAAACTTGTTAATGCAGATAATATTTCCTTTAGTACTGTTACATTACCTGTTGCTGTTCCGTCAACATCTAATACTCAGAGTGTTCCTGATAACATAAGAGATTTTGTTTCTAAATCCATTAAGAAGGCTATGTTTGTTATTCCTTCTTCTAGTAAACGTAAAAAATCTTTTAAAACTTCTCATTTTTCAGATGAATTTTTAAATGAACATCATCATTCTGATTCTGATAATGGTTCCTCTGGTTCAGAGGATTCTGTCTCAGAGGTTGATGCTGATAAATCTTCATATTTATTTAAAATGGAATTTATTCGTTCTTTACTTAAAGAAGTCCTAATTGCATTAGAAATTGAGGATTCTGGTCCTCTTGATACTAAATCTAAACGTTTAGATAAGGTTTTTAAATCTCCTGTAGTTATTCCAGAAGTTTTTCCTGTCCCTAGTGCTATTTCTGAAGTAATTTCCAGGGAATGGAATAATTTGGGTAATTCATTTACTCCTAAACGTTTTAAGCAATTATATCCTGTGCCATCTGACAGATTAGAGTTTTGGGACAAAATCCCTAAGGTTGATGGGGCTGTCTCTACTCTTGCTAAGCGTACTAGTATTCCTACGGCAGATGGTACTTCCTTTAAGGATCCTTTAGATAGGAAAATTGAATCCTTTCTAAGAAAAGCTTACTTGTGTTCAGGTAATCTTCTTAGACCTGCTATATCTTTAGCGGATGTTGCTGCAGCTTCAACTTTTTGGTTAGAAGCTTTAGCGCAACAAGTAACAGATCATAATTCTCATAGCATTATTATTATTCTTCAACATGCTAAAAATTTTATTTGTAATGCCAATTCCAGTTCTGGAACAGGGACTGGGGTTTTATTCAAATCTCTTCATTGTACCAAAGAAGGAGAATTCCTTCAGACCAGTTCTGGATCTAAAAATATTGAATCGTTATGTAAGGATACCAACATTCAAAATGGTAACTGTAAGGACTATTCTGCCTTTTGTTCAGCAAGGGCATTATATGTCTACAATAGATTTACATGATGCATATCTGCATATTCCGATTCATCCAGATCACTATCAGTTTCTGAGATTCTCTTTCCTAGACAAGCATTACCAGTTTGTGGCTCTGCCGTTTGGCCTAGCTACAGCTCCAAGAATTTTTACGAAGGTTCTCGGTGCCCTTCTGTCTGTAATCAGAGAACAGGGTATTGTGGTATTTCCTTATTTGGACGATATCTTGGTACTTGCTCAGTCTTCACATTTAGCAGAATCTCATACGAATCGACTTGTGTTGTTTCTTCAACATCATGGTTGGAGGATCAATTTACCAAAAAGTTCATTGTTTCCTCAGACACAGGTAACCTTTTTAGGTTTCCAGATAGATTCAGTGTCCATGACTCTATCTTTGACAGACAAGAGACGTCTAAAATTGATATCAGCTTGTCAAAACCTTCAGTCACAATCATTCCCTTCGGTAGCCTTATGCATGGAAATTCTAGGTCTTATGACTGCTGCATCGGACGCGATCCCCTTTGCTCGTTTTCACATGCGGCCTCTTCAGCTCTGTATGCTGAACCAGTGGTGCAGGGATTACACAAAGATATCTCAATTAATATCTTTAAAACCGATTGTACGACACTCTCTGACGTGGTGGACAGATCACCATCGTTCAGGGGGCTTCTTTTGTTCTTCCGACCTGGACTGTAATTTCAACAGATGCAAGTCTTACAGGTTGGGGAGCTGTGTGGGGGTCTCTGACAGCACAAGGGGTTTGGGAATCTTAGGAGGTGAGATTACCGATCAATATTTTGGAACTCCGTGCAATTTTCAGAGCTCTTCAGTCTTGGCCTCTTCTAAAGAGAGAATCGTTCATTTGTTTTCAGACAGACAATGTCACAACTGTGGCATACATCAATCATCAAGGAGGGACTCACAGTCCTCTGGCTATGAAAGAAGCATCTCGAATTCTGGTATGGGCGGAATCCAGCTCCTGTTTAGTTTCTGCGGTTCATATCCCAGGTATAGACAATTGGGAAGCGGATTATCTCAGTCGCCAAACGTTACATCCGGGGCGAATGGTCTCTTCACCCAGAGGTATTTCTTCAGATTGTTCAAATGTGGGGTCTTCCAGAAATAGATCTGATGGCTTCTCATCTAAACAAGAAACTTCCCAGGTATCTGTCCAGATCCAGGGATCCTCAAGCGGAAGCAGTGGATGCGTTGTCACTTCCTTGGAAGTATCATCCTGCCTATATCTTTCCGCCTCTAGTTCTTCTTCCAAGAGTAATCTCCAAGATTCTGAAGGAATGCTCGTTTGTTCTGCTGGTGGCTCCAGCATGGCCTCACAGGTTTTGGTATACGGATCTTGTCCGGATGGCCTCTTGCCAACCGTGGACTCTTCCGTTAAGACCAGACCTTCTGTCACAAGGTCCTTTTTTCCATCAGGATCTCAAATCCTTAAATTTAAAGGTATGGAGATTGAACGCTTGATTCTTAGTCAAAGAGGTTTCTCTGACTCTGTGATTAATACTATGTTACAGGCTCGTAAATCCGTATCTAGGGAGATATATTATAGAGTCTGGAAGACTTATATTTCTTGGTGTCTTTCTCATCATTTTTCCTGGCATTCTTTTAGAATTCCGAGAATTTTACAATTTCTTCAGGATGGTTTGGATAAAGGTTTGTCTGCAAGTTCCTTGAAAGGACAAATCTCTGCTCTTTCTGTTCTTTTTCACAGAAAGATTGCTAATCTTCCTGATATTCATTGTTTTGTACAAGCTTTGGTTCGTATAAAACCTGTCATTAAGTCAATTTCTCCTCCTTGGAGTTTGAATTTGGTTCTGGGGGCTCTTCAAGCTCCTCCGTTTGAACCTATGCATTCTTTGGACATTAAATTACTTTCTTGGAAAGTTTTGTTCCTTTTGGCCATCTCTTCTGCCAGAAGAGTTTCTGAATTATCTGCTCTTTCTTGTGAGTCTCCTTTTCTGATTTTTCATCAGGATAAGGCGGTGTTGCGAACTTCTTTTAAATTTTTACCTAAGGTTGTGAATTCTAACAACATTAGTAGAGAAATTGTGGTTCCTTCATTATGTCCTAATCCTAAGAATTCTAAGGAGAAATCATTGCATTCTTTGGATGTAGTTAGAGCTTTGAAATATTATGTTGAAGCTACTAAGAATTTCCGAAAGACTTCTAGTCTTTTTGTTATCTTTTCCGGTTCTAGGAAAGGTCAGAAGGCTTCTGCCATTTCTTTGGCATCTTGGTTGAAATCTTTAATTCATCATGCTTATGTCGAGTCGGGTAAAACTCCGCCTCAAAGGATTACAGCTCATTCTACTAGGTCAGTTTCTACTTCCTGGGTGTTTAGGAATGAAGCTTCGGTTGATCAGATTTGCAAAGCAGCAACTTGGTCTTCTTTGCATACTTTTACTAAATTCTACCATTTTGATGTGTTTTCTTCTTCTGAAGCAGTTTTTGGTAGAAAAGTACTTCAGGCAGCTGTTTCAGTTTGATTCTTCTGCTTATAATTTCAGTTTTTTTCATTATAAGTTTTAAACTTTGTTTTGGGTGTGGATTATTTTCAGCGGAATTGGCTGTCTTTATTTTATCCCTCCCTCTCTAGTGACTCTTGCGTGGAAGATCCACATCTTGGGTAGTCATTATCCCATATGTCACTAGCTCATGGACTCTTGCTAATTACATGAAAGAAAACATAATTTATGTAAGAACTTACCTGATAAATTCATTTCTTTCATATTAGCAAGAGTCCATGAGGCCCACCCTTTTTTTGTGGTGGTTATGATTTTTTTGTATAAAGCACAATTATTCCAATTCCTTATATTTATGCTTCACACTTTTTTCTTATCACCCCACTTCTTGGCTATTCGTTAAACTGATTTGTGGGTGTGGTGAGGGGTGTATTTATAGGCATTTTGAGGTTTGGGAAACTTTGCCCCTCCTGGTAGGAATGTATATCCCATACGTCACTAGCTCATGGACTCTTGCTAATATGAAAGAAATGAATTTATCAGGTAAGTTCTTACATAAATTATGTTTTTTATCTGTCACTAATTGCCACCAGCAGGAAAGGTAGATAAGGGGAAAAATAAGTTCAAACACGGGGGTGCCAATTACTTAATAGAGACTCAGTGGAATTTAAAAAACAAACATTTTCATAGTCAAATTAACTACACATAATGAAACAGTTAATATTACAGTATCATACTAATTAATATGTCTTTAAATTCATCTCATATTGAAGGGCTCAAATACTGGGTTTAACTTTAAGGGATGTAAAAAACAATTATTTTTATTTCATGATTCAGATAGAACATACAGTTTTAAACAACAACTTTCTAATTTACTTCTTTTATTTATTTATTTTTGTTCTCTTAGTATCATTTGATGAAAAGCATACCTAGGTAGACTCAGGAGTTATGAGCTAGCTGCTGATTGGTGGCTACACCTATATGCCTCTTGTCATTGGCTTACCAGTGTGTTCAGCTAGCTCCCAGTAGTTAATTGCTTCTTCATGAAAGGATACCAAGAGAAGGAAGCAAAATTGATAATAAAAGTACATTTGAAAGTTGTTTACAAATGTATTATCTGAATCATGAAATAAAAAAATTGTGTTTCATGCCAAGTAAATGCCTTTGCTAACCATTTTCTCATACTTTATTTCTGTTGCAAATTTGAAAATCATTTGGCCTCTTTAATTATTTTTTAAATCACAGATCAGTACATTATTTTATAACTTGACCAAGCAAACTCCCTTAATATTAAACTAAAGGCTTTTTTTTTAATTACTAATTTGCAGAGTTGTTGAACAAAGTCCACAAGATTCAGATAAGTCAAATGTAATTGTGAACCTTTATACAATCTTTCGCTTTGGGATACTTTAAACATCTTCAATTAAAAAAGATCAATAATTCTTGTCGGGTTCCTGTAGGGACGCCAAGCCACCTTGGCGCTGTTACGGCTAGAAGAATGAGCAGACAAGAGATCAGGTAGCATTTCAAAACCACTACATATGCCTTCCACTTGTTCAGGGACTATCCTATATCTAAGTGTACATGAGATAAACCAGAATTTAAACGCTAACCAAAATGCAAATTATGTGGGTTATCAAGGAAGTTTATTCCTTAAAAAAGGCTTTTTATATTAAAGAGACAAAGAAAACACAAATATTGTCATAGGCACAAGAAATGCAGCAATTAAACACTGCATTTGTGCATGACAAAATGTTAAATGGTCATTCTAATGACATAATTACATGCATTTCATTTTTGCATTAGATATCCCTTTGAGGTGATAGCGCACAGAGTCTTTATTAAAGGGACACTCAAGTCAAAATTAAACTTTACTGATTCAGATAGAGCAAGCAATTTTAAACAACTTTCAAATTTACTTCCATTAACAAAATGTGCACAGTCTTTTTTTATTTACACTTTTTGAGATACCAGCTCTTACTGAGCATGTGCAAGAATTCACAGTATATATGTATATGCATTCGTGATGATGGCTGATGGCTGTCACATGATGCAGGGGTAGTGGAAATAGTCATAACTTTGAAATTTGTCAGAAATAAATCTACTTCTCATTTGAAGTTCAGACTAAGTGCTATTACATTGTCTTGTTATCATGCATTTGTTGATTATGCAAATATACTATATTTACTGGTCCTTTAAACTGTGTCACCAGTGATGCAGATGCAGCGGTACCTAAGCCCAAGTGCTGTAGTGACCCATAGGAAACGGTCTATACATAGACGTGCAGAATGTGTACAATGCTAATGTAGGGAAGCCTTATATTAGTGCAGGTTGTAGATTGATTTATCTATCTCTCTATCTATCTATCTATCAATCTATCTATCAACTGTCTAATTTATCTATCATCTATCTATCTATCTATCTATCCTCATTACAGAAAGTAACATGTATATTGTTGCTATTGCTTACTAGTGAGTTACCTTTGGGGGGCCCAATAAAATATTTGCACCAGGGACCTCTGAGTGTCACATAAACAAATGAATTAGCTCTTAACAATGATCAGTTTTTATAAAAATATTGTTGTATACATAAACTTATTTTAATCCAAAAACTTACAGCAATCATAGAACCCGCCTTTATTTCAAGTAATATAGGAGGACTGTGGTTCCACTTTCTCTATAGTCTTCTATGGTAGCATGTATCTTAGGCAGAACAGGAAAAAGCAGGGATAATTGCGCATGTGCAGTTTGTTAATGGGGAACCTGTGCTACAGTACAGGGAATTAGAATGATCTGAATGTGTGGTACACCTCAGACTAGGCCATGCCTGTCCACATAGAGCCAGAATACAAGGAGAGTGATATTTAGCGATTCTATAAGTGAGCTGTCTGCACTAGAAGTAACATTTTTGCGTGCATTGGATTGCGCTCTTATTACAAGTTAAAAAGGTATGAGCAGAAGACTGGAATGTGACATATTTACAGGAAATACATAAATAAAAATGAATATTGCATAAATATGTTTTTATATGTTTTCGTCTACTTGACGGCAAAGGGTTGTAATGCATATATATATATATATATATATATATGTCTATTTATGTATACATATGTATATATGAGGTTTTACGTGTATATGTATCTTTAAATACATATATACACTTATAAATACATATGGATAGATATCTAGACATATATATATATATATATATATATATATATATATATATATATATACACAGTATATACATACAAAGACATCTTTAGAGATGTATATGTTTGCATGACTATGTTAAAGCCCTTAGCCTGCCTTTTTTTTCCTAACACCTGAGACTTGATATCTTTGAGCTAGGGATGGGCTAATGTGTAAATTTCCTAATTCGAATGTTATTACCGAAATTCGAATTATAAATCCGAATGTTGATAAGAACGAATATTCTTAAAAATTCTATAATCGAATGCTACTTACAGTTTTCGAATGTCACTTTCAAAATAAAATGTTTATAATTATATCAAATGTCGACATTCGAAATTTTGAATTTTACATTCTATTTAACAAATACTATTCAGAAGTTCAATAGTTCATGTGGTAGGGAGGGAATCTAGTAAATTGATAAATAATAGATACAAATATATCATTTAAAATTTTTCTATATAGAATATTGCATAATTTGAATATTACATTTAAAGAAAGCATTAGAAATACTATTACAAATATAAATTCGAATTTTTCTAAACAAATATCTTCGAATGTAATCGTAAACTTCGAAACCGAACATTCGAAAATCGAATGTTATGTAAACCTTAAAAATTTGATTCGAAAGAAAGAATGTGTTAAAATTCGTTCATTTTTTCGAATGTTGTGAAACATTCGCCCATCCCTACTTTGAGCCCTTATAACTTTTTTGTTGTGCAATATATATATATATTTTTTTTTTCTTAGATTGTGTTATTATAAGTATAACTGTATTGTGTAAAGTATTTTTTATGTGTTTTGTGACACTTTTTTGTTTAACAAAATACTTAACCAGAGCTCTGAGGACGCGCGAACCTGAAAAGCGTTAAAAGGACACTGTACCCAAAATTTTTCTTTTGTGATTCAGATAGAGCATGCAATTTTAAGCAACTTTCTAATTTACTCCTATTATCAATTTTTCTTCATTCTCTTGCTATCTTTATATGAAAAAGAAGGCATCTAAGCTTTTTTCTAAGTTCAGAACTCTGGACAGCAGTTTTTGATTGGTGGATGCATTTATCCACCAATCAGCAAGGACAACCTAGGTTGTTCACAAAAATGGGCCGGCATCTAAACTTACATTCTTGCATTTCAAATAAAGATACCAGAGTAAATTAGAAAGTTGCTTAAAATTGCATGCTCTATCTGAATCACAAAAGAAAAAATTTGGGTACAGTGTCCCTTTAACTTCAATTGCGCCCAAGCGATTGCTTTTACCTTCAATTTGTAATATGAGCACAATTTAACATGCTCGCATGCAAATTATAGCGCGCCATTCGAAATCTGGCCCAAAGTCATTCATTAAAAAAAGGGTTAGACGTGGGGAGGCTGGAAGCTTTTATTATGAAAGATAACAGTGACAAGCCTCTACAAGCATTTAAAAAAAATAAAAAAGTTTATGCAGCACATGAACCCTTATTTAAAAATAAATTGAAAAATAGCAATTTTTAAAATATACACAGCAAAGAAATGATTGTTTTTGATACCTTTAAAGGAACAACGAAATCTCAAGCATTTAAAACAGCAAATACGAAAAGATTTTATTTTTTATTTATTAAAGGGACATTAGACACCTCTTTGTTTTATGTAAAAAAAAAGTGTATTCTTTCTGTACCACACTCCCAACAGAGGCAATAAATTTGTAACCTAGGTTTTAAAAATGCTGCAAATTGCTTAAACCAGCTATTTAAATTGCCACATTTGAAGGTTAGAGAATCGGTTTCTCTGTATCCATAGAGAGTGTGAGACAAGCACAATTTTACACATATGCAAGAGGTGATTATTATCCTTGTAAGCTTGCACACGTGGCTCTGATCATCCTCCATTACCACCCTTTAAAGACTCTAGGAAACAGGTCTTAAAGGGACATGAACCCCCCAAAGAAAAAAAAAGATTATTCAGCTAGAGCATGCAATTTTAAAAAAACTTTCCAATTTACTTCTATCTAATTTGCTTCATTCTCTTGCTATCCTTTATTGAAAAATAATAGCTAGGTAGGCTCAGGAGCTAGAAGCTAGTTGCTGATTGGTTTGCTGCACATATATACCTCTTATAATTGGCTTACCAATTTTCCCAGTGAGCTCCCAGTAGTGCATTGCAGCTACTTCAATAATGAATGCCAAGATAATAAAGCAACATTTAAAATACGAGTAAAATGGAAAGTTGTTTAAAAATAAATGCTCTTTCTGAATCATGAAAGAAAAAACTGTGGGTCTCATGTCCCTTTAATAGTAAATAATTTATCATTATGATGGCTGATTGAGCTCTGTATTGCTTGTGTTGCAGGATAAAAGTTAGCCAGACTTTAGGACATATGTAAGTATTCATAAAACATATTACACTAAAATGCATAATACAAATACTGAGACGTTTGAGTAGTGGCCAGTTTAGGTTAGGAGGTTTGCACCTGAGGTTAGGGGGTTAAAGGGACATGAAACCCACATTTTTTCTTTTATGATTCAGATAGAGAATACAATTTTAAACAACTTTCTAATTTACTTCTATTATCTAATCTGTTTCATTATCTTGGCATCATGTGTTGAAGGAGCAGCAATGCACTAAGGGCTCGATTTATCAAGCCTCTACGGCTGCAAGTTCTCTTAGAAGAACTTGCTTCCGTGATTTATCAAGCAGCGGTCACCAGACTGCTGCTTCCCTAAGACCTTCGCCACCTCTATTGTGGCGAAATTCAATCTCCTCGGTCGAGTCCGACCAAGGAGATTGAGAGCTCCTGCCCGCGTGTGATTGGCTGTGCGCGGGCAGGGGGCGGGATTGCACGCAAGCGCAAAATTGCGCTCGTGTGCAATAGCGAATACCTGCGGGTATTTTCGCCCCACCACAGACGAGCTGAGGCGTACGGGGGCGCGTATACGCTCCCCCGTAAGCCTCAGCGTTAATAAATCTAGCCCTAAATGGGTTCTAACTGAACACATGGGTGAACCAATCACAATCAATACATATATATGCAGCCACCAATCAACAGCTAGAACCTAGGTTATCTGCTGTTCCTGAGCAAAGGATAACAAGAGAAAAAATCAAATTAAATAATAGTAAATTGGAAATTTGGTTAAAATTGTATTCTCTATCTTAATCATGAAAGAAAAATTTTGTGTTTCATGTTCCTTTAATAGTGGGAGTTTTAGTGCAATGTTGGTCTGGAGGCTTAAGGTTTAATGGCATAGGGGGGTTACCTTTAGGAGTTGTGACAGGTAAAGGTTTATTAGCAGGGTGTATTTTAAACATTGTCATTGTGGTAGTTAGAGTTTAATAGTGGGAGGTCTTACTATTGGGGGTTATGGTAATTAGAGGGTTAACAGCAGAAAGTGCTTTTATAATCATTGGGGTTTTTCAGTGATTTGGGGGTTAATAGTGGTTATGGGCTTTTTACAGCAGGTTATTTTTATAATGGGAGTTGTTCTTTGTGGCGTCTGAGCAATAGTTTAACAATGTGTTTAACCCCTTTGGTGTAGCCGGGCAGCAGAAGCACAAAATCACAATTGAAACGTATAGACAGGGGCAAGCCAAAAAACAGCAACAGGAAGTCATAACTAAAATTGCAACTCCAACAGGAGCTGTAGCAGAGAAAGATTTCAAACCCAGAGCACTAATTCCTCACACCTGAAGGAACAGTTGTGAGACAGCATCCCTATAAAGTCCAGGAAAAATATCTAGAAAAAGACAGCACAGAACCCTTAGTTGCTTACAGCTAGAACCCAATGCTGTGAGCCAAGAGACCTAGGTTCAATCTCATTCATGACATTTTTGCACAACAATGTCTTATTGAAGATCTTATTCGGTATATTACTTAGAGGATATTTTTTACACTACAATAATATTTATTTAGTCATTTAATTGCATTAGAGTATATATATATATATATATATATATATATATATATATATATACACACACACACATACACACATTACCAGGAATTTATTATGATAAAAAAAAATCTATTTTTTTGTTATGTTGGTCAGCAATTTTACTAGCTGGTGCAAATTTAATCCGGTATTTTATTAAACAAATGTGTTTGCTTTATTGTGTATGTTATTCCAGGGCCAGATCCAAATGACGGATCACTCAGTAATTCTCTTTTATTGGAAATTTGATTCATTCTCAGCAGGAGTTAAATTGCAAAATGTTATACGTTTATAGTACAAATATACTGAATACTTTTATTTTCAGCCAAAACATCCTATTCCTAACATCAAAGCAGTTAAGGTGCCAGTTGGGAAAGTGCAAACATGGACAAATAGGATGCCAAAGTCATTGGTTGCGTCTCTGGGGGCATCTTTCTGTTCCATCTTTTATAACTGTGGTATTAGAGTCACTTCAGTTCAATGATGGAAAGTCTGGCAGCTTACATTAGGTGACACACATAGCCATTAACAGATATGAGATATGAATCCAAAATGAAAGATTGAAATGAAGATTACTCATTCAATAGATTATTATATTATTAAACAACACAAGTTAAATTGCAAATATTACAAGTTTGGAGCACAGTTCTCCTCATCACTTTGATTCACAAGCCAAATCTTCTGTTCATAACATCAAAACTGTAATTAGGGCCAGTTGGTTCAGAACAAATTCAGCCAAACATGATGCCAGGGCCCTGGGCAAGGCCTCTGCATACTCCCATTAGAACTAGAATTTGTACCACATTGATAATGACAGTATATGTGACTCAGTATGTTGCAAAAATCTCAAAACACATTTTTATAGATAATACATGATATGTTTTCTACTTCATCATTTGTTAAGCAAACTCCCCACAGTTCTGCAGTATAATTTTCCAAAATTATTTCCCAATTCATGACATTTTGTTTCTTTCTCCAGGGAAGATTGAACTTACCCAGCATGATCCTGAAATAAATCGCAAGCCACAAATATTGAAATCATGTTCTATTACTTGGGTTAGTGACTGAATGGCATTGAAGTAAATTATTATTTAAAACAAACTAAATAAGCGTGTGTGTAATTATTTTTTAAAAACAAATATAAGTAATTACAAGATACATAAAAGTTTTACACTGTATTAACACTGAACTTTGTAATGCTTTGACAACAAATATCTACATTATAGCAGGAGATTTTAAACTAAATTTTCAAGTTGTTTGTTTAATTTACTGGTAAGATTAAATCAAATGTCCTATTAAACACTAATGTCGTAATAAACAAAAACCCGCCAACATGGAGAAAAAATCTTTGGGGTCTTTTTTCCAACATTATAATGTAATCTAGGTACCTTCCCTTCACAAACAGAACTCTGCATAATAAGGTTAACAGCTATCAAGCTAAAATTTGCCTTCCTAAAATTCTTTGAGGTACTTCTCAGTACTGAAAAGACAGCTAAGATAATCTTGTCAGGGCAGAGAGCTTTATATAATTGGGCCGGTTGGGCCCTCACTTTGAAATTGACCTGTTGATGTGTCTGTGTGATTTTTTTTCAAATGTTTAAGATTTTGTAATACGAGTTGTAAAGGGCATTCTTAAGTCAATTAAAAGACACACAATGTTAATAAACTGAGAAACATTTGTCCTCTGTAGGCTCTTCTTGACATTAATGTGAGCCAAAAACAAGATTCTTCTGTAGTAATTTGACTGATGCAAAAAAAAAGAGAACCTATCAGATTTGTAAACTGCTGCGTATTGCAATCTTTTTTGTCAACCACTTCGGAGGCTATCAGCATGGCGAAAAAACGTGTGCACCAAAAAGGAAAAATGATCCTTATTTTTTTTTTTTTTTTTACATCATTGCTCATTCAATGGATTTCTTTGAGAATATTTTTCTTCCAATAGGCCTTAAGTTTTATACATTTCCCTCTAATTACTGCATTGTGTGCTTCCCAAGTAAATTTAGGATGTGTTTCAACATTATCATTGAATTGGAAATATTCTGTCAGGGATTTATTAATAGCTTCCTGGGATTCAGGGTAGTGTATTAGTGAATCATGTAACCTCCATATATAAGGAACAACAGGTTTGTCTGGCCAGTTGAGATGTATGCTAATAGCAGAGTGATCTTACCACGGTGTCTATTGAATGTTGGAGTCTGCCAATAAGGACAAGTGATTCCTGTCAATAAACAAGTAATCTATGCATGTATACATTGGCCAGGGGTGGGAATAGAATGTATAATTACGCTGCACTGGTTGTTGTATTCTCCACCCATCTATTAGTCCCAGCTGTTCCAGACAAGAGTACAGGGCACTTGGGGCTCTATTCCAGGAGCGTGTGGACTCTGAAGATGTATCTAAAGTGGGGTCGAGTGTTGCATTTAATTCACCTCCCATTATCAGTATTCCCTTCTGATGCTCTATGATAAGCGAGAGTAATTGTTGGTAGAACCTATGTTTGTTACTGTGCGGAGCATATAGGTTGACCAGGGTTTTAGGTCTATTATAAAGAAGGCCAATTAAGATCAGTATTCTGCCTCCAGCATCAGTGATTTTGTTATGGAGTTGGAAATTTAGGTTTTTGTGGAAAAGAATGCTCACCTCACGTTTTTTTTTTTTGGCAAAGGAATGGTGGAATCCCTCAGAATAGCCCTAGAAGCTAAGTGTTGTTTAGCTACAGACCGAAAATGGGTTTCTTGTAAGAAAATGGGTTTCTTGTAAGAAAATTACAGTCAGAGTGTTTAGCTAGGCTCTTCAGTACTACTGAACATTTTGTTGAAGAATTAAGCCCCTTCGTATTTTGTGATATTATTTGTATTTTAGAGGTTGTCATGGTGGAGTCGAAAGGGTTTGCGTCGTCTGTGATGTCGTAATCTTACCTGACGGCTGAGGTCTTGAAAGGGGTGGAAAGAACTGCAAGCTAGTTTCGATGTGATGGAAAATTTGTTAACGGACCAGCAGATGTGTTGTTTTGAGGGGGGGCATTCACCCCATGAAAACCTGGAAAAGGTAGACATGTATTTATGGATATAGTAAAAGAAAAAAAAAAGAACAAAACACTAATCTAAACATGAAATACAACAGTATAACAGTATCCGAAAGCTCTCTAAAGGACTTTGGAAGGTTAGGTCGATAATCTTTCATCCTATTGATGAAAGTAGAATAGTGGGGGGGGAGGGTACTTCTAGGCAGATGATTTGCCAGTAAACTCAGCTTGGGCAACTGAGAGTCATTCTAAAGTATATCATCATTATTATTATACTTATCAGTCCTGTTAGGGATCATTCAAAGTCAGCCAGTGGTAAAAGAGGTCTACAAAATACAACTCCTCTCTGGAAGTCCTAAATGTAGGTGGTACTTGAGTGAGTCCCATATAAAGTGCTGATCAGGGAGGTTCGGCAGATGTAGGCCGCAGCTTTTCTTTTCTTTGCCACTGTGGACCATGTTGACCTTTGGTGCTTAGTAGCTGACAGGTGCTGTTTGCGTTTGCCCTCCATATCTTCATTTAAACTTGGTAGAGAATGTTGAGTAATGTTCAGTTGCTTACAAAAAAGTTCCAAGTCCTCTGGTCCTCGGTATATGACAGTTTTGTCCTCTTTTAGCACTTTGATGGTGAAGGGAAATCCCCACCTATATTGTATACCCAGATCCTGTAAGTGTAGGGTCAAATATATCAGCTAGTCCGTCCTTAATGGCTTTGTTGACCTGTACAACTATTGTGTTTAAGTCTGCTTTGGTAGATAGCAATTGCAAGTCAGCCTTTGTGATTGGCCTGTCATCTGAAACCATGCTAATTTCGTTCTGGGTGGTGGGTTCAGCTAACCCTGGCTGAGAAGCTTCTTGCCCCCCTCCTTGCTGTGTGTCAGGGCTTCTAAAATAGGAGTTCAACTTCACTGAAGGTACTGCAGGAGTCTTAGATGTTTTGTTGGGCTTGTTTTTACTTTTAGACGCCATTCTAGGTAGCCCTCTGTCTGTGCTAGTGGATAATAAAGTGGCGATGGGAATGTAAGGCAGCGTCTGATCGTCACTAATTACAGCTGTGGCAGATGTCTTTATAATGGCTGAACTTTGTTGCTGATCCTGCTCAGCTATCCACCCAGAGCTTTATTGTATGGCCTATTGTTGTTAGCCGTACCTTACAGCGCCTGTGTGCTTTGATAGTAGTCTACTTTTTTCATAGCTCAACTAGTCTTAATAAGGAATGAGCAAATGTTTCAGCATATTTGTTAAAAAATGAAGGATGTTGCACACTTCTTTTGTTTAAATGTTCAGTGTTTGCCAAATATTTAAAAAAAAAAAAAATTGCAAACAAATGTTTACATTTTATTATAATTAATGTAACATACAAATATCAAATGTAAATAAATGCATCAAAATAATTAAATTAACATTTTAATATGGGTTCTTTGATGTATGTATAATATAGAAATGCTAATTTTGTTATTTGGACTGTTTTTGTTTAAAATGAATGCTACCTTTAATGTTTAAATTTAAATTCAATGCAAACATTTTTTAACATTTAGTCGAAAAAAGTTATATTAATTTTAAAGGAACATTTTTATGGTAAAACATACATAACAATATATGTTTGCCCATTCATAGCCATGACACAAATATCTAAATAGTTTAGAATTTAGAGATTAAATGGTACTTAAAGGGATAGTAAACCCCAAAACTTTCTTTTATGATGCAGATAGAACATACAATTTAAAAATAACTTTCCAATTTGATTCTATTATCAAATTTTCTTCATTCTCGTTATCCATTGCTGAAGGGACAGCATTGCACTACTGACAGGAAGCTGAAAATATCTATTTAGGCAATCACAAGAGACAAATGTGTGCAGGCACCAATTAACAGCAGCTCCCACTAGTGTATGATATGTGCGTATTCATTTTTTAACAAGGGATACTAAGAGAACAAAGCACATTTGAAAATAGAAGTGAATTTAAAAGTGTCTTAAAATTACATGCTCTATCTGAATCATGAAAATTTAATTTTGACTTTCCTATTCCTATTCTAATGTATTAGATCATTTTATTAATCCACTATTGCTTGCATATAAGTGTGTAAACTTTTGCACAGTGGTTAAACAATGTATAGCTATGAATAACATGGGTAAGTATGTTAGATTAAAATGACTGCCATATAACTCACGAGCATGTTCCTTAACCTATCTAACTGATTTTCAACAAGGAAAACCATGAGATCAAAGTGAATTTGATAATGAAAGTAAATAGGAAACATTTCTAAAATTGTATGGTTTATCGGAATCACAAAAGTAACATTTTGGGTTTCATATCCCTTTAAATGTTCATTTTCAAATTCATGTTCTATTTCATATGATAAAAGTTCATTTTTTATGTTCAAATTTTTTTGTACTATGGCACCCCTTGAACAAAACCTAGTAAATAAAATCAGCCATTCAGTAGATTAGTAAATTAAGTGATTATAATTTACATTAAAATGTGTACCACTAGGAAATAAAGATTTCTCAGGGGCCTAAAATGACCTTGTCCTAATATCAAGCTAATTAATAGTGAGAGACAATACACAAATTGTATGACCTTTCTTTATCTTTTCTTTTCACATTAATCTGAAATTCATTGATTATTTCAATGTCATTCCCACTTGCATATGCAATTTTGAAGGATATTTATAGCTTTACAGATTGAACTATAAATGATTCAGATGTGTAATTCTAAAAAATAATTTATAGCTTGTCCTAGTAGTTTTTAAGGCATCATTTTTATGTAACCAAATTGATATTTTGTTTGACCCCACATTACCCATTACTCATTTCTTTACCTTAACAAAAGACCACCACACAATTTCTTGGGAAGAAAAGGCCGCAGCTTATTTTATTAACGAATATTAACCAATAGAACTTTGATTCAACATTTTCAACTTTATTTACACTTTGAACACTAACAGTGCTTGCCAATTGACATCTCTCTAAGCCCCCACCCCTTTTGGGCGGGGCGTACCCCATCACCTTTCTTTTCCGCTACCAACCAAAGTGCATCCACCATCCACCAGGCGTAAGCCTCAATAGATCTTAGCAAGCACCCCCGCCTAGCTGCGACAAATGCACACTACCACAGGGAGGGAGGGCGGGCAACAACACCTGCCGTCTTGCTCCTGAAAAATGGCTTCTGCCGTTTCCAGCAGGGGAGGGTTTATAACCCCTCCTATCCAACTCCACCTCTTCAGCGGAGCCATCCATTCCTCAGGTAAGTAGGGGTCAATTCGCCCTTATTCCATTTTCTTTTCAAACGGGCTTTTTCTTGACCCCACATTACCCATTACTCATTTCTTTACCTTAACAAAAGACCACCACACAATTTCTTGGGAAGAAAAGGCCGCAGCTTATTTTATTAACGAATATTAACCAATAGAACTTTGATTCAACATTTTCAACTTTATTTACACTTTGAACACTAACAGTGCTTGCCAATTGACATCTCTCTAAGCCCCCACCCCTTTTGGGCGGGGCGTACCCCATCACCTTTCTTTTCCGCTACCAACCAAAGTGCATCCACCATCCACCAGGCGTAAGCCTCAATAGATCTTAGCAAGCACCCCCGCCACCACTCGCCCTCAGCGAGTACCGCCACCCAAAGCCAAGGCCTTTTCGATCCCCTCTTTTAATGTAAAATTGAAAAGGTGCAAACCCACCTCATTTAAGTGCACCCCGTCCTTTAGGTAGAAACACCTACCAGACTCACCCTCGAATTCAACGTGTCGGAGCCCGATGCCCCCCAACCTTTTAACAAAGCCACTGATCGTTCTGTTCACCTTGCGTCTAGACGCCTCTAGTTTTTTAAAATCCCAAGCAGATCGCCAAACCAACCTTGTTTCAATCTCGGACCATATAATTGTTATGTCCGAGAACAATTCCCGGAGCCTCCTAAAATCCCCTTTTATTTTTTCAACCAGGTCCCTCTGGGGCATGAGGCCCAAATCATTCCCCCCTGCGTGGACCAATAACACCTTAGGGGGGCCAAACCTTCTTGCATAGTCCACCACCGTTCCCACCACTTGGTCCCACTTCATGCCCCGGATCCCAAACCATCTCAGTGAAATTCTCTCTTCTGAAAAACCCAACTGCAAACCATTATCTTTAACTGCCGCTGCCTTTCTGGCCCAAAAGACATATGAATGTCCTATAATCCAACACTTCACCGGGCCTGTTGAATGAAAGAGATCACACCACATAAGACAGTTCCTACTGCAACACCAAACCCGGCCTCACATACCCCCGGAATCTCTCTGACCTCCATCTCCCAATCCTCTTAATAATTTCCTTATCCAGACCCAGGTTCGCTGCCTCCGTAGCTGCCCCTATCCTGAATGAGTGAGAACCGAACTCTGCTCCCTCCAAACCCAACAACACGAGTCCCTTCCGCAATACCGCCGTGAACTGAAACCTGGACAGGGAAGAGCCGTCTGCATGAACCAACAACGGCCCAGTCCGGTGACCGGTCTCCCCCAAATACTCCCGTACTACAGCCACCGGGCAACATCTCCCCCCAATCTCCCGCAACCTTATGACAGACCCCTTCCCTGCCTGGTCCGTTTTGGACCTCCGCACACACAGCTCTACGAACCCATCCGTCATCACGACATCCTGCCTCCCCAGACCACTTTGGTCCCAACGATTCCTACCCATCAGCTCTGACACCCGGAATGCCCCGAAAAAAGCCAGCACAAAAGCCGTTTTGAACAACAGCTCCTCCTGACGTGATGAACACACTTCCCTCAATCTCTCCACTATCCCCAATAAGATAGCATAAGTAATCGGTCTCCGGCCATCCGGCCGAACACCGCCTCTACACAAACCTCTCACTGCCATACGAACTATGAACACCTTAGTCCAATCCTCCCCTCCCAGCATCTGAAACAGAAACGCTAATGCCGACATCCTCTTGCGACACTCCGAGGGCGATAGCCTCTCTCTCCTCCAACTTTGTATCCACTGAAGGAGTATCCCTAGTTCCCCTTCGCCTGATCCCTGTGCAATCTCCTGTTCCACAACTTTCCACCACAACAGCCACACTCGGGCGTAAGCCCTCCATGTGCTCGGGGCTACCGCCCCCTTCACCAGATTCAATGCTCCTGACAACCGAGCTGCCACAGATCCCCCGGGCATTCGACTCCCTCCTTGTCCGCGTGCGGGGCCACCTCCCGGAATCTGTCCCACTGGAATCGGGACAGAGAATCAGCAATCACATTGTACCGACCAGGAACATGCACTGCTCTAAAGGAAATATTGCACCGCAAACACTCCAGTACAAAAACCCTGAGTAGCCTTATAACCGCCGGCGAGTTAGCCGTAAGCCTATTAATGGCCCACACTACCCCCAAATTGTCCGAATGAAAACAAACTCTCTTATTACTCAATCTTTGCGGCCAGATCCACAATGCTACCACCAACGGAAAAAGCTCCAAAAACGTTAAGTTTTTGGTCAGCCCCCAGGACCTCCATTCTGGCGGCCACCCTGCCGCACACCAGTGTCCATCTAAAAATGCCCCGAAGCCATGAGCCCCCGACGCGTCCGTATAAAGACACAGCTGGTCGTCCGACCACCCTGTTTCTTGAATCAATAGCCGTCCGTTAAAATCTTCCAAAAAGATTTTCCACACTTTTAGGTCCTCTTTAACCTCCCTATTCAGCCGAATATGGAACCTTGGGCTTGAAACCCCCACCGTTGCCAAAGATAGCCGCCGACAAAATACCCTCCCAATGGGTATGATGCGGCACGCGAAGTTCAGCTTACCCAAGATAGACTGAACCTCCCGTAACACCACCTTTTCACTCCTCAACGCCTTTTCGATTACCATCAGCAAGTCCCGGATTTTGTCATTCGGGAGTCTGCACTCCATTTTGACTGAGTCCACTTCAATTCCCAGAAAAGTCAAATTTGTGGACGGGCCCTCCGACTTCTCGGGCGCCACCGGAATACCAAACTCCCTGGTCACCTCCCCGAACACCTTAACCAATGATTCGCAAACATCCGAACCCGCGGGTCCGACAAAGAAGAAGTCGTCCAAATAATGGACTACAGAGAACTTCCCCGTCTTCCTCTTCACCACCCATTCCACAAATGAGCTGAACCTTTCAAAATATGAACAGGATATCGAACAGCCCATAGGGAGGCACATGTCCACAAAATATTGACCATCCATCTTGCAACCCAACAGATGATGACACTTCGGGTGCACCGGTAAAAGGCGAAAAGCGGATTCCACATCGGCCTTCGCCATCAATGCTCCCCTGCCCGCTGCCCTTACCACCGCCACTGCCTTATCGAAGGACGCGTATTTGACTGAAACTAGCTCAGGGTCGATACCATCGTTTACTGACAGTCCTTTCGGGTATGACAGGTGATGGATCATCCGGAATTGCCCCGGCGATTTCTTTGGGACTACCCCCAGCGGTGACACCCTGAGGTTCGGCAATGGCGGGTCTCGAAACGGACCCGCCATCCTGCCCAGATTCACCTCCTTCCACAACTTTTCCCTTAAAATCTCCGGAAACTCCCTACCCGACTTCAGGTTACCCACAACTCCCGAAACAACCTGTTCCTTACACGGAATTACGAACCCTGTACTAAAACCGGTCAAAATCAACTCCGCGTCCCCCGCGTGACCCCGCTCAAGGGCGTACTCCCCTAACCACGGCACCATCTTTTCTACCCTCACCGGTGTCCGTGCTCGGTGAACCCACGTCCCCCGCACGGGTTCCGGATTTTCCCTTCTTGAAGCACTTTGCCCCAGAATGCATGCCTCCGCAAAATGAACACTCGTGCTTGTATTTGCACGAGGTGCCGAACCTACACTGACCCTCGTTGAACTGGAAGCACAGGCCCTTCCTAATGGCCGCTCCCGGCCCACTACTTGCCCCACTACTCCCACTTGCTTGCCCAAAGCCACGAAAGGAATTGCTCCCCCGTAACGGGGTCATGATTTCTAACCAAATCCCCATGTCTCTATCGTCCCACCTCATTTCGGGACGGACCGCCATCCGCTGACGAAACCCCTCATCATATCTCCACCACGCCATTCCCCCGTAAGTCCTGTGTGCACTTGATATTTCATCAAGGTAACAAAACAAATGGGCTCCCTGTTCCGGGGTTTTTTCACAAACCACGCTAGCCAAGATATGGAAGGCCCGAGTCCAATTCCCGAATGTTTTGGGAATTTTTCTCCACCGCTTTTTTCTCTCCTCTTCCTCCTTTTTTCCCTTTTCCTTCTCGTCCTCCTTTACCTCCAATACTTGCTCTAGTGGAAGCAAGGAGAAGATTTCCACGAATTCCCTCTTAGCTATCTTTTCCCTCAACTCGCTTGTAAGGTGGATACCCAGCGGGCCCACCGAACATAAGCAAGGTCTTCTAAGGGCCCCTTCCGGCACTCTAGTAACTTCCCCTCCGCCCGTCGCCGCCGCGACAGCCGCTGGGCCATCTCCCGTCTGTGGGACCGGAGCCGGGGTTCCTGACCCCGGCTCCACCCAGGCCGATGCCACCGTACCCACACTGCTACCTGGTTTCTCTAATGCCAGCAAAATACCCCTCAAGCTCGCTACAATAGTCTCTCTCTCTCCTCCCGAAACACTCCCCACAGGAGCCCCCCCAGTTGCCACCTCACCTGCAGGCTGCTGCCCCAATACTGGCTCCTGGCACCTGACCGGCGCCGGGTCTCTCCTGCGCTCCCTGTCCGTCTCCCGGCCTCCACTCGCATCCAGTCTCCTACGCACTCCATCGCGTCGTGCAGGAGAACGCCCCCTGCCGTGTCTGCTCCGGTCCTGCTCTCTCTCCACCCGGCCCCATGTTGGGGAGGGACTGCGACCACCTCCCCGAGGCCCCCTCAATGGGGACCTAGACCTCCGGCGTCCGCCAGACCCCCTTGCTCTACCTGCGGGTGATACGTCACTCCCCCTCCTGCTCACCACCCTTACTGCCTGTGGAAGAGATACAGTATTAGAATCCTCCCCGCCCCCGCCCTGTCTCGCTCCCGTTACATTCACCTCTGTACCCTGACCCTCCCCCCCAATTCTCCGTGGTGGAGACAACAACTGTATAAGCTGCGCCAAGACAGAAAGATTCCCTACCTGGCCAGCCGAACCCGATGACGTGTCCTCCAGAGGATCCTCTTCTTCGTCGAAATTGCCACTGGCCTCCAAGACCAGCGGCGTCTCCACCAACAGCTCCGGACGTGGTGTGTCCTCATTGCTCCTGTCCTCTCGAGCCTCAACTCCCCTTCCTACAGCCACCTCTGGCCCTGAAATGAGACAAACCATCAATACATGCTCCCCCCCCCCCCCCCCCCCCCCCCGACTCCAATCCCCCCTCTTCCCCCCTGAGAAAAAACCCGTCATAAGCTTCATGCTGGGTCCCCTTTTTCGTCTAGGCCTCCCATGGTACTGAGCCCCACAACTACCGCCCCCCCCCCCCCCCCCCCCCTCCCCCCCCTCAACTCTTACATGCACAGGTGATCCCCTATCAAAAACCCCCTTTAGTAACTGTAAAGGCCCCCCACCCCAGCCGTGCCCTTATTGAGTGCCCCTCTCACCCCCAGCCCGCATTTCTTATTGGCACCCCTCCCTAAGCCTTCCCCCGTTCCATCCGCGGCCCCCACGTCGCTGCCGCCCAACTACTGAGGGCCAGCTGCGGCCTCCCCTGCACACCATACGAGTGACCCGATAGCCTCCCATTTGCTGTCCCGCCCTGCGCGGAGCCAGTAACCTAACTCGCCCCTACCCGTTATCACACAGCCCTATCCTCCACACACTGAGGCCTAAACGTGGTCCCCCCCCGCAAGCCGTGCCGGCGTCCTGCAGCCTCACAAGTGATTTCCCGCCCATACCGCGTGGCGCCACGTGCGATGTCCTCAACTCAGCCCTAACTAAGAAGGCCTGTTACGGCATACCCCCGACTCCTCATCTCTGTACTTTTCTCAGCCGGCCGCCTACTGACCTGATAGCCAATTCCCTATCGCTGCTGCCTGACGCCTCCCTAGGCCTTATAGCTGGCCACCCCTCATACAGCCTTAACTGGCATGCCCCTAACTCTTATCCCTTTTCTACCTCCTGCCGGCTGGCCCCTTGCTTAAAATTCCCTTCGCCATCCTACCTCCATCCCCCGGCCTTATGTATGGCCACTCCCGGCACCAGAGACTTACCGCCTGCACCCAGCCCCCCCTTTTTTTTTTTTTTTTTTTTTTTTTTTTTTTTTTTTTTTATAAGCCCCCCTCTGCGATAACTCAGCGTCACTTACCGTTCCTGTTACCGCCTCCGCCTCTCCGACTGGCTCTCCCGGGCCTACTCCTACCCCGGGCTGCTCCCGGCTCCTCGCGACGTCGCTCGTCCCTGACGTCATCGGCCGGTACCGGCGCCTGCCGTACCTCCGCTACTGCTCCGGTCCGACGACTCCTCCCGGCATCCGATCTCGCTGACCTCGTCACCTGGCTGCCAGGCCCACCACCTCCGCTCCCCAGCCTGCTGCCGTGTGCCTCCGGACTGAGCCGTTCTGGAGGCCTCGACCTCCTGGCCGGCCGTGCTCCGCTCCGGGATGCCGTTCCTCCTGCCGGAACTCCAGATGCGGCCGCACCTGCACCAGGCAACCGGTCCCGGATCCACTGCTCTCCATGACTCCTGGCCGCCTCCAACAACTCCTGCAAAAGGCTCTCCATCAGCAACAACACCTGCCGTCTTGCTCCTGAAAAATGGCTTCTGCCGTTTCCAGCAGGGGAGGGTTTATAACCCCTCCTATCCAACTCCACCTCTTCAGCGGAGCCATCCATTCCTCAGGTAAGTAGGGGTCAATTCGCCCTTATTCCATTTTCTTTTCAAACGGGCTTTTTCTTTATTAGAGAGATAAGATAATAGTTATGCGTAATTTTTATCTTTTTTTTTTTTTCCTTTTTGCTGTTGTAAAGTTTTTTTTTTTATTATTACCTTTGATTGCCTCGAGCAGGTGATATTTATGCCAGACGTACATTTTCATTTCAGAGAATAACTCATTTAGGTCAACATTGTGATGGAAATGACACGTCAGCTGACTTTTCCATAAAAATCAAAACACAGCCAACATATTTGTTCTCTACAACCTACAAGAGGTCATAGAATAATCTACGCCAGGGGAAAGGCTTTCCCTTTAAACTGACAAATACAATTACAATCACTAAAAAAGATATAAAATTATAGGTCTTACGTCCCTTTTTGCTTCCAGTTCTATGTTTCAAACATCTGAAAGGCATATTCATTGGGCCGTACTTGTTTTTAAATGTTTGGAACGCAATTGGCACATCAGAACTAAATACTGATTACTTTGCTGCCATAAAATTTGGAATATGTTGTCCTCTGGTGAACAATACACTGTGTATATGAAAAAGGACACAAAATGCAGTACCTGTTAAGATTAAAGCTAAAATCTAACAAATCAATATAAATCATTCCAAAAAAATAATTTTAAAAAACTAATCTTGATAGTTTAAATTCAAATATTTAACAAAGCTATTTCAAAAGATTCTAGAACTTTTGTTACAAGTCTTTTTTTTACAAAAATAAATGCATAAAATTAGCTTACGGTCAAATGAAAGCTCAAAATGAAATGCTGTTTTTTAACCAGTCATACACTTTAGATTGCAGATGCATAATTGGGTGAATTGATGTATTCAAATACCTTAAAATCTTGAAAGTTTAAAGTGAATTAGTTTTTTCAATGCAAAAAAATAATCATTTCTTTTTATTATATATATTATCTACCAAACAAGTTTTCTTCAATTTTGCTGTGTCCTTCCTAAATGTCCATCATAAAAACTATACAATTTATGTTTGGTAATAGTTATAGTTTAATAGCTAAAATCTTATATTTTCTTAGTGTGTTCTAATGTCTATAAGCATTTTTTTGTTTAATTTAATTTTCATTTCTTATATAGTGTAATTGTAATCTATTTGTAAATGCACACATGCCTCCTTAAAGGGACACTAAACCCCAAAAAAATCTTCATGATTCAGATAGAGAATACTTATTTAAAGGGACAGTCTAGTCCAAAACAAACTTCCATGATTCAGATAGGGCATGTAATATTAAATAATTTTCCAATTTACTTTTATCACCAATTTTGCTTTGTTCTCTTGGTATTCTTAGTTGAAAGCTTAACCTAGGAGGTTCATATGCTAATTTCTTAGACCTTGAAGGCCGCCTCTTAAGAATGCATTTTAACAGGTTTTTCACCACTAGAGGGTGTTAGTTCATGTTTTTCATATAGATAACACTGTGCTCGTGCACGTGAAGTTACCTGGGAGCTATCACTGATTGGCTAAACTGCAAGTCTGTCAAAAGAACTGAAATAAAGGGGCAGTTTGCAAAGGCTTAGATACAAGATAATCACAGAGGTAAAACATATATAAATATAACTGTGTTGGTTATGCAAAACTGGGGAATGGGTAAAAAAGGGATTATCTATCTTTTAAAACAATAACAATTCTGGTGTAGACTGTCCCTTTAAACAACATTACAATTTACTTCTATTATTTAGTTTGCTTCATTTTTAAGATACCCTTAGTTGAAGAAAAAGCAATGCACATGGCTGAGCCAATCACACAAGGCTTCTATGTGCAGGAACCAATCAGCAGCTACTGAGCCTATCTAGATATTCTTTTCAACAAAGAATATCAAGAAAATAAAACAAATAATAGAAGAAAATTAGAAAATTGTTTAAAATTGCATGCTCTTTCTAACTCATGAAAGAAAAAAATGTGGGTTTCATGTCCCTTTAATATAACACTTTAGCATTACAACTAGTTTAGTCAAGTGTTATATTCCCCTTGCAGTCTTCTGTTAAATGATTCAAGGTACAATAGGTTCAAGATTTAAAATACAGTTTATCAATGTTTATTCCAAGGTCATTCCTATGTGATACAAATCATTCATCTTTATTACAAAGTGACCAGTTTTTCTAGTTGAATAAAAATCCAAGGCTTTCATTTAAACTTAAGGCTCTGAAAGCTTCTGAATGTTGTTGAAATTAAAACAGTAGGTTAGGTGTAACCCATTTGTTTTTTTATCAGCATTTCACTTATGCTTTTTTATTTTATTAATATTATTATTATTATTATTATTATTATTATTATTTAATGGGTCTTCTTTTTGGGCTAGCATATTTTAATAAGGACTTTTTAGTGACTCTGCATTACTTGTATAAAACTAAATTTCTAGCTGGTTGTCATAAACACACTCTTGCAGTATTAATAACTATATATAGTATAAAAATACCAGAATTATTATTAATTATTTTGGATTATGATCCGAACACTCAAATCAGAGAACGAAAAAAAAATGATAATAGGAGTAAATTAGAAAGTTGCTTAAAATTGCATGCTCTGGGCCGATTTATCAAAGCGTCAATCTCTGTGCATTCGCTGGCGTCAATTCTCTCGCCAGATATCGCTGCCACAAATCTACATACAATGCCCTTATTTATTAAAAACGCAGTCAAAAACACGCGCGTCAAGTACGGAGTGATGAACATCGGACTATTGATAAATAAGAGTCATTGATGTCGCGGATATTCTTTTTTTTCCAACTTTATTTATACCATTTCATTACTGTCCAAGCACATTTCTCTAAAGCTAATCTTTTATTTTTCATCTGTTAATGTCCAAGAAATAGCTAGATTTTAGGGTTGCACCGATACCGATAGTAGTATCGGTATCGGTGCCGATACCAAGTATTTGCATGAGTACTTGTACTCATGCAAATGCACCAATACTTAAACCGATACCTCCAAGTCCTATCCATATGTGGCGTTTTTCAAATGATATGTTCCCATTTCATTTTGAGTTGGAATGGAGACTTAACTAAGAATTGTTCACTTCTGTTCTGCCAATACAAATTGCTGTTATTTGTATTATTTTACGTCAGAGCAGTGCTTTAAAAGCTGCTACTTTACAGCTGGAAGCCTCTCATCTTGCACAATTATGCTCAAAATATACTGTACTCTGAGGAACACCATTAGCCAGGGCTGGACTGGGAATAAAAAGCAGCCCTGGAAAAATATGAAGACCAGCCATATTTTTTGTTGAGTCAGTAGAATACAAATGCCCCATTTTTCTCAAAGGGGATTACTGGGATACTCCTTCCCCAATATTATTTTCAGAATTAAATTATATTACTTTGTATTAAATACAAATGTCAGATTTATCAGTTATATAGGCACCCTACAACCCAATTGCATCCAGTAATCGCCCCTTTAAATTGTAGCTTTCCAGCCCCAGCTGCTGCAGCTGTTATTTATTGTTGTTGTTATTAATATATTTTATTGTAATAATTTTATTTATAAACATGTTCTGTGAACTTTGTGACAACAAGCACATAAAACTGTTTTAATATTTCAAAATATCTTTTAAGATACAGTTCATAATTCTAAAGAAGTGATCTTAAATCATTAGTCTGTATTGTGCTTGGTACTGTTATGACATAAAAAAAGTATCGGTAATTGGTATCGGTGAGTATTTGAAAAAAAGTATCAGTACTTGTACTTGGTCTTAAAAAAATGGTATCGGGGGGGGGCGGAGCAAGCCAGGCACCTGAGCGGTCGCAAGCTAAGAGAGCTCTGCTGCTATAATATACTTAATCCCTGATAAGACCGCTCAGGTTTGCCCTAGACCGTGCCAAACTATTACTGATAATCTGAGGACCAGTGCTGCAGGGTTCAGTAGCTGAGAGAGAATCTGAAGTGATAAATTTGGAGCATTCTTCTATCAACCGCGGCCTGCACACAATCTGCTTGAGGAACAGCCATTTTGCCGACCACGTGGAAATAGGAGCAAGATCTGACCCGAGCATATTTGCAGCTCTCTGTAGGCTGCCATTATGTCCCTAACAAGACTATCCATACACAGTCCTTTGGAGACTGATACAATATCGCCCGATCCAGAGAGCACCATGAGTCACGGCACCACTATAATTGACGCCATAGAGCAATGGGAATGTAATATGCTGCTCTCCTTAGATCTGCACTACCAAGATTTTAGGCTACATTTTAATCGCCTCTTCTCTGCTCTACTGGTGGATATATATGAACCGGAGGAAGACTCTTTGGTACAATATGACAACTGCAGGGACTTTGGTATGCACGCAGCTGCAGGGTGGGTCACACAGAGTACCATCAGCGACGACTTCTCTCAAGATCCCAATGGTGCCTCTGTAGCTTCTGGGACTGGCACTCATTTGGACGGACCGCCATCTCTGATTTTAAGGAACACTGGCCGAGATCAGAGCATTCTGCGATCTAATTTTCCGACATCACCGACCTCAAGCAATATAGCCAGACCACAGAGAAACGCAAGTGACTGTGAGAGCAAACCCGTAGCCCCCAAACAGGAGCCTAGTGACAGAGGCCTAAAGAAACAGTCACCGGAACATTTCCCTATGCCTACAGATGAAGTGAGATCGCTCAACTTCCACCCAGCACAGCAGATACACAGGCAGTATACTGGACTTGTGAACATTGCCCCTCTCTGTATTTTAGAGTTACATAAGTCCAGCATAGGTTAAATACTGACCACTTATATTGCACTACAAAAAGGATCTGTTCTTATTGTTAATTTTGGTGTTCCTTCTCCACTTAACGGTTGGTAATGTTTTCATGTTTTAATTGGGGTGACAGTTGAACCCCGCTGAGACATTTACGCTCTCTTACAAATCCTTATAGTTTATAGTTTGTACTGGATTTAGCAGCTTACATGCTGTTATGAATGTATTGCCCAACCTTACTATTACAGTTCTCTGTCATTTTCATATTCAATATTCTACAGGTTAACCTTCAATTACAATCATAGGGACTATCCAGTCGCAGTGATTATATTTTAGAGGCACTTCCCCAATTATTTTAACATTGGTTGCTATATCGGTCACCTACAATTCAAATATCTAGTAACAAGATGTAAATGCCAACTGCGACCACTAGAGGGGAGTAAATGATTAGTTAAAGTTTACCAGCTGCATTAGACTTACGTGATCTGCTCTCTGAAGGTATTAAGTTTACTATTAGTCATGTATTCTATAATTTTTAATGTGTTTCTTGGGAACTCCCCGATTGCTACCTTATTTAGTTGGAGGGAACAGGAACATTTTACAGGTTTTATGCTCTGTGATATGACTGTTACTTTCTACTTGCCAAACAGACCCTGCACATAGCTTAATACAGTAACGGGGGAAAACACTACCTCTGAAAGAACTGGTATAGGTGACCTACCAAATAAGGATTGATGCAAAATATCACTGTTTAATAAGATTGTCATGTCTTCTAGGATTTTTAGTGTTATTCCATTTGTGTTTTACTCTGACCCCTGTGTCTTGTGTGAAATCTGCTATCCCTTTTTGTGCAAACTAGAGGAATGCCATATTATAGGGGTACACTAGTAAGGATTACTCTTAATGCTGACAACAAAGTTGTATTCTGGTTTAAGATAAGACATACATTTGTCTAGGGACTGTCTCCTCTTTACAGGTTATAGAAATGGATAGCCACATATTCATCTGAGGGTACAGAAGTGGGAGTTCTAGCATGTAATAATTGGACAGTCTGAACCTAGGTTTAGGGCCACAGGGTATAGGGCCCGTACTCCTGTGGCAGACCTATATTTCCCTTACTGTCTGTACGTTTAAGCCTAGGTCTAGTTTTGCCTGTTTTCATGTATATGTCTTACCCAAGAAAGTTTGTTGAGTAATATTTTAGCCCTTAGTGGTTTACTTTTAAGATTAATTCCCAGTTTCGCACACACTACCATAGTGGTCCTTAGACATAAGACACACTGTTATATTCCACATACATATTTTTCAGCCCCTCACCTTTTATATCTTTTATATACTGGTCCCAGTGGAAAATAAAAGCCCGGTTTTGCTTTAGCTGTGAATCACTATCTAATAGATCTAACAGTCTAGTGATACTTAAACTATGATTCTTGGAATTCGGCCTTATAGTCAATATCTTACCAAGTTATAGTTTAATGCTATATTCAACTAAATATGCGTACTGTATGGCAAATACTAGATCTCAGTAACTTGAGTGCTTTTGATGTTTCTTTTTTTTTTTTTTTTTTCCCAATCTTCACTATAACTGTACCTCCAACATTATTTTGACACAGCACAACCTGGTTTTAATCATATTGGATATTCCTGATGTGGCCATAAATACCCCCCCCCCCCCGCTCATTCGCCATGTACTTCCCCCTTATTAACCATATTATTTGGCCTTCTCAATTTAAAGTGCTCCGCCCCTCCATTCCCTCTCTCCCTTAATTCTTTCTGAGCGGCTTTGGTCCGCTGTATCCCATCACCCTACTCCACTTTCACTAATCCAGCTCATATTGGTCACACTTTAAAACCCTTTTGGAATCCTGTACTTAGCCTTTGCTTCTCATAGTGACCTTTCGGGTTGCTAATAATTTATATAAGGGTTTTTTTTTTATCATTTGATATTTATGATATTTGAGCTATGACCACTATATTGTTATCCAAATCATAAAAAAAGAGGTTCCTATTATATAGACTCAAATGTATACTAGACAATATTCTCCTGTACTATCTCTCACATTGACTTATTTGATATTTAAATATAATTCTTAATACTGTAACCTATATGTTAATAGACATACGACTACCTTTGCTAGTCTGAATGTAATAAGTTGTTTTAATATTGGAGTCTTATTATGTCATGTATGTGCCTGAAACCTCAATAAAAACATTTGTTAAAAAAAAAAAAAAAATGGTATCGGTGCAACCCTACTAGATTTATACCTGAACAAACTATAATATCTCATAGATAGTTATTTTCTATGTATTTGTTATAAAATATATATATATATATCTGATATTTTCACATAAATTAATGTATATTTGTATTTATAGAAATCATAATATGCCTATCTCATGTTTTTTAATTTTTTTAAAATGATTATTAATGCTAGAATTTGTACATATATCTTTGCACATACTTGTATATTAATATGTGTTATGTCAGAAAAAAAGTAAATGTATAGTTCAATCAGATTGGCTGATATCATTAATTACGTGATTATGCATTTACCAATAAGAAGTTGTTGAAAACTTTACTAGTTAATGGGTTGTTTAGGAGTTTAAGTATTGCGCCAAAGTTGGAGCAAAATTACATGCCTTAAACATGGTGCAAATAGATTTATTCAAAAAGGAAGTTTGCAATTAATGTATTTAATTTATTTGTATACCTATATCTACTAGTGCACCAAATTTGAAGCAATAATATTGTCCCCTTGATTTGTAATGAGAGACAAAGATGTAACATAATCCATAAGTACTTTTATTATGTAATATGCTTCATTCTCTTGCAGCATCAAACATAACCTTTCTGTGTTTTCAAACTCCCTTTGATTTCTATGGCATTCGCGGCCTCAAGGGTGGCGGTTTGAATGATAGGTACGCTGCGGCAGAATAGACGCAAGCGTACCTATTGAATGTTTGTAACATTGGGAAGAGGGGCAAATAGGGCTCCATGTACTAAGCAGTCAGCGAGCTACCCGCAACAAATCTCGCGTCAAAATTCGCAAACTGATATGTACAAAGCCGTCAATTATGTTAAAACTCGCATCTTTAAAATTGCGAGCGTACTTATCCGCCAAACCTCGCTACCGCTCCATTTTTCACTGTAATTAGACACATTTGACCACCAACTCGCCAAAACCGAATGTACTAAAAAATCTATTTGTCCGCTCGCTACAATTTCCGCTCCCACCTCGTTATTTTTGCCTCGCCACCTTTTAGGTGGCGGGCAAGGTACAAAACAATAGGAAAGTCAATCTAGACGCCAGTCTAGACATATATAAAAGGCAGTAATATCAGCATTGTACTTACAGCATAACTGGCGTCTAATTTGTCTCTCATTTCCATGTACATAAATTGCGCCCAATTTGTCGACTGTAATTAAAGAGTAATCTATATTTTAAATTTGTATTGTATAGTTGTCAATCTTTATAATTATTTTTATATTAATATTTATATATTATCAGATCCAGGTGAAGCCATATCCAAATTGTAAATAAATATTACAAAAATAACGCTCTGTTATCACTCTTCAAAAAATTTTGAACAATAATAAAGTTGTTTAGATAAGTTGAACTTTTATAGGAGCAAAATTCTATTCCCGTGACTACTATGATGTTTGTGACACCTTGCATGTCACGTGTTAATAATTGGCCAGACAATTCAACTGAAAGTTAAGTACATCAGCTTAGTCGCGGCGAGCGAGGCGTCAAATTTATCAACAATCCGCAACTGCTCGCGGCGGGCTAGACTTGTCTATTTATTGGGGGAATATTAGTACATAGCGACAGCGGACACCATTTCGCCCGCGGCGAGTAACGGCGAGTTTATCCGCGTCTACAATGACGGATGAATTGACGGCTTAGTACATGGAGCCCATAGAGTGGATTGGGAATCGAAACATCTGGAATGACGCAAGCATCGATCTGCGTCGGATTGATATTGCGGGAGCGTATATTATATCACACATTTCAACATTTGACGATCTTGATGCTTTGTTAATTATGGCGGATCAACTTTGCGTCTAATTTGACGTGATATTCCAGCATATTATTAGTTGAAGCTTTGATAAATCGACTCCTTTATCTTAATAATAAAAGTTTATTTTTGACTAGACTATCCCTTTAATAGGCCCTTGAAGGCCACCTCTTATCTCAGTGTACTTTGACATTTTGTTAACAGCTAGACAGTGTTGATTCATGTGTGCCATATAGATAACATTGTACTCAGTCCCATTGAGTTATTTATGAGTCAGCAGAATAATAAATATAATGTAAACCAGATCAAACTATTTGTGTCTCCCCATATGTGTTGAATATATAAGTTTAAAGAAACATGACTCCTCTATGCAGTAAAATGCACCAAAGAATACTATACTTGAAAATAAAATAAAAAAAATTAAACGTTAAAGTGATATACATGCAATTAATGCAATTTTATAATGAGGTCTAGTCAGTAAAGAACACATGAAGTAAGAGGTCCTTGCAGTAAAAAGTTAATGTGCTAGATTTTAGGGAGGGCAGTACACAACACTGTTATATTTCACACAACCATTGGCTGCACACTTTAGTGACCAATTTATAACTGTCCATAATTGGCCACAACATAGAAAGTAGCCTAAGTTACAAAATGGCAGCTCCCATTGTTTCATAGACATTAAAACTTTACACATATTTTTAAAAAATACATCTATGTGTTATTCTTAGGCTAATCTTTTCTTTGAATGCATCATTTTATCTAGCATTTATTTAGTGTTTTAAAAGTGTCTTGAAATTAAATTCTCTTTTTGAATCTCAAAAGTTTAATTCTGAGCATACAATGATAAACAACTTTTTAATTTACTTACTATTATCTATTTTGCTTCATTCTCTTGATATTCTTTGCTGAAAAGCATATCTAGATATGCTTAGTAGCTGCTGATTGGTAGCTGCAAATAGATGCCTCCTGTGATTGGTTCACTGTGTGCATTGCTATTTCTTCATTAAAGTATATCTAAAGAATAAAGCAAATTAGGTAATAGAAGTAAATTGGAATGTTGTTTAAAGTTATATTCTCTACCTTAATCATGAAAGAAAATGTTTGGGTATAGTTTCCCTTTAATGTTGCACCTAATGCATAGATAGTGGGTACTTGCTCACATTTCTTCAGACTATAGGTTATAAAGCAAGTAATTTTTTTTAATAATATTCTCTGTGCTCCATGTGTTTGTTCCTATTAAGACAATGCATTTTAATGAATTTCAATAAATACTGATTTTAATTCACATAGGTCAAATGAAATGCACAACTTTTTTGTACAAATATGAGTTTTAGGTACAGTTTAGGGTGTTCCTAGTTTCACCTTGTTATATACTCACATGTGGCTCAGTGCTATGCAAAGCATATTTGAGGAGCTATAGTGTAATATAACAATCAATTTTTTCATTCCTAAAAATGCATTAATTCAAGAAATAATAATAAAAAAAATGCATTAGATGTATCTGTATCACCAAATGTAGACAAGTAGTTTTACATTTAATTCATGCAGTTTCATTCTTATCTGAGCTTTATTGAAAACTGTGCTCTGCATGTCACTCAATCCTCTGGTATTGCAAAAGCTGTGCTAAATCAAACCTGAGCCTTCATGATGTGCTCCAAATGACAACTAGCAAAGCTCTCAATAAATGCTTCACATTGTTATATACAGCTTAGAATTTCTGTTTAGTACAATTGTAATACTTCATTAAAATGCTTTAATCAATCAGGGGCCACAGAATATTTAGTATTTACCCAGTTTCTTAGTTATCAAATATAAGACTTTATTTTCAGATTACCTGAAGGTATTAAAACCTTTTTTTATGTCTTGATATGATTAGGTGCACAAAGATATTTTTCTGAAAGGGAGGTTTAGGCAAATAAATAAAATGCTACAAACTAAGTATTAGCAGTAAAACACTATTATTCAATACATCCCTGCTCTCAATACCAAAATGAATTCTTTATAGTGATGTGCATTTGGCAGTTTCATCAGTTGCTGAATGCGAAAGGCGGCGGTCGCTTGTAAAATTCGGCTCTTTTTGGAGCTGGATTTCTTCTTCTGAAAGTGCAACACACTAAGATCTGTGCAAACCCAAATCTTACAGCTAGATTACGAGTCTTGAGTTAGCCTTAAAAAGCAGCGTTCAGGGGTCCCAACGCTGCTTTTTAACGCCCGCTGGTATTACGAGTCAGGCAGGAAAGGGTCTATTGCTCACTTTTTTTCCGCGATTTTAGCTTACCGCAAATCCCCTTACATCAATTGCGCATCCTATCTTTTTAATGGGATTTGCCTAACGCCGGTATTACGATCACCTAAAAAAGTGAGCGGTAGACCCTCTCCTGTCCAGACTCCTACCGCATATAAAAGTCAGTAGTTAAGAGTTTTATGGGCCAACGCCGGAACATAAAGCTCTTAACTAAAGTGCTAAAAGTACACTAACACCCATAAACTACCTATTAACCCCTAAACTGAGCCCCCCCCCCACATCGGAAACACTTAAATAAAATGTTTAACCCCTAATCTGCCGATCGGACATCGCCGCCACGTTAATAAATGTATTAACCCCTAAACCACTGCACTCCCGCCTCGCAAGCACTAGTTAAATTTATTAACCCCTAATCTGCCGTCCCTAACATCGCCGACACCTACCTACATATATTAACCCCTAATCTTCTGACCCCAACGTCGCTGCTACTATATTAAATTTATTAACCCCTAAACCTAAGTCTAACCCTAACACCCCCTAACTTAAATTTAATTTAAATTAAACAAAATAAATTTACCAT
Organism: Bombina bombina; assembly: GCF_027579735.1. Taxonomy (NCBI): domain Eukaryota; kingdom Metazoa; phylum Chordata; class Amphibia; order Anura; family Bombinatoridae; genus Bombina; species Bombina bombina. The sequence goes on from NC_069499.1 coordinate 894,818,482, forward strand.
AATTAAATTAATTAATCCTATTTAAAACTAAATACTTACCGATAAAATAAACCCTAAGCTAGCTACAATATAAATAATAGTTACATTGTAGCTAGCTTAGGAGTTATATTTATTTTACAGGCAACTTTGTATTTATTTTAACTATTTAGAATAGTTATTAAATAGTTATTAACTATTTAATAACTACCTAGCTAAAATAAGTACAAAAGTACCTGTAAAATAAACCCTAACCTAAGTTACAATTACACCTAACACTACACTATCATTAAACTAATTACCTAAACTACCTACAATTAATTACAATTAAACTAAATTACGAAGAAAAAAAAACACTACATTACAATTACAGAAAATAAAAAAGAATTTTCAAGAATTTTAAACTAATTACACCTAATCTAATCCCCCTAATAAAATAAAAAAGCCCCCCGAAATAATAAAATTCCCTACCCTATACTAAATTACAAATAGCCCTTAAAAGGGCCTTTTGCGGGGCATTGCCCCAAAGTAATCAGCTCTTTCACCTGTAAAAAAAAATACAATACCCCCCCAACATTAATACCCACCACCCACACACCCAACCCTACTTTAAAACCCACCCAATCCCCGCTTAATAAAACCTAACACTACCCCCTTGAAGATCACCCATCAGAAGAGGACATCCAGACCGACAGAAGGCTTCAGCCAGGCGGCATCTCCTATCTTCATCCTTCTGGAGCGGAGCGGGTCCATCTTCAAGACATCCGATGCGGAGCATCCTCTTCATCCGACGGCCGACGACTGAATGATTGGTCCTTTAAGTGACGTCATCCAAGATTGGCTGAGCCAATCAGCCAATAGGATTGACCTCGCATTCTATTGGCTGTTCCAATCAGCCAATAGAATGCGAGGTCAATCCTATTGGCTGATTGCATCAGACAATAGGATTTTTCCTACCTTAATTCCGATTGGCTGATAGGATTCTATCAGCCAATCGGAATTCAAGGGACGCCATCTTGGTTGACGTCACTTAAAGGACCAGTCATTCAGTCGTCGGCCTTCGGATGAAGAGGATGCTCTGCGTCGGATGTCTTAAAGATGGACCCGCTCCACTCCGGAAGGATGAAGATAGAAGATGCCGCCTGGATGAAGCCTTCTGCCGGTCTGGATGTCCTCTTCTGGCCGGATAGAATGAAGACTTCGGACCCTCTGGAGGATCACTTGTGCCCGGCTAGGTGAAGACGGCTCAAGGTAGGGTAATCTACAAGGGGGTAGTGTTAGGTTTTTTTAAGGGGGGATTGGGTGGGTTTTAGAGTAGGGTTGGGTGTGTGGGTGGTGGGTTTTAATGTTGGGGGGGTATTGTATTTTTTTTTACAGGTGAAAGAGCTGATTACTTTGGGGCAATGCCCGGCAAAAGGCCCTTTTAAGGGCTATTTGTAATTTAGTATAGGGTAGGGAATTTTATTATTTTGGGGGGCTTTTTTTATTTTATTAGGGGGATTAGATTAGGTGTAATTAGTTTAAAATTCTTGTAATTCTTTTTTATTTTCTGTAATTTAGTGTTTGTTTGTTTTTTGTAATTTAGTTTATTTAATTTAATTGTAATTAATTGTAGGTAGTTTAGGTAATTAGTTTAATGATAGTGTAGTGTTAGGTGTAATTGTAACTTAGGTTAGGGTTTATTTTACAGGTACTTTTGTACTTATTTTAACTAGGAATTTATTAAATATTTAATAACTATTGTACCGAGTTAAAATAAATACAAAGTTGCCTGTAAAATAAATATAAACCCTAAGATAGCTACAATGTAATTATTAGTTATATTGTAGCTATCTTAGGGTTTATTTTACAGGTAAGTATTTAGTTTTAAATAGGAATAATTTATTTAATTGTAGTAAATTTATTTAGATGTATTTAAATTATATTTAAGTTAGGGGGGTGTTAGGGTTAGACTTAGGTTTAGGGGTTAATAAATTTAATATAGTTGCGGCGATGTTGGGGGGGCAGATTAGGGGTTAATAAATATAATGTAGGTGCCGGCGATGTTGGGGGCAGTAGATTAGGAGTTCATAAGTATAATGTAGGTGGCGGCGGTGTCCGGAGTGGCAGATTAGGGGTTAATAATATAATGTAGGTGACAGCGATAGCGGGGTAAGAAAAAAAGGAGCGTTAGCACTGCACACCATTACCGACAAAAACTCGTAATCTCGCCGTTAGTGTTTTGCACTTTCACAAGAAGAAATCCGCCTCAGAAAAGAACCGAATGCCTCAAGCAGTCGCCTTCTTACACATTCGAAACTACAGAATGCACATCCCTAATTATTTCTTAATAGACAAACAGTATTAGTAGCAACATGTGTAGCAGTAGAGAGAGCTTGTGAACAGACAAGATATTTCGTCCTAATCTTTAATCACAATGTTATTTCTTTTGTTTTGTCCATTCATAATTTGCTTGTAAATAAAAATCTATTTTTTCGGCTATTTCTTATGGGGAACATAAGAGCAGGACAGCAGATGAGCAGCTTAACAGCAGCTTAAACTTAAGCAAATTAAAAGTAGTAGCTAGTGCTACTGCTACAAGCCAGGAGCACCACAAAAGATCATTACTGTTTTTTTTTTGCATAAGGACTGACTAAGAGCAGAAGTGAAGCTTACATTCTCATTGGCTGGCACATGAATCAATCAACTGACAAGGACATTGCTAAATTGTTTTTAAATTGTGTAAATGTGATCTGTAATTTTGAAGCATTTCCACACTAATTAGTTTACATGTGAACCTTTAAAGCCTTTTCCTTTTTGTCATATTGATATAAAGGGGCCTATTTATGAAATGTCTGGCTGACATGATCCGATCAGCCAATCATGTCCGACAGACATCGCTGAATGCGGAGAGCAATACGCATTGCAATTGTTTGTATGAAGAAAGTAAGTACAAATGCTGTGACATTTCAAATAAGCATTTTTAAAGGGACATTGACCTTAATTTTTGTCCCCATCCAGTATTGCTCAAGAGCGTTTAAAGGGACATGAAACCTAACATTTTTCTTTCATCATTCAGATAGAGCAGGACATTTTAAACCACTTTCTAATTTACATCTATTATCAATTTTTCTTTGTTCTTTTGGCATATTTTGTTAAAAAGCATGGAAGTAAGCTCAGGAATGTGCACGTGCGTGGAGCACTATATAACAGTGTTTCCTGCCATGTAATGCTCCAGACCCCTACCTAAGTATCTCTAAGTATCAACAAAGAATTTGATAATAGAAGTAAATTGGAACTTTTTTTAAAGAAATTGTAAGCTCCCTTTGAATTTTTGAGTTTCATACCCCTTTAACAAAGCAAACTCTGCATAAACTTTAGATTCATAAAGCAGTCAAAAGCTTTACAAGGTCACTTATCAAATCCAACACATGACATGAATGCCCATCTTCCAAAATATATATATAGCTGTTTTTTACATACAACCATTTCTAAACTCTGTACATGGAAACATAAACTGCCACAACAGATAAGAAATAAAAGGTTAAGTTTAGTCTTCTATATTTATACTGAGCAGTGTAAGCTTAAAGAGACAAACAACTCAAAAATAAACTTTCATACTTCAGACACAGCATGTCATTTTAATATACTTTTCAAAATACTTCCATTACCAAATGTATTTTGTTTACTTGGTATCCTTTGTTGAAAAACAAACCTAGGTAGGTTCAGGAGTTACAATGCACTACAAAGAGCAAACTAGTGATTGGTGGATATACACATATGCCTCTTGTCATTGGCTTAGCAAATATGTCACATTAAGTCCCAGTTGTGTATTGCAGATCTGGAGCTGACATTAACCATGTGTTCAATCCCTTTAAATTGCTATATGCAAGAAACAGTGCAGCATATTAAAGGGATATGAAACACTAAAAAAAAACTTCATAGCAATCAAAAGAACATTTTAAAAAATGTATGGGCCCGATCCGATATAAATCGTCGCCCGCAAAAGCCAGCGACGCCATAATTTGCGCTGGTTTGGTATCACATATACGGCGTAACATAGAAGTTATGCTCGTATATTTCTGCCTTCGAAAATGGAGAAATCGTACTCCATTTTCACCTCGCCATAAATTGCAGGCGTAGTAAGCCTTACGCTGTGTATTGGAGCTCCGTAACTTCCTAAACTAGCTGAAAAATAAAACCTAACACCTAGCGCATGCACAATGTCTATCTACCTGTCAACCGCGAACTGCAAAATAAAACCTAACACCTAACGCATGCGCAATGTCTATCTACCTGTCAAACACGATCCCCCGCCGCAATCTCTAATAAAGTGTTTAACCCCTAAACCACCTACATTAAATGTCTAACCCCCTAATGTGAGCCCCCTACATTAAAATTATTAACCATTAATCTAATCCCCCTACACCGCCGCCATCTATATTACAATTATTACCCCCTAATGTGAGCCCCCAACCCTGCCGTCACCTTTTTTAACTATATTACCCCCTAATCTAATCCCCCTACCCCTGCCGCCACCTATATTAAATATATTAACCCCTAATCTAATCCCCCTTACGCGCCGCCAACTATATTCTATATATTAACCCCTAATCTAATCCCCCTACACCGCCGCCACCTATAATAAATGTATTACCCCCTAAAATTTCCCTACCCTAAACTAAAAATAGCCCTGAAAAGGGCTTTTTGCGTGGCATTGCCCCAAAGTAACCAGCTCTATTACCAGCCTTTAAAAGGGCCTTTTGCTGGGCATTGCCCCAAAGTAACCAGCTCTTTTACCAGCCCTTAAAAGGGCTTTTTGCGCGGCATTGTCAAAAAGTAATCAGCTCTTTTGCCTGTAATGTAATCTAATCCCCCTACACCGCCGCCACCTATATTAAATATATTAACCCCTAATCTGACCCCCCTACACTGCCGTCACTTATATTAACTATATTAACCCTAATTATATTAGGGTTAATATAGTTAATATAGTTATTATTATATATATTAACTATATTAACCCTATCTAATTCTAACACCCCTAACTTAATTATTATTAAAATAAATCTAAATAATATTAATAATATTAACTAAATTATTCCTATTTAAAACTAAATATTTACCTATAAAATAAACCCTAAGATAACTACAATATAATTAATAATTACATTGTAGCTATTTTAGGGTTTATATTTATTTTACAGGTAACTTGGTATTTATTTTAACTAGGTACAATAGTTATTAAATAAATAATAACTATTTAATAAAAGTCAAACAGGCAGCCCCGGAGGGAACCAAGCAAGGGGTGCGCTAAATATGGAATAAAGTCTGTGCACAAACCATACGATATGCGTGTAGGCGGAGAAAGTGTAAAATAAATTGAAAGCGGCAGCTCCTCTGGTCCTCGGAGTGGAGATTCTGAAATTTAGAAACAAAAAAGAGGGCGCCACATAGCATAATACTGATGAATCAGGCTTCAAAGAAGATAAGATCAAAAAGGCTTACCGGAAAGTGATGCACCGTACTGTGACCGGTGCTTACAAGCAGACTAACACTCTCAGTGGTTAGCACACTGGTGAGTTGCTCATATGCTGCGTCTGGTCCAAGGCAGGTAATCTCTGCGTGACTTGTTTACAGGTGAGCGTGCGTCTGTGAAGAGTTGTGTTGTTTAATGCGATAAAAACCAGGATCATACACCTTTTGGGAACGAACACCTTTTGGAGTTTGTCAATAAAAGAGAAAGACAACTTCCGTGGAATAGATTATTATCTTTAATCCATAAAATAACTGCTACGCGTTTCTCGACCGTTAACTGGTCGTTTCCTCAGGCATAAAACAATGGATATAATCAGAGGTAATTAAAAACCTTAAATACAGGTAGGTTAAAAACGGAAGTTGTCATAGTTTCTAAAAGAGACCAATAAAAGCTTGTATAGCACTATAGATCTTGTTGTCGCTAATTGTGAAATACACCTGTGAACTATATCCATTGTTTTATGCCTGAGGAAACGACCAGTTAATGGTCGAGAAACGCGTAGCAGTTATTTTATGGATTAAAGATAACAATCTATTCCACGGAAGTTGTCTTTCTCTTTTATTGACAAACTCTAAAAGGTGTTCGTTCCCAAAAGGTGTTTGATCCTGGTTTTTATCGCATTAAACAACACAACTCTTCACAGATGCACGCTCACCTGTAAACAAGTTATGCAGAGATTACCTGCCTTGGACCAGATGCAGCATATGAGCAACTCACCAGTGTGCTAACCACTGAGAGTGTTAGGCTGCTTGTAAGAACCGGTCACAGTACGGTGCATCACTTTCCGGTAAGCCTTTTTGATCTTATCTTCTTTGAAGCCTGATTCATCAGTATTACGCTATGTGGTGCCCTCTTTTTTGTTTCTAAATAACTATTTAATACCTACCTTGTTAAAATAATTACCAAATTACCTGTAAATTAAATCCTAACCTAAGTTACAAATACACCTACACTATCAATAAATTAATTAAATAAACTACAAATATCTAAACTAAAATACAATTAAATACACTAAACTAAATTACAAAAAAAAACAAACACTAAATTCAGCCAATCGGAATTCGAGGGATGCCATCTGGATGACGTCATTTAAAGAAACCTTCATTCAGACTTAGGACATCGTTAGAAGAGGATGGATCCGCGCTGGCTGCTTCAAGATGGACCCGCTCCGCTCTGGATGGAAGAAGATAGAAGATGCCGCCTGGATGAAGACTTCTGAGCCTCTGGAGGACCTCTTCTGGCCGGATAGGATGAAGACTTCGGACCCTCTGGAGGACTTCTTCTGGACGGATCGGTGATACCCGGCTGGGTGAATACAAGGTAGGGAGATCTTCAGGGCTTTAGTGTTAGGTTTATTTAAGGGGTGTTTGGATTAGATTAGGGGTATGTGGGTGGTGGGTTGTAATGCTGGGGTGGGTATTGTATGTTTTTTTTTACAGGCAAAAGAGCTGATTTATTTGGGGCATGCCCCGCAAAAAGCCCTTTTAAGGTAGGGTAATAGAGCTGTTAACTTTTTATTTTAGAATAGGGTAGGGCATTTTTTTATTTTGGGGGGCTTTGTTATTTTTTTAGGGGCTTAGAGTAGGTGTAATTAGTTTAAAATTCTTGTAATCTTTTTTATTTTTTGTAATTTAGTGTTTTTTTTTTTGTAATTTAGTTTAGTTGATTTAATTGTATGTAATTGTAGGTAGTTTAGTTAATTAATTTATTGATAGTGTAGTGTTAGGTTTAATTGTAACTTAGGTTAGGATTTATTTTACAGGTAATTTTGTAGTTATTTTAACTAGGTAGCTATTAAATAGTAAATAACTATTTAATAGCTATTGTACCTAGTTAAAATAAATTCAAAGTTGCCTGTAAAATAAATATAAATCCTAAAATAGCTACAATATAATTATTCGTTATATTGTAGCTATATTAGTATTTATTTTACAGGTAAGTATTTAGCTTTAAATAGGAATAATTTATTTAATAAGATTTAATTTAGATAAAAATTATATTTAACTTAGGGGGGTGTTAGTGTTAGACTTAGCTTTAGGGGTTAATACATTTATTAGAGTAGCGGCGAGGTCCGGTCGGCAGATTAGGGGTTAATACTTGAAGTTAGGTGTCAAAGATGTTAGGGAGGGCAGATTAGGGGTTAATACTATTTATTATAGGGTTTTTTAGGCGGGAGTGTGGCGGTTTAGGGGTTAATACATTTATTATAGTGGCGGCGAGGTCCGGTCGGCAGATTAGGGGTTAATAAGTGTAGGTAAGGTAGCGGCGACGTTGGGGGGGGGCAGATTAGGGGTACATAGGGATAATGTAGGTTGCGGCAGTGTCCGGAGCGGAAGATTACGGGTTAATAATAAAATGCAGGTGTCAGCGATAGCGGGGCGGCAGATTATGGGTTAAAAAGTCAAAGGTTAGGGGTGTTTAGACTCGGGGTTCATGTTAGGGTGTTAGGTGCAGACATAAAATTCCTTTCCCCATAGGAAACAATGGGGCTGCGTTAGGAGCTGAACGATGCTTTTTTGCAGGTGTTAGGTTTTTTTGCAGCTCAAACTGCCCCATTGTTTCCTATGGGGGAATCATGCACGAGCACGTTTTTCCAGCTGGCCGCTACTATAAGCAACGCTGGTATTTAGGAGTTGAAGTGGCGGTAAATATGCCTCTACGCTTCCTTTTTGGAGCCTAACGCAGCCCATCAGAGAACTCTAAATACCAGCTTTATTTAAAAGGTGCGGGGAAAAAAAAACACGCGTAGCTAACGCACCCCTTTGGCCGCAAAAATCTAAATCTATCCGTATGTGTTTAATCTCAGAGTCTCGGCTCAATACTTATAGGTTGTGGGATTATTTTTAAATTTTCCCATATAGGGATCTATCTGTACTCTATTTATATCCCAGATATGTTAAATTTATAAGGCTTTATTTTGCAAAGGGAAGATGCCCTGCAATGTAACTCTGTGATAGCCTGGCACTTTAATTCTCTGTAGATGGATCCGCTACGACTAGTAAGATGTAAACTACACATTTTGGCATTTTTGCCACTTTTAATTTTTTTATTTTTATGTTTAGGCTACCAGTATTACAGACTCACATCATATTATCACATTAGTTATTGACATTATTATTGCCAACAATAAGTCACTTTACCTTTATGCACAATATTGCAACTTTGTATATTTATATCACCATGGTTATATTAAGGTAACATCACATTGGAGAGTACACCGGAAGTGCTTTGGGATTCAAACCGCTATAGTTCACTAACGTTCAGAGGGGTATGTTTAATTATTATTTGTTTGTTATTTGATTACCATTTGCATATTTGATTGTTCATGTTATTTGCACTGTCTGAGGAAGGGGCTTGCGACCCTGAAACATCACAGTAGTGTCTTTGTAAAATAAAAAGTTGTTAAGCTTTGCTTCAAATCCAGTGAGTGCCGCTTCCCATTTACAACTACCGTGGGATCTGTTTTGGATGTATTTGATTAAGCTGGGCACCCTGGTTTTTGACTGAAATGTGAGAGTGCCTGCCTTCTTCCAATTTTATATATATATATATATATATATATATATATATATATATATATATACAGAGATGAGATTCTAACTCAACTGTGAGATGACAGGACCTACAGAAAGCTACAGCATGATCCCACCACGATATATAAACAACAGATTGATCTGTATATCTCATTGGTATATGATCAAGGTTTTATTGACAAGAGCATTAGAACATTCTTGAACACTATCTACCCACAGACTCCAGTGCTTTACACTGTACCAAAAATACATAAACAACTACAACACCCACTGGGTAGACCGATAGTTTCGGCTATAGGTTCCCTGCAACAACCTCTAGCAATATATGTGGATTCTTTTCTACAACCCCTTGTTCAACATATGGCTTCTTACCTAAAAGATTCAGCTACTTTTCTGAGCCTACTGGCAGGGATGGGACCAATGGAAGATAATGTGCTGCTTGTTACCTTAGATGTTACAAGCTTATATACAGTGATTCCGCACACAGAGGGCTTGCGAGCAATAGCCTTCTATCTGTCTAGGTACCCATATATAGGTCCACCCCCGGAGATTTTACTTTATCTACTTGAGATATGTCTCACAACTAATTATTTCCAATTTAAACAGTTGTTTTATCTTCAACAGACAGGGACGGCGATGGGTCCAATGTGGCCCCATCGTACGCCAACCTGTATATGGCCTGGTTTGAGGAATTTGAAACAGAATTATCAAAGAATAACCAGATCACTTTTTTCAAGAGATACATAGACGGCCTACTGCTATTTTGGACAGGTTCCTCTGAAGATTTGGAAAAATGGTTAGATAATCTTAATTGGGCCAACGGAGCACTACAATTCAAGATGCATTATGATAAGGAGCAAATTAACTTTTAAGATATTCGCTTATACAAACAAGGTGGTAGATTACAATCCACTCTGTTTCAAAACGGACAGACAGGAACTCTTTATTACATTTTACGAGCTGTCACCCACCAGCAACTAAAAGATCTTTGCCCAAATCACAACTACTCAGGGTAGTCAGGAATAACACCGAAGAGTGCCATAAAGAACAACAACTTGAAGAAATGATTCAAAGATATCAGATGAGAGATTATCCTAAGAAACTACTGCAAGCCCAAATTTCTAAGTTTCTCGATGACATTGGTGGCACTACAGAAAATAGTGACCAACGCATGACATTTGTCACCACTTACATTGGAGACAAAAATACCTTTCCAGAGGTAGTCAAAAAACATTGGGACATCATTACAACAGATAAGTCCCTTCCATTAACACACATGCCCACACCACGGATTGGTTATCGACGATCAAGATCACAGAGATCTTCTTGTCAAAACGGAGCCAATAGAATGTTATAAACACACCACCTGGTTGGACATTAAAAAACCTGGAGTATTTTGTTGCCTGGGTTGTGTAACCTATAGTGGACTCATTACGGGCCCATCTTTTACTCACCCACACAGGCGTCAGATATACAAACATAAATATTAAGACCAGTTCAGACTATCAATCCTCCTATGGAGGTGCGCTCGGGAAACAAACAGTGAAAATAGTAATGGATTCCAAAGTCTAGATGCAAGGCAGCTCTTCCGGTAAGAGATGAGACGAGTGGTATCTGTAGCAGAAAAAAAATGTGCCAATAGAATAATATCGCTACAGACCAAACATAGAGCGGGGTAATTAAGAATGGTACTCACAAGCGGAGCGGCACTGAATCGTGCCTTAACCAGCAGACCGGGACTTCAGCGTCGCCCGGAAGACCAACACAGGCAATACCCAATCGCCAATCAGGAACACACTCCGAGCAGCCAATCAAGAACCCGAAGTGGTAACACACCTTCCTCTTGATGCCTCCGGGGCTCTGCAAGCTCAGCTGGGGAGAAAACAAAACACTATATGCCGGGAGCAACCTCCGGTTCCTCAGTATTTAATACAGGTGGATAATGGATAAAGGGGAGATCGTACTCCAGCAGGATAAATAAAAACAAATTTATTAAAATGTTTTTAAAAACAAAGCAACGCATTTCTCGGCTACGCAGAGCTGTTTCATCAGGCTATAATACATGTTCTAGACAGCCTGCTGCTTAAATACCTCCTTTATCCAATCAGATTGAAACTCCTACTACACACCCCCAATAACACTGGGACTGGTAGAATCTCTATAGCTCAATACTCATATTAACATCTGAAAACTTAAAAAGTTAATCTCTATCATAATGTACTAATAATACATAGAATTTAAAAGTCAAATACAATTCATATACATAAATCCAAATAAATATGTTAGTTGATAAATACTAATACTTTAACAATCACATATAAAATCGTTATTTCATATTCCCTAAAAACAGACTTCTACCTATACCAATTGATACGCCAACTGTTCACATATCATTATAAGGCTTAATGAATCTTGCTATCACTCAGTATTAATAACTTATTAAACTGTTAAATGACAATTTATATACATATATACTGATAATACATAGAATCTAAAAGTCAAATACAATTCATATACATAAATCCATATAAATCTATTAGTTGAGAAATGCTAATACTTTAACAATCACATATAAAATTGTTATTTCATATTCCCTAAAGACAGACTTCTACATATACCCTTGATACGCCAACTGTTCACATATCATTGTAAGGCTTAATACATCTTACTATCATTCAGTATTATTAGCTTATTAAACTGTTAAAAAATAAAAATAATTTTATAAGCATAAAAATAAATATATTACTTAATACAAGGGAACATTTGAACATATCACATATAAAGTGCTAATTAAAATTCCCTAAACACCAAACCCCTATCTACACAGGCCAATAGACCAACAATTCACATCACCCTAAGAAAAATATCTATCTTAAAAGACCTAGTGAATATTCCTATCAAATTAACAATCAAAATTTGATATAGGCTTATGCTCATAATTTATCCTATATGGTTGTCTAACAAATAGAAAAAATAATTAAAATAATAATGGATGATCCAATATAGAGGTTAAAACGTATTGTTGTGGAACTGATGGCTGCTAAATATTAATCTTGAAATGCAGCAAGATCAATATTCATATTTAGGCCTGAGGGATACAGAGTTTGGAGTCTGTAAATCCAAAACGTCTCCCTCTGTCTTAGCCCAAAGAAACGGTTATAAAAATCAGACCTAGGGAAATGTTCGATGGGGGTAATTTTTATACAATGTAAATTCCCACTATGGTTTATATTACAGTGTCTAGACACACTGTGTAGTTTAAAGTTAGCCTTAATGTTTCTAAAATGTTCAGACCATCTCAAACTCAAGCGTCTACAGGTGCGCCCCACATACTGGCACCCACAAATACAAGACAGTAGATAAATCACGTAGTTGGATGCGCAAGTGTGTGTGTTAATATTTCTCTCTAGTCCCCACACTTGGGGATTATGTTAGTTATCATCAGTTGTGTTCCTGTCATACATGCAAGTGAGCAATACCATGATGGTTCACTTTGGGTACAGTTACCTTGGCAATCATGTTGTTGCCGGATAGGTTGAATCCGCTCGGATGTTTTTTGACAGATAGATACATCTGGTTTCTGTTCAATCACATTCTTCAGTTTTTGACATTGTCGCACTGTTTTTAAAAGTAATATTTGAATATTGGTTAGATTGTAACAATAGTTTGATTATTTTGTTCTGTTTAGATTACGGGAGTTAAATTGACACGGATGAACACACCCACCAAGGGTTCTGGAAAGAGGGGGGTATCAACGGCACTGCTATACAAGTATTTCTTTGATACTCTATATCACTTTTTAACCCTTTATCACTATTGGTAATGTGTGGGAGATAATCCCATTCAAATTCTGTTGACTGGAATAGGTGCTATGTAGTATTCAACATATGAAACTTTTAGTAGAGAGAGGCTCTAACTAGACAGACTACATATTTTAGCACTCAAAGGGTTAATATAGGGTGCATCAATCAGTAGTGAAAAGACTCTATTACATGAGGCAAATCAGAGTTGCTGATGATTGAGTGCACTACGTTAAAAACATAACTTTTATTTGTATCAAAAATAATATATAAAAATACTGGAAAGTTACTTTAAAAACACTCTCAGATGCTGAGAATTATTGAACAGCCTGATCACGATGAGTTCAATATAGTAAAGTAGGTAGTATATTGTGCTTATAGACTACTTAAGTTTGATTGTATCAAATTATTCCATATTGATACAGTCTTATAGTAAAATGTTTTTTACTCAAATAGTTTGTTATAAATAAAAGGATACTTTATTATATTGATTTATTGTGTTATTTGTAAAGCATCTAATATTTATTGTTAAACACAAGAGTCACTGAATGATGTGGATTTGCGATATATCAGTACAGCTCTAATATTCAGGTTTAACCCACTAATAGCTTAATAATAAGCTATTAGTGGGTTAAACCTGAATATTAAGAGCTGTACTGATATATCGCAAATCCACATCATTCAGTGAGTGTTTAACAATCTCAACGAAGCTGGCAGAAGTGGTCCTCCAGACGGGCAGAAGTGGTCCTCCAGACGGGCAAGTCTTCACCCAGGGGGCATCTTCACCCAGGCGGGATATTTTCATCCATCCGGCGCGGAGTGGCTCCATTTTCAAGACATCCGGCGTGGAGCATACTCTTCTTCTGACGTCTTCTTGCTGAATGAAGGTACCTTTAAATTACGTCATCCAAGATTGCGTCCCTTAGATTCCGATTGGCTGATAGAATTGTATCAGCCAATCGGAATTAAGGTTTAAAAAATCCTATTGGCTGATGCAATCAGCTAATAGGATTGAACTTCAATCCTATTGGCTGATCCAATCAGCCAATAGGATTGACCTCGCACTCTTTTGACTTATTAGAACAGCCAACAGCGTTGTAGTGTAAAACTCATAACTACTGACTTTAGAATGCGTTACGAATCTTGACCGGGTAGGCTGTACCGCTCACTTTTTGACCTCCCAGGACAAGCTCGTAATATCGGCGCTATGGAAGTCTCATAGAAAAAAGACTATACGCAATTTGCGTGAGTTGATTTGCGGTAAGGCCAAAAAGGTGTGCAGGACAGCTGTAACTACAAGACTCGTAATACCAGCGGTAGTAAAAAGCAGCGTTATGAGGCTTAGCTTCTTTTTTACTCAGAATGCAAGACTCATAATCCAGCCATTAGTTTTTATTGAATTTTCAAAAATACAATTACAAAGATGTGCAAATACAAAAATACAAAATAATAAAGTACCAATAATATCATTAGACAGTCTGTCTCATGTTATGTCACAGATTGAAATTTATTCAGCTAGAATGTAGATATGTGGCTAAGCCTGTTAATGGCACCAAGGATTTGTATTGTTCACATATTACAAATGTTATAAAAGTGAAAAGCTGAGTACTTGTCAAAGTAGTTATGTCTTTAATTATAGATAGGTACTTCTGGTAAAATTTAAAGATGTAAGAAGTTGGGTATGTGATGTATGTTCAATATTCAATGGACATGTTCCCATGACCTACAGATTCCTAAATCTACTAGTGTTTAAGGGTGACAGTAATAATGTTATCAGATTACACTGTGTATGTGGTGTGGATTATAAATTATAAAGTTAAGGGCATAGAGAAAGGGCTTGTTTTTCATCCCAAAAGAATTCCATATTTGCAAGAAAAATCTCTCTTACCTCTAAAGACATATACTATTTGTTCTAGATTCAAAGTGTAACTGACTAGACCAATCCATTCTATGGGTCTTGGGGATTGTGTTTTTTTCCAATTTCTGGGTATTTTTTTTTTTATTTGGGGGGTTTGGTGGGTGGGGTTTTTACTGTTAGAGGGGGGTAGTTTAATATTAGATTAGGGGGGGTTATTTGGGGGGGCTTTTTTATTTTCATAGGGATTAGGTTTAATTTTTTTATTGTTGATAATTTAGTTTATTATTTTATGTTAGACTTTTTTTGTTAGACTATTTTTTTTAATCTTAGATTAATTTAAAGTTAGTTTTTTTATTTTTAAGTAATGTAATTGGGGTTAATTTAAGGGGTGTTAGGTTAGGGGGTTTAGTAATTGAATTAGTTATTTGCATTGTGGGGGGTTGGCGGATTAGGGGTTAATAGATTTATTAGAATTATTGTGTTGTGTGGGTTTGGCGGATTAGGGGTTAATAGTTTTATTAGGTTTATTGCGTTGTGGGTTAATGGCGGATTAGGGGTTAATATACTTTATTAGGTTTATTGTGATGTGGATTAATGGTAGATTATGGGTTAATAGTTTTAATAGGTAGCTTACGATGTTAAGGTTGGTGGATTTAGGGGTTAATACTTTTATTAGGTAGATCGCGATGTGGGTGAATTGCGGATTAGGGGTTAATGGTTTCATTAGGCTTATTGTGTTGTGGGGGGTTGTTGGTTTAGGGTTTAATACTTTTAAAATTAGTTCTGATGTGAGTTTGAAAGCGGATATAGGGGTTTTATGTGTGGGGTTTATTTTTGGGAAAAAGAAAAGAAAAACTCATGAACATGGGGTCATGATTTCAAGCTGAAGGGTAGTATATTTTGGAGTAATTTGATGTTAATTTCCAGAGTAGAAACTGACATAGAGCTTTTGACTGTCGCTAAGAGCATCTGTTGTTTCTCTTTTGATGTAAATGTGATTTGAAGATCTGATTCTCATTTGGCTCAGGAGTAGATTCTATGGGCAAGATTACATGTATGTATGTATGTATGTATGTATGTATGTATTGGGTACTTGTAAAGCACGGTTAATCACCCGTAAGGGTCTCAAGGCGCTGCCTCGGAAGGATGAAAGGCTGAGTGGACCTCGCCGGGGATCGAACCTGTAACCCTTGGGTTGCTACAGAGCTCAGCCACAGTGCCTTAGCATGCTGACCTATCTGTCCGACATATGAAGGGTCGCCCGCAAAAGCCAGCGACGCCGTTTTTTACGAGGTTTTGGTATCACATATACAGGGCCACATATAAATGCGGTACGTATATTTCACCCGTCGGCCGCAATTTTTACTTCCATAAGCTAACAAAGAACTGCATCGCAAATCAGTATCACATATTCAGCGCAAGGATTTACGCAGCGAAAATTGAGACATGTGACTCCATTTTCACCTTCCCACACATAGGCAGGCGCAGCAAGCCTTGCATTGAAAATGTAAGCACTGTAACTCCCGTAACTGTCTGAAAATATTAACTAACACCTAACACATGCATAATATCTATCTACCTCCTGAAAATAACTAACACCTAACGCATGCGCAATATCTACATGTCAACCTCAATCTCCCACCGCATTAACTAATAAAGTATATTAACCCCTAATCTGCAATCAACCCACAACGCAATAAACCTAATCAAACTATTAACCCCTAATCCGCCAAATCCCCACAATGCAAATAACTAATTAAATTACTAAGCCCCCTAACCTAACACCCCCTAAATTAACACCAATTACCTAAATTAAAACATAATAAATTACAATTAAAATAAAAAGCTAACATTACTTAAAAATAAAAAATCGAACTTTAAATTAATCTAAGATAACAAAAAATAAAAAGTCTAACTTTACATAAAATAATAAACCAGATTATCAAAAATGAAAAAATTAAACCTAATCCCTATGAAAATAAAAAGCCCCCAAAATAAACACACCCACTAATCTAATACCAAACTACCAATAGCCCTTAAAAGGGCCGACATTGCCCTAAGTTAAACAGCTCTTTTCCTTAAAAAAATACTAATTCCCCCTCTAACAGTAAAACCCCCAACCCACCAAACCCCCCAAATAAAAAAAAAATAACACTAAAAAATCCTAAACTACCCATTGCCCCTAAAGGGGCATTTGTATGGGCATTGCCCTTAAAAGAGCATTCAGCTCTTTTACTGCCCTTAAAAGGGCATTCAGCTGTTTTAACAGTGCCCAGAAATCACTAATCTAAAAAAAATAAAAAAAATAAAAATAAAAAAAGCCTAAGTCTAACTCCCCAAATAGGTACTCACCATTCCTGAAGTCCGTCGGAGAAGGTCCTGTTCCAGGCAATGAAGTCCTCTTCCAAGCGGCCGACATCTTCCAAGCAGGGACCTCTTCCTTCTTCATCCAGGATTTAGATTAACCTAAAATTAGTTTTTTTTTATTATTAAGTAATGTTATCTTTTTTATTTTAATTGTAACCTAGTATTTTTTAACTTAGGTAATTGGGGTTAATTTAGGGGATGTTAGGTTAGGGGGCTTAGTAATTTTATTAGTTATTTGCATTGTGGGGGGTTGGCGGATTAGGGGTAAATAAATTTATTAGAATTATTGCATTGTGTGGGTTTGGCAGATTAGGGGTTAATAGTTTTATTAGGTTTATTGCATTGTGGGTTAATGGCGGATTAGGGGTTAATATACTTTATTGGGTTTTTTGTGATGTGGGTTAATGGCGGATTAGGGCTTAATAGTTTTAATAGATAGTTTCAATGTTGGGTTTGGCGGATTTAGGGGTTAATACTTTTATTAGGTAGATAGCGATGTGGGTGAATTGCGGATTAGGGGTTAATAGTTTAATTAGGCTTATTGCGTTGTGGGGGTTTGTCGGTTTAGAGGTTAATACTTTTATTATAAGTTCTGAGGTGGGTTTGATGGCGGATATAGGGGTTTTACGTGTCTGGTTTATTTTTGGGAGGCGGGTTAGACTTTTACAGGAAATTTGACTTTTTTTTTTTATTTTCTTAGGTGCCGGTAGTTTCTAAAGTGGTGTAAAATCACTGGCAACTCCAGAAATTTGTATTTACGCTAATTTCTGGACATTGCTAGTTTATCCGACTTACAGCACGGCGGGGTTTATGTAATACCCCGATATGCGAGATGAAATTACGGGCAGGGCGGGTTTAAGCAGTTGCGCTGAAGCCTATGCCGTATATGTAATCTCACCCATCGTCTGCTAGTAATTTGTAAAATATAGATAGTGTCTTGTCGGTTTCCCTGTATTACAAATCTGCTCAAATGTGGTTAAGGAGCAAAAAAGATTTGCCTTTTGTTTATGGGTAGTGAGAGACTTAATGACTTAAATATGTATATTTTAAAGGAGAGAAGGGAAAGAGGTGATATGATAGCAACTTCTCTATTAAATTAAAGGGCTTAGTAATGCTGAGGCTGTGAGTATTTTACAAAAAAAAAAGGAAAACTCAAGAACAAGGGGTCATGATCTCAAGCTGAAGGGTAGTATATTTAGAAGTAATTTGAGGAAGCACTTCTTTACAGAAAGGGTGATTGATTCATGGAATAAACTTCCACAAGAGGTTGTAATGACAAACACTGTGGGGGACTTTAAGAATGCCTGGGAATGGGATAAGCATAAGGTTATCCTACCAACTAGATAATTTTATACTTTTAGGAAATATTGGGCAGACTTGATGGGCATATGGCTCTTATCTGCCATCAATATCTATGTTTCTATGTTGCTATATAGTCCCTATTCTGGAAGTATGATAGCCAGTGTGTGAATGGGTAGCCAAATTCTTCCTTGAGTTCAATCATACATTTTGAGGTGTGATCCTAAATATCAGGATATTACTCAAAATGTCCTGAGATATTTTATCATAAGGTAAATTTGTATTCCCCAATAGTGGACTCATACGGGAGGGTATGGTTGATATTTTGGTATTTCTATATAGGATACTGTCCCATATTTTCAAGGTATCTAGTAGCGTAGTGTTATCGCGAATTAAGGAGGACCTATCCTTACGACTGAGCCCACATAAGGTGCTAGATTGCTTACATTTGCAAGGCCTTCCTCTATGTTTAACCATTTTTTTCTCCACACCCTAGACATATACAAAACACGGAAGAGGAATACACCCTCAGACCGGACTGGGTACACATCCCCTGACCCTGCAACATGCACAGTCCTGGGTGCAAAATAACACTCTCAGGAAGCTGCACTGTCCCCAGAGTCACAGGCAGTTTACCCCAGACAGGTCTGGGTGCAAGGCCCATAGGGAAAATTACAAATTAATACAGCACACAGAGAAGGTCCAGCACTCAATTACAAGCTCTAAGCTAATATTAAAAGCAAAAATGGAAGAGTTAGTTACCGCATCTGGCCAAATGGGACAAGCCCAGATACCACATCAAGGTCCTTTCCAATACCTGGGACCCTAAAACAGCAACACAATGCAAGCTCTCAAATCCAAACAAACTGTAAGTGAGTGCTGGACTTTCTCTGTGTGTTGTATTAATTTGTTTTGTAATTTCCCTATGGTTCTTGCACCCAGACCTGTCTGGGGTTAACTGAATGTGAGTGCCTGTGAGCACCCAGGGCTGAGCATGTTACAGGGTCATGGGATGTGTACCCGGTCCGGTATGAGAGTGCAGTCCTCTTCTGTGTTTTGTATATATCTAGGGTGATTACATAAGCCTGTGCGCCCTTTCCTTGTTCCAAGTTTGTTTAAATTTGAGAGCTTGCATTGTGTGGCTGTTTTAGGGTAATCAAAGAACAAAAATATGGCTTTTTTAGGGTCCCAGGTATTGGAAAGGACCTTGATGTGGTATCTGGGCTCGTCCCATTTGGCCAAATGTGGTAATTAACCATTCCATTTTTGCTTTTAAATCTTAGCTGAGCACTTGTAAGTGAGTGCTGGACTTTCTCTGTGTGTTATATATATAGCACAAGGGAAATGACACACACCAACCGATCAACACCCCCCGGTGCATTGCTGTAGTAAATGCATACGAGGTCACAAAGCAGGTACAACACAGAGGGATTTTTGCAGTAAAGCCTTTTATGTAGAAAACACAAAAACAAGGCCCTTGTTTTTGTGTTTTCTACATAAAAGGCTTTACTGCAAAAATCCCTCTGTGTTGTGCCTGCTTTGAGTGACCTCGTAGCACTGGAGCCAGGCATGGGGTTCATAAAGACTTTGTATATATATATATATATATATATATATATATATATATATATATATATATATATATATATATATATATATATATATATATATATATATTTATTATGTATTTATTTTTTATTATGTTTTTATTTTAAACATATATATATATATTTTAAAATGTATATTTATGTTACAAAAAGCATTAGTATTACAATTGTATTATTACATAACAGGCATTCAGTTATGTAATACTATAATTATAATGCAACTGTCTTTTATTTAAAATAATAAACACATTAAGCAAGAATATCTACATTTTAATTTATATATCCAATACTTCAACTAATATGCATTTTACATGACCATTCATTTTATTTCAAACATTGTAAATAAAATGTAGTCAGGCCTTTCATTGATATTCACTATTTAAACTGTTATGCATGTATATTACATGATGCTTCAAGTATTGCATATACATTAAAATGTATTTATGTTAGATTTTTGTGTTTATTATTGATAGCATATATATATATATATATATATATATATATATATATATATATGTTAATATATATTTATGTTATAGTAGTCAGTATCATTAAATTATATTTTTACATAACAAGCATGTGGTTATGTAGAACTATAATGTTAATTATACTGTCTTTAATAACAAATAATAAACAACATTAATTACATTTTAATTTATATGCAAATATGTAAACAATATGAATTCTACACAACATTGCATCATTTAAAATATTGAATATTTATGTGTAGGGCCTTAGTTTCTACAGTTAGTTTTAAGTTATGACAGTTTAAGGGCCAATGTTTAAATGATAAGCATAGTCATGTACAATGCATATTGTTTAAAGTATTGTATATCTATAGAATAAAATGTGTTTAATAATGCTTTCTATAATTATAAACATACATTTTCAAATATATATTTATTTTTTAAATAATAGCAAGAAACCATTAAATACATTTTAAGATATTTACAAAACTTTAAATAATCTACATTGCACATGACAATGCATATTTTGTCAAGGAGATGTGGTTAACACCAGAGGGAGATAGCTGTGGCGTTCCAGGGGAGTGTAGGTTAGGTATTACGTAACCATAGGCAGTATTAAGGACTTAGCTGTGCATTCCGGTGTTGTGCAGTTTAGGTGTTATGTAGGTGTAGGTGGTCAGGGGGAGTTATGGGTGGTGCAGGAGTAGTGTAGGTTAGCTGTGACATAGGTTTAAGTGGTAAGTGGGATGTAGCGGGGCAGAGCAGGGGGACTGTAGGTTAGGCATGACGTAGTTATAGGCATTCAAGGTGCATTTGACCTTCAAAAAATTCTTTAATCAATTTCATACGGGCAGGAAATCCCCTCTTTATATGTTCGTAATTTGTAATGTTATCCTGTGTTATAATAAACTTTAATGTAATTGTGAATTTTTAACTACCGGTACATGTTACTGTGGTTTTACAGTATTTTAAATATATTACCCAAATTAAGCATGAGAGTGTCCTTTTTTGATTATTTTCTTTTAAATAAAAAGTCACCATTTTAATTAATTTTTACTCCGAGCTGAATGGACACCACACGCTATTTCACATAAAAAAAACTATTATATCCATAAAAAAATCATCATACATGTTTTTTTTGTAAAATTTGTCAGATGAAAATTAGTTTTTAATTTGTATATTTTATACCATATATGAACATGTACAGTATGTTTCACATCAGAATATAACATAGTTTTTAATTCCAGAAACCAAAATGTTGTCATAAAATACAATTATTATTCTGTTAACAATGATTATTTTCTATTCAAACACATACTTCTTTAAAGCCATTTAATTAAACTGTAAGATATGTATTAATACATTTTAACATTGACTTGAATTTTCTTAACATAATGAGATATTTTAATGTATGGTTTTAATGTCCCTTTAAAGGGACAGTCTACTCCAGAATTGTTATTGTTTAACAATATAGATAATCCCTTTATTAACCATTCCCCAGTTTGGCATAAACAACACATTTATATTAATGCACTTTTTACCTCTGTGATTACCTTGTATCTAAGCATCTGCAGACTTTTAACAGTTTAGAAGAGAACAAAGCACATTTGATGATAAAAGTAAATTGGAAAGTTGTTTAAAATTGCATGCTCTATCTGAATCGTGAAAGTTTAATTTTGACTAAACCACCCCATTAATTATATTAGAACAAAAGTCTGCACATAACATTGCTAACAAAAAAAAAAAGAAGAAGAACAGGGGCAACATTGAATGCAGAGTATGCTCCACTGGTGTAAGCATACCACATTATCACATAACAAATATTTATTAGAAATCAATTAGATGACAAAAAAAGAAAAAAATTACTTCCTCTTCCTTCACCTCTTTCAACGACAGGGGGACTCTTCTGTCATGTCATCCTTGGAGATTCTGGTTGAGGAGGAGGAGTACTCTCAGGGGTAGTGGATGAAGGAGCCAAATCTGGAGGAGATGGAGTAGGCAGAGGTGGTGATGCAGGGGCTGCAGAAGGGCCAGAGGGAACTCCCTGCTGTACTAATAGGGCCATTAGCTCCCTCATCGTCTGGTTGTTCTCCCTTATGTCTGCCTGGAGGAGTCACGGATCTTCAAAAATTGTGGTATGAAACTGGTTGGCAGCGAGGTTTTGTTGCTCCCTAACCTGGAGGTTTTGAAATCTTTTGAGAATCCCTCATTAATTCAAAACTCCAAGATTGTTTGTAGAATGTCTTCTGTATCTTCTGTAGGCACAGCTTCTTCTGTAGGCAGAGCAACAAGAGTGGAGGGTGACCTTTAAACAGGGGGTTCTTCTGGTGAGTGGTTCCAATGTGAGTCCCATTGTGCGACACGTGTATAGCCAGGGACAGTACAATGCTCATACTCTGATTCCTCATGTCATAAGGGGCTGATTGAGATTTCCTTCCTGGGTGGAGTTACCCATCTTTCCTCCTCCCTTAAGCTGGCCCTGGACTCCGCAGAAGAGACTGTATAAGTGTAAACAAATTAGACACTATAAACAAATAATTAGCAATAAAGATGTTAATGTTAATATTATTTTTACTATTGTAGAGATACACATTGAATGTTGGTAGTAATGAGAAATCGAAAAAAGCAATCTTAAATCAGTTTTCAGCATTCACAAACCAGGTCTTATGTCACATACATATTCACATCACTATGACCCAACTGAATGTAAAACTCAACAAGTATTTTGAAACACAGCATCCTCCCTTTGTGGCAACATTATTAATGTTCTATTTCAATAATGTCAAGATCTTGACAAAGGCTCTGAGTAGCTGAAACGCGTAGACGTTCCATTTCACAGCTCCACATCGTCTAGACAGAAATATTGGATGAACTCCCATAACCACTTCATTTGATTTTGTTGGAAGAAGTTAAGAAGTGAAGTGGTAGGAGTTTGAAGAAACAATCAGCTGTTATCATTTTTGAATAAGTGCGCACACTTCATATCTTCGAACCAATTGGGCTTCAGTCACACGTATCATCCAATGACCGTTGAATGCAACTGGTCTGGCGAGGACGCCAAATAATCTGTGAGTACTGTTCAGTGTGAACATGAGTTACAACACTTGCATATAATGTGTTGACCACAACAATTGTAACATATTTACGAGATATTGACTGTGATCTATTGCACATACGAAAGCTATTGTGTATCTACCTACTGTGTATCCACCTACTTTTATTTGGATATTCACACTGCTCATTATCTGGGATTTTTACAAAGGACTACCTAACACAAATACATATGTAAATATAAGGGCTGGATATATCAATGTATTCACCTTCAAGAGAGGTTTAGATACCTACTTTTTATAACTCTCACAAACGGACAGATTCATAAACCTCTTTTAAGAGAGTTACATCTCAGAGACTCCCCAATGATAGCGCAATCTAACTGCTTCTATATTTATTTAGATTATTGTCAGCTTTCACCATCTAGAACAATCAATTGTGTATATGAAGCTATGTATGAATTGTTACTTTGACTGTTTGTTATTGTTTTTATAATAGGTGTTTTAAAATAGGTATTTTAACTTTATAGAGTTTTGGACACCGGTGTCATAATTTTAATACTACTTTATAACAAGTACTTGTATATAGTTATTGTTAGATGAATTTTTGTTGTTCTTATATATCTTACATTAAATTAATTTTCAAGTATTTATGTACGGATCTATCGATTAATTATAAAGGGTCTGAGAGTAATGTTTATAAAATACTCTTATAATCATTAATACGCAACATTTATTGTTTGTAACCTCCACCTACAATCTTATACATTAGATATCACAAATAATGTTGCACATTGCACACATGTGTTTCAAAAGTCTTTTCTTTATTTTTTAGCCTGCACATTTATGTAGACATAAACTATTACCCAGTATTTAAACTTTACGACCAAAAATGACAAAAAAACCAAAGACTTTAAAACAACAATTTCTTTATATCTAAACGACATTTTATGGTTAAGTGCAATAAATGTCATATATATATATATATATATATATATATATATATATATATATATATATATATATATATATATATATATATATATATATAATGTAATTCTGAACTGTAAAGAGGAAATTACATTCTTACAAACATAAAACATTATTTTCCTTACCAGGAGATACCAACGACTGATACCTTGAATGTATTCTATTATAGCATCTCCTCCCACAGATAGTAGGTGAAGACCAGTGTGGGACCGCCACCAGTCCTGGAAGCCGCTGCCCGCTCCTTGGCCAGCTTCTTCTTGAGTTCCCTCTGGTAGCAGCGCTTGATTGAGAGAATGGTCCTCTTGTAGGGTATGTAAAGAATAAGTTACAAACACAGACAAACGTGACAAATTAACAGAGAGAAATGCAGTGGATGACACAATAGGAATGAGTTACAAAATCAACAGAATAAAAGTATGACAAAAAGGGACTGGTCAAAAATAAATAACGACTTGGGTAAGGATAATTGGATAGGGGAAGTATATGAGGGAAGGGTATTTTGGGAGGATTAAGGGTTAAAGGGGTAAGGGGGTGTGTCTATGTGTTTGTATGTAGTGCTAATGCTATGTGTATGTACCTAGTGAATGTGTTTGTGTGTAAATTAATCTAATTTGTATACCACTCTTCTAAGTGTAAATAATGAGTAATAAAACAAATGTAAAGACAGACACATCAGCACTCCCACACTCCCACAGCCACAAACGTGCCCAGGACAAATATACTACCAAGTACACTTCACCTCACTGAACAAAAAAAAACAATACCCACCAACTACTCACTCCCTACACTGACAACACACTGCTGACACTAACTCACTGATTCATTACACTATCTATCTATCTATCTATCTATATCTATCTATCTATCTATCTTTCCCAAACCTCGAAGACCTTTACCTAACTCATGAAAGCAATACAGTCAAGGTGTACATCGCAAGAGTGTCATTATATATCTTATAGCAACACAGGAACAAGAAGGACATTTACCAGCCTTGCACAAATGTGATTGCGCTTGAAATCAGGTTGCGGTCATTTTGCCACCAATAAGCAAGCATAACCCAGGTTCTGAACCAAAAATGGGCTGGCTCCTAAGTTTTACATTCCTGCTTTTTTAAAAAAGATAGCAAGAGAACCAAGAAAAATTGATTATAAGCGTAAATTAGAAAGTTGCTTAAAATTGAATGCTCTATCTGAATCATTAAAGGGACAGTCAAGTCCAAAAATTTTGCATTGTTCTCTTGGTATTCTTAGTTGAACGCTAAACCTAGGAGGTTCATATGCAAATTTCTTAGAACCGGAAGACTGCCTCTAATCTGAATGCATTTTGACAAGGGCATTAGTTCATGTGTTTCATATAGATAACATTGAGATCATGCACTAGAAGTTACCCTGGAGATAACACTGATTGGCTAAAATGCAAGTCTGTCAAAAGAACTGAAATAAGGGGGCAGTTTGCAGAGGCTTAGCTACAAGGTAACCACAGAGGTAAAAAGTGTATTTCTATAACATTGTTGGTTATGCAAAACTGGGGAATGGTTAATAAGGGGATTATCTTTCTTTTGAATCAACAAAAATTCTGGTGTTGACTGTCCCTTTAAAGAAAAAAAAATTGGGTTTAGTATCCCTTTAACAACAACAAAACCTAACTAGCTGCTATAACACTGGTACCTATAATACATATGTAGCCTGTTAACCCTAGCTGAGATCCCCCACCACAATATAAACCATGGTTGTTTAAGGTGGCAGGATTAATTTAACAGTGGTTAGGGTTAAATGGAAATGGAAGCTAACTTCAATCAGGGAGTTATTTATTTAGTATATTTGTACTGAGATTTTATTTACATAAAATCTGTTGTAGGACAACTAAATCTGTGTTTACATCAGCTTGTATTATTTGCTGTGCTAAAGGGAAGTGAGAACACTGAGGCACACAATAGTAATACTCATTGGATACTGTCACTATTTTGTCATACTCTCACAGAAATGAATAGCTGTCACTATTACTTGTAAGCTGCCACACTACTTGAGCCAATCAAAATTTGAAGAGGTTACAAACATAGGTACCATTGTACTACAGAGCTGCAAATGTTGCTTCTTCAGAGCAGGACACAGCAGGGAATTGATATAATGTTGTGACATTAGCACTCAAAAGTGCTAATATTTTTGTGCTCAACTTGTATTCTAGGCTCATTAGTACAGAATATTGCATGCTCTAATAAATTAATAGCATGTGCATTTTGCAAAATAATGTCCCTTTAAGACCTACAATCAATAGAAGCAGTTCTACAACAATGCTGCATTAGCTGTGTCACTATTAACAATTGGAAACAGGATCTACTTGAAGTTTAAGATATATGCAGATAACATAAATTTACATTTCAGTAAAGGTTTACACAAATTAATATTAATATATTGTTATTTAACCTTTTCCCTTTTTGGACTGCACTCACCTAAATTCTGTGAAGGAGACCAGCTTGATTAACAAGTATGACTTGAATTAGATAAATCAGCCTATATGAGTTGAAGGTGGCAGTATTGTTCCATTTTCAAGCAATATAACAAAATGATTTTCAATTACACTTTAACTTGTATTCTCTTATAGTTGCAGGTAATGTAAGATTTTTTTTTTATTTTTTTTTGGTAAGTTGGACATAGCTTTCAATTCACTGTATTGATGAGGGTGGCTAGTCTCACTGAAAACATCAGGCTTAGTGCATTTAGCAAGAGGGGCATGTTCAGTGATATTGCAGCAATAAAGTTTTGTTGTGTTGGCCAACTACTAGTCCACAGCCCTCACAGAGACATCTAATTCCATATCCTTTAAAGGATCATTATATTTAAAAAACAAAACAAAAAAACAATTAAGCATTTTAAATATTTTTGAGTAAATATTTAAATAAAAACTATTCAGGCTCGCGGGAAACAGAAGTTATGAAGCAGCGGTCTTTATACCGCTGCTCCATAACTTGTCTGTCCGCCTGCTCTGAGGTGGCGGACAGAAATCAAGCCGATCGAATACGATCGGGTTGATTGACACCCCCTGCTAGCGGCCGATTGGCCCGCAAATCTGCAGGGGGCGGTATTGCACAAGCAGTTCTGGTAAACTTCTTGTGCAATGATAAATGCCGACAGCATATGCAGTCGGCATTTATCGATGTGCAGCGGACATGATATGCTACATCGTATCATGTCTGCTCGCACTTTGATAAATATACCCCCAAGTATAAAATGACAGATTTATGTTGTTTTTTTGTTTAAATTATTTTCCTGTCCTAACTAAATGTAAATGATACTTGGAGAGGCTTGTCTATGATTGACACAGCTGCCATGGTTTCCTGGACACTTATGAGTTACACATGCTGCAGGGAGGAACATGAATAGTGCTGTCCAGTATCACAATACGTGTGCTGTCCAGGGGTGCAATTCATGTTTCCCTCTGCACACCCTGCAACGTGTGTAACTCTTAAGTGTCCAGGAAAAAATGGCCGAGGTGGCAGCCTGAGGCTTGTCACTCTTGACAAGTAAAGCAGAGGCAGATATCCTTTTATGCAAAGAGCTTGAAGCTTGATTTTCATATTAAACTAGTCTCTCAAAAAAAGTGATAGGACTCTGCAAAAGCTTCTTCTCATATGGGAGTATAAAGTCACACAGGGCAGCAACTACCATGCTAAAATGTTTCTGTTTTTAAAATACAATGTTCTCAACAAGTTTAGTCCATAATATGCTAGTAGAGCTAGAATTAGGAATGTGGTTTATCTGCTGATTTGGGGCAATATGTCTGCTGGCAGTATTTAAAACAAGTGTATAGCCACTATATACAACAAAAATGCATAGCTGCGCATACAAAATAATATCCAAAAAAACATTGGCTTCTGGACTTATACAAGAAAATTATATTTTTAATTTTAAAAGTTTACCAAACACAATGTAAAACCTTTTTTTTTTTTTTTTAATAGATATATTGTCAGTAATTATTAGTAGTCAAAAATAAGAATTGATTATTAGTAAAAACAAACAAACAAACAAACATGTTAAATAAAGTTTTGCAGAGCCATAAAACAAGTTTCAGAAATTATAGACCACCTCAGTGAAATGTCGCTATTAACCCCTTAGTGACGGTGATGTCACCTGTGTGTTGCATCTCCTAAGGTTGTTTTTTTTAGCCCTGTATTATGGCACGAGTCTTGCAGTGTAGATGAGGCCCATGCTATTTAACCCCAAAATTTAAAAACTGACATGGAAGTGGTTGAATGTGAAAAAAAAAAATAAGAAGAAAGGAACGGGTACCTGCAAAAAAACCTGTAAATAGGCTGAATATGGTGTAGCACAGGAGTTTTCGTTTCCAGTCCTAGGGGCACACTAACAGGCCAGGAATACCTGGGGTAAGAGCAGGTTAATTACCAAGGTAACTGATCACTGGTGCTCTAATTAAAAGGGACGGTAAAGTTAAAAGTAAACAAATAAATTGCACGGAGCAAAACATTTTAAACAACATTCACATTTACTTCTTTCATCAATTTTGCTTAGTTCTTTGGTATCCTTTGTTGAAGAGTAATCCTAGGTGAGCTCATGAGTGTGCATGTGTCATTAGCCATCTGACAGCAGTGTTTGCAACAATGTTTATATAAATGTTATACATACAAAACTACTGCCATAGAATGCCACAGACACTATGACAGCAGAGTTTGCAGCTATGTATAACAGTGCTATAAACATTATTGCAAACACTGCTGCCAGATGGCTGACACGTGCACGCTCCTGAGCTTACCTAGAATTACTCTTTAACATAGAATATCAAGATAACTAAGCAAAATTGATAACAGAAGTAAATTTGAAAAATATTTAAAGGGACATGATACCCAAAAGTTGAAGCATTTAAAAGTGTTGCAGCATAGCTGTAAAAAGCTGTCTTGAAAATATCACCTGAACATCTCTATGTAAAAAAGGAAGATATTTTACCTCAAATATCCTAGGTATTCACACCCCACTGTAAAGAGTCTTCAAGGAGCCAGTCAGGATTCTTGTCCCAGGACATGAAATTTCAGTGAAATCTCATGAGATCACAGGAAAGGCAAAGCATTAATTCACCACTGCTGATGCTTATTCTCTATTGCTTTTTTTTTTAAGTATAATTGTTTACACAGCACTTACTCTGGTGAGCTAAATAAATTTTGTAGGCAAAATATCTTCCTCTTTTACATAGAGAAGCTCATGTGATATATTATCAGCTTTTAACAGTTATGCTGCATCACTTTCAAGTGATTTAGCATATGAGTATTATGTCTCTTTAACATTGCATGCGCTACCTGAATCATGAACATTTAATTTTGACTTTACTGTCTCTTTTAGATATCCTGAAACTCTGGCCTGTTAGTATGTCCTGATGAGTGGACTTGAAAAACCCTTTAGCTTGATCACTGAATCAGACTTATAGGGGCATAATAATCAAAATTGAAATGTGTTTGTTCATTTCAGTTTTGAATGGAAGCATTTTTGCAGTATACTTATAGTAACAAAAGTGCTTCTAAAAAAGGTTATGACCCATATTAAGAAATAAGTTCCAGCATAACACACAAAATACAAAAATGGGTTATAAAAGAGGTATTCTTGCACTTTGTTACAGAAGCAGTGCACATTCGCAGATCAGTAATGTTGCTGGATTTTTGACAGCTGTATTGTGCGCACCACATTAACCCCTTCGCTACCAGCAATTTCAGAGAAGAAATTGCCCAAAATACCAGAGAATTTTTAGCATTTTTGCTATCACTCCATTTAAACAGAAATAGAGCCTTTTTTAATTTTATTTTTTTATTTACCTTTCAAAACTATATATTTTTCTAAGTAGACAACCCAAGGTATTAATGTAAGCCCATTTTGGTATATTTCATACCACCATTTCACCGCCATATGCGATCATATAAAATAAATCGTTAACCTTTTCACAAACTTTGGGTTTCTCACTTTAATTATTTACATGCCGCCTGTGCAATAATTACACAAATTATTGTAAAAACTTCTCTGGGATTCCCTTTGTTCAGAAATAGCAGACATACCTGGCTTTGCCATTGTTTGTTGGTAATTAGAATGCCACTTATTGCAGCTGTGCATCACATTTCCATTATTCCCGGTAGTGAATGGGTTAATCAGGTAGCTTGTAAAGTTAATTTTAGTGTAGAGATTACCCTCACACCTGACACATCCCTCCCACAGCTATCTTCCCTCCCTCAGCCCCCCTGGTCACCACCATCTTAGTTACTGGCAGACAGTCTGCCAGTATACAGTTTTTATTTATATTTGGTTTTCTGCAGTGCAGTGATCATCCTCGACCCACCCACATCCTTGATCCCCTCAAATAACAATGTAACCCTCTTCCTCCCATTGTGGCCATCTTTAGTACTGGCTGGTGTCTGCCAGTACCCATAAATATAAATCTTTTTTTATTTTCTGCAGTGCAGGGCCGATTCCATTCCCTCCATTCCATTTCATGATTCAAATAGAACAGACAATTTTAAACACCTTTCAAATGTACTTCTATTATCAAATTGTCTTTGTTTTCTTGTTATCCTTTGTTGAAAAGAAACAATAAGTTCAGGAGTGTGCACGTGTCTGCAGCACTATATGGCAGCAGTTTTGCAACAATGCTATACATTAGCAAGAGCACTAGATGGCAGCACTATTTCCTGTCATATAATGCTCCAGAAATGTGCATTCTACCTATCTAGATATATCTTCAACAAAGAATAACATGAGAACAAAGCAAATTTGATGCTAGAAGTACTCTAGAAACTTTTTTTTAATACATTGTATTCTCTATTTGAATCATGAAAAAAAAAAAACGTTTGGGTTTCATGTCCCTTTTAGTAAGTTTATATTTTGCACAGTTAATATTTTTATTTTTTTTTGTCTTTGGATTTATAATGAAATGTATGGTCTTGAGTTATATATCAGTTAATATGTTTTTTGAAGTATTTTATTTTCACTGAATACATATGATCACACTTTATTCATCATTAAAGGGACATTCAAACATACAAAGGTGCATTTCTGTTTTGAATATAAGCATTTTTGCAATACACACGTAATTGCAAAAATACTTCTAGAAAAAGCTATAGCAAGAGTTTCATGCACCAGCATTTTAAACACAGCACTTGCTCAGAGAAACAATAGTGCTTGTATGATCTGGTAATGACTTAATTTGCATTATTGCTGACATGATACAATCCCTTACTGACTCCTAGCAGCTGCAGTATTTAAAATGCTGGTGCACTGAGAATATCTAGTTATGTTTCACTTGCACGTGCAGAGAAAAATGTTAACACTAAAATAGTGATAACTTTTACTAGAAGAATTTTTGCTAATACATTTATATTGCAAATATGTTTCTATTCAAAGATGTAATTCATCTATGTGTGCATTTATTATGTGATCAGAATGTCCATTAAAGGGGTTATGGATTGGTGTGAGTTTTGTTTTTGATTAAAGGCACGTTTAAAATATCATACATATGAAAGAGCAGAATATTGAAATATGCACTGTATTTTTTATGAAAAAAATGTTATGTTAACCTTTTAAAGCCGTTATATTTCGTCATAATTAGACTGGGCTTTAAAGCCGTTATGACGGAATAGAACGTCATAGCTAATGGCTGTCCTGAAGCCTTCTGTGCTGTCAGGATTTGATCGCGGTCTGGAGGGCATTCCTAGGGTTGTAGGGACACCCCCAGACGCGATCCAATAATTGGTTTCAATTTGTCTACATCGGAACAGTTGTTCCGATGTAGGCACTTTAGCCCTGACACGAAAGGGTTAAAGCTTCTTCTTTTGTATTTAACAATACTAGCATGTGTGTGTGTGTATACAACTTTGGGACCTAGGGTCTTGTTTACTGGCAGATAAGCTGTCTGTGAACAGAATAATGCCATTTCATAGATGCATCAAAAGAAAAATATTAGTTTATTCTTAAACACACTGAATTCTTTTATGGATATTTAAATAAAGTTTATTTTATTTTTTTATTAATTCTGTAATGTAAATAATTAGTACAAAAACTATATTTCATCTATAACATAATCCTTGTTGCTTGTATATGGATTTTTTTTCTCTTTTCCTTACTATTGATTAGTCACTTTGTGCAAATTCAGTTTATATTAACTGTAATCACCGATCAGTTAACTGCATTTCTAAGAATGTTTTTATGTGACAATTTTATGTGTGTGTGTGTATGTATATATATATATATATATATATATATATATATATATATATATATATATATATAGTCTCTTAGAAACTGTGGTGTAAAGAAAGAATGTATTTTACAATATCACACTGAGATGACCTGTCTGTTTTAAAAGCTGGGTCATATTCTGTGCCTTGGTCTTATGTATAACAATGCAAGGGATGCTTTTCCACAGAAAATATTTCTTCAACCTCTAACTGTGGAAGTCATCAGGAACAGATTTTGCTTTTATATCTGCAATACAATTTGACCTTAAAAAAACATCAAGGATAACAAAATGTTTTTGAGCTATTTCAAGCAATTTTATTTACAAAAATATGTGCATAAGTGATGTCAAGGCAAGAACCTTTTTATGTGAAGCTGAGTGATGTGCAGTGAGACCATACTTTGTATCAATGTATTTTAGTGTTCCTGCGGGATCATCTGCTATAAAGAGTTTCCAGGACCTGTTTGTCTATCACTGTGAGATCTCTTAGGGGCACACAACCACCTGGAAGTCTGTTAATACTCCCTAGTAGACAGATCCAACAAAATCTTGGCATGAACTAGAGATATGATTATCTCTTTGCTGCCAGCTGAGAATTGTCTGTACATGCAATCCAGAATTTAGTAAAACTGGGCAAGCATATTCACGGTGGATTGTAAGGAAAGGATATGGAAAATGGATGGCATGTGAATTCAGAAAATGTCAATTAGAAAAAACGGGTGTTTTCCTTTAACCCTTGAAGGATTGTAACCCTTTGCTGAGACATTTTACACAAATGCGCTAAAGTTGTTGCATTTACCCGTAATTATATCAACTTTTTTTTTTTTCCGTGAGGTATCCATACAAATTGTGAAATTATTTTTCAACAGACCAATCAGTTTGAGAAAAAAAATAGTTTGCAAAAATAGCTTATTTATGGGAAATACATAGTTGCCAACTGTCCCATTTTTCCTGTGTTTTGGTTTCCTATTTCTGCCTTTTAACCCTTTAAGGACACAGCTTTCAGTTTGCTCAATTGTTTTATGACGGAAAAATTCCGTCATATGTCCTTAAGAGGTTAAGTCTGTCCCTTGTTCAATTTAGTCTGTATTTAGATTAATAATATTGTGTGCAATGTTGTGCTCCAACCACAGAGGTCACTGTGGCATTAGTCTCATTGCTTACAGTAGGTTTTTTTAATGTCATTTTCTTTATCTGTGGTCTTCTATTACATTGAAGTTTAGCAGTGTGTAGGCAGGTGCCAGGCAAAGGGAAGCCATGAAAAGTGATATATAATACCAGGAAATGTTGGAGGTAAGGGGTGAGGAAACAATGCATCTAAATAGTGTTGCACAATCTCGAACATGTTTAATTGCCCTCATGTAAATACATAGGCTTTGCTTAGCTGGGGCTTAAGAAATCAGGCTCTTCATATACTGAGACTGGAATTTAGAGAACATACAAAAAAAAAATCCAGATTTTCTGGGGCATTTCTGGATTCATTAACCTACTTCCCACAATAACTGCAGCAGCAAAGATCAGAAAGAAAACTTTATCTGATAAAATTCCACCCAGGGGCAAAACTACAGGGGGTGCAGAGCTTGCAACTGTGACTGGGCCCCTGAGGGTGGGGGCCCAGCTTAAAAATAAGTTAAAAAAAAATGTTCTCAATAAAAAATGTTGACCTGCCACTGCCTGCACTGATATCATGTGAGTGTGACATGATGCCTCACTAGTGTCTCTGACTACAGGGGTTAGTGTTTCTGTTTTACCCATTGGTGTTTATGTGTGTGTGTGTGTGTGTGTGTGTGTGTACGTGACTGTGTGTGTATTTATGCATGTATGTGTATGTTTGTGGAACCAGCAAATTACAGACCTTGTAACTACAGCATGGGGGGGGGGGGGCGGTGGGTAAACAGTGTCACTATACAGTACCACTATATACAATATAGGGGGACTGGACCATGTCACAGACTACTGTGGTCACTCTATAAAGTACTGGGGCGGGTAAGGTCAGGCCAGCCATCTCACCAGCAGATTACAGACTGTGTCACTAACTTACTATATACAGTACTGGTGGGTTAAACAGTGTCACTATATACAGTAATAGGGGGTCAGACCATCTCACAGACTGTGGGCACAGGACTCCTCCTTGTGCAGACATGCTATCTGATTCACATTTTTTTTCTGTGCTAAATGTAAAAAAAAAAAAAAAAAATATGTATCAAATTCACTTTTTTTTGGAGGGGGGTGGGGGTGGGGCCTTCTTAGATTCTTGCACCTGGGCCCTGTGGTTTCTAGTTACGCCTCTGATGCCACCTACCTGTGAAACTTTCAATAATGTTTTAGCAAAAGTTTAACATAAAAAACAAATCCCCACCATATCTACATATATTGTTCTCCATTCCAGCTGTCCTAACACAGTAGTTAGCCGGTTAAAAATGTTAAGGTAATATCACTGTCTATTTTCAGGCTTTGTAACATCTATATAAACTGGGGTACTTTGTAGTCTCCTGCTATAGAGATACTGAAGAGTTAATAATTAAACCCTTGCTTGCTTATTTTGACCAATTATGTGCTTAGGGTGTCAGAGAGCATGGCGACCCTGTGTGCAGGAGGTGAAATCCTATGGCAATGAGCACACAAATCCATGGCAAGGTACAGATAGGGAAGATCCAAAAAGGTGTAGTTAGAATAATATGGGTAAGTCCAGGCAGCAAGTATCATACACAAGAGTCAAGCCAAGGGTCAAAACCAGGAAATCCAATAACAGGGAAAAGGGAACAGGAGAAAATACAACACTTAGTTATGCAGATAAACTGGCAGAATAACTTAACAACAAGCCAGGGCTCAGAGCGGAATTTAAGCCTACCAGGACCCAGGAATACCTCCCGTATCCAAAACAACGACAGCATCAGATACCAAGTACCCAATGAGAAGGCGTGTCAAAAAGATTCCCCTAGCTGATGGAAAGCACCTGCTACATCTCTTGCGCACACACGCACACACCAAGGCACACCCGCGCGCATATGAGCACACACAAACAGGCGCAACCATGCAACCAGGTGCTATGACAGCAGTGGAGAAACTTGCAATGGTGCCCTCTGCCTTACTCACTGGTGAACAGGTAAGGAGGCACCCCTGGTCCAGTAAGGGAAGTGATGAGGAGCTTGATGATTTAACCTGCAATAAAGGGATATAGCAATACAAAAAGAACATGCTGTGATATGTAATATGTGATATGATATGTATCCAATAATGGTATTTATGGGGTGATCATGCACCTCCAATAGCGAGCTTTGGATCTTTGATTTGTAATAAAATAAATAAAAAATACCTTTTCAAAAACATATTATTGGAAAGTTAACAAGCCATTGAAATACCCCTCAAAATCTGCTGCTTTCTATAAATTATGCAGCCGTGGCACAGACCTAGTTGGCCTAGGTCAAATATGCCACACAATGATCCACATAGTAGGTTTGCTATATTCAGGAATAAAGGCTCCAAACAAGTCCTATGTGTGTATGTTTGTGTGTCTACTAGGTAGCTTTTAGTTCTGAGTTGATTTAAATTTTTCTAGCACCCCAACATTTCCAATGTAACCCCTCTTTTAAAAGAGGATAGTTCCCTCTTTTATTGTGTCTCTGGTTGTTACCATAGTAATAACAATAATGTGATACCCCCAGTTGAAAGGGGTAATCTATTCATATTAAATGGTTTCTATAGTTACCAGATTTGTCATAACAAAAAAATCTCACTGCATGTATTCTTTTTGTTAGCTCAAGGACTTTTCATTCCCTGGCTACATAAATTATGGCAATCACCTATACACTAGGGGCTTGATTTATCACAAGAGAAGCTGCAGTCAGACCAGCTGCTCCTTAACTGGATCTGCTGCCTCTGAGCGGCGGACAGCAATCAACCTGATCAAATACAATTAGGTTGATTGACACCCTTGCTAGCGGTCGATTGGCCGCGAATCTGCAGGGGGTGGCATTGCACAAGCAGTTCACTAGAACTGCTTGTGCAATGCTAAATGCCAACAGCGTATGCAATATTCCTAGCCTCTTCTCCACCTCTTAGGTAGAGAATTTAAATTTCCCTGGTCTCGTCCAACTGAGGAGATTAACAGCTTCTACCCGCAAGATTGGCTGTGTGTGGGCAGGGGTGGGTGTTGCCCAAGAGCGCAAAATAACGCTCTTGTGCAATGCTGATTTCCGGAAGTGGATTTCTGATCACCAGAGGTGAGCTGGGACGAACAGAGGTACATATGTATTCCCCTGTCCACCCTAGCATGATAAATTGAGCCCTAGGTGTACTTTAAATGCTCTGAATACTTTATTAAATATGAAACTGCTCAAACTCTGTTTAGAAACACTTAAATTGCTCACATAAATGCGCAGGTCAGCTGACACATAAATGCGCAGGTCAGCTGACACATAAATGCACAGGTCTGCTGACACATAAATGCACAGGTCTGCTGACACATAAATGCACAGGTCTGCTGACACATAAATGCACAGGTCAGCTGACACATAAATGCGCAGGTCAGCTGACACATAAATGCGCAGGTCTGCTGACACATAAATGCACAGGTCTGCTGACACATAAATGCACAGGTCTGCTGACACATAAATGCACAGGTCTGCTGACACATAAATGCACAGGTCAGCTGACACATAAATGCACAGGTCAGCTGACACATAAATGCACAGGTCAGCTGACACATAAATGCGCAGGTCAGCTGACACATAAATGCACAGGTCTGCTGACACATAAATGCACAGGTCTGCTGACACATAAATGCACAGGTCTGCTAACACATGAATGCACAGGTCAGCTGACACATGAATGCACAGGTCAGCTGATACTCTGCCCCTGACCACTTGTTCAATTTATAGAGTGTCCAGAGTTTGTTCATGGATTAAATTGACATACAAAAACTATGAGAGGCGGAGAGTGTAAGGAGCAGCGGTCTGGCGACCGCTGCTTCTTACCTTGCGGAAAGCAGACTTGCATGTACTAGAGTAGACTGTCCCGCAAGGGCTCAAAAGCAGTTTAAAATGCTTACTATATTGAGCCTAGAATCTCAGTTTCATGGATAGTTCAAATTCCTATTATACAATAATCACCAAAACTACAATAACTTGCCTTGTCAGCTTCCCTTTAATAACATTACTGATTTTATAAATATCTAAAATAAAGAGAATTTATATTCTTCAAAATTTAAATAATCTTTCAAATACTAGAAATTAGTATTGCTGAAAGGTTTTTTTAATATGTTATTTAACTTAAGCCACAGACACATGATGGCAAAATATTTCTTTTGAAGAGTTCACTAAGGAGACATTTTAAATAAATATATTGAAAAAATTGAAAATTAATGCAAAAACAGGTTTAATCAATTTAAAAAGCAATTGAAATAGGTATTGCAATCATATGATTTGTATTTGCCTTTTCTTTATTGAAATTTACTTCAGGGAAATGCTAGAAGAAGCATACATGTAAGATTATGTAAATTTTATGAAAGGTACAATTTATCAGAAATATTAATCACAGCAGTTCTCCACTAGATAGAGTATAAAATAGATTTACGTTATTACAAAACTGCTACACTGCGAAAACTATTTTTAACACAGCATATATAGAGAGTAATTAAAGATAATTAATTTATATGCATTACTTGTTCATTGTCATCTGTTATATATATAGATTTAATTTATAAAGCTTCTTTTTTTATTATTTTTACACTTTTTCTTTAGCCAAAAAATATATATAATAGGGATGTCATTTATAATAATTATTCATAAGTATTTGTACATGAAAAAATGAATTTCAAATCAATGCAATTCATTATAAAAAAGTAAACAAATACATATATTAAATTTCAATACAATGTCAGCTAAATTTAAAGGGACAGTCAACACTAGAATTTTTGTTGTTTAAAAAGAAAGAGAATCCCTTTATTACCCATTCCCCAGTTTTGCATAACCAACACTGTTATAGAAATACACTTTTTTTTTTTACCTCTGTGATTATCTTGTATCTATGCATTTGCAAACTGCCAGCTTATTTCAGTTCTTTTGAAAGACTTGCATTTTAGCCAATCAGTGCTCACTCCAGGGTAACTTCACATGCATAAGCTCAATGTTATCTATATGAAACACATGAACTAATGCCCTCTAGTGTTTAAAATGCATGAAGATTAGAGGCAGTCTTCAAGGTCTAAGAAATTAGCATATGAACATCCTAGGTTTAGCTTTCAACTAAGAATACCAAGAGAACAAAGCAAAAGAGGTGATAAAAGTAAATTGAAAAGTTGTTTAAAATTACATGCCCTATGTAAATCATGTAAGTTTTCTTTTTACTTGACTGTCCCTTTAAGCGCATATATTTTTGATAATAAAACACTATGGGCTTGATAACAAGTGGAGCACTAATTTATTGTGCGTCCGCAAACGGGCACGCAATAAATAACCAGCCATTACAAGTGGCTCGTTATTGCTACCACAAGCTCACAGTAGCAATTAGCCCTCAAAAAATTAACCAGAGGTCAAACTTCTGGTTAATTTTTTAAATGTCCCCAATTGCCCACAAAATTAAGTGTATAGTGCAATTTCAATAATTTTATTTTAGCATTTTTAATTTTGTTTATTAAAACCTCATGAAGCAGTTTTGATGGGTTAAAGTTGACAGGTGTGGGGTGTTAGAAAAAAATGGCACTTAAAAGTGCCTTTACATTGTGGCCTATGTGGACTGAGTGTTATACACATATTAACTCATAAATATATATGTATATATTTATATATATTTAAATCTGCTGTCCATCGATGTGCTAATTCTCATGCCGTGTCTCACTGCATGAGAACGAGGCTCCCATTGGAGCCTATGAAAGCGTGCTCTATTGAGCGCAAAAGCTTGCATGCAATGTGAACGTGAGGTCACTTTCGCATAGCTGGCCACTTCAAATGCCAGTACACAATTGCGTGTGCTGATTTTATGAGTGGAGCGCAAATATTGGGCTCCACTCATTATCTGGCCCTATTTATACTATGAATGTTATCCATATTTTTTTTTTTGTTGGTACCACATGAAACCAAGCTTCTGTGTTAAAAATTGCACAGAAAATATTCTTTTGGACTAATCATTCATGAAAAAAAAATGTTTCATATCATAAATGGCCAGCCAGTCATGTGGTATTTGATAATACAATACATTTGTCTGTATTTTCCTATGGAAAATATTTTAAAGGGACACTGAACCCAAAATTTTTCTTTTGTAATTCAGAAAGAGCATGCAACTTTAAGCAACTTTTTAATTTACTCCTATTATCAAGTTTTCTTCGTTCTCTTGCTATCTTTATTTGAAAAAGAAGGAATCTAAGTTTTTTTGGGTTCAGTACTCTGGACAGCACTTTTTTATAGGTGGATGAATTTATCCACCAATCAGCAAGGACAACCCAGGTTGTTCACCAAAAATGGGCCGGCATTCTTGAATTTAAAATAAAGATACCAAGAGAATGAAGAAAATTTGATAATAGGAGTAAATTAGAAAGTTGCTTCAAATGTTATGCTCAATCTGAATCACAAAATATTTTTTTTGGGTACAGTGTCCCTTTAAGGGGAGCAGAGAACAGCTATACAGCAGCTTAAGCTGAAAAGTAGTGGATAGTGCTACTATTACAAGCCAGCAGCACAAAACATATATACAATACAGTATATATATATATATATATATATATATATATATATATATATATATATATATATATATATAAATATACACTGTATATATATATATATATATATATATATATATATATAATGATAAGGAATAAAGAATAGAACTATGAGTGTGCTGGTATAGGCATTACCATAAACAATAGCCAATAGCCAAAAATAAATATTTATTTGTAGGACCAGGAACGCTATTACAAAATACACTAATCAAATGTATATTAGTGTTCTATTAGTCCTTAAAACGCAGTGGGCGATTTAATTTATTGTTCAAAATCATTTAAAAGACACAAAAACCTATAAAGTAAGGAAATGGTATGTTCTAAAAAAAACATATGAAAAACAACAACTTGTTTAATATAGGTCATAATTTCATCCACCCTCTAACTCGTCAAAAGTATAAGGGAATGAAAATCGACCAAACCTATATAAAAAAGAGAATGAAACAAAAGTAGATAAAAAGTGAAAATTTCTATTATAAACAAAAACAAGGTGATCACTTAAAAAACAATATAAAAAAGAGAGTCTTAACTGTTTCCCAGGTTAAAAAAACGCTGAAGTCTGGAGTGTGGATCCGTTTAGCGTTTTTTCGTGGAACCGAAAGTGAAAACAAAAAAACGGAAGTGATGTCACTATCTAGCAATACCTTACGTGTTTTGTGGAATACTAGTCCACTTCATCAGAGGTTAATCCAGTTCTATCTCTGGCTCCTATTTATGATGAAAAACCGGAAGTGAGGCTAATTGAATCACACTAATTAGATATATATATTTTTAGATTGTTATTAATTCATTTCTTTGTTTTCCTTATTTAAAGGTTTTTAACACTAATTGGTATATTTGTTGCAGGTAAGGTGAAGTTCTAAATAGGCCTTAATAAATATATTAAAAAGTGCAAAAATTTATTTTAAATGAATTTAAAATGCCATTAGATTCATTAGTCAATAAATTAATCAATTCATAACATAATTATAGATATGGTAAAACCTTTTATTAAGGGATCAATTTAATTTTCATATTCAAATTGAAGAGTAATGTATGTTAATGAATACATATGCATATGAGTAGATATACTGTATAAATACAATAGTAGGACAAACCATATTGTACCCTTTAGTAACATGTGGAAAAAGAAGTAAAAGAGCTTGAATGTTATGATGCACAAAATAATAAAACAGAATTTATTTACATAAATATTTATATGTATATATATATTAGATATGCGCATTTGTGCACTTCAGGAGCTAACGAATGTGGAAGAAGGCAGCCGCATGCCCCATTCAACTCTTTTGGAGACTGATTTATTCTTGTGAAAGTGCTACAAACTGAGATCTAGATTTACACAGATCTCAGTGTGCTGCACTATAACAAGAATAAATCCAGCTCCAAAAGAGCCAAATGTGGCTTGCAGGTAGGGATGGGCGAATGTTTCTAAACATTCGAATTTTAAAACGAATTTTCCGATATTCGTTCGTTCGAACCGAATTTCGAATGTTTAGTTAACATTCTAACATTCGATTTTCGAATGTTCGTTTTCGAATTTTTCGCTTACATTCGAAAATATTCGTTCTTATTAATAGAATGTTTTATTTTCGATAATATTATATTCGAATTCGAAATCTATATTTCACTTTCGAATTCGATATATAATATTCGAATTCTATTCTATTCAAATTCGAATTTTATATTAGAATTCGAAAACTATATTTCACATTCGAATTCGAAATATAATATTCGAATTCGATTCTAATCGAATTCGATGAGATATATCATATTCTAATTCGAAATGTTATATTCGAATTCGATTGAATATATTATATACTATTTTTAATGAGATATTCGAATTCGATTTAAATTTCGAAATAGTATTTGCTTTTCTAATGTACTATTCAAATTCGAATTTGTTATAATAATGCTATTATATTATAAATATTCGAAATTTTCGAATTTGATTTTAATTTCGAAATTGTATTTCTTAACTAAAATTGTATTTTTAAATGTAATATTCGAATTCGAATTATTTAATATTCGAATTTAAATATTTAAATCAAGTTATTCCCTCCCATATGTAAATGTTATAAATAGATGTAGCTCTTAACATTTCATTTGAAAGGTTTAGTTTTGGAGAAGGACGTACTGGTTTTGTGGTCGTGTACTCGTGTTGGATTATTTGGATACCAATTTTTTTCTATATACTATTATCTATTTGCTCCTGTGGCATCTTTTTTTGGAATTTTGTGTGGACACATTACACAACTGTGGAGGGTGGACTGCACACCGTGAGAAGACGCATTTGTTATCTTCATCTTCAATCAATTTCATCAATATTTGTGGAGGTAATATGCGGTCTATTTATTTTTATAGGCAAAATACAGGCCATATTTTCATGCTGTCTTAACTAGAGCACTGGTGAAATAATCAGTACCTAAGGTGAGGGCCAATTTAGTTAACATGGTTACTGATTATTTTACCTGTGCTCCAGTTAAAGTGATATGAAACAGATTTTTTTTTTTTTTTCATGATTCAGATATTTCTTTCACTTTTACCAAGAGAATTGAGAAACATTGATAATAGGAGTAAAATTGAAAGTTGCTTAAAATTGCATGCTCTGCCTCTGTCTGAATCAGCAAACTTTAATTTTGACTAGACAATCCTTTTAAGACGTTATAAAGATAGCTTACTACTGGCCTAGGTTAACTTGAGGACTGTGGTTGAGAAGTACTGATGTTCATCATAGAGATGTTGTAATTGTTGTAATGTAGTGTTGTTTCTTTTTTACTGTGCTGCCTGCTAGTCCTGTGTTGTAGTAGTATGGAATTGGGCAAATTTGCAATTTGGCAGCCAGTGATGCTGACTAGGTTCTAATTTATATGTATTGTATATATACTCGATTTTATTTGAGATTTTTGAACTCTGATATGTATAATTATGTACTGTAATGTAAAAATCTTATTTTAATATTTTTTTTTTTTTTAATTGGATTTTTTCATTTTTTTTTAAAAATGGTATGCATTTTTTTGGCTTTGCATTTTGATGAGTTGATAATGCTGTAGTGCTATATTTACCTATGTAGATTGTATTGTATTGTATTTTTTTCTATTTGAAATTCAAAGTTTTAAACAACATTCCAATTTCCTTCTATTAGCTAATTTGCTTCATTCTTTAGATATCTTTTTTGAAGATATAGTAATGCACATGGGTGAACCAATCACACGAAGCATCTATGTGCAGCAACCAATCAGCAGCTACAGATGCTATCTAGATATACTTTTCAGCAAAGGATATCAAGAGAATGAAGCAAATTAGATCATAGAAGTAATTATAAAGTAGTTTAAAATCACATGCTCTTTCTGAATCATGAAAGAAAAAATGTGGGTTTCATGTCCCTTTAATAAAGTT
Source organism: Bombina bombina (assembly GCF_027579735.1). NCBI lineage: Eukaryota > Metazoa > Chordata > Amphibia > Anura > Bombinatoridae > Bombina > Bombina bombina. The sequence continues at coordinate 894,862,283 of NC_069499.1, forward strand.
ATGATGGTGTTATTTTCAAATGTTATATGTTTTATAGTTATAGAGTTCATTTCGAATTTAAGGCCAATATAGTAGTTATATCAAGTGATAGATGTGTTTAATTTTTTAAAATTCGAATTTCAGTTATTATTGTGTTAATTTCGAATTATTAACTATTAAAGATGTAAAATTCGATTTTTAATTCTAAATGAACTATCTTCTCTATTATTAATTACTAAAGGTGTTAAAATTCGAATTTAAAATCGAAATCAACACATATCACTTTATATGACTATATGAAGTGATAGAGGTCTTGATTTCGAATTAAAATTCGAATTTTAACACAACTATTAACTATATTAGATATGTTAATTTCGAATTTTACATATTTGTTATAGTTATTGTTTTATTTTCGATTTGTATGTATTATTGTATTATTTTCTAATTTAAAACTATAGCAAAGATGTAAAATTCGAAATTTTATTCGAAATTAACACATCTTATCTATTATAGCTACTAGTGCTGTTAAAATTCGATTTTTAATTCGAAACCAACAGGTGTTGATTTCGAATTAAAAATCGAATTTTAACACAACTATTAACTATAATAGATATGTTCATTTCGAATTCGAATTTTACATATTTGTTATAGTTATGTTTTATTATCGAATTGTATGTATTGTGTTAATTTCGAATTTAAAACAATAAGGATAGTGTAAAATTCGAATTCGAATTTTAATTCGAAATTAACACATCTTATCTATTATAGTTACTTGTGCTGTTAAAATTCGAATTTTAATTCGAAACCAACACCTCCATCACTTAATCTAACAATTAAATGATAGAGGTGTTGATTTCGAATTAAAATTCGAATTTTAACAAAACTATTAACTATAATACATATATTCATTTCGAATTCTAATTTTACATCTTTCTTATAGTTATTGTTTTAGTTTCGAATTGTATGTAACATTATGTTAATTTCGAATTTAAAACTATTGCAAAGATCTAAAATTCGAATTCGAATTTTATTTCGAAATTAGCACATCTTATCTATTATAGTTACATTTACTGTTAATATTCGAATTTTAATTCGAAATTAACACTTCCTTTACTTTCTATAACTATTAAATGATAGAAGTGTTGATTTCGAATTAAAATTCGAATTTTAACAGCACTATTAACTATAATAGATATGTTCATTTCGAATTCGAATTTTACATATTTGTTATAGTTATGTTTTATTATCGAATTGTATGTATTGTGTTAATTTCGAATTTAAAACAATAAGGATAGTGTAAAATTCGAATTCGAATTTTAATTCGAAATTAACACATCTTATCTATTATAGTTACTTGTGCTGTTAAAATTCGAATTTTAATTCGAAACCAACACCTCCATCACTTAATCTAACAATTAAATGATAGAGGTGTTGATTTCGAATTAAAATTCGAATTTTAACAAAACTATTAACTATAATACATATATTCATTTCGAATTCTAATTTTACATCTTTCTTATAGTTATTGTTTTAGTTTCGAATTGTATGTAACATTATGTTAATTTCGAATTTAAAACTATTGCAAAGATGTAAAATTCGAATTCGAATTTTATTTCGAAATTAGCACATCTTATCTATTATAGTTACATTTACTGTTAATATTCGAATTTTAATTCGAAATTAACACTTCCTTTACTTTCTATAACTATTAAATGATAGAACTGTTGATTTCGAATTAAAATTCGAATTTTAACAGCACTATTAACTATAATAGATATGTTCATTTCGAATTCGAATTTTACCTATTTATTATACTTATTGTTTTATTTTCGAATTGTATGTAACATTATGTTAATTTCGAATTTCAAACTATTGCAAAGTTGTAGAATTCGAATTTTAATTCGAAATTAGCACATCTTATCTATTATAGTTACAAGTACTGTAAATATTCGAATTTTAATTCGAAATCAACCCTTCCTTTACTTTCTATAACTATTAAATGATAGAAGTGTTGATTTCGAATTAAAAATCGAATTTTAACAGCACTATTAACTATAATAGATAAGTTCATTTCGAATTCGAATTTTACCTATTTATTATACTTATTGTTTTATTTTCGAATTGTATGTAACATTATGTTAATTTCGAATTTCAAAGTATTGCAAAGTTGTAAAATTCGAATTCGAATGTTAATTCGAAATTAGCACATCTTATCTATTATAGTTACAAGTACTGTTAATATTCGAATTTTAATTCGAAATCAACACTTCATTTACTTTCTATAACTATTAAATGATAGAAGTGTTGATTTCGAATTCGAATTTTATATATTTATTATACTTATTGTTTTATTTTCGAATTGTATGTAACATTATTTTAATTTCGAATTTAAAACTATCGCAAAGATGTAAAATTCGAATTTTAATTCTAAATTAGCATAACTTATCTATTATAGTTACAAGTAGTGTTAATATTCGAATTTTAATTCGAAACCAACACCTCCATCACATAGTATAACTATTAAATGATAGAGGTGTTGATTTCGAATTAAAATTCGAATTTTAACAACACTATTAACTATAATACATATGTTCATTTCGAATTCGAATTTTACATCTTTATTATAGTTATTGTTTTATTTTCGAATTGTATGTATCATTATGTTAATTGCGAATTTAAAACAATAGCAAAGATGTAAAATTCGAATTCGAATTTTAATTCTAAATTAGCACATCTTATCTATAATGGTTAATAGTGGTGTTAAAATTCGAATTTTATTTCGAAATTAACACATCTTAGCTATTATAGTTAATACTAGAAGTGTTAAAATTCGAATTTTAACACCATTCCATTACTAACTATAATACATAAGATGGTTTTATTTCTAATTAAAATTAGAATTCAAATTTTTTATCTTAGTTATCAAAGTCTTAGACTGTTCGTCTCCCATTTGGCTAAATGTTTGAAATGAGACCCCTCCACGCTTGTAATGTATTTATTAAAATTGCATAAGTACACGTACACACGCACATACAGTCATACACACACATTCTCATACACACACACAATCTCATACACACACTCTCATACACACACACTTTCAGACACACTCATACATACATACTCTCATACACACACACTCTTACACACACACACACTCTAATACACAAACACTGATACAACACACACACAGAATCTCATGCACACACATACTCTCGCACACACGCACTCATACACACACAATCCCATACACACACAATCCCATACACACATACTCTCATACACACACTCTCTCATACACACACAATCTCATACACAGACTCATACAACCACACACACACACTCATACACACACTCACTCACATACATACACACACACTCACGTATACTACACTACAAGTTTTACCAACTATATAGTTCTAATCTGCTTTGTCAATCAAGAACATTCAAAATCACATAGTCAGTAGACTATACAAAAATGTAATACATTTCTATTAACTTTGGTTTGCATACTAGACATATATGTAATGTTATATGTATTATATATATATGTATTATTTGGGTGTATATGTATGTTTTATCCTAAGTTAAATCATTGTTAATTATAGAGTGAGAAGATTTATACAGCAGCAGCAGTAGCAGCAAGAAATAACGACACAGACGTGCAATAGCATTTTGATACTCATCAAATTTTATTATTCAATAAAATTAAAGCAGTGTCTTCTTTAATTGGAATCTACCAAGATGCCAAAAAAAGTTGCAAGAAGAATGATTTCAGCTTCCAGCAGCAGCAGTCAACAGCAGCAAAAGCAAATGGAGACCAATAATGATGCAGTTGAAGTAGTTAAAGAAAACAAAGTGTCCGGAACCACACGCAGTGGTCGTCAAAGAATGGCAATTCATGCATTTTTGAAGAAAAAAAATCCCCCAATTGGATCTGAACATGCAGAGCAGCAGTGCTTGCAGGAAGCAGCATTAGAAAATTCCACTTCTATTAATGAATTACCCAGAGAACCAGCAGGTGATAATGGAGTTGATCTTGAAATAACTATGGAAACTTCCGGAAGGAATAGCAGCAGCAGTAGCAGCATCTCTGTAGAAAATGAAAATAATTCTGAATTTGAATTTGAAGATTTTATATCTGAAGGATCTGTGTATACTCCAAATCTCGATTGTGATTCTGATGATTCAGATTGTAGTATCATTGAGGAACCAAATCCACCTTGCACCATCACTTCTACGTATCCACTGTTCCAAAAGCATCTCAAACGTGCTATTCCATCCAAAGAGTCACCAATGTTGCAGTCACAGTCAGATAGAATTCATTCTAATGCTGCCAACGGGGCCAAACAAAGAAAAATTCCCACAATTGAACCACTAGATGCTACACCACCACAAGTTGCAACTTGTGAAATAAGAGCAGCTGGCGCTGCTGTAATGGAAATTCCATCATCATCATCCATTATGACTCCCAGGTCACGTAGTAGTGCAGTAGGTGGTAGTGTAGTTTGGAATTTTTATTCTGTCGATAAACTAGATCAAAGTAAAGCAACATGTAAAATATGTAATAAAAAAATAAGTCGAGGAAAAGCAGGAAGTAATTTGGGAACCACTTCCTTGCGGTCTCATATGAATAGTAGACATAAAGTGATATGGGACAGATATTTAAATAAAAATCTTGCTTTATCCACAGAAAGAAATACTAATGTTATGCTACCACCTACTGCCAATGATGATGGCTTTAATAACACCAGTAGAAGTTCATGCAGCAGCAGCAATCAACTTTTATCAAATTTATTGCCAAGTTCTGGGAGTACAGCAGTGTCTAAGCGACAGAGTACTTTACAAGTTGCTTTTGAGAGTGGTCAAAAATATCCCCCAAACCATGAACGTGTTCGCCAAATTAATTTTAAAGTTGCAAAAATGCTTGCAATCGATATGCTTCCTTTTAAATTTGTTGAAGGTCAAGGCTTTCGGGAATTAATGCAATCAGTGGTTCCTCGTTGGCAAATCCCGAGTCGTCATTATTTTTCACGAAAAGGTGTTCCAGAAATTCATAAAATTGTTTTACAAAATGTTGGCAAACAATTAGAAATGTCAGAGTGTAACAAAGTTCATATTACAACTGACATGTGGACAAGTCCACAGGGTGCAGACTATATGACTGTGACTGCACATTGGGTATCATTTGCCGTAAGTAATGACTCTAATGAGTATGTTTCCTCAAGGCCAATGCGACGCATATCTTATCGTAAGCATGCAACACTGTGCATGAATAGTTTTGAACGAAAGAATCACAATGCAGCTAATATTCTTGATAAGCTGAATGAAGTAATAAATGATTGGTTTTTGCCACGCAGCCTCACGGTTGGTTTTGTGTCTTCAGACAATGGCTCTAACATTGTTTGTGCACTCAAGAATGGACAAATGATACACGTGCCTTGTTTTGCACATATATTAAATTTGGTTGTTAACAAATTTCTTTCAGATTCAACACATATTCATGACATGTTGAATGCTTCACGAAAGATATGCTCGCATTTCCACCGTTCCTACCATGCCCAAAATTCGTTACTAACATTACAAGAAAACAATAATTTGCCACGCCATCAACTCATAATTGATGTTTCTACGCGATGGAATAGCACGTTTGACATGCTTCAACGCCTTTATGAACAACGAAAGGCAATAATTGAATACCTTATGACTTTAAGAAAAACATTAGATGGAGTCCATTTGACTTCGGCACAGTGGCATCTTATGAGTGATGTGTGCAAGGTTCTTCAGCCGTTTAAAGAGGCAACATTAATGGTAAGTGAACAAGATGCAAGCCTTAGTCAGGTCCTTCCATTAATTTCGCTTCTTGAAACTAGACTGAGTTCCTTGCATCAAGTGCAAGATAACTGTTTATCTGATTCTGCTGAAGATGAGAATGATATAGAGTTGTTTGATCTTGCTCAGCTTGGAAGAAAATTAATTTTGTGTTTGTTGAAAGATCCAAGGATCATCTCCATCAAAAAAAGAGATGAGTACCTTCTTGCTACTCTGTTGGACCCACGTTTTAAAGGTCAGATGTATAATTTTGTTGATGGAAAAGAACATACGGTTGAGAGATGCAAGGGAGTACTCATCTACAAAGTAAAGCAAGAAATTGAAATTAATCGGCGAGCAAACTCAAACAACTCTACAAATCAGTCTAGCAACAGTTGCACTGGTAGTGGTCGGACTTCTTTCCCAGATTGTAACAGTTCTGAGTCTGACTCAATATCTGACAATTCAGTGTGCGGCGGTAATTCCACTAACTCATTGTGGGGTCTTTTTGGCAAATATGGCATTATGGCTACAGGTCAAGATGCAAGATTACATGAAGACAATCAGTGTTCTGCAGTGCAAATGGTAACTGCATATATGTTGGATAACACTTTTATAGAGCCTCGTTCTGACCCATTGAGTTACTGGAAATCAAAAAAAATATTATGGCCTGAATTGTCACATATTGCCTTTCAATATTTAAGTTGTCCCCCAACGAGTGTTCAGTCAGAGCGTGTGTTTAGTGCTGCTGGTAGTGTTGTGACTGATCATCGAAATAGACTATCTAGTGTAAATGTTGACCGTTTAACATTTCTCAAAATGAATCAACACTGGATACCAGAACAACATCAGTTGGAGGCTATCAGACAAAACACTACCGGCAGCAGTGATACAGACGACGATGATCCCTCAGAACAAAGACCAATTGTGGATACAAATATGTAAACCTCCCCCAAAAATTTTTTTTAAAAGGATATAAAATATAAAAATTATTTTTTTAAAAATAAAAGTATAAAAGATCATTTTTATTTTTTATGTCCTTTTACTGCTTCTTCGGCTGTCCTACCGCTACCTACTGCTACTGCTGCTGGATTTCGAATCAGATAAACAGTGTCTTGTACTACTAGAATTTAATGTTATATGATATTTAGCATTCATAATCTACAGTTGATGTTGCTAGTGCTGCTGCTATTTCTGCAAATTATAGTATTTCTTTTTTAAAAAAAAGAACATGAAAAATCTACCATCATCACCTTGCGAATATTTTAAAAAAATGGCGCAAAACAAAGGGTTTCTTTAAAGAAGAGGACTTCTCCTGCTGAATGCTCCACAAGCTCTCTAAGGTAGGAATGTGGTTATAAATCTAATTTAACTTTTAAAAAAATTTTTGTCTACTGTTTTATTTACTTAAATAACCTGTTTTATTTTTTGATATTATACAGGATCCTTTCAGAATTCTAATGCCGGGCCTGGCCCTTATTTGACTGTGTATTTAATAACTGCTGTTGCTGTTGAGAGTTGGTACAATTTTCTCAAAGGAATTTTCCATCTCTGAAAGGTATATAGTTATTAGTATTGCATACCCCTTTAATTCATTGACTTTCTTTTACTAAGTTTTTTATGTTATTTTTGTGTATTGTTAACTTAATTATTCTGTTTTTCTTTTTTATACAGGATCCATTCAGAATTCTAAAGCCGTCTCTTATTTGACTGTGTATTTAATAAATGCAGTTGCTGCTGTTGCGAGTTGGTACAATTTTCTAAAAGGCATTCTCCATCTCTGAAAGGTATATAGTTATTATTATTGCATACCCCTTTAATACATTGGCTTTCTTTTACATAGGTTTGCATGTGTTATTTTTGTCTACTGTTTACTTAATGAAACTCTGTGTTTTTCTTTATTATACAGGATCCTTTCAGAATTCTAAAGCCGACCCTTATTTGACTGTGTATTTAATAATTGCTGCTTTTCCTGCTGCTGAGAGTTGGTACAATTTTATAAAAGGCATTTTCCATCTCTGAAAGGTAATAATTTAGTTATTAGTATTGCACACCCCTTTAATGAATTGTCTTTCTTATACCTAGGTTTGCATGTGTTATTTTTGTCTACTGTTTACTTAATGAAACTCTGTGTTTTTCTTTATTATACAGGATCCTTTCAGAATTCTAAAGCCGACCCTTATTTGACTGTGTATTTAATAATTGCTGCTTTTCCTGCTGCTGAGAGTTGGTACAATTTTATAAAAGGCATTTTCCATCTCTGAAAGGTAATAATTTAGTTATTAGTATTGCACACCCCTTTAATGAATTGTCTTTCTTATACCTAGGTTTGCATGTGTTATTTTTGTCTACTGTTTACTTAATGAAACTCTGTGTTTTTCTTTATTATACAGGATCCTTTCAGAATTCTAAAGCCGACCCTTATTTGACTGTGTATTTAATAATTGCTGCTTTTCCTGCTGCTGAGAGTTGGTACAATTTTATAAAAGGCATTTTCCATCTCTGAAAGGTAATAATTTAGTTATTAGTATTGCACACCCCTTTAATGAATTGTCTTTCTTTTACCTAGGTTTGCATGTGTTATTTTTGTCTACTGTTTACTTAATGAAACTCTGTGTTTTTCTTTATTATACAGGATCCTTTCAGAATTCTAAAGCCGACACTAATTTGACTGTGTATTTAATAATTGCTGCTTTTCCTGCTGCTGAGAGTTGGTACTATTTTATAAAAGGCATTTTCCATCTCTGAAAGGTAATAATTTAGTTATTAGTATTGTACACCCCTTTAATGAATTGTCTTTCTTTTACCTAGGTTTGCATGTGTTATTTTTGTCTACTGTTTACTTAATGAAACTCTGTGTTTTTCTTTATTATACAGGATCCTTTCAGAATTCTAAAGCCGACCCTTATTTGACTGTGTATTTAATAATTGCTGCTTTTCCTGCTGCTGAGAGTTGGTACAATTTTATAAAAGGCATTTTCCATCTCTGAAAGGTAATAATTTAGTTATTAGTATTGCACACCCCTTTAATGAATTGTCTTTCTTTTACCTAGGTTTGCATGTGTTATTTTTGTCTACTGTTTACTTAATGAAACTCTGTGTTTTTCTTTATTATACAGGATCCTTTCAGAATTCTAAAGCCGACACTAATTTGACTGTGTATTTAATAATTGCTGCTTTTCCTGCTGCTGAGAGTTGGTACTATTTTATAAAAGGCATTTTCCATCTCTGAAAGGTAATAATTTAGTTATTAGTATTGTACACCCCTTTAATGAATTGTCTTTCTTTTACCTAGGTTTGCATGTGTTATTTTTGTCTACTGTTTACTTAATGAAACTCTGTGTTTTTCTTTATTATACAGGATCCTTTCAGAATTCTAAAGCCGACCCTTATTTGACTGTGTATTTAATAATTGCTGCTTTTCCTGCTGCTGAGAGTTGGTACAATTTTATAAAAGGCATTTTCCATCTCTGAAAGGTAATAATTTAGTTATTAGTATTGCACACCCCTTTAATGAATTGTCTTTCTTTTACCTAGGTTTGCATGTGTTATTTTTGTCTACTGTTTACTTAATGAAACTCTGTGTTTTTCTTTATTATACAGGATCCTTTCAGAATTCTAAAGCCGACACTAATTTGACTGTGTATTTAATAATTGCTGCTTTTCCTGCTGCTGAGAGTTGGTACTATTTTATAAAAGGCATTTTCCATCTCTGAAAGGTAATAATTTAGTTATTAGTATTGTACACCCCTTTAATGAATTGTCTTTCTTTTACCTAGGTTTGCATGTGTTATTTTTGTCTACTGTTTACTTAATGAAACTCTGTGTTTTTCTTTATTATACAGGATCCTTTCAGAATTCTAAAGCCGACCCTTATTTGACTGTGTATTTAATAATTGCTGCTTTTCCTGCTGCTGAGAGTTGGTACAATTTTATAAAAGGCATTTTCCATCTCTGAAAGGTAATAATTTAGTTATTAGTATTGCACACCCCTTTAATGAATTGTCTTTCTTATACCTAGGTTTGCATGTGTTATTTTTGTCTACTGTTTACTTAATGAAACTCTGTGTTTTTCTTTATTATACAGGATCCTTTCAGAATTCTAAAGCCGACCCTTATTTGACTGTGTATTTAATAATTGCTGCTTTTCCTGCTGCTGAGAGTTGGTACAATTTTATAAAAGGCATTTTCCATCTCTGAAAGGTAATAATTTAGTTATTAGTATTGCACACCCCTTTAATGAATTGTCTTTCTTATACCTAGGTTTGCATGTGTTATTTTTGTCTACTGTTTACTTAATGAAACTCTGTGTTTTTCTTTATTATACAGGATCCTTTCAGAATTCTAAAGCCGACCCTTATTTGACTGTGTATTTAATAATTGCTGCTTTTCCTGCTGCTGAGAGTTGGTACAATTTTATAAAAGGCATTTTCCATCTCTGAAAGGTAATAATTTAGTTATTAGTATTGCACACCCCTTTAATGAATTGTCTTTCTTATACCTAGGTTTGCATGTGTTATTTTTGTCTACTGTTTACTTAATGAAACTCTGTGTTTTTCTTTATTATACAGGATCCTTTCAGAATTCTAAAGCCGACCCTTATTTGACTGTGTATTTAATAATTGCTGCTTTTCCTGCTGCTGAGAGTTGGTACTATTTTATAAAAGGCTTTTTCCATCTCTAAAAGGTAATAATATTTTTATTAGTATTGGACACCACCTTTAATGAATTGTCTTTCTTTTACCTAGGTTTGCATGTGTTATTTTTGTCTACTGTTTACTTAATGAAACTCTGTGTTTTTCTTTATTATACAGGATCCTTTCGGAATACTAAAGCCGGCCCACATTTGACTGTTTTTTTTAATAATAACTGCTGCTGCTGCTGAGTGTTGGTACAATTTTCTCAAAGACATTTTCCATCTCTGAAAGGTAATAATAATATAGTTATTAGTATTGCACACCCTTTTAATGCATTGGCTTTCTTTGACCTAGGTTTGCATGTGTTTTTTTTTGTGTACTGTTTACTTAATGACACTCTGTGTTTTTCTTTATTATACAGGATCCTTTCAGAATTCTAAATCCGGCCCTTATTTGACTGTGTATTTAATAATTGCTGCTTTTGCTGCTGCTGAGAGTTGGTACAATTTTATAAAAGGCATTTTCCATCACTGAAAGGTAATAATATAGTTATTAGTATTGTACACCCCTTAAATGCAGTTGCTTTGTTTTAGATAGGTTTGCATGTGTTATTTGTACTGTTTACTTAATGAATCTCTGTTTTTCTTTATTATACAGGTTCCTTTCTGATTTATAAGTCTGTGCTTTGTTTGTCTGTGTATTTAAAAAATTGAGGAGCACTGACTACAAGTGCTTCGTTTCTGTACTGCTGGAGTTTTCGTTTCTGTACTGCTGGAGTTGTGCTGAGAACAGGATCCTTTCTGATTTCTAAGTCTGGCCTTTGTTTGTCTGTGTATTTACAAAATTAAGGAGCACCAACTAGTCTACAAATGCTTCATTTCTGTACTGCTGGAGTTGTGCTAGAAACGGGAAGATACTTTCAGATTTGCTAAATCTGGCCTTTGTTTGACTGTTTATTTACAAAATTAAGAGCAACAATTACAAATGCTTTGTTTATGGACTACAAATTAATCTACAGACTGCTGATGGAACTGAGCTGAAAACAAATCAGTTTCTGTATTTTTCGAAAAATGCTGCTTACTGCTGCTGCTGACAATATTCTTCCATCTCTATATAAAAATAATTATTCATGCCAATTATTGGTGTTGTGGGGAGGATTGTGGAGAATTTTTTCAAGTGTTTATTGATTATTAAAAATAAAATAATATATAAATACTAAGAACAGTTGTATATCTTTATTTTCTCTATTATTTCAGTTATGATAACTATGAGGGTCATATAAATAAATCAAATAGCTAACACAAATAAAAACACTTATTTTATTCGAAAAAATAAGACAATAAAGAATACACTTTTTTGATGAAACAACTTTATTGTTGAAAAAAAAATTAAGATGTATATTATTATTGCTATTAAAGTATAGTTCAAAATTTATAATTCACAACTCGAAATTTGATAGTGTTAAAGGGACACTGAACACAAATTTTTTCTTTCGTGATTCAATTTCTGATTTGTCTTTGTTCTCTTGCTATCTTTTTTTGGAAAATAAAGTATCTAAACTTTTTTTTGGTTCATACCTGTGGACAGCACTTTTCAATTGGTGGATGAATTTGTCCACCAATCGGCAAGAACAACCCAGGTTGTTCACCAAAAATTAGCCGGCATCTAAACTTACATTGTTGTAATTTAAAATAAACATACCAAGAAAATGAAGAACATTTGATAATAGAAGTAAATTAGAAAGTAGCTTAAAATTATATGCTCTATCTGAATCACAAAAGAAAAAAATTTGGTTCAGTGTCCCTTTAAGGTAATTGTATTTATTCATGGGCAACAGTGTTCTTCTAACACCAACATGCAATGTGCATTGGCGTATTTAGATTTTGTGCAGCCCTAGGCACTCAAAATTCTGCTGAGCCCCCCCAAGGTCTTAGGCATTTTTTGGATTTTTTTTTTTAATTTGGAATAGTATTTCCAAAGTAAACGTCCACCAGAGCTTGCAAAACACTTGCACAGAGAGTGACCTACATAATCACAGACACATACAAAGTTATGCACATAGACACTGTCACACATGCGCACGTGCACACACACACACATATATATAAATATATACACTCACACATACAAATACACAACTATTACTACAATATATGTAGAAAAACTCAGATTCAATAGTTTGCAAGCACAATGCTGAGTGTTGTAAATGCAAGAAAACTAAATGTAATAGCTATTCGAATAAAAGAAAGGTTCAGAGTTACCTCTCTTATTATACTCCCTTGATTTTAAGTTTCGTAAACTAAGTCTCTCATTAGATACCTGTATAATACTTCTAAAATAACTCTATGAAATATAGCCACAACAAATCTACTGCACCGCTCACATATATGCTGCCCTAGGCAAGGGCCTTGTTTGCCAAGGCCAAAATATACACCCCTGCCTCCATAGTAACCTACCTAATCAACTACAGTAATTTAATAGAGGGGGGTTATGAATGAAATAAGACTGTTTCGCCCTATCTTGGGGCTCGTCAGTATGGCGTAGGTTAATTATTTCACTCAATGTGTAATTTGAGTGATTAACATCACCAGCCATAGACAGCCTGTTTGGCCCATATGAGCCTCCTCCAATTAAATATTACTAAGTATCAATGTTTAAAATGTAAAAAAAAAATATTTATGATAAATACTTGTGAAATATAAAAAGGACATTACAAAAGAAAGGTTTCATGTCCCTTTAAATGGTTGGTTATAGAGGAAGGTTAGTATAGTAACCCGATTAAAAAATACCACCTATGGTAGATTATTTCACATGTGATCCTCTATCAATGATCATCATATCATAAGATTCTGAAGTTTTAAGGAATAAATGAGGAATTGAGTATTTTAATTTTAAATATAGATATAAAATCTCAAAAAGATGAAATGCTTGAGTTGAGTTGAACATCAACCATACAAAAAATAAAATTTTGGAAAATGAATGAGGCACAAAGATTGCGAAACGGGCTGCCTATGGTTGATGTATTTTTATATCTCAACACATTTCACCTTTTTTAATATTATAATAGACTAAAAAACATTACTTTCGGATCTTTTTTTTTTTTTCTTTTTCAAAGTTAGAAAATGTATTTTTTTTGTGGTCACTAATTTCTATACAAGGTATAGATTTTCTTAATCTTACAATAAAATTTAGTTTGACACAAGAGCTGTGGGTGAGACAGAGACTAAAGTCAAGCGTGACTGATTTGATTATCTTCAATGAACAAAAATTTGTCAATACAATTATCAATAGTTGTTTTATTTTACTTTAGAGATAATATGTCTAAATATTTCTTGTCTACAAGAAAAAAAAGGAACCAACTTGTAACTGCTTCATCTCTGTGCTGTGTGACTGTCTGAGAATGAACAATTTTGAACATTTATTAAATATTTCACTCAGTAAATGTGTATTTGTGCACTGCAGTGTTTATTCACTGGTTTTGTGTAATATTTCTTTTTTTGATTAGCTCATCTTTTTATATATTCTGTTAATCTTAAAGATGATCAATAACTAAGTCAATTAGCAAGACTCAGGCTGAGTATTTGTGATGTGCACTGCACATTTAGATGCAATCTTCAATGTTAAAATTGAACTTGCACAATCCTTAAAACAATTAATTAATTTATTATTAGCTGTTTTTAAATAGCATGTGATGTCCCTTTAAGAGGTCCGCTATTACAGACCATAATCAATTGCAAAGTATTCTTCTCAGATTCCTAAAAAGGATAACTGGAAGGAAGCAAATTTACAGGGGAATTAAAAATCCATTCCATTCTCGGCATGTTTCAAAAGTAAACTACCATGGTGGCATGGATGGCACAATACCATGTGCATTTTAAGAGAGAGGCTTTTAAAAAGGTGTGTCAAGCATTAAAAAGATAATGTCAAAATTAAACTTCAAATTGTTGATTAGATAAAGATTTGAAAATTTTTCAACATTAATTTCTTTTTAAATATACAATTGTACACCTTTTGTTTTAAATTATTGGGGGTGAAATGTTTGGCCTAAATCATGCCATCCTTGGTGTTAGAAAAACTTCCAAGTTAGCAAGGTGATCATGTGATTCATTTTAAATTAATAATGTACCTAGTACTTACCGTACCAAACCACAAAAAAAAGATATAAAAGCCTTCAATTTCATATGCATAATGAGTGACGCCCAACTACAGAGCGCAGCAATTTTCAATAAGTTTCCGATTAAATTCGATTTAGGAAATGTACAACAAATATCGCTTGATAATCTATGTTGAAAACAAGATACCTAGGTAGAGGCAAGGCATTCTGGGCCCCTAAATGGCAGGAAATAGTGCAGACTGCTGACATCCAGTGCTGTTTCAATTCATTCTTGCAAGACTGCTGCCATTTAGTGATCAAGAGACGTGCACACTCCTGAGCTTTTATTCCTACTTAATTTCAACAAAGATACCCAGAGAAAACAATGTCAGTACAGTAGAAGTAACTAGAGAACTTAAAACTTTTGCTCTGTCTGAACAGTGACAAATTTAGGGTTAAATAATAAATATACCATTCCCTGCAAAGAAATTGTCAAGGCAAACTGCTTTAACTAACACATAAAAGGGATTGTTTTTGATTTATTTGTTTTTGTTTAGTTTTTTTGTGTATGTCTGTGTATGAGACAGAGTGTGTGCGTGTAAAGTAGAGAAAAGACAACAGAGTTTAGAATAAGAGATATAATTAAACACATAAAAATTCATGAGGACAATGTGAGACGCCCTTTAATGAGTGCAGCAATTTAAAATAGGTTTCCCATTTAATGTACTTTTATTTAGGAAATGTACATAAAATATCGCTTGATAATCTTTTGCTGAAAAGTAAAACTAGATACCTAGGTAGCAGGGACGTGCAGTCAGGGGCACTGGCCATATGCGGTCAAAACTGAATGAATACAAACAATTAATATTTCTAAATAACAAATACATATATTTTATTCACATGTTAAGTTATGGAGAGAGGCAGTGAGTGAGCACTACAGGTCTGCTTAGATCCATTGCTCACCATGACTAGTATTTCCTATGAGCCGCGACCCGCGAGCACCAGCGTCCAGCACCACCCACAGAGTTGTTGCAGCTCAAAGCAGACAAGAATAAACCCAATCTGAGGCAGCTCCCATAGTGTGTATAAAATATGTGTCAGAGTGTGTTGGTAGTGTACGTGTGTGTGTATATATATATATATTGAAAGTAATGCATTCATTTTGCAAACTGCAAGTCACATAAAATTAATATGATAAGTGATAGAATAAATTAAAAGTAGCGCTACAATAGCTTTAAGTATTAAAAACTATGGGTAAAAGTAATAACAAAATTTGATGATAATAAGTAATAATTATAAAATTCTTACACAATCAATATAAAGTAATGTGTGATGATAATATACAAATAAACCACAATAGGAGAATTAGCTATAAAAACATAGATTGATTTAATATAAAAAGATGATAAACGAATAACACTTGATAAAAGGAAGCAGAAAAAAAATTAAGCATATAAAAAATATTTTTGGTAGATTTAGCTTTTTTAATAATGCATGGACAAACAAAATAAAATAAGACAATCAAATGAAAGAATGTCTACATCAAACCAACTTAATGAATTTGGTTGCAAAATTCATATATAAAAGAGAGAGAGCCCAGAATTTAAAAAGTCTTGATCGACATAAAATGATTCCTTTCTTAAAATAATTAATCCAATGGATCATTATAGAGAATTACCTTTTTTTAAAAAAAAAAAAGCATGTCAAATAGGTAGGCGTTTTGGTATCTTTAGCTGTACCTATAGTTAAAGCTAATAGTCTTTTAGCGTCCCAAAAATGTAGTTTCAATTTATCACTTAAAAGTTGTTTTGTATCTTAGCTGTACCTATAGTTAAAGGTAATAGTCTTTTTGCGGTCACAATTTGTAGTTTCAATTTATTTCTTAAAAGTTATGATTAGTAGTTCAGTAAAAATAGTAGTGGACAGCCACTATCAAAACTTTCAGAGTCCCGCTGTGAAATGTTAGGAGCACAGTTTAGTACACACAGATCTTACTTGTCAGATTCATACATTAGGTGGATATATACCTGGCCTGCTGTGCAGGTAATCTCACCCTTTAGAGTCCACAATATGATATCTTGCAGGCTTATGATGTCGGTGCTCGGTAATGATTGTAGATGATTGTTGGACCCAGTTTTTTTCAGACTTGCGCAAGTCACCGTGGTAAACCGGTGTTTCTTTATACCTTAGGTGGATATATACGTGGCCTGCTGTGCAGGTAATCTCACCCTTTAGAGTCCACAATATGATATCTTGCAGGCTTATGATGTCGGTGCTCGGTAATGATTGTAGATGATTGTTTGTCCCAGTTCTTTTCAGACTTGCGCAAGTCACCGTGGTAAACCGGTGTTTCTTTTCTCAGTGATTTTCCTGCTCTTATTACTTAAATGTACGCAGGAAGCAGTAGACAGCTTGCAAACTTCCCAGTTTGGTTAGGGATCTTTATTTGATATAAGGAAACAAATCCTGGGTACAGCTTTTAAAAATACACAGCTTTCTAAGCGTTTCACCCGATTTCAGGTCTTTTAAAAAAAAAAAATTGGATAAGTAAATTTTCTATACTGATCCATTGGATTATTTTTTTTCAGAAAGGATTCATTTTATGTCAATTAAGAATATTTATATTATGTGCTCTCTCTCTTTTATATATGAATTGTTCAGTTCAACAAAATTCATTAAGATGGTTTGATGTATTGTATACATTGTTTATTTTGATTGTCCATGCATTATTGAAAAAGCAAAATCTACAGAAAATGTTTTCTATATGCTTAAATTTCTTGCTGCTTCCTGTTATCAAGTGTTATTCGTTTATCATCTTATTATATTAAATCAATCTATGTTTTTGTTGCTATTTCTCCTATTGTGGTTTATTTGTATATTATCATCACACATTACTTTATATTGAGTGTGTAAGAATTTTATACTTATCACTTCTTATCATCAAATCTTTTAATTATTTTTAACCATAGTTTTTAATACTTAAAGCTATTGTAGTGCCACTTTTAATTTATTCTATCACTTATCACATTTTTTATAAGCAGGAGGAGGTTATCATAAAAGAGGCCTAAGTATTTGAAGTCCAGCGCTGAAAACTTAACACACATAGAATTAATATCAAACAGCTGAAGCTGACAACTGACAATTATCCATGTAACAACAACCAGTTTCATCATTGATAACATAACAGTGCAAGGAGTTGTATTGTAACTTTATAACATATCCATGAAAGCAGAAATGTATACACCATTACAAGCACAAAACCATTACTTTAATATTTCATAACAGCTTATTATTTACTGCATGCATAACCATTATTCTTGGTTTTTCAAAAGATACTTCAGAACAACAATATGAAAAGAAAGTTAATATCAATAATTGTGCCTTATACATAACATTTGAAGCCATATTAATGAAGAGTCCATGTCCATATAATGCTAATTGTCTATCACAGCAAATACCCTGGGGGGACCGTTAAGCTCCGACTCCGAGTCCGTCTAGCAAATCGAATCACTCGATTGGTATTGTGAGATAACTATTGGAATTTGTAAATTTCTCCTATATATGTGGTTAAAAAGGAATGAAGGGGCGCACTAGACGAGAGTCAAACAGCTCACAACAAATACCGAGGGGGACCGGTGAGCTCTGAGTCGCTCCAGTATATCGAATCACACGATTGGTATTGTGACGTGAGATGGAATTTGCAAATTTCTCCTATATCTGTGGTTAAAACAGAATGAAGGGGCGCCCTAGATGAGAGTCAAACAACTCACAGCAAATGCTGAGGTGGACTGGTAAGCTCCGAGTTGCTCCAGCATATCGAATCACGCGATTGGTATTGTGACGTGAGATAACTTATGGAATTTACAAATTACTCCTATATCTGTGGTTTGCTTAGGAGCATAAATTTTTGACAAAGTTATGGCTTTAATGTTATTTATAAGGTATCATTATTGATATGAACTATCTTTCCATATTGTTGTGCTGAAGTATATTTGAAAAAAAACAGAATAATGGTTAATGCATGCAGTAAATAATAAGCTGTTATGAAATATTAAAGTAATGGTTTTTTGCTTGTAATGGTGTTTAAATTTCTGCTTTCAATGATATTTTATAAAAATACAACTCTGTACACCCTTAAGGAATGATGAAACTACTTGTTACTTGTTATATGAATAACATCACTTGTCCACTTAAGCTATTTGCTATTTTAACTCTATATTACAATTATAGTGTATATTTGCTATTTTAACTCTATATTACAATTATAGTGTATATTAGTGTATGAGTGAGTGTGTATGTTTGGACATATCATAAATGTTGATGATGAGATAGTTACAAAATAAAAGTTTGATTGTATACAGGCCTGTGAAAATAGTTTACTTACAATGCAAACAAAAAATTAAAACAATATCTAGGATAAAAATGAATGTCATCCAGCCTTGTACACATATTAACTGCCAGGCTGTATACCAGCACAGCCCATACTCTAGCTGTAAGTGCTCATACGCCTCAAACCCATATCACTTGCCTCTGTGTACCATTTGTGTTGATAGGTATAAATATTGGTACTACATTTGCATATATTTAACAACTATTTAATTATTTTCTTACCTGTATGCAATTGCGTGTGTTGTAAAGAATGCTAATTGTCATGTAATTTAATCGTAACTTTAAAGGGACAGTAAAATACAAAAGAAAATTTACATGATTGAAATAGGGCATGTAAATTTTAAACAACTTACAAATTTAGTTTTTTTAAAAAATTTGATTTGTTCTCTTGGTATACTTGAAAGCTAAACCTAGGAGGTTCATAATCATATACAGCAATTACTAATTTCTTAGCCCTTGAAGACAGCCTCGAATCTGAATGCATTTTGACCGTTTTTCAACACTAGAGGGCATTAGTTCATGTATTTCGTAAAGATAACATTGAGCTCACGCATGTGAATTTACCTAGGAGTGAGCACTGAATGGCTAAAATGTTAGTCGATCAAAGTGACTGAAATAACAGGGAAGTTTGCATAGGCTTACATACAAGGTAATTACAGAGCTAATACGTCTATTATTATTATAGCTGTTTTGGTTTATACAAAACTGACGAATGGGTAATAATAAAGCAAAGGGATTATCTATATTTTTAAACAACAAAAAATCTGGTGTTGACTGTCCCTTTAAGCTAACTCTATTGGGTTTTATATATGTGTCTTGTGCGTTGTATAGCCCTTGGCAGTGCCCTACAACAACCACCAGGCTCTGACCTCAGTCACCGTCTACTGCACGTCACTGCTAGGTAGAGGCAAGGCATTCTGGAACCCTAAATGGCAGTAGATAATGAAGACATCTAGTGCTCTTTCAAATCATTCATGCAAAACTGCTGGCATTTAGTGTTGATCAAGAGACGTGCACAGTCCTGAAATTTGCTACCTGCTTATTTTCTTAAAAAATACCCAGAGAAGACAATACATGTTGTCACTTGTCAGTACAGTAGAAGTGAATTGGGAACTTAACCATATGCTCTTTCACAGGCTAATTTCTTAGACCTTGAGAGCCGCCTCTATTCTGAATGCATTTTTATATTTTTTCACCAATATAGGGTGTTAGTTCATGTGTGTCAAATAGATAACACTGTGCTCAGACACTTTAAGTTAGCTATGAGCCAGCACTGATTGGATGAAATGCAAGTCTATCAAAATAACTGAGATAAGGGGGCAGTCTGCAGAGCCTTAAATTAAAGGAAATCACAGAGGTTAAAAGTGTATTAATATAACCGCAATGGTTATGCAAAACTAGGGAATGTGTAATAATAAAGGGATTATCTATCTTTTTATACAACAAACATTCTGGTTTTGAATGTGCCTTTAACAAAAAAAAAGGATTTGATTTTTTATTATATTTTTGTTGAAGGTTTTTTTTCATTAGAAAGAGTAGAGGAGAATAGAGAGTTTAGAATAAGAAAGAGATACAAACCGAAAATGTAATGTGGACAATGAAAGACGCCCCCTACATAGCGCAGCAATTTTAAAGGGACAGTCTAGTACAAAATAAACTTGCATGATTCAGATAGGGCATGTCACTTGAAACAATTTTCATATCTACTTTTATCACCAATTTTACTTTGTTCTATTGGTATTATTATTTGAAAGGTTAACCTAGCAGCAGGTTTATATACTAATTTCTTAGACCTGGAGAGCCGCCTCTATTCTGAATGCATTTTTATATTTTTTCACCAATAAAGGGTGTTATTTCATGTGTGTCAAATAGATAACACTGTGCTCAGACACTTTAAATTAACTATGAGCCAGCACTGATTGGATGAAATGCAAGTCTGTCTAAAGAACTGAGATAAGGGGGCAGTCTGCAGAGGCTTAAATAAAAGGCAATCACAGAGGTAAAAAGTGTATTAACATAACAACATTGGTTATGCAAAACTAGGGACTGGGTGTGTAATAAAGGGATTATCTATCTTTGAAAAAAATAACAATTCTGATGTATACTGTGACTTTAAATAAGTTTACCATTTTATTCTATTTAGGAAATGTACCACAAATATCGCTTGATATTATTTGTTGAAAACAAGATAGCTAGGTAGAGGCAAGGCATTCTGAACCCCTAAATGGAAAGAAATGGTGCAGAAATCTAGTGCTCTTTCAAATCACTCTTGCAAAACTGCTGCCATTTAGGGATCAAGAGACGTGCACACTCCTGAGCTTTTGTTCCTGCTTGATTTTAACAAAGATACCAAGAGAAAACAATATCTGTACAGTAGAAGTAAATAAAGAACTGAAAATGTATGCTGTCTGAACAGTGACAAATTTAGTTTTAAATATCCCTTTAAAAATAAAAAGGGAAAATGCAAAAAAAGGAACTTTTTTTTTTTTGTTTTTATATTTGTTTTATATTTTTTTTTTTTTTTTATATATTTTTAAATTTTTTTTTATATTTTTGTTTTTTATATTTTTTTTTATATATATATTTTTATATATTTTTTTTTATATATATATATTTTTTATATAACAGTATATATATATATTATTAAAATAAACTATGCTACCTATGACCTAAAAAAGTGATGGAAGGCAAGGTAGTGGTTGGTACTGTTAGCACTAGGACATAAAAAAATACAAAACAGAAAAAAACACAGCAAGCAGCAATTCCAGCAAACAATAATCCCTTTAAGAGGGTAAACAAAACAAACAGGGAAAATAAACCTAGAGGAGTAGTATATTTTTTTTTGTGGGAGAGGGTTGTTCTAAAATTAGTCTGACTCTTGACATATAAGAATGCAGGACACGCGTCACTTCCGGTGACATGACATCTGCTGTTGGAGGTGTGTGGTGCTCACTGCACATGCGCAAGAAGCCCATCCTCCTAAAATCAGCAGTTGAAGCCTACACAACGGGTCAAGGAATTATATGGGCAGTATACTTCATTGCACAGGCACAAAGAATACCGCACATGTGGACACACACAACCCGACTCCTCACGCTCAGTTTAATAAACTGCATCAGATGGTCCATAATTTTTACAGGTGATTTGGCCTTTAGTTTGCATGCACACACTGCCGTAAACAGGCATGCGCACTAAAGGCCAAATCACCGGTAAAAATTATGGACCATCAGATGCAGTTTATTAAACTGAGCGTGAGGAGTCGGGTTGTGTGTGTCCGCATGTGCAGTATTCTGCGTGCCTGTGCAATGAAGTATACTGCCCATATAATTCCTTGACCTGTTGTGTAGGCTTCAAATGCTGATTTTAGGAGGATGGGCCTCTTGCGCATGTGCAGTGAGCACCACACACCTCCAACAGCAGATGTCATGTCACCGGAAGTGACGCGGGTCCTGCATTCTTATAAGTCACAACTAATTTTATAACAGGGGCAATGGACAAAGGGAAATAATACCAATAATGTTGTGAAAGCTAAAAATTGCTTTCAGCAACAAGAAGACCCCTTTAAGTGCTCTCAAAATGAGGCACTGATTTTTTTTTTTTTTGGGGGGGGGAGGTTAACTATAACAAGCCCTCTTCTAATCTCCTGAGCTCCTCAGGGTGCTTCTCAGCCAAATGAGCACGAAAAGCAGCATATCTGCTTGAAGCAACACATTCTCCATATGACACCACCTTCAAGCACACACCACATACTAAGCCACAAAGGCGAAAAATCCTTTGACAGCCACCTGCAGTAAGGTCAAAAGATGACCCTACCTGCATTGTATGTGTAGGGGACTGGGGGGGGGAAACCGGTGAAAAAGGTGCTGGTGATGTAGCCGACCCAGCTATTACAGCTGAGGCTGGCGTTACAGAGGACTGTAGAGGAGAAGAGGAAGGAAGGGGCACAGCTACACTTGTCGTGGCTGTCATTGAGCTTGTTGACGGCACCACTGGTGCCGCAACACTTCCAGGACGGGGTCTTATCCTGGAAGTACGCAACCCCTTCGACTGTCCAGCAACAGTTTTGGATTTCCGAAACCGAGATTTCTTGGAGATTCCAGAACTAGTTAATGGACTATCCACCACACTCCTGCTGGATGTAGTGCCTGTGGTTTGTGAAACTGGAGGAGGGGGTCCAACCACTGGGGAGCTCGCTCCTTCTCCACTGTCAGCACAAGGAGTTGCAAGTCCTTTTTTAGAACCTGGCCTCTTTATCTCCTTGTGCACAATGGAGAGGTGATGCGTAAGGGCAGTAGTGCCCAATCTCCCTCCTTTCCCCCTCTTGATGCTCTTCCCACAATGAATACACTGCACCTGCAGTGCTTCATTTACACTGGAGCCATCAGGAATACAAAAATGTTCCCATACCCACGACCTGAGTCTGGATTTAACAACTCCAGCGTCATGCCTGCGCTGTGATTCAGCAGGCATGGTGAGAGACACCGGTACATCAGAAGAGGGTAAGGTAGTGGCAGATGTAGAAATAGTGGTGTCGTCAGAAGCAACTATTGTACCTGTAACACCTGGAGTTGCTGGGCGGTGGACCCCGGCCTCCACAGGCGCAGCAACACCAGAGTGCTGGGAATTTACACCACACTCAGGTACAACAACTAATTCTGACCCCATTGCATCTGATGTGTCAGCTGACACATCATGCAAAGAAGAATCAAGTCCCAATTGCACCGAATGGTGGATGACATCCGCCGCCATGGGAGAAGAAGTTCGCATAGAACTTAACTTCTCCCCGGAATCATCTAAATTGGCACTTGATTCTTCCCCACTTAAGTCAATATCAAAGGTTGGAAAAGCCTTGACTTGACTTGCTGCAGAATGAGGAATCCCAGTAACATTAGGAGACAACATATCCTGCAGGTCCACATCAGTTAGGAATGAGTGCTCTTCAAATCCTGCAGCCAAAGAAGTACTTGGATCACCAGCGGTATGCGATCCATTTCCATCATTAACTGAGGATTTCAAAGCAACATCATCGCTAAAACCCGCAACAACATCAGCACCAGCTGATGCACTCCTCCTATCTTGCCCATCAGGGGAGATACTACCAACAGGTAAAGACATGTTTTTTTTTTTTTAAGTTAAACTAAGAGTAAAAAATATACTACTCCTCAAAAGTTTTCTGTTTGTTATACTAAATTTGCTGCTTGCTGTGTTTTAAAAAGACAACAAAATAAAACAAATAGCACACAAACAAAGAGAAATTATATCCAAATAGAAAAATAAATACAGAAGCTATGCGACAAACCAACCTGTCTCACCCACAGCTCTGAAGTGTCTGATATTAGTTGTTTTTCTCCCTGAAAAAAATTTTGTTCTAGAACACAGCCAAAAAGATACATTTTTTGATACATTTCGAAAATTCGATTTAAATCGAATTTTTCGAATGTGATAATCGAAATAATGTTATTCAATTAGATTTAAATATGTTTAAAAATCGAATACATATTTTCGAATTTCGAATGTATATTATTTCTTTTATTTTCAATCGAAATCGAAAATGACATTCGAAATCGAAAGTGCATTTCGAAAACGAAAATACGCATTCGAAAAAGGAAGTTACATTCGAAATCGAATATGCACTTTCGAAATGGAATATGCACATTCGAAATATATTATACAAATTCGAAATTGAATGTCACATTCGATTTCGAATGTCGCATTCGATTTCGATTGTGACATTCGAAAACGAATGTGACATTCGAAAACGAATGTCACATTCGGAACCTAGAAAAAAATTCGAAAATCGAATTTTATAGAATCTTCGTTCTTACCGACATTCGAATTTATAATTCGAATTTCGATAATAACATTCGTTCTATTTTCGAAATTCGAAATTTTACACATTCGCCCATCCCTACTTGCAGGGCACTGCACATGCATTCAGGTGCAGACTGATCACCCGGGCAAATAGGACCTGGACTGCGGACCCAGCTTGTAGGGGGCCCACAAATGGCATCTCCATGTGTCTGGTGTGCTGCTTAAGCTGGGGTTGACAGCTGCCCTATTAGTAACTAAGCAGTTAAGTGTGGCTTTAGTTGGGGACCTGGCCTGGATGTAGGGGTTGTTGGGCGTCCTGGCCCTGGAGGTTGGGGGGCTGGTGGGGGCAAGGCAGGGAGGCTACAATGTTCATTTGCATTTGCATACATTTAAATACATTTGGGTCAGTGTGAGAGAGTGGGGCCCTTCTCTATTTTTTGCCCAGGGCCCTGATTGGTCTCAGTCCGCCCCTGCATGCATTTGTTTGCTTAAGGGGCAAAGAATAAAGAAAATGTAGTGGTTTTTTTTTTGCATTTGACCAAATGTGAATGCACATTTCTTTTAAGCAGTAATGATTAGATGATTATTTACTTTTTATAGCATATGTAGTAAAGCATCAATGAAAGATTACTTACACAAAAATAAAGACAATTTTTAAAGCTAGCTCTGTTCCATTCTTCCAACCTGCAAATACCAATTATAATATGTTCCTTCAGATGAACTACAAAAAAAACCTTATAAGTCCCTGAGGTCTTATTGGGATTTATTTCAGGAGCCTTAAAGGGACATGAAATCGCAAATAATTATTTCACGATTTAGGTAGAACATACAATTTTAAACAACTTTCCAATTTACTTCTAAAAGCAAGTGAGCTTCATTCTCTTGGTATCATTTGTTGAAGGAGCAGCAATGCACTATTGGTTTCTAACTGAACACATGTGTGAGCCAATGACAATCAGTATATATATGCAGCCACCATTAACAGCAGCTAGAACCTAGGTTATTTGCTGCTCTTGAGCTTACCTAGATACATCTTTCAGCAAATGACAACAAGAGAAGGAAGCAAATTAAATAATGGAAGTAAATTGGAAAGTTGTTTAAAATCGCATGTTCTAGCTGAATCATGAACATTTTTTGGGGGGTTTCATGTCCCTTTAAGTTCACAAACCAACTGACATTGTGTGTAAAATATATGGACCATGACTGTATAGAACATGAAACGTTGCATATGTATTCATCATGTTTACAAATATACTACATATTCATGATAGCTAAAATGTGTGTGTGTGTATTGTGAATATCTGCCTTAAAGATACAGCATACATGGGCATTCTAGCTTGCTAAGTAATCTTATGAATTAAACATCTAAATTTAGACAAGGAGCAATCTCTCTCTCTCTCTCTCTCTCTCTCTCTCTCTCTCTCTCTCTCTATATATATATATATATATATATATATATATATATATATATATATCAGTCATTTTGAAGTGGAGGAGTGCAGATACTTGAGATTGAGACAATGGCAATCTGGGCACTTGACATTGCCTACTATTAGGACTGTTTGCAGTGCTATCATTATGGAGCTGATGTTGAACTCACTCCTTTGCTAGGTTTTACAAGGCTTATAATAATTATTACACTATTTGTATAGCACTTTTTACAGAGACTCAATGCACATTACTGTACAAAAATGTAATTATACCATTTATTTAATCTGACTCATTACTATCATGGCTGCTCTCCAATGATTCATGTGTATGTATATACTGTCTATATATATATATATATATATATATATATATATATATATATATATATATATATATATATATATATATATATACACACACAGTATATATTATATACATGACTAATTGAAGAAATGTAATACCCATTTCTTTCATGTAATTAGCAAGAGTCCATGAGCTAGTGACGTATGGGATATACATTCCTACCAGGAGGGGCAAAGTTTCCCAAACCTTAAAATGCCTATAAATACACCCCTCACCACACCCACAATTCAGTTTTACAAACTTTGCCTCCTATGGAGGTGGTGAAGTAAGTTTGTGCTAGATTCTACGTTGATATGCGCTCCGCAGCAGGTTGGAGCCCGGTTTTCCTCTCAGCGTGCAGTGAATGTCAGAGGGATGTGAGGAGAGTATTGCCTATTTGAATGCAATGATCTCCTTCTACGGGGTCTATTTCATAGGTTCTCTGTTATCGGTCGTAGAGATTCATCTCTTACCTCCCTTTTCAGATCGACGATATACTCTTATATATATACCATTACCTCTGCTGATTTTCGTTTCAGTACTGGTTTGGCTTTCTACAACATGTAGATGAGTGTCCTGGGGTAAGTAAGTAAGCTTATTTTCTGTGACACTCTAAGCTATGGTTAGGCACTTTTTTATAAAGTTCTAAATATATGTATTCAAACATTTATTTGCCTTGACTCAGGATGTTCAACATTCCTTATTTTCAGACAGTCAGTTTCATACTTGGGATAATGCATTTGTTTCAATCATTTTTTCTTACCTTAAAAAAAAATTTGACTTTTTCGCTGTGGGCTGTTAGGCTCGCGGGGGCTGAAAATGCTTCATTTTATTGCGTCATTCTTGGCGCTGACTTTTTTGGCGCAAAATTTTTTTTTCTGTTTCCGGCGTCATACGTGTCGCCGGAAGTGGCGTCATTTTTTGACGTTTTTTTTGCGTCAATAGTGTCGGCGTTCCGGATGTGGCGTCATTTTTGGCGCCAAAAGCATTTAGGCGCCAAATAATGTGGGCGTCTTATTTGGCGCTAAAAAATATGGGCGTCATTTTTGTCTCCACATTATTTCAGTCTCATTATTTATTGCTTCTGGTTGCTAGAAGCTTGTTCATGGCATTTTTTTCCCATTCCTGAAACTGTCATTTAAGGAATTTGATCAATTTTGCTTTATATGTTGTTTTTTCTATTACATATTGCAAGATGTTCCACGTTGCAACTGAGTCAG
Source organism: Bombina bombina (assembly GCF_027579735.1). NCBI lineage: Eukaryota > Metazoa > Chordata > Amphibia > Anura > Bombinatoridae > Bombina > Bombina bombina. The sequence continues at coordinate 894,889,996 of NC_069499.1, forward strand.
AAGATACTTCAGGAAAAATCGCTGCCCGGTGCTGGAGCTACCAAGCTAAGTGTATCTGCTATAAACTTTTGGTATCTGTTTCTCCAGCTGTTGTTTGTATTGCATGTCATGACAAACTTATTAATGCAGATAAAATTTCCTTTAGTACTGTTACATTACCTGTTGCTGTTCCGTCAACATCTAATTTTCAGAGTGTTCCTGATAACATAAGAGATTTTATTTTTTAAATCCATTAAGAAGGCTATGTCTGTTATTTCTCCTTCTAGTATACATAAAAGTCTTTTATAACTTCTCTTTTTTCAGATGAATTTTTAAATGAACATCATCATTCTGATACTGATAATGGTTCTTCTGGTTCAGAGGTTTCTGTCTCAGAGGTTGATGCTGATAAATCTTTGTATTTGTTCAAGATGGAATTTATTCGTTCTTTACTTAAAGAAGTATTAATTGCATTTAGAAATAGAGGATTCTGGTCCTCTTGATACTAAATCTAAACATTTAAATAAGGTTTTTAAATCTCCTGTAGTTATTCCAGAAGTGTTTTCTCTCCCTGATGCTATTTCTGAAGTAATTTCCAGGGAATGGAATAATTTGGGTAATTCATTTACTCCTTCTAAACGTTTAAGCAATTATATCCTGTGCCATCTGACAGATTAGAGTTTTTTGGTACAAAATCCCTAAGGTTAATGGGGCTGTCTCTACTCCTGCTAACGTACTACTATTCCTACGGCAGATAGTACTTCATTTAAGGATCCTTTAGATAGGAAAAATTGAATCCTTTCTAAGAAAAGCTTACTTATGTTCAGGTAATCTTCTTAGACCTGCTATATTTTTTAGCGGATGTTGCTGCAGCTTCAACTTTTTGGTTAGAAGCTTTAGCGCAACAAGTAACAGATCATAATTTTATAGCATTATTATTATTCTATAACATGCTAATAATTTTATTTGTGATACCATCTTTTGATATCATTAGAGTTGATGTCAGGTATATGTCTCTAGCTATTTTAGCTAGAAAAGCTTTATGGCTTAAAACTTGGAATGCTGATATGTCTTCTAAGTCAACTTTGCTTTCCCTTTCTTTCCAGGGTAATAAATTATTTGGTTCTCAGTTGGATTCTATTATCTCAACTGTTACTGGAGGGAAGGGAACTTTTTTACCAAAGGATAAAAAATCTAAGGTAAATTTAGGTCTAATAATCGTTTTCGTTCCTTTCCTCACAACAAGGAACAAAAGCCTGATCCTTCATCCTCAGGAGCGGTATCAGTTTGGAAACCATTTCCAGTTTGGAATATATCCAAGCCTTATAGAAACCTAAAGCCAGCTCCTAAGTACCCATGAAGGTGCGGCCCTCATTCCAGCTCAGCTGGTATGGGGCAGATTACGTTTTCTTCAAAGAAATTTGGATCAATTCCGTTCACAATCTCTGGTTTCAGAACATTGTTTCAGAAAGGTACAGAATTGGCTTCAGTTAAGGCCTCCTGCAAAGAGATTTTTTTCTTTCCCGTGTCCCAGTAAACACAGCAAAGGCTCAGCATTTCTGAAATGTGTTTCAGATCTAGAGTTGGCTGGAGTAATTATGCCAGTTCCAGTTCTGGAACAGGGGCTGGGGTTTTATTCTATCTCTTCATTGTACCAAAGAAGGTCAATTCCTTCAGACCAGTTCCGGATCTATCAATATTGAATCGTTATGTAAGGATACCAACATTCAAGATGGTAACTGTAGGACTATCCTGCCTTTTGTTTAGCAAGGGCATTATATGTCTACAATAGATTTACAGGATGCATATCTGCATATTCCGATTCATCCAGATCACTTTTAGTTTCTGAGATTCTCTTTTTAGACAAGCATTACCAGTTTTGTGGCTCTACCGTTTGGCCTAGCATCAGCTCCAAGAATTTTTTCAAAGGTTCTCGGTGCCCTTCTGTCTGTAATCAGAGAACAGGGTTTTGGTATTTCCTTATTTTGGACGATATTTGGTACTTGCTCAGTCTTCACATTTTCGCAGAATCTCATACGAATCGACTTGTGTTGTTTCTTCAAGATCATGGTTGGAGGATCAATTTACCAATCAGTTCATTGATTCCTCAGACAAGGGTAACCTTTTTAGGTTTCCAGATGGATTCAGTGTCTATGACTCTGTCCTTGTCAGACAAGAGAAGTTTAACATTGATATCAGCTTGTCAAAACCTTCAGTCACAATCATTCCCTTTGGTAGCCTTATGCATGGAAATTTTAGGTCTTAGGACTGCCGCATCGGATGCGATCTCCTTTGCTCGTTTTCACATGCGAACTCTTCAGCTCTGTATTCTGAACCAATGGTGCAGGGATTACACAAAGATATCTCAATTAATATCTTTAAACCGATTATACGACACTCTCTGACATGGTGGACAGTTCACCATCGTTTAGTTCAGGGGGCTTCTTTGTTCTTCCGACCTGGACTATAATCTCAACAGATGCAAGTCTTACAGGTTGGGGAGCTGTGTGGGGGTCTCTGACGGCACAAGGGGTTTGGGAATCTCAGGAGGTGAGATTACCGATCAATATTTTGGAACTCCGTGCAATTTTCAGAGCTCTTCAGTCTTGGCCTCTTCTGAAGAGAGAGTTGTTCATTTGTTTTCAGATAGACAATGTCACAACTGTGGCATACATCAATCATCAAGGAGGGACTCACAGTCCTCTGGCTATGAAAGAAGTATCTCGAATTTTGGTTTGGGCGGAATCCAGCTCCTGTCTAATCTCTGCGGTTCATATCCCAGGTATAGACAATTGGGAAGCGGATTATCTCAGTCGCCAAACGTTGCATCCGGGCGAATGGTCTCTTCACCCAGAGGTATTTCTTCAGATTGTTCAAATGTAGAAACTCCCAGAAATAGATCTGATGGCTTCTCATCTAAACAAGAAACTTCCCTGGTATCTGTCCAGATCCCGGGATCCTCGGGCGGAGGCAGTGGATGCATTATCACTTCCTTGGAAGTATCATCCTGCCTATATCTTTCCGCCTCTAGTTCTTCTTCCAAGAGTATTCTCCAAGATTCTAAAGGAATGTTCGTTTGTCCTGCTGGTAGCTCCAGCATGGCCTCAATGGTTTTGGTATGCGGATCTTGTCCGGATGGCCTCTTGCCAGCTGTGGACTCTTCCGTTAAGACCAGACTTTCTGTCGCAAGGTCCTTTTTTTCCATCAGGATCTCAAATCCTTAAATTTTAAGGTATGGAGTTTGAACGCTTGATTCTTGGTCAAAGAGGTTTTTCTGACTCTGTGATTGATACTATGTGACAGGCTCGTAAATCTGTATCTAGAGAGATATATTATAGAGTCTGGAAGACTTATATTTCTTAGTGTCTTTCTCATCATTTTTTCTTGGCATTCTTTTTGAATACCGAGAATTTTACAGTTTCTTCAGGATGGTTTAGATAAAGGTTTGTCCGCAAGTTCCTTGAAAGGACAAATCTCTGCTCTTTCTGTTCTTTTTCACAGAAGGATTGCTAATCTTCCTGATATTCATTGTTTTGTACAAGCTTTGGTTCGTATAAAACCTGTCATTAAGTCAATTTCTCCTCCTTGGAGTTTGAATTTGGTTCTGGGGGCTCTTCAAGCTCCTCCTTTTGAACCCATGCATTCTTTGGTCGTTATATTACTTTCTTGGAAAGTTTTGTTTCTTTTGGCCATCTCTTCTGCCAGAAGAGTCTCTGAATTATCTGCTCTTTCTTGTGAGTCTCCTTTTCTGATTTTTCATCAGGATAAGACGGTGCTGCGAACTTCTTTTGAATTTTTTACCTAAGGTTGTGAATTCTAACAACATTAGTAGAGAAATTGTGGTTCCTTCATTATGTCCTAATCCTATGAATTCTAAGGAGAAATCATTGCATTCTTTGGATGCTGTTAGAGCTTTGTAATATTATGTTGAAGCTACTAAGTCTTTCCGAAAGACTTCTAGTCTATTTGTCATCTTTTCCGGTTCTAGAAAAGGCCAGAAAGCTTCTGCCATTTCTTTGGCATCTTGGTTGAAATCTTTATTTCATCATGCCTATGTCGAGTCGGGTAAAATTCTGCCTCGAAGGATTACAGCTCATTCTACTAGGTCAGTTTCTACTTCCTGGGCATTTAGGAATGAAGCTTCGGTTGATCAGATTTGCAAAGCAGCAACTTGGTCCTCTTTGCATACTTTTACTAAATTCTACCATTTTGATGTGTTTTCTTCTTCTGAAGCAGTTTTTGGTAGAAAAGTACTTCAGGCAGTGGTTTCAGTTTGAATCTTCTGCTTATGTTTTTCATTAAACTTTATTTTGGGTGTGGATTATTTTCAGCAGGAATTGGCTGTCTTTATTTTATCCCTCCCTCTCTAGTGACTCTTGCGTGGAAAGATCCACATCTTGGGTAGTCATTATCCCATACGTCACTAGCTCATGGACTCTTGCTAATTACATGAAAGAAAACTTAATTTATGTAAGAACTTACCTGATAAATTCATTTCTTTCATATTAGCAAGAGTCCATGAGGCCCGCCCTTTTTTGTGGTGGTTATGATTTTTTTGTATAAAGCACAATTATTCCAATTCCTTATTTTATATGCTTTCGCACTTTTTTCTTATCACCCCACTTCTTGGCTATTCGTTAAACTGAATTGTGGGTGTGGTGAGGGGTGTATTTATAGGCATTTTAAGGTTTGGGAAACTTTGCCCCTCCTGGTAGGAATGTATATGCCATACGTCACTAGCTCATGGACTCTTGCTAATATGAAAGAAATGAATTTATCAGGTAAGTTCTTACATAAATTATGTTTTTTTAACAAATATATTAATTTTTATTATTTTTGGTATTTTTGGGGATTGAGGTTACAATAAATATTATTTATTTTTGTAACTATGCTGTACGTCGCTGGTTGTTGAGGATTTCCTTGTATATAATGGTGGTACAGGTTACGTAGCTGGTCCTTAAGAGGTTAAGTATGTGTTTTGGGAATATATGATTTATTTTTCAGCATTGTCTTTTTTTCCCCAAACTGTGGCTTTGATCACAATCTTTCAGATATCTGGCTGCTCCCAAAAACATGGTTTTAAATTCAGTTAATATTTTTTCAAGTGATCACAATTCAAAATGGAGTTGCCCACAAAAACTTACAGCTGTGAGAAATTTTTCACTGGAAATATTCCAGAAAAGTTTTTTTTTTTTTCCAGTTTTTCTTGTTATTAGGATCAAAAGTGACATTTTCACACCTCTTAAAGGGACATGAAACCAAAACATCTTCTTTTATGATTTAGAGTATGATTTTAAACAACTTTCCAATTTACCTATTATCTAATTTGCTTTATTTTCTTGGTATCAATAGTTGAAAAGGATACCTAGGTAGGCACAGGAGCAGCAATGCATTACGGAAACTATCTGTTTATTGGTGGTTGCATACAAATGTCTCTTTTCATTGGTTCCCCAGACAAGTTCAGCTAGTAGTGCATAGCTGATCCTTCAACAAAAGATACCAAGAGAATGAAGCAAATTTGATAAAATAAGTAAATTTAAAAGTTTTTTTTAAAGTCACAGGCTCTATCTGAATAATGAGAAAAGAAAATTGGGTGTCATGTCCCTTTAAGGTTACATTACAGTTGTTTTGAATGGATCCCTTTCTACAGTGTGTAGGAGAAATCTTCAAGTGAAATTAATGTATTGTAATCTGAATTCATCCTGCTAACTGGTAAAACAATATGAATATCATTTGTATAAGGGCATGGTGGGCACACTGGGTATGTTTGTTCAATGAATATATTGACATTTATTTTATTATTAATATTATTTATTTATTACTTTTATTATGTATTACATAATATAACACTATTTTATGATTTGGTTTATATTTACTTTAGAAATCAAGAAGAACAGTGCAGTAAATTAGTTTTATTTGAAGGAAGTGGTTGTAACCAATCTCATCTTCAAAAAACAGGAATTTAACAATTCTCACACTCTTGAAACTGCTAAGTAATGAGGTTTTAAAAATAGCTTTTTTTGCAGAACTCACTGTGCATACCATATTTTCAAAATTTCACTGTACATACCAAGTTTTTGCAACCTTACTGTACATGCCACATTTTTAAATCATTACTGCACATACCATGTTTTCAAAATCTTCCTGTGCATACCACATTTTTAAAATCTCACTGTACAGTCCACTTTTTCAAAACCTTACTGTACATACCACATTTTTAAAATTTCACTGTACATATCACATTTTCAAAATCTCAGTGTACAGACCACTTTTTAAAAACCTCAGTGTACAGTACAGAACAGGGTTTCTCTTTTCTACATTTTCTAGAACAAGAAGAAGATTCTGGATATTATAAACTGCGAAAATTCAAAACACGATTTTTGCACTTTTCATTTTTCAAAAATGTGTGCAAAAAATCTTGGTTGGCAACAAGATGGAACTGCAAATGATGAAATGCCAGTACCAAAAACGCGATTACCGACTGAAATCATGTTTATAGAGACAAAAGTGCTGTAACTGACAATCACAACAATGCAATTGTAAATTAAAAGCAAACAATTACAGGGTTGTTTCAGAGTGTATTGTTCATGCACAAGATAATAGAATTATTCCAAATCTTGTTAAAAATATGTCAAATCATCTTGTCAAAATATGTTGAAGAAGGCAATTATGGGACATTATGAAGTGTCTGAATTTGTGTTGAATTCGATATGTGTAAAATGCTCTTGAAAACTTGTTGGAAAGTATCAAGATAGTGATGGATAGTGACCACAGATAACTTTTAAGTTCAATGTTATATAAGGTCTCCTTTCTGCACGGTGAAAAAGTTAAAGTCATTTTAAACAACTTTCCAAACTACTTTTATCATCAAATTTGCTTTTTTTTTATCTTGGTATTCTTAGTTCAAAGCTAAACCTAGGTAGGCTCATATGCTAATTTCTAAACCCTTGAAGGCCACCTCTTATGTGAATGCATTTTGACAGTTTTTTATAGAGGGCGTAAGTTCACGTGTGCCATATAAATAACATTGTTTACATGCCTGTGGAGTTACCTAGGAGTCAGCACTGATTGGCTAAAATGCAAGTCTATCAAAAGAACTAAAATAAGGGGACAGTCTGCAGAGGCTTCAATACAAGGTAATAACAGAGGTAAAAAGTATATTAATATAATAGTGTTGGTTATGAAAAACTGGGGAATGGGTAATAAGGGGATTATCTATCTTTTTAAACATTAACAATTCTGGAGTAGATATTAGAAAAAAGACAAAGTAGAATAACTGAGGCGCTCCGTGTTACTTTCAATTGTTAGTATACTAAAATATAATGAGTAGCCAGATATTAATATAGACTATGTCTAAAAACCCTAACTACCCATAGAACTATTAAATAATGGATAATAACTAGTAAGGAATATACTCTGCTTATGTAGCATATAGTTCTCCTATAACATAAATACCCGATTAGGAACGTTTTTTTAAAAATCGTTTCTTAAAAATAATTTCCTAAGAAATAATTAGTAAATTATATAGGTATTAAAAGTAGATTCAATGTATATAGTGCAATATGGTAACATCTCACATGTATCAATGCAAATAAAAAACAAAAGTGATACTTTATATATCCAAGTTAGTTGCCTTATCTATAACAAATTTCTTAGAAGCTAGTATATGAGTGGTTAAGAGCAAGTAAAAAAATGAGCGCACAACAGTATCAATACAAATGGCATATCACAATTCAATATAGTGACAGAAGTGATCTGATATTGTTAAACACCAGTGTGACAGCTTATAACACTATATAGCACAATAAGACAAAAACAAAAACAGAAAAGCAACAGAAACAAAACAAACAGAAGAACATTGATGGAAAAAGTGTCTATAAGTGATCTTATAGATTTCAAGAATAGAGAATCCCAGTGCCAGGAGTATTAAAGCTCCCCTTAGGGGGTTCTACTTACTCTCCTTAACCTCAATCCAAATGAGGTAAGTGTCGCACAGTGCAAGTAGAAACTATCTCTGGCTTCCAGGTATATCAATACTTGATGCTGTGTCCTGTTCACGTCTTTAGCTCATGCAGCAATATGTGAATAAGAGAAACATAGAGAATAATAGTGCAACCCTGTATGTTAGTTTACACCACACTCTAGTTATTCCAAATCAGCTTACTCACATTAGACAACCTCAATAAATTATGAGGTAATTAACAACATTTATTATGGTTTCGAAATGGATTAAAATAACTTCATGCAATTTAGAAGAAGACCCGCAGCAAGAATACAACAGTAGCGGATCAGTGCATCAGTGAACAAAATTCAAAGCATCTAAGTTCATGTATTGTAAATGTAACAGGCTGGTAGTCCTAACGCGTTTCAAAGGTCTTGGGCATATACAACCTTCTTCTTCAGAGGAAATTACCGTCTGTGGTTTTACCCCCTCTGTTTAAAGCGGAGTGGCGACACGCCCCTATTCTACAGAGGGTATGATTGGAAGAAAGAGCAATCACATGTCCTCTAGGGTAGGGAGAATATTAGTACCGGAGAGTCCATGTTTGTGTCTGGCAGCGCTACAAATTAAATGTCCTTAGATGTTCAAGGTTTCCATAATTTTATACATTCAATTGATAGCTTTCAATATGGAAATAAGTTGCATAGGCATAAAGCACTAAAGAACGTTGTCTGTACAGTACAATGAAATAACAGATATATTCGCTTGTCATTTGAGTACTAGGATGAAGTCAGATATTGCACTCATATACATATACATATAGACAGCTTCATGATTATAAAAACATATCATTCAAACAGTATAAAAACAATATTAATCTATAAGGCTTTTAAATATAAATCATTTAAAATAGTAGTTACAATAAAATCATCAAGTGAGAGTTAAACAGTTGCATAAAGATATAGTCAGAGCTAATCCCTATATTAATTTGTTTTGATCATTAAATATTATTAAAGGACCTGTAAAAAGATATCCTTATTTGGGGCTCAAACAGACTGCTATAGTAGGAACACTAAAAATAAATTAAATTTAAAACAGTGACTATAGAACTACTCCATATAGAGAACATGAAAAACTCTTGATTCTCTAGAGTAATATTAAAAACCATATTTGAATAGGACTGCATAGAGAATAAATAATGTAATATAAAAACTGCAATAAATATTAAGATTTATAAGTTCATAAATATAAATATAAAAATCCTCACTACTAAAAACTCCTATCTAATTAGAGCTTACTAAAACAATTCTTTTAAAATTGGAATTTAATTTAATAGAATCTAAAAAAGGAAAATCAAGAAGCAGCCTCTTCTAGTAGAGATAAATATAGATGATACAGATAGGCAGAGTACCAAGAGACAACTTGGGTATCCCCATAGAAAAATTACCAGATTATTATATATATATTATTTATGATCATGAGTATTTTAGTTCTCAATGGGAGCCTGCGGTTGTTTTAGACCAAAAAGGCTGCAAAATCAATATCTTTGTTGAGACCTTTAGGGCTTAATGTTCCCAAAATGTATATCCAATATGTCTCTCTTTTTCGAAGACTCAGTTTTCTATCACCACCTCTCTTTTTACTTTGCACACACTCAATAATTGTACCTCTAAGGCAGTCAGGGATTTTATCATGCTTGTCTCTATAATGAGCCGAAAGGCTATGTTTTTTTTCCCCAGACTCTATGTTGTTAATATGTTCAAGAAGTCTCTTCTTGTAGGGTCTAGTGGTCCGACCTACATACTGGAGACCACACCCACACTGTAATAGGTAAACAACATATTCTGTCCGACAGTTACATAGACTATTAATCTTATACTGTTTATTGGTTGCACTGGACGTTATAGTATGTTATTTAGGAAGTGGTGTGTACAGGCTATGCAATTCTTTCTATTGCACTTAAAGAATACTATTGTGGCTTTATTTAGCCAGTTGGTCTCAGGACCCTCCTCAGATTTAAGTTGTCTTGGGGCCAGGATATTTTTCAGATTTTGATTTTTTCTGAATATTAATCTTGGCTGCTTTGTTGTAATTGAATTCAAAAGACTATCTTTTTTCAAAATATGCCAATGTTTTTTTATAATGGTTTTTATTTCTGACGCACCCTCGTTATATGTGGTGACAAAATTCACCTACCCCGGAATCTCATCTGCTTTTTTCTGGGTTTTCCGTTTTCCTGTGTCCAAAAGGTATTTCCATTTTATCCACTTTGTCAATAGCCTTGGATAGTCTATAAGAATTATACCCCCTGGCTTTGACTCTCCTGTTTAGGTTTTTTGCCTCCCTTTCATAATCATTTGGTTTAGAGCAATTTCTCTTCAACCGTTGGAATTGCCCCATTGGAATGTTTTTAATCCAATTCTTGTCATGACAGCTTTTGGCATGTATATACCCGTTGCTGTCAGTTAATTTTTTAAAAAGTTTAGTATGAATTTCATTATTTTCTTGAAAGAATACAATATCCAAGAAGTCAATTTCCTGATGACTTGTCCTACTTGTAAAAGAGAGATTGAAATCATTAATATTGAGTCCCTTGACAAAATCATCCAATAGATTGGCACTGCCATCCCAGACCATAATGATATCGTCTATATATCTGCCCTAAGCTACAATATTTGGTAGATAGACATTATTGTGCCAGATGACTTCCTCCTCCCATAGACCAAGATAGAGATTGGCAGAGCTTGGGGCAAATTTTGTCCCCATAGCCGTGCCTGTAACTTGGAGAAAATATTCTTTTTCGAAGCAAAATAAATTTTTCTCCATTGTAAATCTAATTGCTTCTAAAAGAAATTGCTGTTGGTTTTTATGAAGTATATTATCTTTTTGTAGCCAATAACGAATGGATTGAATCCCTTTTTCATGCGGGATGTTGGTGTAGAGAGCACTAACATCCATTGTGGCCCAGAAAAAAAACCTCTTTCCATTTGAGATTACTAAACTTTTTTAGTGTGTCCGGTGTATCTCTCATAAACGATTTTAGTTTCAGGATAAGGGGTTGTAGGAAAAAATCTATATATTCTGATCATTTCGATGTCAGAGAGCCTATCCCCGAGGTCTACCGGGGGGATTCTGCAAGTCCTTATGGACTTTTGGCAGATTATAGAATATCGCTGTCACTGGTATATCATTTTGAAGATACCTCCATTCATTTTCATTAATCACCTTAAGGTGTCTTGCATCATCCAAAAGGTGTTTATACTCATTTACAAACTGGTTTACAGGACAATATTTTAGTTTTTTATATGTACTTATGTCCTCCAGCATTCTTCTAGCTTCCTTCAAGCAGTCCACTCTGTCTTGGAGCACAATGCCACCCCCTTGTCCGCTTCTCGAATTATAATATTGTGATCCTTCTCGAGTATTTTCACAAAATCCTTCTCCTTTTTAGACAAATTGTCTTTCTTAATTTTATAGTGTTTGCACAAATTATCAAGGTCCTCCTGGACCAGTTTAGCAAACACTGGGATACAATTGCCCTTGGCATTAGTAGGAAAAAATGTGGAACAGGGTTTCAAAGTGGTATGTATATTCCTTTGGCTTACTTCTAAATCTTGGATATGTAGGTTTCCTTGTTCCAAAAGCTCTAATGTCCTAAGGGTCTCTCCTTCGACATCTTCAGAATTTAGATTTTGATCATTCTTTTGTTTCTCGAAAAATCTTTTCAGAGTAAGATTTCTAGTGAACTTGTTAAAGTCCACAAATAACTGAAAGCGATTTGGACCCCTGGTGAGGGCAAATGATTGGCCCTTCTCAAGCAGGGTCTGTTCATGCGGTAACAAAACTTTGGATGAAAGATTAAATACATTCATCTTTACATCTTCATCTGAAGAGCATTTGTGGGTCTTTTCCTTTTTGTCCCTACTCGCTCTTCCTCCTCTGCATCCTCTAGGTCTTCGTTTCCCCTTTTTTGTTGGCCTCTTGTTCTCCTTTGAGGAATTGCCACTATCGATACGGAAGAATCGTTTTTCTTTTTCTCTAATTTTCTTGGGCTGTTCTCTAAAAAATGAACTGGTCTATTTTCATTACATCTATCCACGTCATATGCATCTCGATGATATCTATCTCTCCATGGCCCTTGCTGTATCTCAGGATGAAAATCATGATTATAAAATTCTTCCCTGTTGTAATTAAAGTTACCTTGAGGTTCCCTGTACTGTCTATTGTCGTATTGGTTCCTATAACTAAAATTACGATTCTGATGTGAATTCTGTCTCCAGTATGAATTGTGATTACCTTCATCATACCTCTGTTTGGAACTAAAGACTGTACTGTGATACCCCTGTTTATAGTTTGGATAAAAATTTGGATAGTGAAAATCGTTATAGTTTTGATGGGGAGGATTAGGATGCCATCTTTCATTATAATTCCGTTGTTTAGGTGGCATATTTTTCTCAGAGTCCCTGGGAAGAGGTTTTCCCTGATGGGTTCTCCATTGGCCCCCCTGTCTATCTCTGGAGTAGACTGTCCCTTTAAGATTGTGATTGTTTTAAAAATGAAAAATGCCCAGAAAACCTGTTGAAAACATATTGGACGATAAATTGTAAAGGATCCCTGTGTGATATTTATTTAAAAAATGTTTAGCTGGGGGGCGTGTCCAAGCATCAGGCATGGCTGGCAGCAAATTTTAGAGCTCTGTTCTCTTCTTAAGATAATACGCCGTCTATCAGAAGATAAACACTTCATCTGCTCTTTTAGAAGATAATTTATAACTCATAAGCCAAAGACGAATCGACTGATGCCACTTTCACTTTGAATGGAGCCCTAGCTTAGAATATTTGAGAGCTGGTGGTGGCCATATCAAATTCTTTCTAACCCCCCACACAGTTTTTCCGAGTGAACAGTTGTTAGCACCAGTATACTATTTAACCCACCCTATTAAAGCTGAAGCTGCGTTAAAAAATTACTGCTATGCACATATCAAAGTGTGGATTTATTGCTTAATCATCTAGAGTACTGAACCAGAACAAAGGAACATTGCATTTCCACAATGAAGCAGTCAAAATGGAGGCTGCGATCATTTCAATGTTACAGGACCTGGAGGCTAAGCTGAACCCACACTCTTGCAAGCTCCAAAAAACTTTCATAGAAGAGTAGAGCTCCTTTGTAACTCCTTACATAGACAACCAACACCTACAGCAGAGCGCACAGTGCACTACTTTGCATGCTATGACCGAGAGCCTACAGCAATACTTACTGGTGACCCGACAGCTATAGAGGACTCCCTGGTGAGCATCCCAGAAGAGAACATCAACCCGTAACAGGTCAGGATAGAGGAGTTGGAGGATGCTGCTAACCAGCCTGAAGCCATTGAGCAGCTGACTGTGTCGGGAAAGGCAATCACCTTATCAGTTCAAGGAGAAGCCATAAGTGAGAGCAAATCATACCAACGGACAGTGTCTCTCACTAGATCTATCGGCTCTTTCTCCATACCTGAGGCGCAATATACTCTGCAGCTGATGACTGTAGACTCTGTATTTCTGCAGGGAAGCTACATCGAGAGGCCACAACCCTGGGCTACCGCGATAACTGGAATCACTATGAGACACTCCATAATACCACAAAGTCAGGCCAGTGCATATGACTTTCACTGCGCACATTGGAGTCACCTATGCAATGTTACACACTTATGCCACAGCTCTCTCCATGCTCTGAAGCCTGGACTAGGATAGCGTACTTGCATTTACTATTTTAGCAGAGCATACTGTTTACCATATTTTAATATTGAGTGTTCTTGTGTTTTGTTTAGCTTTTTCATGTAATTCTTCTCCACCATTTTGTCTTAACACATATAGCCTTCCTGTTGAATACCTCACTTGATATTTATTTATATTAACATATTCCATACTGACCCATACAATACTTATTAATTCCTATACAACTACTAGCTGCCCCTTTTGCCAGGGGCAGAGACATTGGGGATCACTATGCCACGCCTTAAATAACAATCATAACATAAGAATTAACATCATCCATCTTAAGGACGAATTCATGGACTATTCCTTTTCTTTGGGTCACTGGATATTTATTGTACATATTTTATTTCTGAACTAAAGGTTTTCAGATATGTTCCTATGTACTTTCCTTAAATATTAGTACTCTACTACATGAGTGCTTTAATGATACCCCTATTCACTATTTGCTGTTCAAACTATGTTTAGTGTTAGGTTTTTATTTGGGTGTTTGTTTTTTGATTAGGGTTTTTATTTTATTTTTTTGTCTGGGCAGCAAAAGAGCTAAATGCCTTTTTAAGGGCAATGCCAAGCCAGACGTCCTTTTCAGGACACTTTTTAGAGTAGTTTTCTATAAGATAGATGCTTTTTTTTTGGGGGGGGGTGTTAATTTTAGATGTTTTTAGAGGGTTTTTTTTTTAAGAAAAAGGGCTAAATAACTTTAGGGCAATGTCGTACAGAAGGCCCTTTTAAGGGCTATATTTGTAGTTTAATGTTAGAAAAGGTTTTTTTATTTTGTATTTTGGGGTAGGAATTTTACAATAGGAATAACTCTTTTTTTATTTTCGGTAATTTGTTATTTATTTTTAATGGTATTTTTTGTAATTTTTTTTGTTAGTTTTTTTTTTTTTTAATAAAGGTAAGGCCAGTTTTATTTTCTTTTTATGGTAGTTTTTTTTTGGGTTTAGATTTTAGTAGTGGTGTGGTGGGTTAGTAATTAATAGTGTAGAAGGGGACTTTGCAATGTGGGGGTGTGGACGGGTTAGGGTTTAATAGTGTAGAAGGGGACTTTGCAATGTGGGGGTGTGGACGGGTTAGGTTTTAATAGTGTAGAAGGGGACTTTGCAATGTGGGGGTGTGGTGGGTTAAGGGTAATGATGTAGAATTAGACTTTGTGATGGGCTATGTGGCGGGTTAGGGGTTATTAGAGTAGGGGCGATTCAGGTTAGGTTATATTTTCATTATAATTTTTGTATTTTGGAACACATACACACGCACACATATATATATAAACACACACATATGCAGAGTTACAGGCCTAAATTACTACTGGAGCACTATCACATGTGATACCCATATTACAAATTGAAAGTAAATGTGAACGTGTGAGCGCTATCACGATTTACGCTAGAATGATTGCCTTAGAGCTCTGGTTAACTGTTACGTGAGTCAAAAAGTGTCACAAAATACACAAAAAATACATTTAAAAGTACAGTTACACTCTAAAAAACACCATCTAACAAAAATGATTTAAAAAAAAATATTGCATAAAAAAGTTATAAGGGCCCATAAGGCATGCATATATATATATATATATATATATATATATATGTATGTATATATATATATATATATATATATATATCTACAGTATCTCACAAAAGTGAGTACACCCATCACATGTTTATAAATATTTTATTTTATCTTTCATGTGTCAACACTGAAGAAATGACACTTTGCTACAATATAAAGTAGTGAGTGTACAGCCTGTATAACAGTGTAAATTTGCTGTCCCCTCAAAATAACTCAACACACAGCCATTAATGTTTAAACCGTTGGCAACAAATGTCCAAAGTTTCAATATTTTGTGTGGCCACCATTATTTTCCAGCACTGTCTTAACTCTCTTGGGCATGGAGTACACCAGAGCTTCACAGGTTGCCACTAGAGTCCTCTTCCACTCCTCCATGACGACATCACGGAGCTGATGGATGTTGGAGACCTTGCGCTCCCCCACCTTCCGTTTGTGGATGCCCCACAGATGCTCAATAGGGTTTAGGTCTGGAGACATGCTTGGCCAGTCTATCCCCTTAACCTTTAGCTTCTTTAGCAAGGCAGTGGTCATCTTGGAGGTGTGTTTGGGGTTGTTATCATGTTGGAAAATTGCCCTGCGGCCCAGATTCCGAAGGGAGGGGATCATGTTCTTCTTCAGTATGTCACAGTACATGTTGGCATTCATGGTTCCTTCAATGAACTGTAGCTCCCTAGTGCCAGCAGCATTCATGCAGGCCCAGACCATGACACTCCCACCACCATGCTTAACTTTAGTCAAGACACACTTTGTACTCCTCACCTGGTTGCCACCACACATGCTTGACACCATTTGAACATGGTTCCAGTAATCCATGTCCTCAGTGGCGGCTGGTGACTTTTGAAGATAGGGGAGCACTCGCCCCGCAGATGGCTCCACCCATTTTAATGTGTGTGTGTATATATATATATATATATATATCCAGAATACCAGCACTCACTATTCACTTTCAGCGTCGGGGTGCTCCCAAAATATTAACATGCATTAGTGGTTCAAGTGAACAGAGGCACTCGCCGTGTATCAAGAAATAAGTGCTTTATTTTAATCCCATTTGAGTAAACGTTTTCGGGCTGTGATGCCCGTCATCAGACTCCTGTGATTACAAACAGTGCATACAATAGCGATTATATACAACAACATGTGATTCACATACCATATAGTGGCCAAATATGTAGGGCTAATACACGGCGAGTGACTCTGTTCACTTGAACTACTAATGCATATATATATATATATATATATATATATATATATGTACATACATTTATAAATAAATATATATATATATATATATATATATACATACATACATATATATACACATAGCTCAACCTTGATTTCTCACAACTAGATTTAGATTAGATTTAGTGTGATCTGGTAGTTTGGGATGTTAAGAGACCGCTGTAAACATGGGAAAATATTATTTTTAACATGTAACTAATGTGTGCACTGTAATTAAAGGGACATTAAATTGCAAAAAAAAAAATGGATTAGAACATTTTACTATAGCACTATTGCTTGCAAATAACTGTGTTTAACCCTTGCAAAGTGTTAAACACATTGTTAAAGTTTGCTTCAGAGAAGCAATGATTTGCTGGGTTAAACACAGTTATATATGCAAACAACATTGCAAAAATAAAATGTTCTAACACTGTATAGAATTTTTGCACTTTTATGTCCCTCTAAAAGGAAAGGCCAATGAATCTGTGACAAGTCTCGTTACTTAAATTACGTAATTCTGGAGGGGCGGAGCCAGCTACTAAGGTAGTCAGACTTGTTTTCCTCATCTCTGAGCTCTTAGTTATAATTTTATAGATTAAATTCACTTTAAAAGAGCTCAAATTCATATTAAGATTTAATAGAAAACGGACGTGACTAGCCCTACACATCAAGGAACCAAAGATACTTTATTAGTGGACTCTAACATTGATAACGCTTTTTAGGCCTTGCCACGTGCAACTACAGCATTCATACCCAAAAGCCTGGTCAACATGGAAATACTAGATGCATGGGAGCAACGCACTCAACAACTCCTAGAGAGGTACCATCGGAGCATGCAGGAAGATATAAAACTACTGCTCTCTGCCTTCATATCACCACCACCTCAAGCCGCTGAAAGATCTGACCTAGGTCAGAAAGCCGGGAGCTATGCTACATCTACATACAGGACACTGGAAACCCCAGAGATCCCCTCACACGGATCAATCCTGAGACAAGTGGATGAGGGACTGGAGGACATCTCGGTTCATCGCCCTTCGATAGCCACACTTGCTGAGAGGGAAGCTGCAGTGTCGCCGACACTTCTACCCGGAGGCCCGCTCACGAAGGTTTTGCCTTCTCATCAGGAGCTCCCAGTTCTGCTCTCACCGAGTAGGTTGGAGTGTAAGATTTCCTCCCCACAGCGGTGGATGACACTGGGCCTAGCCGGACACTTGTCTTCTACACAGTTCGCTGCATGGATACCGGAGCATTCCCTCATCAAAGAAACCATTTCACCTCAGGATGCAGAGAACACTTCACTAACTGTAGTGGTAGTCCAAGTTCCCAGGCTACGTGAGTCGAGTTCGCCGCATTGGAGCAGAGGTGAGCCTCAGATCATTTTAGCAGTGCGCAAGAGGAGACAAGGGAACCCCATACTTGGGACGGTAGCTCTGTTAAATGCCTATGAACAGTACAGCGCCATACGGCCATTGGACATTCATGCAGGACCTGTTCAGCATTGCACTGTTCAATTAGCTGGCAACTCCTCTCCCGATACATAAAGTCTGGAGTGGGGTGAGAACGCTTAATCATATAAAGAGATACCACTTTGCCGGACAATAGACTTACCTGCTTGCCTTGTATACTGGACTTTTGGATTTCTCTTATATGTTCAGGTTTAACTAGATAAAAACGTTACATGTTCTAGGGATTTAAGTTGATAGTCTAATGGCTTTTACATGTTTGCCGTTTCTTTTCCTTTTTCAGCTTTGTTAGACCTTTTTTTTTTGTAACATCTTAGGCAGTTATTTTGTGATATGCACCGCAGTAGCTGTGTTTACCCTTAAGTATTGCCTCTATACAGCTATGTTCCCTTAACATAGGGATAATAATTACTTTACACATATACACTGGGGATTATCTACATAACTATTCCTTGTAGAACTTTATAGCTAACATATGTATACCTTACAAAGGTTTACCTTTTATTAGAGTAATGATGCACACTCTTCAATCCCTTCTGTTTCTGATATTAGTATGTACTTTCACATTCTCCCCACAGTTATATATGGTTTAATAGTCCAAAATTAAGTTATTTATCTCATCCTTAACAGAAGCTCTAGACTGCTTTATCCCTTCCTCTTATGTTTAATATTCATTTCCCTTATTAAGCAAACTTTGGGAGCTACTTGTTTTCTTTTTTTTTTTATTATTATTTCTTGCTTTTCTTTTGCTCTATTCCACTATATCTGAAGCTAAGTGGGGCTAAAAGTCTGAGGCATATGCTATAGTTATAAACATAGAGGATTATGTCTGTATGGTATGTACTATATGCGTCTGTATGCCAAGTAGTGGGGCTGTTTCACTTTTATCCTAACTCCTTTTCCATTTTTCAAGGTCCAGCCTTATATAGCCAGAGTATACATTTCAGACAAAGTAACACTGATGGAGTATGCTGTATAGGGTACTAGTTACCACGTTCAGACCTGTCATAGAGGTCCCTTAGAAGTATTTGGGAATAATATATTGTATTACGCCTTACTTACGCTTTTATATTCTTATTGTCCTACTTTTTTTTTAAAATAATGTCGCTAAGGTCACAGCGTGACTGATATAACTAACAGTTAGCCTTGTAAATAAGCTGGTAATCATACTACATGCTCACGGATGTGCCTTACTAGTGTTTACTTTGGTATAGGTCAGCTCCTGCTTATTCTACCCTATAAAAAATTCCGACTACAGGATCAATGCAATGTTTACATATATTTTACTACTACATAGTGCTCGTGGCAATATGCTGTATTGCGTGTTGACCTTATAGTGCCCACATACTAGGCGCCACCCAATAATTTATATAACATTTAGTATCTCATTTAAACTAATTCCTTGCAAAATAGCTTCTTTTACACCTATGCTATTATCCTAAAATGAGCAACAAACCTATGCATTAGGGAAATGTATTTAATCCCATAACTCTAGCTAATATTATTATGTCTTTTTGGTTATATCTTACAATAGTTTATTGCTAATTACTGTATTTGCATGATTTAATATGCCTCATTGCCCCTTCTATCTGAGTACTAAGGTTTAGCTAAACCGGCTTACATCTATTTTAATATATGGTTACTCTATCCTAACTACCCTAGCCCCTAGTCCTGCACTATATACATGAGCTTGATACCCACAATTTACTTACCCATTTTAATACTAACTGTTCCAACTCAGGAGCTTAAATTCCATACTGTTCTGAACAGAATTATATTCTCTTGGCACTGGATCACGACTATAGTTAAAGGTATTTTAAGTCAGCTATAAAATTTCATCTATTATCTTTACACCATAATTTCTCTATTTACTTAGATATGCAGTTTTTAGGAATGCCTTAGGGTAAAGTTATTTACCATCTACCTCACACTTCGATATATTCAGTTGTATAGGTATCTGTTTTTGTTGCCTAAATGGTGTGTTATTTTTATTCTATATGTTATTTGCTATCATTATTTGCGACTGTATGATTGTCATCCCTAGTTTCTCTATGGTCTTGCCCACATTATTAGTACTATTAGTATTATTATTTGTTCCGGTTGAGCTTCTCCCCTTTCCCGCTGGTACTTACTGCCTGCGGGTCATATCCCTTCTCCTTTTTCTCGCATTGCCTATAGGTGGCACTCCCCTAGGAGAGGGGCTCACCCGGAGGTCCCCTAGGCTCCAAATATTATAATGTCCCCCCTCCACATAATATAATATTGTAGAGTGCAATTTCTGTTCATTTCATAGAAAGCGAATTTACTTGCATTAAGTGTTGGATTAAGATTCAGCTGCTTCCTACTTAACTACCACCCCTCACTTTTTATAAACAACATGTCCTTCCTTTTAAGCCCAATATATTGTAACTATATAATATGACCTTTACTAACTAATCTACTATCCTCCCTGGCTCCGCCCTCCACTCCCTTCCCCGCTCCACCTCGAGCGGCTATTGCCCGCTGCACTCCTTTATCCCCCTCCTTGCTAATTTGGTCCAAAAGTGGCCAAACAATTGACTCTGAGTAGCTACATTGGATATAACGTTCATGACAACATTCGGTCCGCATGCGACCAACGCTGTAGCTACTCCCCTTTTAAGTTTAAAATATAAAACTGAAGTCTCAATTTATATAGTCCAAATCTCTGCTAATGCCCTCGATGAACTGTATTCATCTGCTTATTTTGTTTACCTCTATTGCCTAGTCAACCTCTTTGCTTTGACATATCTCCAGCCAATTTTAGCTCCCTCATTTCATTAAGAATCCTCATCAAACTCCATTCTTTAAACTTATAAATGCTCATTAGGTTGGCATAACTCGTATTGTTGGCTGGGCGATACCTTTGTAATAGCATTGTATTCTTTTTATTTGTCATTGTTTTTGGATGCATCACTATTGTTATATTTGTTTATGACTTCAATAAAAAATCGTTTAAAAAAAAAAATTACGTAATTCTGTCATGGGGAAATTATATGGAGAATGTATGACATATTATTTTAACAACATTTGCATTTTATGTGTGTTTCATGGCAGAATTACTATTAAGGAACAAGAAAAAACTCCTCTTGTTTAAAACAAGTGTTGTGTAGCAACGTAATTAAACATTGTGACACTTCCCTAGTGCCTAGAAAAGGAATCCCACTAACAGATATTAATTTTCCTTTCATTCTGATGACATATGTAGTACAGTGTCACAGTACTTACCAGCAACGCTGGGCAATGTGGTGACTGCTTGGTGTTCTCAGCTGTAGTGATGTCGCAAACAGTTCGCCGGAGAACAGTTCCCGGCGAACATAGCTTGTTCGCGTTCGCCGCTGCGGGCAAACATATGCGATGTTCGATCCGCCCCCTATTCGTCATCATTGAGGAAACTTTGACCCTGTATCTCACAGCCTTCAGACACATTTGAGCCAATCAGCAGCAGACACTCCCTCACAGACCCTCCCAGCTCCTGGGCAGCAGCCATTTTAGATTCATTACGATCTTGCATTGTTAGTGAGAGGAGGTTTAGTGCTGCTGCTGCTGATATTATAGGGAAATAGATAGCTAGGCTAGTGTATTTAGTGTCCACTACAGTCCTGAAGGACTCATCTAATCTCTGCTGTAAGGACAGCACCCAAAAAAGCCCTTTTTAGGGCTAGAACTTCAGTAGTTTTTTGTTTTTTTTGTATTTGCATTTGCCTGGCTGTCAGCCTGTGTGTGAGGCTCACAGCATATACTGTGATTAGTGCCACCACTGATATCTGCTTAACATTAGTGTAAATTTAAACAAAAAAACATTTAAATCATTTTGCTAATGTAATCTAATTTTATTTTCTATCAGGCCTATGTATCAGTCTCACACAGCATATACTGTGGTTAATTGCTGTGCCAGCCACCACTCATATCTGCTTAACATTATTGTAAATTTAAACAAAAAAACTTTTAAATCATTTTGCTAGTGTAATCTAATTTAATTTTCTATCAGGCCTGTGTGTCAGGCTCACACAGCATATACTGTGGTTAATTGCTGTGCCAGCAGCCACCACTCATTTTTTTTAAAAAAATTACAATAATGTTAAGCAGATGTTAAGCTGCTTAACATTATTGTAAATTTAAAAAAAAAAAATTAAATCATTTTGCTAGTGTAATCTAATTTCATTTTCTATCAGGCCTGTGTGTCAGGCTCACACAGCATAGACTGTGGTTAATTGCTCTGTGCCACCACTGATATCTGCTTAACAATCATTAGTGTAAATTAAAAAAAAAAACTTTTAAATAATTTTGCTAGTGTAATCTAATTTCATTTTCTATCAGGCCTGTGTGTCAGGCTCACACAGCATATACTGTAGTTAATTGCTGTGCCAGCCACCACTCATATCTGCTTAGCATTATTGTAAATTAAAAAAAAAAACTTTTAAATCATTTTGCTAGTGTAATCTAATTTCATTTTCTATCAGGCCTGTATGTCATGCTCACATAGCATATACTGTGGTTAATTTTTCTGTGCCACCACTGATATCTGCTTAACAATCATTATTGTAAATTTAAACAAAAAAACTTTTAAATCATTTTGCTAGTGTAATCAAATTTCATTTTCTATCAGGCCTGTGTGTCAGGCTCACACAGCATATACTGTGGTTAATTGCTATATGCCACCACTGATATTTGCTTAACATTATTGTAAATTAAAAAAAAACAAAAAACTTTTACATAATTTTGCTAGCACGTTATTCAAATTTTTTTTAGGAATGTTACGGGATTAAGGCACTTTATGGCTTAAAACCAGACTCTGCATCAACTATGTAATTTTCCATGGGAGTTTTGCCATGGATCCCCCTCCGGCATGCCACAGTCCAGGTGTTAGTCCCCTTGAAACAACGTTTCCATCACTATTGTGGCCAGAAAGAGTCCTTGTGGGTTTTAAAGTTCGCCTGCCTATTCAAGTCAATGGCGGTTCGCCGGTTCGTGAACAGTAGCGGAAGTTCGAGTCCGCCGTTCGCGAACCGATATTTTAAGGTTCGCGACATCACTACTCAGCTGCCTGCAGCTCTGCATCATGCATGTCTCTCCTTATTTCCCGCTAAGCAGGAAATTATTCAGAGTGTTGCCATGGTAACCCGCGGCAATGCTCTGATTTAAAACTGTCAGGAGGAGTAGCAGTAGACATCAGATGAAGGAGGGGGGCCGCGGGAGGGGGGGGCGCGGGGGCCAATTGGAATTCAAGGGATGCCATCTTGGATGACGTCATTTAAACGGAAACTTCATTCTTCAATAGCCATCAAAAGAAGAGGATGCTCCACGCCGGATGTCTTGAAGATGGAGCCGCTCCGCGTCGGAAGGATATAGATAGAAGATGCCGTCTGGAGGAAGATTTCTGCCCTCCTGGAGGATGACTTCTTGCCGCTTGGATGAAGACTTCTCCCGGCTTCGTTGAGGACTTCTTGCCGCTTGGATGAAGACTTCTCCCGGCTGGATGATAATGGATGTCCGGTCTTCAAAAACTGTAAGTGGATCTTTGTGGGTTAGTGTTAGTTTTTTTTAAGGGTTTATTGGGTGGGTTTTATTTTTAGATTAGGGACTTTGGGCACCATAAAAGAGCTAAATGCCCTTTTAAGGGCAATGCCCATCCAAATGCCCTTTTCAGGGCAATGGGGAGCTTAGGTTTTTTAGGTAAGTTTTTATTTGGGGGGGGGGTTGGTTGTGTGGTTGGTGGGTTTTACTATTGGGGTTGTTGTATTTTTTTTTACAGGTAAAAGAGCTGATTTCTATGGGGCAATGCCCTGCAAAAGGACCTTTTAAGGGCCATTAGCAGTTTAGTGTAGGCTAGGGTTTTTTTTTATTTTGGGGGGCTTTTTTTGATAGGGCTATTAGATTAGGTGTAATTAGTTTAAGTATTTGATCATTTCTTTATTTACAGAGATCAGGCAGTATAGAAGTGACACAGGCTCAATACAGTTTACATTCATAAAGATTAGTAGCTATGATATCTGTATCACAATCAGTGTTAAAATGTCCCTCCTGGGGCCACCCACAAACCCTCAGGATGGGCACCAAAACAAAGGTGCCTACAGAGATCATCAAACGCAATATAGTGATGAAAAACGTTCAATACATATAATATAGCAAGTGAAGAATGAAAAAGCTAATGCTGCAATACAATAGCTTAATATGCGGAGTGATGAGAAACTTTTAACACTTAAACGATTTAGCTAATAAAGCTCTGGAATCTAGATGTTGGTGAACATATATTATTTGTCCAGGTGTAACTAGTACACATAAAGCCCATATTCAGTAGTTCCATAAAAGCATCTTTGTAAATGCTGCAATGGGCAGTTCAATAAAATAAGATGTCATGATGGTGTCAACTAATGGCACTTCCATATGTTTGTCCTGGGTATGAGCATGGTATTCAGTGTAAGTAGATTCTTTTTGTAGGCGCCATAGGGGCGTCGGGTCACAAATATAGGCAGACTTTATAGTATTATTCCCACAGAGAAAAATATTGTGAAAGACAAGCTTAAGCACATCCTCCAAGGCATGGCTCATCTTGCAAGCTTCTGTTTCCTTCTAAATACAGGGAGAGTCCAAAGCTGCATTCATTACTTGTGGGAATACAGAACCTGGCCACCAGGAGGAGGCAAAGACACCCCAGCCAAAGGCTTAAATACCTCCCCCACTTCCCTCATCCCCCAGTCATTCTTTGCCTTTCGTCACAGGAGGTTGGCAGAGAAGTGTCAGAAGATTTCGGAGTAGTTCCTTAGGAGGGATATATGACATTTGAGATCAGACTGGAGTTTTAAGTAGTCTTGTCAGCCTCTTAGTGAGAACATTGATGAAAGTAGAGTCTGGAGATGCAGGGAGAGTCTTTCTGCAAAGCCACCCAGACTCATATTAACAGCTCCTTAAGCAATCAGCATTGACAAGTTTTCACTGCTTTCTTCACTCAAGTCCATGACAGAGGCGCTGCTACAATCTGTCAAACTTGAAGGACCGTGTCGCTGTTCCATGGCATAGATTCTGTTAAGATCGTTTAATTTTTACACACATGTTAGCGATAGAAGACAGGGTCTCAGTGGGACTCCTTTATCTTTATGGAATCAAGGGTTAATATCTCCTGAGGGGGGTTATTGAACAATGGGGTTTTTTAATCATGTTCGTTATGTGATTTTGACTGCTTATGTGTAAGAACTTTGGGCTCATAGGCTGATATGGAACATACAGATTATTTTCATTTTGAGAGCTGCACAGTTTTTTATTAAGATGGTGCGGCTTTTTCTTAGCAGGGGCGGTCCTGCGTGAGCACCATGTGACCGGGAGTGGTCAAGTTTTTTCCCCCCGCTTCCAATTCCTGACCAGGTGTTTAGGGAGAGGAACGTCTTCTCTACCTATCTGGGTGGAGGTGGTGAGTGCCCCAGCCATTGGGGGTATAAGGTGCCAGTTGTTTTTTCTCTTTCGAAAATATAACTTAGAAGAGTTATGGAGGATTCTGACATTTTAGAGGGGGATCCCTCCGAGACAGAATTTGATAGCTGTGTATATTGTGAGGAGGCCTGGGTAACCCAGCCCTCTCAATTATGTTCCGTATGCGGCAATAGGGTGTTCTCATTAACCAATATTGGGATGTCAGAGACCACTGAGCCATCTGCCTCTGAGGATTCTTCATCCAGTGAGGTGTGTTCCCTAGATTCTTCTGTTCCTTCATATACAGTTTTCCCGAGTTCCGCACCCCCTTCGTCTGTTAGGGGTTTGTTTCCACCAGAGGTTACTACGCAGTTCTGCATGGCCATCTCTACGGCCTTAGCAATGCTACCTCTTCCTGCTGCATGCAAGCGAAGGGTTAATCCAGGTTCTCCTACCCAAGGACTGTCGTGTAAAATGACGATTGTGTCTGATCTGTCCTCTGGGGATGCGGTTTCCTGTGAGGCTTCAGAGGTAGAATGTCCAGGATCGAAATCTACTGACTTGAATCCTCCAACTGCGGAGGGAATAGCATTTAGATTTAGAATGGCACACCTGCGTTTACTTCTGAAAGAGGTTTTGGCGATGTTAGAGGTTCCCAGTACTGATCCGTCAGTTGAATCTCAGTCCTCTAAATAAGATACCGATCTATTCTTGACTAGAAGAGTGGAGAGGATTGGGTTCCTATTCCTTGTCTTCTTGTTTACTTTTGTTTTATTCCTTATTAGAATCCCAAGCTCTATGGGGGTTTATGTAGTGTGACAGGCTGGACCTGGTTTTTGTTTGCACGCTCCCTTTTCGGCTATCATATTTGGGCGCTTGCCTTTTTCTTTTTGCCTTCTATTCCATTCCGGATAGTTTTTAGTTTTTTAGAGCTCTGGGTTGTTATAGAAACTCTTAGACAAGATGTTTCATCACTTGGGATTTTTTATTCTATCGACTTAGCTGGTCGAGATTGTTGTAGACTTCCGGTGGAAGCCTATAGATCTCTGTTTGGGGTGATGGTCCCCCGATAATTTCAAGACAATATTTAAGCCATGGAGCTTATATTCCTTAATTTGATTATTCACAGTTTTTCTAGCATTGCTGGAATTTAAGAATTTCTGTTAGCCCTTGAGTGTTTTGGCAGATAAGTTGTATCCTAGATGACAGGCAGGACCTGTTTTGGGTACTAGTTAAGTCTGCTCCTTCCCTTTACACAAGAAAGGGAGTTTTTTTCAAGCTTCCGGTCCAGGCACATCAGGTTAATCTATACTATAGTACAGGCTAAACCTGTTTTAGGCATTATCTTGGTTGGGTGCTTGATACTGGATCTTATGGATCTAGGGCCCAGAGGCCGGAGTTAGAATTGTTTTTGGGGCAGTTTTTCTCTTCTCTTGATACAGAGAGAGGGAAGTATTCGGGTGACTTTTGGAGTCATTGTCCCGGTATCTTTGAACTGTGGGGATATTTCCTTTCCACTGCTGATATATGGTCCAATAAGGGGAGGGAATTCCCATCCTATTGGGTTCTATCACTGTTAATAAGAGCTTATTAGTGCTCCTTTTTACCTGAGATGTTAAGGATCTCTTTCCTTTTCTTCAGGAAGAAGGATGTTTTTCCTATTTCATCCTTTTGAGCAGATCCGGTTCTTAGGAACCGTATCTTCCAGCAAACCTCGTTCTGTTTCTAAGTTTCCTTTTTGGGATCTGGGGTTTAATGTGGCAGTATCCTGCTCCAGAGTTTTCTGTAGCTCCCGGGTCTTTGCTTCTCGTTTTCTTACCATTGGCTGTTAATAAACTTTTAGGGATTTTCTCGTGTCTTTTTGATCCTCAGAGTTGGATTTAGACTTGAATTTCTGGTGTTGACTCCAGGGTGGATCCTGGATGCTGTCTTGTCTTAAGGACAGGAATTTGTTTCCTGGGATCTTGCGATATGTCCTCCAGTCCCCCTTCTGGTCTTCGTTGGCTCGGGGGTGGGGGTGATATAGTCAGCTGAGGCTGAGTCTTCGGCATTACGTCGTTCCTTTTCTAAATCTGTCTTAACAGATGTATAGGGATTACCAATTGAGGGATTCAATCCCCTGTGTTCCGTTCAGACCTCCCTGTCTTGAGTAGCTCTTCAGCGACGGTTTTGTCTTTGTCCCTTCGCTGCCTGCGGGGAGCGAGTGTCCTATGGGGTTCCTCAACTGAGCATTCTGCCTTGAGGCTTTGGTCTTCTGGGTTCGTACCAGTTGGAACCTTTCGGTGGGTAGGTCTCTTTATGGAAAGGGAGAGTTCCTACTGTGTAGACGGGAGGGCTCATGTTTGGTGGTGGGCGAAGGCCCACTATGGCTCTTTGTCAGCAATCCATTATAGGAGTGGGCTCTTCAGGAACAGATGTTCCCTACTATGTTTTCTTACGCAAGGTATCTGATTGGGGAAGCCGATCAGACATCCATACCTATCCCTGGTTTCCACTTGAGTTTTCCGGGAGATGTGGTAGTGTGGTTAGCTCTGCCACTTCTGAATCAGAAGGTTGTGGCTTAGAAACAAGGTCGACTTCAGGTTTTTTCTGCCAGAATGTGCTTCTGGTATCAGAAGGGATACTCAGTCAGAACTATTGGAGCCTCTTCTTTGTTGCCATGTTACTTTTTGTTGGGGATGGTTCGATCCTAGCAAGAGCTAGCATCAAGTGAGACTGATTGCTCAGTTTATGTCTACGAGTTTGTACCACAGTTTAGGGGCTTTGCCTCCATGGATCTTGTTGCAGGGCTCTGCTGGGTCATTTTTTTTTTGTGTCATGGACTCTTATTCCTCTGAGGCAGATTGCGAGAGACCGTTTGGTCTTAGCCAAGAGAGAGTTTTCTGAAAGGCTATGTTCCTTTCCGTTGGCGCATAGTTGGTCTCTTGTCATCTATCATAGGTGTAGTGGACCACCTTTTTAGGGAGGAGCTAGATCATTCTGGCTCTCTATAGGATTTCAGGAGTCTGTTTTCTTTTCTTTCAGGATGAGCTGGAGAAGGGCCTTCCTAGCGAGTTCTGGCTTGAGCAGTCCTTTTTGGGATAGATGGCTGTCTTATCCTGATGGGTACCTTAGCTGCCTAGCATGCGGTAGGTTGCGGGTTGAATCCAGCGGCAGTCCTTGCTCCTTGATTGAGGGCTTGCAGGTAGTTTTCTGATTCCCTGATTGTTCTTTTGTTCCAGAGGTTCATTGAACTCTCAGGCATTTAGTTCTATTTGCTAGGGTGTCTTCCTTTGCTCCTAATTGGTGCTTAATCTTTATTTTTAGGAGGTGGCATCGGGTCATTTTTCTACCCGTGCAGGAGGTGGTCTTTGAATTCCTTCTTCAATTATCTATTCCGTCTGTAGATTGTTCTTCTACATGCCATGTTTCCTAAGTTGTAATCTTAGAATGCGTACTCCTTAAAGGAGTTTTCTCTTTATTAAGGCTGTTTTTGAGTTTTGTTAGGGTTTTCTCCTTAAGATTATTATTTTATATGTAATTTTCCTTTCTAAATGGAAAAGAGATTTTCCCTTTTTAGAGAATCTTGCCTTGATGTTCTTTTGGACTATGGAGGCTTAGTTGCCTTCTTTCTTGTTAGTGGAGGAGTGTTTTTTCACTTGAACTAGGAGTCAGTGGGACACTAGCCTCCTCAGAGGTTATGGTTCAGTTCAAGAGCAGTGACGTCTTTTTGGGTCTCTGGCATTAGATCTCTGTGGTTCTGATTGTTGGGCGGCTATCTGGTCCTCCTAACATTATTTTTCTTTTTACTTCTGTTGAAGAAGCATTAGGGAGAATGGGTTTGTTGCAGGCTGTGGTGCCCTCAGATTTGGGCCGCTTCCTTTTTTTCCCTCCCGTTAGCATTCAGTGTCCTCTGTAGCTTGGGTATTATTTCCCACAAGTAATAAATGCAGCTGTGGACTCTCCCTGTATTAAAAAGGAAAACATAAATAATGACTTAGCAAAAAGTACCAGATAATTTCCTTTCATTCGATACAGGGAGAGTCCACAGCTCCTTTTCTTCTGGCACTTTTTTTCACCCTGATATTTCTCCTACTGTGTCCTTGTTCCCTCTGCAGAATGACTGGGGTATGAGGGAAGTGGGGTAGGTATTTAAGCCTTTGTCTGGGGTGTCTTTGCCACCTCCTGGTGGCCAGGTTCTGTTTTCCCACAAGTAATGAATGCAGCTGTGGCTCTCCCTGTATCGAAGGAAAGGAAATTATCTGGTAAGTCATAATTTATGATATTTATAAATATAGTTATCCCATTCTCACAATGTGATAATAATAATTGGACAATGTTGGATTTCCACTCTATATCCTTTATGATATTATCAGAATCAGGTCCTTTCAGCTCATTAGGCAGGACCATATCTGAATAAAACTCTTTCTGAGTCACCAGTGGCTTTTTTTGAAGTGCTATCACTACTTTTATTTTCCTGATTTGTGTGTGTCAATAAACACTGATATACACCATTGACATTTAATCTGATGCATGCTGCAGCGTGACTTTTAAAGATTGTATCTGCCAACTGAGAGCATTTTAAAAGTGCAAACTGATAATATTTAGAAGAGATTAATGCAAATCCCAACCCTATCCCTAAAAAAATACATTATTGTAACATTTGAAGCATTTATCATTTAGAGCTGCAACATTGTAATTGAATACCTTATTCTCCAAACTACTGTATATAGATAAATAGATGATCGATAGACAGATAGATGAAAGTAGAAATTGCAGCGGAAGAGTTAGAAATTTGACTTGTTACTATCTTTAACATTAAGTGGACAAGTAGCTTTTTCCCGCTGGTCTAGTAACTTTTAACCCCGATTAGTAAATTATAAATTTTTGCTAGTCGGGTTAGATCCTCACGCAAATATATATATATATTTTATTTTTTTTCATATGGATTTTTCATATGTTTTCTACCATGTTTTTTTTTTACAACAAAAGGACATTAAAAAAATGTTTTGTTATTGTGTTCTTGGACAGGACCGGACTGTCTGACGCACACACACCCATAGTTAGGTTCCCAGAGGCGGTTGCGGCTCCTGAGGCTCTGATTAGAACAGAACTCTCTGGAGCGTATCTGCCCTTGGCCGTTAATGCATGATCTGTTTGGTCCATGTCTCAGACAGACCGGACTTTTATCTGATGGACATTTGTCTGTCATATTATTATCTGTCACACATGCATTCTGTCCGAGAACCTTTAAAAGCATGTCGTGGGGGGTGGGACCCATGGTTAGGTTCCCAGAGGCAGTTGCGGCGCCCGAGGCTCTGATTAGAACAGAACTATCTGGAGCGTATCTGCCCTTGCCCGTTAATGCATGATCTTATCTGATTGGTTGTGCATCCATTGACTTTATGGAGACACGGACCAATAAGATCATGCATTAACGGCCAAGTGCAGATACGCTCCAGAGAGTTATGTTCTAATCAGAGCCTCGGGCACCGCAACCGCCTCTGGGAACCTAACCATGGGTCTCCCCCCACCCCACCACCACAACGTGTTTTTAAAGTTTCTCAGATAGATTGCGTGTGCGACAGACAGTCCGGTCTGTTCAAGAACACAATAACACAAAAATGTTTAATTTCCTGTTGTTGTAAAAAAATGGTAGAAAATATATGAAAAATCCACATATGAAAAATAAAAATGTTTAATTTTGAAAAATAAAAATGTTTAATTTTGAAAAATAAAAATGTTTAATTTTGAAAAATAAAAAGGTTTAATTTTGAAAAATAAAAAGGTTTAATTTTGAAAAATAAAAAGGTTTAATTTTGAAAATAAAAAGGTTTAATTTTGAAAAATAAAAATGTTTAATTTTGAAAAATAAAAAGGTTTAATTTTGAAAAATAAAAAGGTTTAATTTTGAAAAATAAAAAGGTTTAATTTTGAAAAATAAAAAGGTTTAATTTTGAAAAATAAAAAGGTTTCATGAATAAAAATGTTTCATGAATAACAATATTTCATGAATAAAAATGTTTCATGTTGTTGTTGTAAAAATGTTTAACTTCCTGTTGTAGTGAAATATTGTACAAAACATGAAAAATCCACATATAATATATAAAAATGTTTAATTTCCTGTTGTTATAACAAAAACATCGTACAAAACATAATTGTTTGTGTAATCCAAAATAAAAATATTTAATTTACGGTTTGTGTGTTTTGCAAGCATTAATCCTAGGATTACCCGGATTTCTTTCTTTACCCGTAACATATACACATATAAACAAATATATATATATAGATAGATAGATAGATAGATAGATAGATATACAGGTGTCCCTCGGTTTACAACTGTTCAATTTGCACCGTTTCAGAATACCAAAATTTTTTTCAGTCATGTGACTGCTATTGAAAAGCATTGAGAAGCAGTGCATTGATTAAAATAGCCAGTAAGTGGAGCTGACTGCTTGTGTTGCAGCAAAGATATGCAAGCCAAGCAAGCTGAAATTAATCAGTTTAACCAGATCTGAGCTATCAAGCAGCTTGCAAAGGAACAATATCTTCCTGTCTATAAATCAGTCCAGATTGGAATGCATAGAAAGAACAGTTTGCAGAAAAATGCAAGTAAAGTCTGTGTTGTGTGATTATTTTATTAGGTTTATAATGCTGTTTAGCAAATGTTTTTGTTCATTTAACTTAGTTTAATTATATATTCTGTGTTGTGTGATTATTTTATTAGGTTTATAATGTTGTTTAGCATTTAAAGTCTTCATTTCAAAGCTTTAAAAATAATGTATTAGGTGTTACTTATGCCAATTTTGAGAGGGTTTTGATGTATGTATGTACACATGTATACACATATATACATATGTATATATACTTTCAAGCCCTTTCCACTGAAATACCTGAAAACAAAATAATTAATTTTTATTTAATTGTAATATTTAATCATGTGTTTTACTGTGTATTTATTTAAATATTTTACATTTCAATGTTCTTCAGATAGGGGAAATGTTCTCAGTATTTTTAAATATATATATATATATATATATATATATATAAATATATATATATATATATATATATATAAATATATATATATATATATACAGGTATATCTATCTGCATATACCTACACCTATATCTATGCATATAGATATAGGTATAGCTATATATTTTACAAAGAATAAATTATATATATATATATATATATATATAGATACATATTTAAAAATAAAAAGCACTTTTTCTTTTATGTGAAGAACATTGGAATGTAAAATATTCAGAACTACCTTCAGGTTAGCATTGTAGGTATAAAGGGGTGTCGGGTCAGCATGTGAGCGATAAGTGTTAGAGATTTTACAGTTTGCTCCATTGAAGTCTATGGGGAGAAGAAGTTAACTCGGTCGTGATATCCGAAGTCCTCAAGTTAACGCATGTCAGCTTTCGCTCATGCCAAACATTTATGTTTAACTTGTAACACACATGTTAAAAGTTTACTTCCATGGTGTTTGCACGCGCCACTTTTATTCTGGCCCATAGTATTTAATTATTAATTAATTTATTTTTTTTTGCTTTCTTTCAAGTGTTTCTTTTTAAAGAACGTAGATGCTGAACAACTAAATGAGGTGGAAGGTGTATCACTACACTTATATGTTCTCAGATCAATGTCATACTTGCAAGGGAAAAATATCATGAACAAGTAGAATATTCTGTCTCTATGTTTTGCATAAATGTCATTTAATTTTGTTAAAGATAATTCAGATTCAGGGAAACAAGGGTCTCCTCTTCTGTCTTTGCAGACATAAGAGTCAAAGATCAAGATAGAGTGAAAGACTTTTAACCTCAAAGACTTCTGCCTTCCCAGAATTCCATTCACCTTCCCAAGGTTAAATACAGTGCCTTAGGGCAGCTGCTTAGAATGATGAAATGCTCTTTGTAATGTTAATAAACCTTCATTTTGATATCAGATGCAACTCTGGGGGAAGACTGCCAGTTTTACATTTAGGTTTAGAATTTGACAGTTTAATGCTGTTAGACTGGAAAGAGTAGATTTCTATAAAATTGGGCTAATTTGACAAGATAAAGGAGCTTAGCAGTGTTGCTTATCCCTTGCATATATTTTATATTATACTATATTATACTTAGGATTCAGTAGATTGACATTAGATATGAAAGGCTGTTACTGGTGAAGGTTTGTTCTTTATAGATAATCATTTATCAGTATTCCACTAAACTGTCAGCTTTACATCACTGCTTTAACTATTCTGTAGCCTTTATGAAATTTTAAAATAGCAGTCACATATTTTAAAAAAAAATGCATTTTGTGTTGCAATTTATACATTTATGTTTAAAGTTCCTATACATCTAATAGGTTTGTAAGTCATATTTTAAAGGCCAATTATCTCTTGAATGATATTCTGATATATTTTTAGCTATCCATTGTACCCTATAGAATGTTACTGCTGAATTTATACTATAGGCTTTAATAAATTTGAGGAACAGATGAGCCAAGCTGTTGTATAATACACACTTCTGCAGTGTATGCTGTTATTCCTTTAGTGTATCCCTAGACACGTTTAGTGTTCTACATATGGAGCAGTACTTAAAGTGATACTAAACCCATTTTTTTTTCCTTTCATGATTCAGATAGAGAATGCAATTTTAAGAAACTTTCTAATTTACTCCTATTATCACATTTTCTTCATTCTCTTGCTATCTTTATTTGTAAAAGAAGGCATCTAAGCTAATGAGCTAGACAATTTTTAGTTTAGAAACCTGGACAGCATTAAGCCACCAATCAGCAAGAACAACCCAGGTTGTGAACCAAGAATGGGCCGGCTTCTAAACTTACATTCTTGCTTTTCAAATAAAGATAGCAAGAGAATGAATAAAAAATGATAATAGGAGTAAATTAGAAAGTTGCTTAAAATTGCATGCTCTATCTGAATCATGAAAGATAACATTTGGGTTCAGTGTTCCTTTCATATTGTGCAATCCACATTAGTAAAAAAATCTATTTTTCAGGCACTAGTAAAGAAATAAGTTGCCTTTAAGTGAATGAAAAGACTCAAGAGCCTGACCAATTGACTTCAAAATTAACATTAAAGGGACCTGAACCCCAAATTTTTTTTTAATGATTTTATTTATTTATAAAATATGTTACCAGGAAGGATACATTGAGATGTCTCTCGTTTTCAAGAATGTTCTGGATGGACAAAACATTGCATTGATACAATAGGGTACAATAAAATACAAAAAAACAAATGTTAAAAAACAATGGCCTAGATTTAGAGTTTGGCGGTTAGCCGTCAAAACCAGCGTTAGAGGCTCCTAACACCCATAAACTACCTATGGTACCCCTAAACCGATGGGTCCCCCCCACATCGCCACCACTCTATTAAATTTTTTTAACCCCTAATCTGCCGCTCCGTACACCGCCGCGCACCTACGTTATCCCTATGTACCCCTAATCTGCTGCCCCTAATACCCACCGACCCCTATATTATAATTATTAACCCCTAATCTGCCACCCGTCGCCGCCTCCTTCCTACAACTTATTAACCCCTAATCTGCCGACCGCACCGCACCGCTACTACAATAAATGTATTAACCCCTAATCCCGCCTCAACTCCTGCCTCAATAACCCTATAATAAATAGTATTAACCCTAATCTGCCCTCCCTAACATCGCAACACCTATCTTCAAGCATTAACCCCCTAATCTCTGCCGACCGGAGCTCACCGCTACTCTAATAAATGTATTAACCCTCCTAAAGCTACTTCTAACCCTAACCCTAACACCCCCATAAATTAAATATACTTTTTATCTAACGAAATAAATTAACTCTTATTAAATAAATTATTCCTATTTAAAGCAAAATACTTACCTGTAAAATAAACCCTAATATAGCTACAATATAAATAATAATTATATTGTAGCTATTTTAGGATTAATATTTATTTTTACAGGCAACTTTGTATTTATTTTAACCAGGTACAATAGCTATTGAATGTTAAGAACTATTTAATAGCTACCTAGTTAAAATAATTACAAAATTACCTGTAAAATAAATCCTAACCTAAGTTACAATTAAACCTAACACTACACTATCAATATATTAATTAAATAATATACCTACAATTATCTACAATTAAACCTAACACTACACTATCAATAAATTAATTAAATACAAATACCTACAAATAAATACAATTAAATAAACTAACTAAAGTACAAAAATAAAAAAGAACTAAGTTACAAAAAATAAAAAAATATTTACAAACATTAGAAAAATATTACAACAATTTTAACTAATTACACCTACTCTAAGCCCCCTAATAAAATAACAAAGACCCCCAACATAAAAAAATGCCCTACCCTATTCTAAAATTAAAATAGAAAAGCTCTTTTACCTTACCAGCCCTGAAAAGGGCCCTTTGCGGGGCATGCCCCAAAGAATTCAGCTCTTTTGCCTGTAAAAAAAAACATACAATACCCCCCCCCAACATTACAACCCACCACCCACATACCCCTAATCTAACCCAAACCCCCCTTAAATAAACCTAACACTAAGCCCCTGAAGATCTTCCTACCTTATCTTCACCACGCTGGGTGATCGGAACAGCCAATAGAATGCGAGCTCAATCTGATTGGCTGATCGGATCAGCCAATCGGATTGAACTTGATTCTGATTGGCTGATTCCATTAGCCAATCAGAATTTTCCTACCTTAATTCCGATTGGCTGATAGAATCCTATCAGCCAATCGGAATTCGAGGGACGCCATCTTGGATGACGTCCCTTAAAGGAACCGTCATTCATAGGGAAGTCGTCGGTGAAGATGGATGTTCCGCATCGGCGCGATGAACATGGATCCGGAAGAAAGAAGATTGAAGATGCCACTTGATAGAAGACTTCAACCGGATCATGGACTTCTTCAGCTCCCGCTTGGATGAAGACTTTCATCCGGATCATGGACATCTTCAGCCCCCGCTTGGGCTTGGATCAAGACATCGGAGGCTCTTCTGGATCGATCGGTGAACCCGGCGTGGTGAAGATAAGGTAGGAAGATCTTCAGGGGCTTAGTGTTAGGTTATTTAAGGGGGGTTTGGGTTAGATTAGGGGTATGTGGGTGGTGGGTTGTAATGTTGGGGGGGTATTGTATGTTTTTTTTTACAGGCAAAAGAGCTGAATTCTTGGGGCATGCCCCGCAAAGGGCCCTTTTCAGGGCTGGTAAGGTAAAAGAGCTTTTCTATTTAATTTTAGAATAGGGTAGGGGCATTTTTTTTATTTTGGGGGTCTTTCTTATTTTATTAGGGGGCTTAGAGTAGGTGTAATTAGTTTAACATTGTTGTAATATTTTTCTAATGTTTGTAAATATGTTTTATTTTTTGTAACTTAGTTAGTTTATTTAATTGTATTTATTTGTAGGTATTGTATTTAATTAATTTATTGATAGTGTAGTGTTAGGTTTAATTGTAGATAATTGTAGGTATTTTATTTAATTTATTTATTGATAGTTGTAGTGTTAGGTTTAATTGTAACTTAGGTTAGGATTTATTTTACAGGTAATTTTGGTAATTATTTTAACTAGGTAACTATTAAATAGTTATTAACTATTTAATAGCTATTGTACCTGGTTAAAATAATTACAAAGTTGCCTGTAAAATAAATATTAATCCTAAAATAGCTACAATATAATTATAATTTATATTGTAGTCTATATTAGGGTTTATTTTACAGGTAAGTATTTAGCTTTAAATAGGAATAATTTATTTAATAAGAGTTAATTTATTTCGTTAGATTTAAATTATATTTAATTTAGGGGGGTGTTAGGGTTAGACTTAGCTTTAGGGGTTAATACATTTATTAGAGTAGCGATGAGATCCGGTCGGCAGATTAGGGGTTAATTATTGTCGGTAGGTGGAGGCGACGTTGGGGGCGGCAGATTAGGGGTTAATAAATATAATATAGGGGTCGGCGGTGTTAGGGGCAGCAGATTAGGGGTACATAGGGATAACGTAGGTTTGCGGCGGTGTACGGAGCGGCAGATTAGGGGTTAATAATAATATACAGGGGTCAGCGATAGCGGGGGCGGCATATTAGGGGTTAATAAATATAATATAGGGGTCGGCGGTGTTAGGGGCAGCAGATTAGGGGTACATAGGGATAACGTAGGTTGCGGCGGTGTACGGAGCGGCAGATTAGGGTTTAATAATAATATGCAGGGGTCAGCAATAGGAAACAATGGGGCTGCGTTAGGAGCTGAACGCTGCTTTTTTGCAGGTGTTAGGTTTTTTTTTCGGCTCAAACAGCCCCATTGTTTTCTATTGGGGAATCGTGCACGAGCACGTTTTGAAGCTGGCCGCGTCCGTAAGCAACGCTGGTATTTAGAGTTGCAGTGGCGGTAAATATGCTCTACACTCCCTTTTTTGGAGCCTAACGCAGCCCTTCTGTGAACTCTAAATACCAGCGGTATTTAAAAGGTGCGGGGGGAAAAAAGCCAGCGTAGCTAATGCACCCCTTTGGGCCGCAGAACTCTAAATCTAGCCGTAAATTACAAAATTTACATAGAACAGGTAGGAAATATATAATCAACCATGATAGGTGCATTCTGTTTTGAGATATGTAGAGAGGTATCTCTTAAAGGATTTTAGGCTGGGGAAGATTTGAAAGTGTGCGGGAGGTCATTCCATATTTTCAGTGCTCTGTAGGAAAAGGAGGATCGAGCTGCTTTCTTTTTGTATGGAGGCAGACTAAATAAAGTACTTGTACTGGATCGGAGGTTATAGGAGGTGGGAACAGCCGGGGAGAGCATTCTGCTCAGGTAGGGTGGGAGCTTCCCAGAAAAGCTCTTAAACACAAGGCTGGAAAGATAGAGGATGCGTTTGGATTCCAGCGACAGCCAGTTTAGCTCTTTTAGCATTGTCACAATGGTGGGTCCTGTAATTACATTGTAGCATAAAGCGGCAGAATGAGTTATACAATGTATTAAGTTTATTAAGGTGAGTTTGCGGTGCAGGTGCATATACTACATCCCCATAATCCATGATAGGCATCAGCATTTGCTGTACAATCGTTTCCTTTACTGTAGGGCTTTGGCAGGATTTGTTTCTGTACAGGGCACCTAGTTTAAATAAAGTTTAGATGCAAATTTTTCTATGTGGAGGCAAAAGAAAGATTGGGGTCTAACAAAATACCCAAGTATTTGAAAGAGTGGACTGCGGTCAGTGTGCCATTTGATTTTGTCTTAATGCATAGATGGGAATTTTGTAATTTGTTTAATTTAGGAACAGTTCCAAAGATCATTGTGATCGTTTTGTCAGTATTTATGAAGAGTTTGTTTTTTGTGATCCACTTTTCTACCTCTGTGAACTGGTCTTGGAGCACTGCCTCAAGTTGCTGTAGATTGGATTTACTTGCATAGATTACTGTGTCATCTGCGTACATGTGTACAGTTGAGGATTTGCAGGCATTAGGTAGATCATTTAGAAATAATGTGAAAAGTAGGGGGCCGAGAATAGAACATTGGGGAACACTACACGTGACTGGGAGAGGGAGGGAGTCGCTGTCAGAAATAGAGACATAGTGTGATCGATCCGACACATGTGATCAAAACCAGGTTAGTGGACGATCACCAATACCTAAGTTTTTTAGTTTGTGCAATAGAATGTCATGGTCTACTGTGTCAAAGGCTTTTGCAAAATCAAAGAAAATAGCTTCAGTTAGGTCTCCTTGTTCCATGCCAGTTTGAAAGTCATTACAAACTTTTAGAAGGGCAGTTGTAGTGCAGTGATTCGGGCGAAAACCTGATTGATCAGGGGTCAGATAGATTGTTGGTAAAACTCACATAGTTCCGTATCGACAAATTTTTCTAAGATTTTTGACAATACTGGGAGCAGTGATATTGGGCGATAGTTAGAAACCAAAATAATGTCACCACTTTTATGGATAGGCACTACTCTTGCAGTCTTCCAAAGTTTGGGTATGTATCCAGACACAAAGGATTTGTTAATTAGGGTTGTGCCAGGTTTTGCAATTGCAGACGCACTAAGCTTCAACAGCATTGCTGGGATTTGATCAGGTCCAGACTGGTTTTTCATTTTTAGATTATTATGGTGTTTCTTAAATTGATAGGTACTGGTCTAAAATTGAACTTCTCTATATTGGGACTTTGCAAATTTAGTGGGGCCTTGTCCACATTTGTAGTTTCAGGATGTGTGTCATTTATTAGATTTGCAATCAGGGTGGTGGAACAACTGACAAAATAATTATAAAAGGCATTTGCCACTTCTAAGGGAAGTTGCAGGATTTGGTTATTCACTTTGACAGTGGAGGGTTGGGAGTGGATTGGGGGAGTTTGTAAGTTATTTATGATTTTCCAAAACTTTTTTGTTGTGTTTTATTAGTGCTGTTATGCTGAACGTTTTTGATACCTGTAGTAAACCACTATTATTAATTGTGTAGAACAGAACAACATGAATAATTCCATTACTTGCACACTATCAGCTTAGCATTAAGGAGACTGAGCTGTCGCAAATATTCAATCTGTTCATGATTAACTGAAAATGTCATTATCACTGACATTATTTTGCTACCAAGATAGTTGTATTTTTTTATTGACACCCCTTTGGCACCACCCTGTACCTTCTCTGTCACACAGCTAGTGCCGACTACTGTTTTTTGGGGGAGGTTTTTGCAGTCAAATTACACTTGCTAGAAAAATAGCTTGAATCATTCACTTTTAAATTACGTTTGTACATATGAGCATTGGCCCTATTAAGACTTCATTTTCTAGGGGTTGTTGTTTTATCATTTCTAATTATGGTTTGTACTTTGACACATGTAAAAAACTGAACAGCGTATTAATACATTTAATAATAAATAAGGACCTATCACAGGTGTTTTTCTTGCTTTTTAAGATTAGTGGCAATAAGTACAAAACTGTAATAATATCTAAGAATACAAGCACATCCCCAACTTAAAAGAACACCAAAGGTATTTATTTATTTTTTTTAAATTATTCACTACATTACAAAAAAATAAATTAATATGCATGCAGAGTAAATGTTTTGAAAGCATTTCATAATGTAATTTCATGGGAAAAATATATTTTATTTTGTAGGCTATGGCCATACCTCTTAAGAAACCAATTATATATATAAAAAAATCCCTGCTGATTAACAATGAAAATGGTTGATTGTAACTTATTGATGAACTTAAACTGTCTTAAATAATTAGAAAGCATATGAGAAACTAAAGCTGATAGGAATTACTTTACATGATAATGTTTCACCATTAAAGGGCATTTATTTGTATATATTTTCTTTATTATCTATATACACCTGAACCTTAAAATATTGGTTATGCCAGAAAAAAGGATAATTTACAGAATTAGTCTGTAATTCCTTTCCTTACAATATATCAGTTCTGTTTGGACCTGTCCGCTACTTTGTAAACTCTTTTACTGTGTAATTGTACATCAGTCAAGAAGCTTTTACAGGTACAAAACCCTTTATCCAAACTGCTTTGGACCGGGAAAGGTTTGGATTTCTGAATAGTTTGGGTTTTGGAATATTTGTATATATACATCTGTAAAATCAGACAACTTGGAGAGGGGGCAGGACTATGCGGTATATTTATCAATGTGCGAGCGGACATGATACGCTGTCGGCATTTATCATTGCACCAGCAGTTCTTGTGAACTGCTGGTGCAATGCTGCCCCCTGTAGTTTTGCGGCCAATCGGCCACTAGCAGGGGGTGTCAATCAACCCGATCGTATTCGATTGGGTGGATTTCCGTCGGCGGCCACAGAGCAGGCGGACAAGTCATGGAGCAGCGGTCTTTAGACTGCTGCTTCATAAATTCTGTTTCCTTCAGTCTCGCCAGAAACAAGGGGCCTCAAGCTCCATACGGAGCTTGATAAATATGCCCCTTAGTGTAAACAGCAATATCTAAAATCATTAACTGTTTGTACGCTGTTAGGATGTCCCATGCCATCCTAACAGTGCTGGACTTTAACACTGTTATTCGGCATTCTGTAGTCTCCGGCTTTAACAAAAAACATAATCAGACTGAGGAAAGTGCCCAACATAGTAAGTCCTCCCCCAAGATCCAATTCCAGTGTTGAAGTCACGAGATTGTGTCGATGATCACGTGACTTCCTGATTCCTGCAAAATGCTTACATTGTAACTTTGTTCCAATCGCGAACATTTGCCTCCATCATTAAGGCGTTAAGGCAATATTTACTTGCCATTATATATCTTATACATGCAACCTAAAGGTAGTTTTACATCATTTATACTTCTGTTTACATAGTACCATCAGAAAGATAGTACAGTACTTTAATCAAACAAGTAATCGTTGTTTTAACTAAATATAGACTATTATTTGCATTAAGCACACATTTTTAATAATTTCAATGAAAAAAAAACCCACATTAATGAAAAAGTCAGGATTTAGGAATAATTGTGGATTTTGGATTTCCCGGTTTGGGGATTTGTAACTGTAATTTCCTTTCCTCGGGTGCTTCAGCATTCATGGGTCCACACTTGTTTACAGATCTTAAGACTCCACTGTAAGTAATGTATCTAAGGAGGATTTCTAAGCTTGTCACAAGGAAAGTAGATTAATACATCAACTCATAGTTTGATTGTTCTGCCAATAATATGTAAATATACACAATTTAATAGTCTAGCATCTTCATGTTGAGACAAAATTCCTTTAAGAGCAATTTTCTGGTTTACTAATGTTGCTTGCTTGAGCTGCCAGAAACCACCATATGTGATGATCCTAATTAGGTCCCTGTTTTACTGAAATATAGAATTTGCATGTACTTGGCTCATATAGAATACAAAAACCTCTATGCATTAAAAGCCCTATCTCAATACAAAATTGCATAGTTTAATATTTAATTCATGTTTATTTGAGGTCAACGGAATATTCACAAGTATGTAAATATTTTAAAATTATATTTCCTTTTAAAACTTATTAGTTGAACTAATTAATGCAAATTTTATGTTTTACATGTCTGATGCTGTCAATTTCCAGGGACATAGTTATTTTAAAGGGACAGTCTACTTAAAAATGTTTTATTGTTTAAAAAGATAGATAATCCCTTTATTACCCATTCCCCAGTTTTGCTTAACCAACACTGTTATATTAATACACGTTTTACCTCTGTGATTATCTGTATTTAAGCTTCTGAAGATGGCCCTTTATTTCAGTGCTTTTTACAAACTTGCACTTCAGCCAATTAGTGCTGATTCACTGTTCTG
This sequence comes from Bombina bombina, assembly GCF_027579735.1. Classification (NCBI taxonomy): domain Eukaryota; kingdom Metazoa; phylum Chordata; class Amphibia; order Anura; family Bombinatoridae; genus Bombina; species Bombina bombina. The sequence goes on from NC_069499.1 coordinate 894,932,595, forward strand.
ATCCGGGTCGGTTGCTATGATAAGGTTACTATGCTGCATCATATTTTCTTTGAGCAGCATCATTCTTCTGCTCTTGTCGCTTCATATTTTTTGTATGTGTTGCTTCATATTTTGCTGACATCACATCACATAATTGCATTGCGTCTTTTCCACGTTGGATGCACATTACCTTTTGCTACCATTTTGCTTTTAAATACTTCTGGGTTTTCTTCATTTCTAACATCAGTGACCCATATAGATCAAAACAATTAACCACAAGACACATAGCACCCACCTTTGAGATCATACATGTGGAGAGAGATCTTTCCGTTTCCACCCATTCAACAGACCTCGCTAACCAAATGGCTACTATGCAGGTTTTTCCTAAAGAACAGAGAGCAAAAGGCATAGGAACAGAAAAAGGAGGAGCAAATGCACCTCAGTCAACAGACAAGAGATATGGGCTAAGGGAAAATCATCAGAAGAGCAAATACAAAGTCACTCAGTGATTAATGTATCTAAACATCAGCTAACTGAGGAAGAAAATAGTGTATTGCAGTTAGGTTTAGGCTTTGTACCAGCCAATGATTTTAACATCTTTGAAACTGTGATAGAAGTGAATAAATTTGTCTGCAAATTAACACTGAAAAAGTGTTTTTCATGCCAGAATACCCCTATTCCTTCTCCTCCTCCAACTAATGGCTCCATGCCACAATCTTTTCAAACTATGCCACTCGATTTCTCTTTTGATGAAGTCAGTCATTATATGTCATTGTTAGAATTGGAGTTGTAATCCAACAAGGCCAAGGAGGGTGTCATTAACTGTCATGTAGGTTTCAAGCCTCCTTCAATTTTTTTATCCTACTAAGAGTAGAGGTAATGTTTTGGAGCTTTTCCATAAAAAGATGGAACTAGACTTGCAAGTACTACATAACAGCTTGATAGCCACAAGAAAGGTGCTCAATTTGACACTTTCACAGTAAAAGGCCTTGGATTCACTAAAGGCTAACCAATCATCAAACAGCTGATAAGGGTGGCAATGTAGTAGTTGTAAACAGGGAGGATTACATAAAGGAAGCATATCACCAACTCAATGATACTGTCTATCAAAGATTAAGTAACAACCCAACTTTGGATTTCCAAAGACTTGTGTTTGATCTTCTGGATGATGGCAGGGAGGCAGGGTATATTGATGATGACACACTAGATTATTTATACATCAGAGACCCCATTGTACTGATCTTCCACCACCTTCTGAAGGTACACAAGTCTCTGGATGAAATGAAGGTTAGACCGATCGTATCTGGCATTGGTTCTCTCTTAGAGAGATTGTCAGCCTGGAATGACAGCATACTACAACCATTAACACAGCTAGTACTAAACATCTCTTGAATCTTTTGGATAAAGAAAAATGGTTTTCGGACTTTAAATAGTTAACTATAGATGTAGTAGGATTATATTCTGCTATTCCTCACAATTTAGGTCTACAGACGGTGATATTTTTCTTGGACAAATACAGCAATTACTCCTTAGGGTTCATAGGGCTCATAGACTATATAATTGCTATCACTGAGTTTTTACTCAGTCACAATTATTTTTTCTTTGAAAGTGAGTTTTTTCTCCAACTTAAGCCAACCTGTACATGGGTTGGTGGGAGCTGTTCCACGTTTATGGACAACAAAATCCTTTTCAACACCACATTCAATTTTATTGTTGTTTTATAGACTATATGCTTTTCATTTGGAAAGGCTTGGTTGAGGAGGCAGATAGTTTTGTTGCATTCCTTAACTTTAATAAGTGTGGTTTAGAATTTACTCATTTTTATGATCCTTCCAGAGTACCATTGGAACTTTTTACAAACTTTACCCTTGAAAAAGTCCGGCCGGGTCCGGACGAAACGCATAGGGGTCTCACGAAGGGTGACTTGTCTCTTCAGGACAGTTTTGACAGCTGAGAGGTTGAGGCCCTAAAGGGGGACGCTCCAGATCCTGTATCTCGCAGTGACGTCAGACGCCGACTTTCTGTTCGGCGGTCCACCGCTACATCTGGACATATTTCTGCCTGCTTGTTCAGGACTCAGACTGCCGCTGTTTCTGATTTTAACCGGGGAATACATCTGCTTACCTAAGTGTAAGTTACTATGTTTATTTTAAATATTTGTCTATAATAAAATACTCAAGCTTGTTTGCGCTTCTTGTACCTCTTTTGCTCTAGTTTCTACGTGACTCTGGTGATTACAGGAATCATCACCAAAAGAGAAGCTGCATCATTTTGGGATATAACCTTGGTCTATTCCAAACATTGGACATTATCTCTATTTCACACGGGACTATCTTTTTGGAATCTAGGTTTGCATTGTTTTTGTTAAAAATGTTTTATTTCTAACTTTATCGGCATATTATTGTAGTGTATTACTTCGTGTGCAATTCTTTATGTGTAAAAATATTTAGTTACAAATATTTTCTTTGTATATACAGGGATTGGAACAATATTTTCTTTGTATATACAAAGATTGGTTTATATACAGAGGGGAGCTCTTGTGTATTTTGAAGATCTGTTTTGATTAGCGCTGGTATTTCATTCTCTATACTTAGATTTAACCTTAGAAGAAAATGCATGCAACAACAACATTGAGACCGAACTCTACTGTAAGCCTATAAAAATCCAATACTCTTCTCCATGCAAAAAGCCTCCATCCAAAGTGAACAGGCTTTGTTATGATAAAAGGAGAATTTATTAGATTAAAAAGAAATTGTTCTAGCGATGACATTTTCATGACGGAAAGTGTACAATTATAGAAAAAATTCCATGCTAGTCAGGATTGTCACGAAAAATCTTCCAATACTCATGGGTGATGAAATACTTAATACCATAGTGAAACAAGGCTTCCGTTTTGTCTCTAGGTGTAACCAGACATTGGGAAATCGCTTATCCCCTAGTATGGTCCGTAGTTTACACACACATAGTAGCTGGTTAACAGCAAAAGTTAATTTTAGGTATGGTAAGCATTATTGCAAAACATGCAGACATACTTTGGTATCTAAGTAAGTCCAGTGTTACCCAGAGAACTTTAAATATAGATAATTGCTCAAATTGCAGATTTAAATATGTGGTCTATCTGGTCACATGTCAGGATTGTAACCTTCAGTGTGTAGGCATGACGACTAGGGAAGTCAGGGTTAGAATCAGGGAGCATCTCAATGACATAACTTTCATTACCCCATGTTCAGCCTTGGCAGAACATTTCATAGTAAAACATGACTGTGATGTTCACAGCTTTAAATGGCTAGTCATAGATCAAATCCAGGGGGGGGGGGTAACCTGGATGTCATTCTATCTAGGAAGGAGGCTTTTTGGATTTTCACACTAAGAACAAGGGTGCCCCTTGGCTTTAATATAGATCCCGACATTATACATGTCTGGACTTAAAGAAAGGTCTATAAGCTCTCACATCAAATTTAACCAGTCACACTATAAGTTTGCAATCCTTTTTTGATCAGCTTATCTTGCATTTATATATGTTTTTTCTTTGTATATAACGTAACTCATTTACCCCGAGTTTATATGCTACTTCAATGGGCTTTTTCACTTAGTCAGCACTAATTTTTGCATGGACAATTAGGTTAAAACAATATATGATCTTACCTAACATTTATGATTGATTATTATATATAATTTTTTAGAGGGTCTTAAACTTCTGGTCAGGATTATTACATGTTAACAGTATGCAGTTTTGCTAAATGCCCCAGAATGATCATTTGCTAAATCTTAGATAAGCCTCAATAAGGCATCAGCATCTACATATATACATACATACTGTATATTTTCATCATCTTACTGTCAGGGTGCCAGGAATCAGACTGAGACGAGAAGTGCAAAAATAATCACACCTTTATTAATAGCAAAAAAATAATAAAATGTCCACAAGTCAAATAACAAGCCAGGAGTCAAAACCAGAGCTGGTAGTCAGGTGAGACGAGTCAGGAGCCAAAGCGAATAGTCAGATGAGCCGGAATCAGCAACAAGGAAAACAGCAGAGTCAGGAACAAGCCAGGGATCAGGAACCAGGAAGGATGTCAGACAGCCAGGTAATACACAGGAACTCTCACAAACAGGTCTGAGACAACGTAAAGGCAGGAGTCAAAACCAGAGCTGGTAGTCAGGTGAGACGAGTCAGGAGCCAAAGCGAATAGTCAGATGAGCCGGAATCAGCAACAAGGAAAACAGCAGAGTCAGGAACAAGCCAGGGATCAGGAACCAGGAAGGATGTCAGACAGCCAGGTAATACACAGGAACTCTCACAAACAGGTCTGAGACAACGTAAAGGCAAAACATACTGAACAGAGGCCCTTTAAATAATAAGTGATGATATCACAATTCTGAGACTGCATCCTGTCTCACATGGATGATGCATACCAGACTGGCCATAAAAGGAAGTGCAGGAAAGGAGCAGCATCCCCCACAATGCACCATAGTCAGGAAGAGAGGTGAGTAAAATGGATGCCAGCAGCGCATGGCAAACAAAACAGGGAAAAAACCCTGACAGTACCCTCCCTTCAATGACCCCTCCCCCGCAGGAGGACAAAAGGCTTATTGGGGAAACGGGCATGGAAGGCACGGAGGAGGGCAGGAGCATGAACATCAAAGGAGGGAACCCAAGAAAGCTCCTCTGGACCATAGCCCCTCCAGTGAACCAAATACTGTACACGGCCCCTGGACATACAAGAGTCAATAATGCTGCTGACCTCATACTCCTCATGGTTGTCAACAAAGATAGGATGGGGACGAGGCAACACAGTGGTAAACTGATTACAAACCAATGGTTTCAAGAGGGAGACATGAAAAACATTGGAGATGCGCATAGCAGGAGGAAGGTCAAGAGCATAGGCCACAGGATTAACCTGTTGGAGTATTTGAAAAGGACCAACATAATGGGGAGCCAGTTTATTGGAAGGCACACGAAGGTTAAAGTGGCGGGAGGACAGCCAAACTCTCTCACCAACCTGGTAGGAAGGCGCGGGCAGACTCCTACGATCAGCCTGGAACTTTTGGTGCTGCATAAAACGATGAAGGCAATCCTGAATCTGCACCCACATGGAACGGAGTTGCCGGAGATGCTCCTCCAAAGCCAGAATACCCCGAGACATGAATGAATCGGGCAACAAGGATAGTTGAAACCCATAATTCGCCATGAACGGGGATAACTTGGAGGAAGCATTAATAGCACTATTACGAGCAAACTCTGCCCAAGGTAACAGTTCAGACAAATTATTGTGGTGATCTGAGACATAGCAATGGAGGAACTGGTCCAGAGCTTGATTAGACCGTTCCGCAGCCCCATTGGATTGAGGGTGATATGCCGAGGAGAAGGAAAGCTGGATCCCCATTTGAGCACAAAAGGAACGTCAAAATCTGGAGACAAACTGGCTACCCCGGTCCGACACTATCTCCTTGGGTAACCCATGTAAACGGAAGACCTCCCGGGCAAAAATTGAAGCAAGCTCCTGAGCGGTAGGCAGCTTCATCAAGAAAAATGGTCAACCACCATAAGGATAACAGTATTGCCATTGGAAACAGGGAGCTCGACAATGAAGTCCATAGAAAGATGTGTCCAAGGACGCTCACCATTAGCAATAGGTTGAAGAAGACCCACAGGAAGACGTTGAGGAGTCTTATTCTGTGCACAAACTGAGCAGGAGGCAACATACACAGCAACATCAGAACGAAGACCAGGCCACCAGAATTGTCGAGTGACAGACCAAATCATTTGGTTCTTGCCTAGGTGACCTGCGGCTTTAGGATAGTGGTAAGAGTGCAAAAGTTTAGTTCGAAGATTCTCAGGAACAAAACACTTACCACTAGGTTTCTCAGGAGGTGCATTGGTTTGTGCAGCCAGGATCTCTTCCCCCAAGGGAGAAGTCAAATTAGTACGTATGGTAGCCAAAATATGGTCAGGAGGTATAACAGGAGTAGGTACAGACTCCTCCTTGGACAGAGGCGAAAATTGAGAGGGCATCAGCCCTAACATTCTTACTACCAGGCAGGTAGGAGACCACATAATTAAACTGAGACAAAAATAGCGCCCATCTGGCCTGTTGGGGCGACAAACGTTTTGCTTCAGATAGATAAGTTAAATTCTTGTGGTCAGTAAGAATGAGCACTGGCATGCTAGTACCCTCGAGAAGATGCCTCCATTCCTTGAGTGCCAAATTATGGCCAGTAATTCCCTGTTGCCAATTTCTAAATGCACTCCGCTGGAGACAATTTCTTATAGAAGAAACCACACAGATTTAAGGAACTGTCAGGCGTAGGACGTTGATACAAGAGGGCACCAACTCCAGTCTCAAGATGCATTGACCTCAAGAACGAAAGGCAGGGAGAGGGTTAGGATGAGCCAGAACTGGAGCGGCAGCAAAGCAGTCTTAAGACTATTAAAGGCACTTAATGGCAGTAGGTGACCAATGGAGTGGATCATTTCTCTTTACGGGTTATGTCTGTGATAGGTTTGACACAATGAACAAAAGTTTTTAATAAACTTTCTATAGCAATTGGCGAACCCCAAAAAAGTAAATAGACCAAAGACCAACTGGGCGAGGCCACTGCAGAACTGCAGATAACTTGTCAGGATCCATGGAGAACCCTGCAATGGATATAACATAACTAGGAAGGTTCCTTGAGTCTGATGGAACATTTCTTGAGGCGTTCTATGTAGTCTCTGAAGAACCCGTGTAACATCAGAACGTTGAGCCTCAAGTGTGGGTGAGTGTAGGAGGATGTCGTCTAAGTACACCACAAAACACTGTTGCAACATATTTCATAGGACATCATTAATAAATTCCTGAAAACAGCAGGAGCATTACATAGGCCAAAGGGCATTACAAGATACTCATAATGCCCGCTCCTGGTGTTAAATGCTGTTTTCCATTCGTGGCCCTCCTTAATCCTAACGAGATTGTACGCTCCTCTCCAATCAAGTTTAGTAAAGACCACAGCTCCCTTGAGGCGGTCAAAGAGTTCCGTAATGAGCAGATTAGGGTAAGCATTCTCAATGTAAGACGATTAAGACCCCTATAATCGATGCATGGTCTTAACTTGCCACCCTTTTTTCTTCACAAAGAAGAAGCCAGTCCCTGCAGGAGAGCAGGATTTGCAGATGATCCCCCACAACAAAGTATCGGCAACATACTCCTCCATAGCACAATTCTCTGCAACAGACAGAGGGTACACCCGGCCCGAGGAGGAATGGCTCCGGGGTTGCTGATCTATGGCACAATCGTAAGACCGGTGAGGAGGCAATGTACTGGCATGCACCTTGTCAAAAATGTCTAGGAACTCTCGGTACTCCTCTGGCAATTGAGATACCGAAGAAGACTTTAACTGGTTTCCGAAGACAAGTGGAAATACATTGCGGGGACCACGACAAAATTTCGGACCTGCGCCAGTTGAGACTGGGATTGTGCTTTTGGAGCCAGGGATAACCCAGAACAACCGGAAAATGCAGAAAGTTTATCACCTGGAACTGGAGGGTTTCAAAATGGAGAGCCCCAACAGCCATGGACAACGGAGCAGTTTTGTGAGTAACAAGTGCGGGCTGAAGGGGCCTGCCATCAATGGCCTCAATAGCCAGTGGAATGGACTGAGGCAAAAACAGGAATGGAGTGCTTTGATACAAAAGCACTGTCAATGAAATAGCCCGCAGCACCGGAGTCAACAAGAGCCTGAGTGACTATGGAGGATTCCACCCAGAAAAGGACAACCGTGAGCAAAGGTTTTCTCCTAAGCGGTTCCGGGGAGAAGGAATAAACCACCCAAGGTCTGCCCCTGACAGGACCTTAGGTGTGAGCGTTTCCCGGCCGTGTAAGACAAGACTTCAAAAGGTGGCCCTGTAACCCACAATAGAGGCAGAGCCCCTCCCTCCTCCTAAAGGGCCCTCTCCACCGCGGAGAGACGTATGAATCCCAACTGCATTGGCTCAGCAGTACCTGGTGACTCAGGACAGGAGGCATGGGAGGATAGGGAGGCAAGGGTTGGAATGAACACGTAGGAGAGATTGGAAACAGGAGGCTTCCAGAAGTGTTCCTTGAAAGAGGGCTTCTCTCTGAGTCTGATGTCAATTAGGATCAAAAAAGACACCAATGCCTCAAGATCCTCTGGTAAATCTCTGGCAGCAACTTCGTCTTTAATCACATCAGAGAGCCCATGAAAGAAGGTAGCAACAAGGACTTCATTGTTCCGACCTACCTCTGCGGCAAGCGTACGGAACTCAATAGCATACTGAGCAACAGATCTTGTACCTTGCTGAATGAGTCGTTTAGCAGCAGAGGAGGAGCAAGCCAGAACATTAAATAGCCTTCAAAAGGAGGCCACAAATTTAGGGTCATTTGAAATCACAGGTTTATTTGTCTCCCATAAGGGATTAGCCCAGGCAAGAGTTGTGTCAGAGATTAACGACATGAGAAATCCCACCTTAGCTCTGTCAGAGGGAAACGCCTGTGGTAACATCTCAAAGTAAATGCCAACTTGGTTCAAAAACCCTCTGCACTGAATAGGATCGCCTCCATATCGCTGAGGTAGAGGTGCAGAACCGGACATGCTCCTGGTAGGCATAGGCGCAGCAGCGGAAAGAGGAGCAGCCATAACTTGCGGGACACTTTGGTTCAAATGTGCAGTGCGAGTCAGCAGGGTTTGCAGGGCTACTGCAAATTGATCCAAGCGGTGATCCTGTACATCCATCCTGGAAATGATGGCAGGTAAAGGTGGATTATTAGCACCATCAGGATTCATGGCCTTTGCATAATGTCAGGGTGCCAGGAATCAGACTGAGACAAGAAGTGCAAAAATAATCACACCTTTATTAATAACAAAAATAATAAAAAGTCAAATAACAAGCCAGGAGTCAAAACCAGAGCTGGAAGTCAGACGAGCCAAGTCAGGAGCCAAAGTGAATAGTCAGACGAGCCGGAATCAGAAACAAGGAAAACAGCAGAGTCAGGAACAAGCCAGGGATCAGGAACCAGGAAGGACGTCAGGCAGCCAGGAAATACACAGGAACTCTCACAAACAGGTATGAGACAACGCAAAGGCAAAGCATACTGAACATAGGCCCTTTAAATAATAAGTGATGACATCACAATTCTGAGACTGCATCCTGTCTCACACGGATGATGCATACCAGTCTGGCCATAAAAGGAAGTGCAGGAAATGAGCAGAATCCCCCACAATGCACCATAGTCAGGAAGAGAGGTGAGTAAAATGGCTGCCAGCAGCACATGGCAAACAAAACAGGGAAAAAACCCTGACACTTACGGACATTAGCCATACTTTGCACACTTCGTTATCATTGATTTATATTAATTATCATCATCTTCCAATGAAGATATTATCCTGTTTTGATTCCCTCTGGAATCATTTGTTATTTTCAGTCTAATTTTTTGTTGAAATATCATATATATATACAATGTTGCTTCAATGACACATTAACATGTAAACATTATAACTGTGTTTAGTATGTTGACACTTTTATTAATATGTTTACTGTTTGAGTGTTTTTTTAAGTGCAGCACACATGTTCTTGTTTTTCTAGTTGCAATTGTGGGCAATTTTGGGCAATTTGGCAAGTGTTAAAAAATTAGGGGGAGGTGTTTTTCTCTTAATTGATTATCCAATCAGATGTTGCCTGAGGGTATATAAATGTTAGCAATAATATGTTTTAAGGTCACAGATGAAGGTGTGAGTCGAAACGCGTCCGTCCCCTCTCTACATGTAGTTTATGTTATGGATTTTTTATTATCCATGATTTAATACATGTATTTCCCTTGCTCTTAACTGAAACCCGCGTTTTGTCCTTTCCTTTCTTTATTTCTGCCCAAGTATTAAATTAATCTTGTGGGTGTGCTAGTATTTTGTGTGATTTTTTTTTACCTATTTGCTGTTTTCTTGACTATTGGAACCTATTGTCTCGGCTGGCTTTTGACCTCTGCTTTCCTGTTTGACTGTTTGGATCCTGAATTTGTACCGTACGTGTCTGTATGGTTTGAACTCAACTTGTTGACCCTGATTGAACTCTCTGGTCACTTCCTGGTAATTACTCCAATTTTAAGACGGTTTCTCACTGTTTCTGTCTCTCTGTCCTGGGTCCTAGTGCTACCTTCCTATTTGATTTCCTACTATCACTCCACCCAATGCTGGAATCGAAGACTACTAGCCATGATTGGTTTGAATTCCTTTTAGTCCCAACCCTCATGCATAACTCAATGGGAGTGAGAACAATGTAATATTTATGGCACACATGAACAAGCATTGTCTAGCTGTGAAAGGCTTAAGAAATACACTGAGATAAGAGGTAGCCTTCAAGGGATTAGAAATCAGCATTTGAGCTTATGTATGTTTAGACATCAATAAAGAATACCAGGAGAACAAAGCAAATTTGATTATGAAAGTAAATTGGACAGTTGTTTAAAATCGCATGCCCTATCTGATTCATGAAAGCTTAATTTTGACTTTACTGTCTCTTTAAAGACACATAACAGACTTTGAGATGGCAATATAAAAAAAGTTTTATTATGTGTAATAAAATAAAGACACTTTGTAATATATTTTCATAACTAATTTTGCCTCCTTTACCTGCAATTTAACTGTGAAAACTGTGAGTGCACCCTGAAGACTTCCCAAGCCTAATAGTGCTACATATCTGTCTGTAATTGGCCTTAGCAGAGGTGATAACATGCTGCAAAATGATGCAAAATGTGTTAACAAAAGGCACTACGCTAGTCAGTACCAGTAGCAAATCAGGAATTTCTTCTTCAAATAAGGTAAGAGGTGAGGGAGCTTGATCATCAAGGTGATTAACAAGGTGTTAATCTAGCAAGATTGCTTTCCCTCTCAGGTAATATGTTAACCATCCCAGTGATTTACAAGTCTATCCTTAAGAGAGATGAGTCTAGCATGAGACACCTGTAGTGGTTCTAGGGATACTCTACAACATTTTACATTTGCTAAGGTAATGCCTTTTTACAGAGCAGAAAATGTGGTTAAGAGTAATTAGGAAACATAAAAGTTGCACCAAGAAGATAAGGAGAAGGTACAAGTACCAACTGCATCATCATGGTCAACTTATTGAACCCCTAAAGTTTGCCATCTTGAACCACTTGTGAGTTCTGGATGCCCTAAAATATCTGTCAAAGATTGTTACAATGCATATATATATAATATATATATATTTATATATATATATATATATATATATATATATATATATATATATAATCATTACATGCACAAGTACATTAGTCTGGGAGAATTCTCTTTGCAGTCTTATATAGATAAACTGCATTTAGTGAAAGTGTATCCTAGTCTCTCAATCCATTATACAATCTGTTTATTACAAAGCTCATTTTCCTGGAAGAAGAGAGTGATATATTTTGTTTTCTGTTGCCCAGTATGCTGTTAGCACTGTCCTGTCTGGAGAAAATGAGGGCTACAAATTACACTAAAAATTAAGGCCTAGATTTGGAGTTTGGCTGTAGCCTTGAAAAACAGCGTTAGAGGCTCCTAACGCTGGTTTTAGGCTACCTCCGGTATTTGGAGTCACTCAAAAAAGGGTCTAACGCTCACTTTTCAGCCGCGACTTTTCCATACTGCAGATCCCCTTACGTCATTTGCGTATCCTATCTTTTCAATGGGATCTTTCTAATCTCCGGTATTTAGAGTCGTGTCTGAAGTGAGCGTTAGAAATCTAACGACAAAACTCCAGCCGCAGAAAAAAAAGTCAGTAGTTAAGAGCTTTCTGGGCTAACGCCGGTTCATAAAGCTCTTAACTGCTGTACTCTAAAGTACACTAACACCCATAAACTACCTATGTACCCTAAACTGAGGCCCCCCCCACATCGCCGCCACTCAATTTAAATTTTTTAACCCCTAATCTGCCGGACCGCCACCTACGTTATCCTTATGTACCCTAATCTGCTGCCCTAACATCGCCGACCCCTATATTATATTTATTAACCCCTAACCTGCCCCCCCACAACGTCGCAGCAAGCTACCTACAATAATTAACCCCTAATCTGCCGACCGCAAAGAACCGCCACCTACATATAGCTATGTACCCCCTAATCTGCTGCCCCTAACACCTCCGACCCCCTATATTATATTTATTAACCCCTAATCTGCCCCCCCTCAACGTTGCCTCCACCTGCCTACACTTATTAACCCCTAATCTGCCGAGCGGACCTGAGCGCTACTATAATAAAGTTATTAACCCCTAATCCGCCTCACTAACCCTATAATAAATAGTATTAACCCCTAATCTGCCCTCCCTAACATCGCCGACACCTAACTTCAATTATTAACCCCTAATCTGCCGACTGGAGCTCACCGCTATTCTAATAAATGTATTAACCCCTAAAGCTAAGTCTAACCCTAACACTAACACCCCCCTAAATTAAATATAATTTTAATCTAACAAAATTAATTAACTCTTATTAAATAAACTATTCCTATTTAAAGCAAAATACTTACCTGTAAAATAAATCCTAATATAGCTACAATATAAATTATAATTATATTGTAGCTATTTTAGGATTAATATTTATTTTACAGGTAACTTTGTATTTATTTTAACCAGGTACAATAGCTATTAAATAGTTAAGAACTATTTAATAGCTAAAATAGTTAAAATAATTACAAATTTTCCTGTAAAATAAATCCTAACCTAAGTTACAATTAAACCTAACACTACACTATCAATAAATTAATTAAATAAAATACCTACAATTACCTACAATTAAACCTAACACTACACTATCTATAAATTAATTAAATACAATACCTACAAATAACTACAATGAAATAAAATAACTAAAGTACAAAAAATAAAAAAGAACTAAGTTACAAAAAATAAAAAAATATTTACAAACATAAGAAAAATATTGCAACAATTTTAAACTAATTACACCTACTCTAAGCCCCCTAATAAAATAACAAAGCCCCCCAAAATAAAAAAATGCCCTACCCTATTCTAGATTACTAAAGTTCAAGGCTCTTTTACCTTAACAGCCCTGTACAGGGCCCTTTGCGGGTCATGCCCCAAGAAGTTCAGCTCTTTTGCCTGTAAAAAAAAACATACAATACCCCCCCGAGCATTACAACCCACACCCACATACCCCTAATCTAACCCAAACCCCCCTTAAATAAACCTAACACTAAGCCCCTGAAGATCTCCCTACCTTGAGTCGTCTTCACCCAGCCGAGCCAAATTCTTCATCCAAGCGGAGCAAGAAGAGGTCCTCCATCCGGTAGAAGTCTTCATCCAAGCGGGGCAGAAGAGGTCTTCCATCCGATTGAAGTCTTCATCCAAGCGGGATCTTCTATCGTCATCCATCCGGAGCGGAGCAGCAGGATCCTGAAGACCTCCGACACGGAACATCCATCCTTGCCGACGACTGAACGACGAATGATGGTTCCTTTAAATGACGTCATCCAAGATGGCGTCCCTCAAATTCCGATTGCTGATAGGATTCTATCAGCCAATCGGAATTAAGGTAGGAATATTCTGATTGGCTGATGGAATCAGCCAATCAGAATCAAGTTCAATCCGATTGGCTGATCCAATCAGCAATCAGATTGATCTTGATTCTGATTGGCTGATTCTATCAGCCAATCAGAATATTCCTAAGATATGTCTATAAGATAGGGGGGCACCCTAAAGATTAGCACTCAATAGGCTATATAGTGTATATGATAGTAAATATACTGTACAAGGGAGGACAATAAGATAAAACTATTAGTCAAATAATAATTCAACAAAATACGAAATAAATGTAAAATTAAATATATATAAAAAAAGTCTTTGGATTGTACAAAAAAGTAATGTTGAGGCAGCAATCTGTAGCGGACCCGGCCTGGATCCAAGAGGGTAATCTAAAAACAGAAGAAAAGACAGATGCGCCACATGGCCCAATATTGTTTAATCCACAGAATTAGATTATCAGATTGTATTCTATCAAACTCACAATCTTGGAAGCACTCCAATTAGTGCAGTGGGAGCAGTCTGGGATCTATAACAGTCACCCAGCAGACCGACCTCTTGGGGTGAAGATGGATATTCTGTAGTAAAACACAAGGGGACACAAAGGTGCCTATATGGCCTAGTACAGTCTTATACCAGGAGCAATGGTGTGTGTGGTAAGATATATACTCACAAGAAGTAAAGGATCTCCATTGATGCTAATCAGACAGGATGGGGTCAATGTAGTCACCCAACAGACTGTATCAAGGCTTCCACAGGAGACAGACAGCAGAGGTCCGATGGACCATGTGTTGATCCAAATAAAAACACAGTAGCAAGTGTTTGACTTAAAAAAGTATTAAACTTTACTGAAATGAATTAAAATACAGCGACGCGTTTCTCAGTCACAGACTGTTTCCTCAGGCATAATAAAATGATTTCCAAACACTTTCTACATATACCTAACCACATTGACCCCATCCTGTCTGATTAGCATCAATGGAGATGCTTTACTTCTTGTGAGTATATATCTTACCACACACACCATTGCTCCTGGTATAAGACTGTACTAGGCCATATAGGCACCTTTGTGTCTCCTTGTGTTTTACTACAGAATATCCATCTTCACCCGAGAGGTCGGTCTGCTGGGTGACTGTTATAGATCCCAGACCTGCTCCCACTGCACTAATTGGAGTGCTTCCAAGATTGTGAGTTTGATAGAATACAATCTGATAATCTAATTGTGTGGATCAAACAATATTGGGCCATGTGGCGCATCTGTCTTTTCTTCTGTTTTCAGAATATTCCTACCTTAATTAGGATTGGCTGATAGAATCCTATCAGCCAATCGGAATTCGAGGGACGCCATCTTGGATGACGTCCCTTAAAGGAACCGTCATTCTTCAGTTGGACGTCGCCGGATGAAGATGGGTCCGCGGTGGAGGTCTTCAGGATGGAGCCGGTCCTCATCGGATGAAGATAGAAGATGCCGCTTGGAAGATGATGGTTGCCGGTCCGGATCTACTCTTCTTCCCGGATAGGATGAAGACTTTGGAGCCTCTTCTGGACCTCTTCAGCCACCGGATGATGGATCGCCAGCCCCCGCTTGGGTTGGATGAAGATTTTGGAGCCAGGACCGATCGGTGAACCTGGTATGGTGAAGACAAGGTAGGATGATCTTCAGGGGCTTAGTGTTAGGTTTATTTAAGGGGGGTTTGGGTTAGATTAGGGGTATGTGGGTGGTGGGTTGTAATGTTGGGGGGGGTATTGTATGTTTTTTTTTACAGGCAAAAGAGCTGAACTTCTTGGGGCATGCCCCGCAAAGGGCCCTGTTCAGGGCTGGTAAGGTAAAAGAGCTTTGAACTTTAGTAATTTAGAATAGGGTAGGGCATTTTTTTATTTTGGGGGGCTTTGTTATTTTATTAGGGGGCTTAGAGTAGGTGTAATTAGTTTAAAATTGTTGTAATATTTTTCTTATGTTTGTAAATATTTTTTTATTTTTTGTAACTTAGTTCTTTTTTATTTTTTGTACTTTAGTTAGTTTATTTCATTGTAGTTATTTGTAGATATTGTATTTAATTAATGTATTGATAGTGTAGTGTTAGGTTTAATTGTAGGTAATTGTAGGTATTTTATTTAATTAATTTAATGATTGTATAGTGTTAGGTTTAATTGTAACTTAGGTTAGGATTTATTTTACAGGTAATTTTGTAATTATTTTAACTATTTTAGCTATTAAATAGTTCTTAACTATTTAATAGCTATTGTACCTAGTTAAAATAAATACAAAGTTACCTGTAAAATAAATATTAATCCTAAAATAGCTATAATATAATTATAATTTATATTGTAGCTATATTAGGATTTATTTTACAGGTAAGTATTTAGCTTTAAATAGGAATAATTTATTTAATAAGAGTTAATTAATTTCGTTAGATTTAAATTATATTTAACTTAAGGGGGTGTTAGTGTTAGGGTTAGACTTAGCTTTAGGGGTTAATACATTTATTAGAATAGCGGTGAGCTCCAGTCGGCAGATTAGGGGTTAATAATTGAAGTTAGGTGTCGGCGATGTTAGGGAGGGCAGATTAGGGGTTAATACTATTTATTATAGGGTTAGTGAGACGGATTAGGGGTTAATAACTTTATTATAGTAGAGCTCAGGCCCGCTCGGCAGATTAGGGGTTAATAAGTGTAGGCAGGTGGAGGCGACGTTGAGGGGGGCAGATTAGGGGTTAATAAATATAATATAGGGGTCGGCGGTGTTAGGGGCAGCAGATTAGGGGTACATAGGGATAATGTAAGTAGCGGCGGTTTACGGAGCGGCAGATTAGGGGTTAATAATAATATGCAGGGGTCAGCAATAGCGGGGGCGGCAGAATAGGGGTTAATAAGTGTAAGGTTAGGGGTGTTTAGACTCGGGGTACATGTTAGAGTGGTAGGTGCAGACGTAGCAAGTGTTTCCCCATTGGAAACAATGGTGCTGCGTTAGGAGCTGAACGCGGCTTTTTTGCAGGTGTTAGTTTTTTTTTTCAGCTCAAACAGCCCCATTGTTTTTGAGGCTGGCCGCGTCCGTAAGCAACTCTGGTATCGAGAGTTGCAGTTGCGTTAAATATGCTCTACGCTCCTTTTTTGGAGCCTAACGCAGCCTTTCTGTGGACTCTCAATACCAGAGTTATTTTTATGGTGCGGCCAGAAAAAAGCCAGCTTTAGCTACGCGGGTCCTTACCGACAAAACTCTAAATCTAGCTGTAAGTGTTGAACTAAGAATATCATTGCACTAAAACTTTAGCTCAATCAATCATATGTAACTTCCATATTCTTTTAAAGCATTCTGTATCTCTTTTGGAAGTATAATTCCTATCAATGAGTGTGTCTCATAACCACCCATATATAATTTTTTTGACAGCTAGACAGGGTTTTCTCTTATAGACTCATATATATATATATATATATATATATATATATATATATATATATATATATATATATATATATATATACATACATACATACAGTATATATATATATATATATATATATATATATATATATACACACACTGTATATATATATATATATATATATATATATATATACACTGTATATATATATGTATATATATATATACACTGTATATGTAAAATACATATCTATACCTATCTATACCAATATACTGTATCTACAAGAATATATATTAAAAAGTACATTATCCTGTAAGTGAAGAATATTGGAATGGGAAATATGTTTAGTAAATATACAGCAAAACACATAAATACATATGTACACGCATCTATACATATATGCATACATAGACAAATATGTAAAATGTTAAATATTAGGAGATACATTTCTTCACTTTTAAATAATCACACTTACTGCAGATTATATACCTAGTTTCTATATAAAGATATATCCTGCAGAATAAATTCACTTGACCTCTTGCTTTATTTTGGTCTGATGAAAAACAACCTTAAAATGTAAACATGAAGGAAGGCTTCATGGGACTTCCCATGCTGAGAGTATAAGAGAAAACCCTGTCTAGCTGTCAAAAAAATTATATATGGGTGGTTATGAGACACACTCATTGATAGGAATTATACTTCCAAAAGAGATACAGAATGCTTTAAAAGAATATGGAAGTTACATATGATTGATTGAGCTAAAGTTTTAGTGCAATGATATTCTTAGTTCAACACTTAATTTTTAGTGTAATTTGTAGCCCTCATTTTCTCAAGACAGGACAGTGCTAACAGCATACTGGGCAGCAGAAAACAAAATATATCACTCTCTTCTTCCAGGAAAATGAGCTTTGTAATAAACAGATTGTATAATGGACTGAGAGACATAGATACACTTTCACTAAATGCAGTTTATCTATAAGACTGCAAAGAGAATTCTCCCAGACTAATGTACTTGTGCATGTAATGATTATATATATTCAAGACCATTGAATGCCTGTGCTTTTGGACTGTGTTTATATATATATATATATATATATATATATATATATAAAACACAGTCCAAAAGCACAGGCACTCAATGGTCTTGAATAAAAATTATATAGCTATAGATATGTATTTTACATGAGCAGTATCATATATATATATATATATATATATACACACAGTTATATATATATATATATATATATATATATATATATATATATATATATATATATACAGTATATATATATATATATATATATATATATATATATATATAAAACACAGTCCAAAAGTACAGGCACTCAATGGTCTTGAATAAAAAAATCTAGTTTATTAAGTCAAAGTTAAAATGACATAACATTTCAGCACATTGCTGCACCTTTGTCAAATGTCAACATACAGCAGTCTTACAAGCAAACCTAAAAGCAATGACAAACATGTATTAAATCAAACTTTTTATACCCATCTCATAGCACTATCGTACCGACATCAAACACACCAAACACATGTAAGTGACGTCATTGACGTGCGCCGACGGTCGTGACGTCATGACAAATGAGACCACATTGCCATAGCAACGTAGTACACAAAACTTTGGAGGTTATAGCACTGGCTTTAATGTATATAAAGGGAAGGATATTAATACACACAAATGTACAGGGAGTGCAGAATTATTAGGCAAGTTGTATTTTTGAGGATTAATTTTATTATTGGACAACAACCATGTTCTCAATGAACCCAAAAAACTCATTAATATCAAAGCTGAATAGTTTTGGAAGTAGTTTTTAGTTTGTTTTTAGTTATAGCTATTTTAGGGGGATATCTGTGTGTGCAGGTGACTATTACTGTGCATAATTATTAGGCAACTTAACAAAAAACAAATATATACCCATTTCAATTATTTATTTTCACCAGTGAAACCAATATAACATCTCAACATTCACAAATATACATTTCTGACATTCAAAAACAAAACAAAAACAAATCAGTGACCAATATAGCCACCTTTCTTTGCAAGGACACTCAAAAGCCTGCCATCCATGGATTTTGTCAGTGTTTTGATCTGTTCACCATCAACATTGCGTGCAGCAGCAACCACAGTCTCCCAGACACTGTTCAGAGAGGTGTACTGTTTTCCCTCCTTGTAAATCTCACATTTGATGATGGACCACAGGTTCTCAATGGGGTTCAGATCAGGTGAACAAGGAGGCCATGTCATTAGATTTTCTTCTTTTATACCCTTTCTTGCCAGCCACGCTGTGGAGTACTTGGACGCGTGTGATGGAGCATTGTCCTGCATGAAAATCATGTTTATCTTGAAGGATGCAGACTTCTTCCTGTACCACTGCTTGAAGAAGGTGTCTTCCAGAAACTGGCTGTAGGACTGGGAGTTGAGCTTGACTTCATCCTCAACCCGAAAAGGCCACACAAGCTCATCTTTGATGATACCAGCCCAAACCAGTACTCCACCTCCACCTTGCTGGCGTCTGAGTCGGACTGGAGCTCTCTGCCCTTTACCAATCCAGCCACGGGCCCATCCATCTGGCCCATCAAGACTCACTCTCATTTCATCAGTCCATAAAACCTTAGAAAAATCAGTCTTGAGATATTTCTTGGCCCAGTCTTGACGTTTCAGCTTGTGTGTCTTGTTCAGTGGTGGTCGTCTTTCAGCCTTTCTTACCTTGGCCATGTCTCTGAGTATTGCACACCTTGTGCTTTTGGGCACTCCAGTGATGTTGCAGCTCTGAAATATGGCCAAACTGGTGGCAAGTGGCATCTTGGCAGCTGCACGCTTGACTTTTCTCAGTTCATGGGCAGTTATTTTGCGCCTTGGTTTTTCCACACGCTTCTTGCGACCCTGTTGACTATTTTAAATGAAACGCTTGATTGTTCGATGATCACGCTTCAGAAGCTTTGCAATTTTAAAAGTGCTGCATCCCTCTGCAAGATATCTCACTATTTTTGACTTTTCTGAGCCCGTCAAGTCCTTCTTTTGACCCATTTTGCCAAAGGAAAGGAAGTTGCCTAATAATTATGCACACCTGATATAGGGTGTTGATGTCATTAGACCACACCCCTTCTCATTACAGAGATGCACATCACCTAATATGCTTAATTGGTAGTAGGCTTTCGAGCCTATACAGCTTGGAGTAAGACAACATGCATAAAGAGGATGATGTGGTCAAAATACTCATTTGCCTAATAATTCTGCACTCCCTGTATATCTGCATCATACATTATTACTGTTAGCAAAGAGGCTAAGGAGAATAGTATAACCATTACATAAGAGGTTAATACGTAACACGCTATAATAAGCATATAACACTATTACAAATCGATAGTGCCTTAAATGAAGCCCCACTAGCGATGCAGCTAACAATGTGCGGTAAAAGCACACTGAAATTACACAACCAAAGCACACCCAATCTGAGGTCCAAATTACCTAGTGTCAAACAGAATTGGTTATATATACAATTACACTGGATCACAAAATGGGGCTAAATTTACAGAGCCAATTTTTACTGAGATTAACATTACCAAAACTAAAGCAATACATAACTTCTACCCCAACAGTTAAATCCTTTGGATTCCTTCAATGTCTAATGAAGCATATATAGAAACTTTCACAAACATTGAGGACCCATAGATGCTTAGCTCAGATATAGCATATGTTAATAAAAAGGGCTAAAATCCAATGAGGTGTTAAGGCCCCTTGGGGCTAGAGTGTCCATCCGATAGATCCATTGACTTTCCAACTGTAGCAGTTTTTTTGTTTGGTTGCCACCCCTAGGCATGGGGGGTACATGATCGATCAACATAGATCGTAGGCTTGAAACACCATGTTTGAACTTGATGAAGTGGCGTGCCACAGGTTGGTCAGACTCACCCTTGGTCAGTGCCTTTACAAATGGCACAGCAGTGATTGGTCATCCGCTCCCGGAAGGTAGTTACCGTCTTCTCAATGTATACCCTTGAACATGGGCATATCAGCATGTAGACCACAAACGTACTTGTAAAAGACAACCTATGGCGTATCGTGTACCTATGGTTGTTGTGTGGATGTTGGAACATGGTGCCCCTAAGCATACCATTAAAGGTGATACAACTACCACATGAAAAACAGCCCATCTTAGCTGATTTCAACCATGTCTCCATTTTGTAGTGATTCACAGGGTCAGTTTTGACCAACAGGTCTCTTAGGTTGCTCGCCCTATCGTACACTATTCTGGGGGCAGTCATCCTCTGAAATGGGAGTGTGGTATCTGTCTCCACAACCGGCCAATGTCACCGTAAAGCCTTTGCCAAGGTGTCACATCTAGGTACATACATGGTGATCATATTAAGCTGTTGTCCAGAGTTAACTGTGGCCATATTGTTGGTAGTCACAACATCATCAGTATTCAGCAACCTCTCCTGGATCAATACTATTTCCTCTCAAGCATAGCCCCTTGAAGAGAGCTTGTCTTCTATCTCCATCAGTTGTTTATGCATAATGGCTTTCTCACTGTTGTTCCTGATGAACCAAGTAAGCAGCTAAGTGATAATTCCCTTCTTTTGATGCCTGGGATGAAAACTTCTAGCATCCAATAAGGAATTGCGATCTGTAGGTTTTGTGTATAACGATGTACAAAACCGATATCGATCACAGGCATCAATCTTACAGGGAGTGCAGAATTATTAGGCAAGTTGTATTTTTGAGGATTAATTTTATTATTTAACAACAACCATGTTCTCAATGAACCCAAAAAACTCATTAATATCAAAGCTGAATAGTTTTGGAAGTAGTTTTTAGTTTGTTTTTAGTTATAGCTATTTTAGGGGGATATCTGTGTGTGCAGGTGACTATTACTGTGCTTAATTATTAGGCAACTTAACAAAAAACAAATATATACCCATTTCAATTATTTATTTTTACCAGTGAAACCAATATAACATCTCAACATTCACAAATATACATTTCTGACATTCAAAAACAAAACAAAAACAAATCAGTGACCAATATAGCCACCTTTCTTTGCAAGGACACTCAAAAGCCTGCCATCCATGGATTCTGTCAGTGTTTTGATCTGTTCACCATCAACATTGCGTGTAGCAGCAACCACAGCCTCCCAGACACTGTTCAGAGAGGTGTACTGTTTTCCCTCCTTGTTAATCTCACATTTGATGATGGACCACAGGTTCTCAATGGGGTTCAGATCAGGTGAACAAGGAGGCCATGTCATTAGATTTTCTTCTTTTATACCCTTTCTTGCCAGCCACACTGTGGAGTACTTGGACGCGTGTGATGGAGCATTGTCCTGCATGAAAATCATGTTTTTCTTGAAGGATGCAGACTTCTTCCTGTACCACTGCTTGAAGAAGGTGTCTTCCAGAAACTGGCAGTAGGACTGGGAGTTGAGCTTGACTCCATCCTCAACCCGAAAAGGCCCCACAAGCTCATCTTTGATGATACCAGCCCAAACCAGTACTCCACCTCCACCTTGCTGGCGTCTGAGTCGGACTGGAGCTCTCTGCCCTTTACCAATCCAGCCACGGGCCCATCCATCTGGCCCATCAAGACTCACTCTCATTTCATCAGTCCATAAAACCTTAGAAAAATCAGTCTTGAGATATTTCTTGGCCCAGTCTTGACGTTTCAGCTTGTGTGTCTTGTTCAGTGGTGATCGTCTTTCAGCCTTTCTTACCTTGGCCCTGTCTCTGAGTATTGCACACCTTGTGCTTTTGGGCACTCCAGTGATGTTGCAGCTCTGAAATATGGCCAAACTGGTGGCAAGTGGCATCTTGGCAGCTGCACGCTTGACTTTTCTCAGTTCATGGGCAGTTATTTTGCGCCTTGGTTTTTCCACACGCTTCTTGCGACCCTGTTGACTATTTTGAATGAAACGCTTGATTGTTCGATGATCACGCTTCAGAAGCTTTGCAATTTTAAGAGTGCTGCATCCCTCTGCAAGATATCTCACTATTTTTGACTTTTCTGAGCCTGTCAAGTCCTTCTTTTGACCCATTTTGCCAAAGGAAAGGAAGTTGCCTAATAATTATGCACACCTGATATAGGGTGTTGATGTCATTAGACCACACCCCTTCTCATTACAGAGATGCACATCACCTAATATGCTTAATTGGTAGTAGGCTTTCGAGCCTATACAGCTTGGAGTAAGACAACATGCATAAAGAGGATGATGTGGTCAAAATACTCATTTGCCTAATAATTCTGCACTCCCTGTAAAGATATTAAGATCTAAAAAGTGCACAGTGCATAAATCATATTCAAGTTTAAATCTGATAGGGCATGCCATGGAGTTCAAACGTGACACCCACTCATGGAATTCACATTCACTACCTCTCCACACTAGGAAGACATCGTCAATGTAGCGTGTGGACAGCAGTGGAGGTGACTCCTCTGAGACTGATACTACAAATAACAACCCATCTCATGATAGCACTTCAGAACAGGCACAATCTTTTTTGGGGGTGGCTACTCGGTCCACAGCCAACCCCCCTCATACCAGCACACACAAAAGGACAAAGAGACATAAGATCAGAAGGGGAAGGTAAAAAACTCCCAAAAAACTGACAAAAAATATAGACATAGTGTTTAACTTAAGCAGCAGACCACTTAGCGATGTGGAGAAATCTTTACTAAATCGTGGTCTATCTTTTATCCCCACTCCTAAGACTGACCCTTTTGACATACTGGTTGATGTACACAGGCTGCAACGTCAGTTAAAACTTAAGGACCATTTCAGAGATCAGGCACCTACGCCTGCCACTTTTAAGAAAACTTCTATTTTTGAGCCTCCCAACACTCACACATCAATCAGAAGTTACACACGCCTACTTAGCCATGACATTAAGGAACCCTCACAGCAACACATTTATCCCAATCTCAGCACTATTGAATCCAAGGCCCTGTTAGACCTAACCAATGATACTTCCATCATTATCCACCCTGCGGATAAGGGCAGATCCATTGTTATTCAAGACTATGCTGATTATAGACATGAAGCGTTTAGATAGTTGTCTGACGCTCGTGTATATGCAAATTAAGGGGTAATCCTACCACATCATTCAAAAACACAATTGATGGCTACCTTAATCGTGGGCATGAAGCAGGTATACTTAATGACCAGGAACTATCATTTTTAATTACTGAGTATCCAAAGGTACCAATATTGTACCTATTACTAAAGGTTCATAAAACTTGGTGAACCCACTCGGCAGACCGATTGTGTCTGCCAGGGGTTATATATTGTCAAGTTTAGCCATCTATATTGACTCTCATCCTCAGCAAGTTGTTAGACACACCCATGCCAATCTTCAAGACTCCCTCAGTATGATCAAAATACTTATGGATTACACGGCTCTGCAAAGTAATGATATCCTAGTCACCATGGACGTTGACAGTTTGTACACTGTGATCCCCCATGCTGAAGGGGTCACAGCAGTCAGTTCCATGGTGACTGGGAACCCTTCATACAGTGGTCCTCCGATCGAGTTTCTGTGTGAACTATTAACACTCTGTTTAGAGGAAAATTACTTTAAATTCAAAGGCGACTTTTTTCTCCAGGTTGCAGGGACAGCCATGGGTTCAAACATGGCACCCACTTACACAAATTTGTACATGGCTTGGTATGAGCAGGAACTAATGAAACCATTCGATCATCTGAATGTACAATATTACACATGCTACGGCGACAATGTCTTCCTAGTGTGGAGAGGTAGAGAATGTGAATTACATGAGTGGGTGTCTCATTTGAACTCCATGGCATGCCCTATCAGATTTAAGCTTGAATATGATTTATGCATTGTGCACTTTTTAGATCTTAATATCTTTAAGATTGATGCCTGTGATCGATATCGGTTTGGTACATCATTATACACAAAACCAACAGATCGCAATTCCTTATTGGATGCTAGAAGTTTTCATCCCAGGCATCAAAAGAAGGGAATTATCACCTAGCTGCTTACTTGGTTCATCAGGAACAACAGTGAGAAAGCCATTATGCATAAACAACTGATGGAGATGGAAGACAAGCTCTCTTCGAGGGGCTATGCTAGAGTGGAAATAATATCGATCCAGGAGAGGTTGCTGAATACTGATGATGTTGTGAATACCAACAATATGGCCACAGTTAACTCTGGACAACAGCTTAATATGATCACCACGTATGTACCTAGATGTGACACCTTGGCAAAGGCTGTATGGCGACATTGGCCGGTTGTGGAGACGGATACCACACTCCCATTTCAGAGGATGACTGTCCCCAGAATAGTGTACTGTAGGGCGAGCAACCTAAGAGACCTGTTGGTCAAAACTGACCCTGTGAATCACTGCAAAAAGGAGACATGGTTGAAATCAGTTAAGATGGGCTGTTTCCCATGTGGTAGTTGTATCACCTGTAATGGTATGCTTAGGAGTACCACGTTCCAACATCCACACAACAACCATAGGTACACAATACACCATAGGTTGTCTTGTACCAGTATATTTGTGGTCTACATGCTGATATGCCCGTGTTCGAGGGTATACATTGGGAAGACAGTAACTACTTTCCAGGAGGAGCGGATGGCCAATCACCATTGTGCCATTCATGAGGCTCTGACCAAGGGTGAGTCTGACCAACCTGTGGCACGCCACTTCTTCAAGTTCAAACATGGTGTTTCAAGCCTACAATCTATGTTGATCGATCATGTACCCCCTATGCCTAGGGGTGGCAACCAAGCAAAAAAACTGCTACAATTGGAAAGTCAATGGATCTATGGGATGGACACTCTAGTCCCAAGGGGCCTTAACACCTCATTGGATTTTAGCCCTTTTCATTAACAGATGCTATATCTGAGTTAAGCATCTATGGGTCCTCACTGCTTGTGAAAGTTTCTATATATGCTCCATTAGACATTGAAGGAATCCAAATGATTTAACTGTTGGGGTATAAGTTATGTATTGCTTTAGTTTTGGTAATTCTGGTTGACACCAGGTAATTTGGACCTCAGATTGGGTGTGCTTTGGTTGTGTAATTTCAGTTTGCTTTTACTGCACATTGTTAGCTGCATCACTAGTGGGGCTTCATTTAAGGCACTATCGATTTGTAGTAGTGTTATATGCTTATTATAGAGTGTTACGTATTAACCTCTTATGTAATGGTTATACTATTCTCCTTAGCATCTTTGCTAACAGCAACAATGTATGATGCAGATATACATTTGTGTGTATTAATATCCTTCCCTTTATATACATTAAAGCCAGTGCTATAACCTTCGAAGTTGTGTATACCACGTTGCTATGGAAACGTGGTCTCATACGTCATGACGTCACAAGCGTCGGCTCTCGTCACTCACATGCGAGTGTTTGATGTCGGTACGATAGTGCTATGAGATGGGTATAAAAAGTTTGATTTAATACATGTTTGTCATTGCTTTTTGGTTTGCTTGTTAGACTGCTGTATGTTGACATTTGACAAGGCTGCAGCAATGTACCGAAATGTTATGTCATTTTAACTTTGATTTAATAAACTAGATTTTTTTATTCAAGACCATTGAGTGCCTGTGCTTTTGGACTGTGTTGGATATACCCTGTAGTGTATCGTGGCATGCAAATTGTAAGATTGTGCTGTCCTTTCTGGATATATATATATATATATATATATATATATATCCAATAATGAAAAGTACATTGTTTTCTATGTGAAGAACATAGGAATATAAAATATGCATTTTGCACATTGTGTTTCGCGATTTAGATTTAATCCGGTCAGGTTAATTTTAGTAATCTCAAGGTGCATTATTAAAAAATTAAACATAAAATATTTTTAAAAAGTATTCAATTTTATTTAATTTACTGTAATAAATATAGATGTATTCTATTTATTATTTAGAATATTTTACAGTATGTCTAATATTTTTTATTATTTTATTTAATATTTTAATATGTAAGTAATAGTTACTAAGTAACAACAAGGGGGCACACTGGCAAAAAAAATGTAGCTATATATATGTGTGTGTATATATATATATATATATATATATATATATACTGTATATATGTAAATGTATCAATGTAAAACCTCAGAGGGTTGGGATACAAATAAAGTCTTTTGAACAATAGCAGTCCTTTGAAGTCTTAAAATGAAGAAAAGTATCCCCAGGGCAGCTCTCTGACACGGTTCTGGCAATCCCGTAGGGTCATAACGTCTCCCATGGGTCAGATTAACAAGAAAACAGCAATTGCACTCACATGAAATTGAGCACCACCTGTAGTACTCCTGGGGCGTGCTTCAAGATTAGAGTTTTCCAGCTAAACTCAGCGTGGCAATGCTGGAACAAAGCTGTGAAAGTGAAGGATCATCTAATGTTGGTGGGTGACATCATATTTTATATATTTAATATTTCAATAACTTGTATTCAATTTTTTATGCGCTATCCCGACCACGTTGAAATTGAAATCATGAAGCACACGTATTTTACATTCCTATGTTCTTCATATAGAAAATAATAACTTTTTATTATTAAATACTAATATGATACTTTCAAGTAAAATACATATCTATACCTATATATCTATATGAATAGATATACAGGTATAGGTATATATAGATGAATATAGAAATATGTATTTACAATTATGAGTACATTGTTTTGTATGTGAAGATCATTGGAATGTGACATTTTTATAACTCCTATCGGGTTAGCGCGTGAGTATAGGTGTTCATTTTTTTAAGTTTGTTCTCTCCATTGACTTAACTTTAACGGGGTTGCAATATTTTTTTTTTTTTTGTGTGCCCGGGTTTACGCTCACATCCACTTTTTACTTTCTTCTTGTAATATGACCGCAACCGGTCTCTTCCAAAAAGACTGGTGTAGTTTACATTTGAGCAGGAGCGCAAAATAGTGCTCCACTTTTAATCTAGCCCAAAATGTTAGCAACATTCTTTTTCAGACAAGATATGCATTCTGGCAAAGTGCTCACCACACATTTTTATGTGGAATATTTTGAAAAGGTGAAGGGTCAAGTTACACACTTTGGACAGGAGAGTTCAATCAATGCTCCTGTTTTATTAAGAACAAAGGAAAACCCTATAATGTAGAACGGCCAGCATTACAGCAGATAAATAATAAATAGGCCCTCTAGACATACATTGGTAAATGTCTGCACAGAAATTGACTGGTAAGTGATAAATGGTCCATAGAAGCATTGTACATTGGATTCCTTTAATTGTATAATTAGCGATTGGACTATTATTATGCAACTCTATACACTTCTGAGAATTGGTGGTTACCTCCTCTCTATTATAAATTGCATTTATATTACTATTTACTTTCTAAAGATAAAATATCAACCAGCAACATATATATTCATATCATATTTTCTCTGTTATTCATATCAATTTAAAGAATTTCAAACATATTAAATAGTGCTTACACTAATCTTAATGTTTCTGTTGTTTCCAAGGCTAAAAGAATCATGTGGGGAACAACAGACAATCAAATGCCTGTTTATATGATGTTGAGTATGCATATCTTATCTTTAGCTATTTCAGTTAGTATATGCATATTATATAATTAGCTCTTTCAATTACATTTTGAGATAAAAAAAATTATTTCTATGAGTACCCTCGTGGTGAACATAAGCTGATTTCAAAAAAGGTAATCCCAAGTAAAACGTTGAATATTACAACTTTATATATGAATTAATATTTATTGAGGCTTTATATATATATATATATATATATATATATATATATATATATATATATATATATATATACAAACACTGATTGAGTGCCGTGTATAGTTCTTATTTTAAATTATTTACCATTTCCTTGGTCTGTTGAATTTTAAATGGACACTGTGATTTTCCTTTCCAGACAGACTCTGGTAACTTCTTACACAGCCTGATAATTGTAGTTACAATAATGTTGCTATTTTCCAAATTATATCATTTGTTCTCACAGACCTGACATTTTTAAATCAGAGCTTGTGCTTTGAGGTTGCATTAAAAAGTCCTTAGTTGTGTCTAGTGCCCAGCTCATCATTGTATAACAACACAAGAGGGCAATATTCCACAACCCTGACACTAGACTTCTACTGATAACAAAATGGACAGATTAGACTGCAATTTATTATTCACTAAGTGACATACAACATTTTACCTTAAGGATAATTCAAAATAGTATACTTTATTCTCATATATTTATAAAAAAAAACATACATAAGTTCTCTATATCCAGAGTTCACCTGAGAAACACAACAGAGACCTTTTAAAGGGTTGGTAAATACACTGAAGTTGTATTAGCGTATACCTAAGTTGAGAACTGATAATTCACATGACAGGTTTCATAGGCCAAATTCTGCACCATACCTGTCCATAAATTGGCTTCTGCAGAGATAATAAGATAAAAACTGCAAACCGATGGAGAGTTTTCTAACAAACTGACAGTGGTTACCTCTGTGTACTCCAGAAACAAGTACAGATTGACACATTCAATAAAAGCAAATGGTGGTTGGAGTTTGGCTATTGAAAAACAGTTGTAGGCATTCCTAATAATTAGAAACTCAATGTTAGTTTATTGCAAGACTTCAGAACAATCTTCCAATGACAAGGTGTGTACTGTCCTTTAAAGTTTATGTGGAGTAAAATATTTTTACATTACATTTAAAATAAACCAAACCAATATCAAAAATGTTTTGTCAATTTTTTGCATATTGCCTAACTTCTCAAATCCATTTTTAGTGCATCACCTCCAGTCCTAATTCCTTGTGACAAGCAAGTATTTTGACACGAAAGTTATTTACAGACAACCCTTTTCTGAATCAGTAATAGTGCCTGTTACTATTTAGAAATATAATTAACCTATATGTAATGATTTGCCTTTCTAAATAGGGCTAGATTACAAGTGGAGTGCTAATTTATTGCGTGCCCGTAAAAGGGCTAATTCACCCATTTGTGGGCGCATAATAAATAACCAGCCATTACAAGTGGCTGGTTATTACACTTATGTATATGCTTATATAGATATCTATGTATGTGTTAATATGATGTTTATATACACATATAAACACATAAATATATATGTACATTTGCTGCCCATTGCTTCATGACTTACTCTCATTCGTTGCGCTAGGTTCTGTGCCATGTCTCACGGTTTGAGAACGAGGCTCCCACTGGAGCCTATGGAAGTGTGTTCTCCTGAGAGCAATGCTTCCGTGCAATGCGAACGTGAAGTCATGTTCACATTGCACCTAACTTGTAATATCAGCACCATTTTCGTACGCTGGTATCATTCCATGGAGCGCAAATATCACTTTAGCTAAAGCAATATATTGCGTTCCACTTATAATCTAGCCCTTAATTTAACAAAATTTATAAACTAATCCTCAAGTATTATTAAGTTATTTTATACTGTCCTCTCACTCGATTCTATATCTTTCATGGTCTTGTCTATGCAAAGCAAATCTTTAATTGATCATCTTGAGACAAAATGGGTGCCGCAAGTAACCACTTAAAAATTATGTTTATTTTATTTGCCTATTTAGACTCATATAGGTCACTTATATGAGTGTGACAACCACTAGTTAAGAAGCAGCTGTTGTTAGACAACAGCTCCATAACGTCTCCACCATGTCAGAGATGGTGGAGTTAAATCACCCCAAACTCTTCCATTTTGGTGCAATAGGGGGCGGTGTGCTAACACTTGTTTGCACAATAATAAATGCAAATACATAATTGCGAAAACATATGCAAACATGATCACCAACTGGGGATCTTTTCCTCCCAATATTATGAATTTTTATGGTGTGACATTTTTGTTTTGTTTGATTTGGCCACATTCTGCAATTTACCTTGAGCATTGCATAAAATTTTATTCACGCATGACCAAGGGGGTCAACAAAATTCTCCATTAACTCTTATGAGCCATTTCCACCTCTGTGCTGTTTTACTGTTCACATTTAAGCCCTACAATAGGTCATATTTCAGTGAGAACCCACATATATTATATATATTATTTTTTTTTCAGAAGACCAAGCAGATTAAAACTATGTGGAGCTCTTTATGTCTGGAGTTTATAAGTGTGTGTTTTGGAGTTATACACAGAGTATGTATTCTAGGACAACACTACTTTAAACCTGCTTTTAACCCTGTCTATCTGCCTTATTTTCATGCGCTGCTCCTGTCATCTGGAACTCTCTACCTCGCTCCATAAGAATGTCTCCTACCTTGTGTAGCTTCAGAGGCTCTTTGAAAGCCAACCTATTCAGAGAGGCTTACTATCTCTCCTCTTCTTTTCATCCGAGCCAAAACAAATCTTAAAGTACCTTGACTGCTGCTACTACAATTCACGTGACAAGCTACTCCAAACCATATTTCTCTATACCCTCAACCTGTAGACTTTAAGCTCTTCAGAGTAGGGCCCTCTTCCTTCTGTACTAGATCTGTATAGTTGGCTATGTTTTTGTATCTTATCACAAACCCTTGTCATTGTATACCCCTATCTTTGTACCAATCTCTAGGGAATTTTGTGAGGGATACAAATAAATGATAATAATAATAGTAACAAAACGTGTGAAAAATATATTTTTGAGTTACAATTTTAATAAGGTAAACAATAAACAATAGTGAGTTATTTTTTGTTTCCGCTGAACTCTATAGTAAAAAGAAAAGAAAGAGCTTTCTCCATTTAAATAAGGCTATAGTTATGTAATTTTGATCAGCACAAAGGGGCTCCATAAGAGTCTGTTCACATAAATGGATATATATTCATGCCAGGTGATCACTGCTAACACAAGGTTCACCTGGCAATTAAAACATATAGGGCTTTATTTAAAAGAGAGGGACTTTAAAGGAGTCTTGGAAATCTCTATATGACCTATTGTAAGTGCTTAGTTTGAAAGAGCGATTTCCTTTCAAACAGTGGTGCTTGGGAGTTTCTAGGTTTTAAGGGAGCTGAGATCAAGGGGTTTAAATACATAATTACTGTCAGGGAACCAAGAAACTAGATGGAAACAGAAAGTGCAAGTTTAAAAAAATAAATGGAGTTTATTAAAATTAACAATAAACAAAGCAAAAAACAACTTTTTTTTTTTTCAGAACGTAGTCAGTACTAAGCCAGGTATCAGAAGTCAAAGCGGGTAGTCGAGCCGAGCTGAGTCAGTGAACACAGAGAGTAGGAACAATAGCCAGAGTCAGGAACCAGGAAATCAGTCAACCAAAGCGAGGGTCAACACAGA
This sequence comes from Bombina bombina, assembly GCF_027579735.1. Lineage (NCBI taxonomy): Eukaryota > Metazoa > Chordata > Amphibia > Anura > Bombinatoridae > Bombina > Bombina bombina. The sequence goes on from NC_069499.1 coordinate 894,964,755, forward strand.
GAACAAGAACAAAAAACAGAAGTGCACTTGGAGACAGAGTGGACGGGGTGATGGTTATATAGAAAACAGGCATTACATCATCATTGTGAGAGAGGAAGTTGCCAGTAGTTGCAGAGTTATTATGTTCAAATGTTTGCCCATAAGAGGGCATGAGGGAGGAATGCACAGTGTCAGAAACACTGCAAGATAACAGGCCTGCACTCCAAGAAACAAGAAAGGGCGAGTAACCCTGACAGTACCTCTTGCTCAATGACTCCTCCTTGAGAATAATCAGTTCATTTTAGCATGCTTATACTTAAATGAGACATACAGGTATCAATGTTAAAATGTAAAAATCATGTTTTCTGTTTGGGAAAAAAAAAAAGAAGGAAAAAAGGAATAAAAGAAGATTCAAGTTTTTCAATATATAAACAATTGTGAATCAGCCAATTACTACTGAACAAATTAACAAGTACAAAACACTATTAGATACATTATCCAGTCTTGAGGTCTAGTTACAGACACAAATTAATTTATGTGATTTTTTTCTGACACTGATTAACTAAAGTTCCATTTCAGACACACATTATGAAATACTAATGGTGTCACCCACAAAACACAGGTTAAAAACACAAAAAAGCAAAGCTATTCTACTGAGTTAATGCTAGAGGTGACTTTATTGATATATTCTAGATTAATGTTGAAAGGCACCTAATAGGTGTAGCAGATAAAGAAGATACATAAAAAAAGAAACCCAAAGTTAATTTAACTATGTCCTAGAGACAAGAATGTGTAAGATTAGAAAATGGTAAAAGTTTAGCTAATAAATACTTTGGCAAATAAAGGGGCAATCTTGTGCTTGTTAGTCTAGATACATTTTGCTATGACCGAAGAATCAGAACACCACTGAATGAGGAAGAACAGCACATCAAGTTAACATTTAGGCCCCTATTTATCAAGCTGCGTATAAAGCTCAGGGGGAAAATCGCTGCAGGCTCGCATGAGCAAGCCGGCAGACAAAAGTTAGGAAGCAGCAGTTATCAAACCACAGCTTACTAACAAGTACGCCAGCTTGGTGTACTCAAGGTGAGGTCTTACCAGGGATTTATATAGTGACAGAATTATGCTTTCCTCCCTTGAATCAATGCCTCTTTTAATACATGCTAGTATCATATTAGCCTGTGTAGCTGCTGCCCTGCATTGTGCACCCATCTTTAGCTTGTTATCTATTACCACTCCCAAATCCCTTTCCTCAGTTTTGTCCTATTTAAATAATACCTTGCCTGCTTACTTTTACTTCCAAAATGTAGAACCTTGCATTTTCCTGTATTAAATCTAGTTTTCCATTTACCTGCCCATACCTCTAATTTTTGCACATCCCTTTGTACCTTACTTAATTTAGTATCATCTGCAAAAATAGAGATGTCGCTATTTAATCCTTGCTCCAAGTCATTTATAAAAATATTAAAAACAACAGTTCCAGTACTGATCCCTGGGGGGACTCCACTGATTACCTTTGTCCAATCTGAGTATGATCTATTCACTACTACTCATTGCTCCCTATCTTTTATTAAGTTCTTTATCCATGAGCTAACATTTTCAGCTTTTCCCAGTCCCTTAATTTTGTGCATTAATATCTCATGTAGCACTGTATCAAATGCCTTTGCAAAATCTAAGTATATCACATCAACTGATTCCCCTTTATCTATATTTTTACTTACTTCCTCATAGAATCTAATTATATTAGTTTGACATGACCTATTTCTCATAAAACCATGCTGATTTGATCTCATAATCTTGTTTACACAAATGTGCTCATCAATATAATCCCATATAATCTCTTTGAATATCTTCCCCACTATTGATGTCAGACTAAATGGTCTATCATCCCTGCTTCCCTTTTTGAAGAGTGGCACAACATCAGCTTTACACCAATCCTGGGGTACCATGCCTGAGGATAATGAGTCTTGAAAAAACTTAAGAGTAGAGGTTTGTCTATAACAGTGCAAAGTTCCCTTAAAACTCTTGGGTGTATTCCATCTGGGCCAGGAGTTTTATTTACCTTACTATTATCCAGTTTTTTCCTGATATCCTCTATACATAACCCAGTTAATGGTATGGGCTGGCATCCATGTTCTAGTTTGTTCCAAAGTATTGTCCATTGGTTCCTCTCATTTGTATACTTAAGAAAAAAACTGGTTTAGTACCTCAGCTTTCTCCCTGTCACTGTTAACCATGCTACCCTCCACACATTTTAATATACCTATATTGTCCTTCTTAGATTTTTTTGCTATTTATGTACTTAAAGAACCTTTTATGGTTAGACACTGCTTATGTAAAGAGATTTCAAATGTGACCATGTTATGATCACTGTTACCCAAATGTTCTTTGACTTCAATGTTTGATATTATATATGTATTGTTTGATAACACTAAATCCAAAATAGCTTTTCTCCTAGTTGGCTCCTCTAATAATTGTGAGAAGAAGTTATCCCTGAGAACATTTAAAAATCTATCCAACTTAGCTGCATTAATAGTTTAATTGGCCCAGTTTATATTAGGGTAGTTAAAATCTCCCATAATTACAGCACTGTTATTAGAAGTCTTACCTATTTGCATTAGTAGTTGAGTTTCCTCCAGGTCACTAATGTTGGGGGGCTTGTAGCATGTTCCAAGTAATATTTTTTTAAGATTCCCCCCCACATACTCTTTATTTCAACCCACAGGGTCTCCACATTGTCACCTGTATCATAAATATCTTTCCTTATTGTAGATTTAAAGTTAGGTTTAATACACATGCAGATTCCTCCACCCCTTTTATTATTCCACCCCTTTTTAAGATTCCCCCCCACACACTCTTTATTTCAACCCACAGGGTCTCCACATTGTCACCTGTATCATAAATATCTTCCCTTATTGTAGGTTTAAAGTTAGGTTTAATATATATGCAGATTCCTCCACCCTTTTTATTATTCCTGTCCCTTCTAAATAAAGTATATCCTCTAAGTTAACTGCCCAGTCATGTGAATCATCCCACCAAGTTTTAGTTATACTGATAACATCATAGCCCTCTTCTGCAACTAAGAGCTCCAGCTCCCCCGTTTTACCTGTCACGCTTCTTGCATTTGTTGTCATACATTTAATTTTCATGTACTGTCTGCTGCTACTTGGTGTGCTTTCCTCCATACTTTTTAATGTGACATTTTTTTAAGTAATCCCTACCTTGAGATATTATAAGAGTGACATATTCACAGACTGATCTCTCTGTTCTGTTGTGTTCTAACTGACCCTCACCCCCCCCCCTTTGCCAATTATAAAAGATTTTCTAAACGTGCTACCATCCTTTCCCTCAACACACCTGCACCCATGTCCATCAGGTGCAATACATACTTACTGTACAACTTGTACCCAAGTGAAAAGTCAGCCCAGTGCTCTAAAAAGTCAAACTCCTCATTTTTACACCATGTTTTTAACCATGAATTAACAGACCGTAGTGTCTTCTGCCTTACTAAGTTAGCACATGGCACTGGTAATATTTCCGAAAATATTAAAATATTACTTTTTTAGGTCCTTGCTTTAAGCTTGCTACCTAATTCCCTGAAGTCATTATTTAGGACTCTCCATCTCCCGCTGATTCCTTCATTAGTACCAATATGTACCATGACTGCAGTATCTGACCCACATCTCTCTAACAATCTATCAATATGCTTCACAATATGCCTGACACAAGCCCCTGGAAGACAGCAAACTGTTCTATTTAAAGGGTCTAAATGACAAATTACCCTATCAACCTTCCTAATAATAGAGTCTCCTACCACCAACATCTGCCTCAGGCCCTGACTTGTATGCCCCTCTTCCATGACTGAAGGACTGTTAACTATAGTATGCCTCTCTACCATGTCTAAAGGACTGCCCACCATAGTATGCTCCTCTTCCATGACTAAAGGACTGTTAAATATACTAGGCAAAACAGCCCTCTCTGACACTGCCACCCCTGAACTGATATCCCCAACATCTTCACTTATTCTGGCAAATCTGTTGGGGTGTACCAGCTCAGAACTGGCCTGTCTCTTCCGCTTACCTTTACTTCACCCTCTAACTGTGACCCAGCTATATTCTGGATTCTCCTCATCTGAATCCTCCCCATTCCCACTGCTAGAACCATTAACAACTCGCTCAGTCCTATCCATTTCCTTTTCAAGTGTCTGAATTTCATGCAGTGTTGCAATTCGTTCCTCCAGAACTCCAATACGAGTTTCTAAAGAGACAATATGCTCATTTGCCACAGACATATGATCCCTGAAGTGGCTGCTCCAGTGATGCAAACATATGGCAAGCTATACACTATATGAGATTCTCAAACATACTTACTAAAAGGTTTAGCTTAAAAATATAAAATAATTATATTTCCCCTTGGTTACTCCAAATCCTTGTTTGCCATTTACCTTGTTTAGCTAACTGCTTAATTAAACAGACATTCTTACTTTAACAGATAATCAAGGCAGCAGACTCACATAGTTACTGTGCTAGATTTATAGTCTAGGTAGGCCCACACAGGTGAAAATAATCCCTCTCTAATTACCCACATAGGAAACAAAAAAAAATAATGAAGGGTAGAAACAAACAAAAACAGTTTTTTTAATGTATTTATTTTTTAAAATCCACCCCTTGATTTGAAAACAATTTAAAAATGAACTTGCTTAGCTAACTGCTTACTTAAACAGACAATCTTACTTTAACAGATAATCAAGGCAGCAGACCCTCTCAGAGCATGCTCACATAGTTACTGTGCTAGATTTACAGTCTAGGTAAGCCCACACAGGTGAAAATAATATCTCCCATAATTACCCACACAGGAAACAAACAAAAAAATGAAGGGTAGAAACAAACAAAAACAGTTTTTTTTTTTTATCCACTCCTTGCACAGCAAACAATTTAAAAACTAATTTGTTTAGCTAACTGATTACTTAAACAGACAATCTTACTTTAACAGATAATTAAGAAAGAAGACCCTCTCAGAGCAGGTTTACAGAGAAACTGTGCTAGATTTAAAGTCTAGGTAGGCCCACACAGGTGAAAATAATCCCTCCCCTAATTACCCACACAGGGAACAAAAACAAATAATGAAGGGTAGAAACAAACAAAACCAGTTTTTTTTTGTTTGATTTTAAATCCCCCCCCCCCCTTGGACAGCAAACAATTTAAAAACTAACTTGTTTAGCTAACTGCTTACTTAAACAGACATTCTTACTTTAACAGATAATCAAGACAGCAGACCCTCTCAGAGCAGCCTCACATAGTTACTGTGCTAGATGTATAGTCTAGGTAGGCCCACACAGGTGAAAATAATCCCTCTCTAATTACCCACATAGGAAACAAAAAAAATAATAATGAAGGGTAGAAACAAAAAAAAAAAAACAGTTGTTTTTTTATGTATTTATTTTTTTAAATCCACCCCTTGTTTTGAAAACAATTTAAAAATGAACTTGCTTAGCTAACTGCTTACTTAAACAGACAATCTTACTTTAACAGATAATCAAGGCAGCAGACCCTCTCAGAGCATGCTCACATAGTTACTGTGCTGGATTTATAGTCTAGGTAAGCCCACACAGGTGAAAATAATATCTCACATAATTACCCACACAAAACAAAAAATGAAGGGTAGAAACAAACAAAACAGTTTTGTTTGTTTTTAAATCCCCCCTTGCACAGCAAACAATTTAAAAATTAACTTGTTTAGCTAACTGCTTACTTAAACAGAGAATCTTACTTTAACAGATAATCAGTGCAGCAGACCCTCTCAGAGCATGCTCACATAGTTACTGTGCTAGATTTATAGTCTAGGTAGGCCCACACAGGTGAAAATAATCTCTCCCATAATTACCCACACAGGAAACAAACAAAAAAATGAAGGGTAGAAACAAACAAAAACAGTTTTTTTTTTAATCCACCCCTTGCACAGCAAACAATTTAAAAAGTAACTTGTTTAGCTAACTGCTTACTTAAACAGGCAATCTTACTTTAACAGATAATTAAGACAGAAGACCCTCTCAGAGCAGATTTACAGAGATACTGTGCTAGATTTATAGTCTAGGTAGGCCCACACAGGTGAAAATAATCCCTCCCCTAATTACCCACACAGGAAACAAAACAAAACAAATGAAGGGTAGAAACAACAAAATACATTTTTTTTAAATCCACCCCTTTAAAAATTAACCTGTTTAGCTAACAGATAATCAAGGCAAGACCCTCTCAGATGCTTCCCTTTCTTATCTCTGTCTCTGTACAATACTTAGAAAGAACAAATTAAAATTAACATTTTAAAACTGTATCTCTTCTACCTCCCACTGTGGGCAAGATTACATATGCGGAGTTGTCCGCAAAAGCCGCCATCGGCTGTTTTTAGTTGGCTATTGCTATCACATATACGGTGCCGCATATAAATGCAACACGTATATTTCACCCGTCGCCCGCTATTTTTACTCCCATAAACTAACATAGAACTGGCGTTGCAAGTTGGCTTCACATATTAAGCGCAAGGACTTATGGTGCAAAAATTGAGACATTTTACTCCATTTTCACCTCACCACACATAGGCAGGCGCAGCAAGCCTTGCACTGAATATGAAACTACCCTAACTGCCTAGAAGTATTAACAAACACCTAACGCATGCTCAAATCCGCCATCCCCCCACCGCAATAACTAAATAAAATGTTACCAAAATAAAGTTTTGGTACCAAATAAAGTTATTAACCCCCAACCCGCCATCTCCCCACAACGCAATATACCAAATTAAACTATTAACCCTTAAACCACCATTCCCCCACAATACAATATACCTAATTAAACTATTAACCCCTAAACCGCCATCCCCCCACAACGCAGAGTATTAATGTAATCACTAAGTCCCCTAACCTAAGACCCCCTAAATTAACCCCAATGACATAAAATAAAAAAAGACTATCTTACTAAAAAATAAATGATAAATTACCAAAATAAAAAATCCTAACTTAAAATTAAAATAAAAAATCCTAACATTGCATAAAAAACTAAAATTAAATTAAAATAAAAAATCTTATATTACAAAAAATGAGAAAATCTAAAATTACAGAAAAAAATAAACGAAATCATCCAAAATAAAAAAATTAAACCTAATCTAATACCCCTATAAAAACAAAAAAGCCACCCCAAAATTAAAACACCCCCTAATCTAACACTAAACTACTGATAGCCCTTAAAAGTGCCTTTTGTAGGGCAGTGCCCTGAAGAAAACAGCTCTTTTACACAACAAATACAAATTAACCCCTAACAGTAAAACCCTGCAAACTAAAATAGACCTAACTGTAAAAAAATATAATCTGCCCATTGCCCGTAAAGGGGCATTTGTATGGGCAATGCCCTTAAAAGGGCAATCAGCTCTTTTGCTGCCCATTAAAAAAAACAAAAAAAAGCCCTAATCTAAAAAAAAATAACACTAACCCCAGAAAATGTACTCACCGTTCCTGAAGTCCAGACATCCATCTTCTTCCAGGCAGAGCAAAGTCTTCATCAAGGCGGCGAAGATCTTCCAGGGAGGCAACATTTTCTATCTTCTTCCTGGAAGACACTGAAGATTGAATGCAAGGTACCCCTTTTATATTGGGTACCTTGCATTCCTATTGGCTTATTGAAACAGCAAATAGGATTTCAGTAGCTCTCATCCTATTGGCCAATTTGAAAATATCAGCCAATAGAAATGCAAGGTACCCCAATATAAAAGGTAAAACAGGTACCGCGCACAGGGTACAAACTCCAAGGCTCAAGAAGGTAAAATATCAACTTTTAATTTCAACGTTGATTAAAAACATGAAATCCACATAGCATGCACAGCGCTCAGGTGTTAGCAGAGGAGACAGGTAAATCATATGCAAGCGCGTTTTGTGCGCATGCACACTTGTTCATTGCATACTGGGTAGTTAGTCTCTACAAACTTATATACAGGCTTCTTAAAGTGACATATACAAATTAAAAACATAACATTAATACAAACTCTGCTTCATTTACCTATGATAATGCCACATCATCAACAGTAATCTATATGTAAAAAGCTGATAGAAATATATATATACATACAAGATTTGAGTTATCTAAGTCACATCAATGCTATTAATTATTATATTAGATAATACATTTTTGGATAACAAATATAGGAAAAATCCTAACAATAATCAAATTCATCATAGCATATTATAGACATATCTCACCAATTGATCAAAATATATAAATACATACACAATTAGTAAGAAATTCATCAGACTATATAATTACATCAACATTAAGTAAATAATGGACTAATAAAGAGATCCAAGTCTCTCCTCATGTTTAGACCTAAAGGTTATATATAAAAGGGGTACCTTGCATTCAATCTTCAGTGTGCAGCGGGTGATTGAATGAAGGAAGCTCCACGTCGCTGAAGACAGCCACTGCTGAAGAGGACCAGCGCTCCAGATCCATGCATTGGCAAAGATCTTCACCACCTGGATTAAGACTTTGTTCCGGCTGGAAGAAGATGGATGTCCGGACTTCAGAAACGTTGAGTACATTTTCTGTGGTTAGTGTTCAGTTTATTTTTTATTTTTTTGGATGTTTTATTTTTTAGATTAGGGCTTTTTTTTTTTAAATGGGCAGCAAAAGAGATGATTGCCCTTTTTGGCGGAATACCTATACAAATGCCTCTTTAGAGTTAGGCCTTTTTTATTTTGGGGCGTTGTGTGGGTGGGGGTTTTTACTGTTAGGGGTTAATTTGTATTTTTTTACTTTAAAGAGATTATTTCTTCAGGGCTCTGCCCTACAAAAGGCTGTTTTAAGGGATATTGGTAGTTTAGTGTTAGATTAGGGGTGTTTTATATTTTGGGGTGTCTTTTTTGTTTTTATAGGGGTATTAGATTAGGTTTAATTTTTTTTATTTTGGATAATTTCGTTTTATTTTTTTCTGTAATTTTTTATTTTTTTTATTTTTTTCTAATATTATATTATATTTATTATATTTATTTATTTTAATTTAATTAAATTTTTTTATGGAATGTTCGGATTTTTTATTTTAATTTTAAGTTATTTTTTTTATTTTGGTAATTTTTAATTAAGTTATTAGTAATATACACCTAGATTTAGAGTTTTGCAGCCAAAGGGGTGCGTTAGCTACGCGTCTTTTTTTTCTAGCGCTGCTTCTAAACAACGCTGGTATTGAGAGTTCTCTAAAGGGCTGCATTAGGCTCCAAAAAGGGAGCATTGAGCCGAATTTACCGCCACTTCAACCCTCAATACCAGCGTTGCTTACGGTAGTGGCTAGCTGAAAAAACATGCTCGTGCACGATTCCCCATAGGAAACAATGGGGCAGTTTGGGCTGGAAAAAAAGCAGCGTTCAGCTCCCAACACAGCCCCATTGTTTCCTATGGGGAAACAGTTTCTAAGTCTGCACCTAACACCCTAACATGAACCCCGAGTCTAAACACCCCTAACCTTACTTATTACCCCTCAAATCTGCCGCCCCCGCTATCGCTGACCCCTCCATTACACAATTAACCCCTAATCTGCTGCTCCGTACACCGCCGCAACCTACATTATACCTATGTACCCCTAATCTGCTGCCCCTAACACCGCCGACCCCTATGTTATATTTATTAACCCCTAATCTGCCCCCCCCAACGTCGCCGCTACCTTACCTACACTTATTAACCCCTAATCTGCCGACCGGACCTCGCCGCTACTATAATAAATGTATTAACCCCTAAAGCTAAGTCTAACCCTAACCCTAACACCCCCTAAATTAAATATAATTTTAATCTAACAAAATAAATTAAATATTATTAACTAAAGTATTCCTATTTAAAAATAAATACTTACCTGTAAAATAAACCCTAATATAGCTACAATATAACGAATAATTATATTGTAATTATTTTAGGATTTATATTTATTTTACAGGCAACTTTGTTTTTATTTTAACTAGGTACAATAGCTATTAAATAGTTATTTACTATTTAATAGCTACCAAGTTAAAATAATTACAAAATTACCTGTAAAATAAATCCTAACCTAAATTACAATTAAACCTAACATTACACTATCAATAAATAAATTAAATAAAATAACTACAAGTACCTACAATTAAATACAATTAAATAAACTAAACTAAATTACAAAAAAACCCCCCACTAAATTACAAAAAAATAAAAAAAGATTACAAGAATATTAGGCTAATTACACCTACTCTAAGCCCCCTAATAAAATAACAAAGCCCCCAAACATAAAAAAAATCCCTACCCTAATCTAAATTACAAAAGTTAACAGCTCTATTACCAGCCCTTAAAAGGGCTTTTTGCCGGGCATGCCCCAAAGTAATCAGCTCTTTTGCCTGTAAAAAAAAACATAATACCACCCCCCAACATTAAAACCCACCACCCACATACCCCTACTCTAACCCAAACCCCCCTTAAATAAACCTAACACTACCCCCCTGAAGATCTCCCTACCTTGAATTGTGTTCACCCAACCGGGCACCGATGGACCAAAAGAGGACGTCCGGAGCGGCAGAAGTCTTCATCCTATCCAGGCAGAAGAGGACATCCGGACCAGCAGACATCTTCATCCAAGCGGCATCTTCTATCTTCATCCATCCGGAGCGGAGCGGAGCCATCTTCTTCCAGCCGACGCGGATCCATCCTTCTTCCCCGACGCCTACTCGCCGAATGAAGATTCCTTTAAATGACGTCATCCAAGATGGCGTCCCTCGAATTCCGATTGGCTGATAGGATTCAGGATCAGCCAATCGGAATTAAGGTAGGAAAAATCTGATTGGCTGATTGAATCAGCCAATCAGATTCAAGTTCAATCAGATTGGCTGATCCAATCAGCCAATCAGATTGAGCTCGTATTCTATTGGCTGTTAGATTAAAATTATATTTAATTTAGGGGGGTGTTAGGGTTAGACTTAGGTTTAGGGGTTAATACATTTATTAGAGTAGCGGCGAGGTCCAGTCGGCAGATTAGGGGTTAATAAGTGTAGGTAGGTAGCGGCGACATTGGGGGGGGCAGATTAGGGGTTAATAAATATTATGTTGGTGTCGGAGATGTTAGGGGCAGCAGATTAGGGGTTCATAGGGATAATGTAGGTGGCGGCGGTGTGCGGTCGGCAGATTAGGGGTTAAAATTTTTTATTATAGTGGCGGCGATGTGGGGGGGGGGGTTTAGGGGTACATAGGTAGTTTATGGGTGTTAGTGTACTTTAGAGCACAGTAGTAAAAGGGCCACTAAACCCAAAATCTTTCTTTCATGATTCAGATAGAGAATATACATTTAAACAACATTACAATTTACTTCTATTATTTATTTTGCTTAATTTTTTTAGATATCCTTAGTTGAAGAAAAAGCAATGCACATGGTGAGCCAATCACACAAAGCTTCTATGTACATCAAGCAATCAGCAGCTACTGAGCATATCTAGATATGCTTTTCAGCAAAGAATATCAAGATAATAAAACAAATTAGATAATATAAGTAAATTAGAAAGATGTTTAAAACTGCATTCTCTTTCTAAATCATAAAAGAAAAAATGTGGGTTTCATGTCCCTTTAAGAGCTTTATAAACCGGCGTTAGCCCAGAAAGCTCTTAACTACTGACTTTTTTCTGCGGCTGGAGTCTTGTTGGTAGAGGGTCTACTGCTCACTTCAGCCAAGACTCTAAGTACCGGCGTTAGGAAGATCCCATTGAAAAGATAGGATACACAATTGGCATAAGGGGATCTTCGGTATGGAAAAGTCGCGGCTTGAAAGTGAGTGTTAGACCCTTACCTACACGACTCTAAATACCAGCGGGCGGCCAAAAGCAGCGTTAGGACCCCTTAATGCTGCTTTTGACGACTACCACAGAACTCTAAATCTATGCGATAGTCTTTTTTATTTTATGTAATTGGGGTTAACTTAGGGGGTGTTAGGGGGTTTAGTGATTAGATTAACTCTTTGCGTTGTGGGGGGTTAATATGTTAATAAGGTATATTGCGTTGTGGGGGGTTGGCGGTTTAGGGTTAATAGTGTTACTAGGTAGATTGTGTTGTAGGGGGTTGGCAGATTAGGGGTTAATAGTGTAATTAGATACTTTGCTTTTTTGGGTGGGTGGCGGATTAGAGGTTTATAACTTTATTAGGTACTTTGCGATGTGGGGGTTGGCGGATTTGGGGTTAATATTGTTAATAGGTATATTGCATTGTGGAGGATGATGGATTATGGGTTAAAACATTTATTAGGTATATTGCAATGTGGGGGGATGGCAGTTTAGAGGTTAATACATTTATTATTAGTTGCAATGTGGGGGGGATGGCTGATATAGTGGTTTTGATGTGTCGGGTTCATTTTTGGAAGGCAGGTTAGATTTTAAGAGCGATTCAACATTTTTATGTTTTTTTCTTTGGTGCCGGCAGTTCACAAACTGCCGTAAATCACCGCCAACTCCAGAAATGTCTATTTCCGCACATTTCTGAACATCGCCAGTTTATCCGACTTATGGCAGTTTATCATCTGATGGCGCCGTATATGTGATTCATCTGATGTGCGGGGTGAACTTATGGGTGATGCAGGTTTCAGCAGTTTCGCTTAAACCTACACCGGTTATGTAATCTCTCCCTGTGAGTGTCATTTATTCTGCTGACTGTGATTACATAGTTGCAGGTATAGCAACTTTCAGTATAGGTAAGGACAATACAGGCTAAATCAGCTATTTTAAATGCCAAAATAATGGCTTAGGAGCTACTTGTAAACAATTTAATACACTCTAGCAGGTAAAATGGATAATTGGGAACAAATTAAAGGAGAGAAAGTTTTGGGGTAAACTGTCCCTTTAATCTCATTATTAGTTCTGCAATGAAATTGGTGAATTCTTTTATTGTGGGGAGACGAATGGTTGTGACATGCTACACTTTGAGATTTTGATACAAATCTTAATATAAAATGTACAATTTAGCAATGTACTTCATTATTTATATGCCCCTTTCCTGTATTTTAACTTTGAAAATTGTGAGTTTTCCCATTCTGAGAACTAGAAATACAGACTGTAGTCTCCATAAGCCTAAATCTGGTACACATTTGTCCTCCGTTGGCCTCAGCAGAAGTCAAAAGTGAAAATACAATAGAAAAATAGTTCAGACATTACTGAAAAATTTTTGTAATCCCTTATGAAAATACAATCTTAAGGGCAGATTTAGGCCATCAAAAATACTGTAAACATTGACTACAAAAGGGAAAAAGCCTTAGGTTGGGAAAAAAAAAAACTGTGTACATGTCCAAGTTCACCTTAATACATGAACAACAGATATTGCAGCCTGTATGTGAAAGTGTGGGGTTGATACACTGTTGCAGTAACACTGTATTGATATGGACAATTCGGCTATAACATATCTTCCGAAAAAGTGTCCACTGTAAATAAATCCAACATGTGTGTTGTTAGCGCTGCGGAATCTGTTGGCGCTCTACAAATAACCGATAATAATAATAATAATAATATATAGTCTCTTTCAATCTATGCAGTGAATATATGTGGAATTGGCATAGTATTTCCATAATTCAAGCACTGATACAAAATAAAGTTACCTTGTTGTGTCGACACCGCTTCACAGACTTGATCAGAGATGCCTTGCTGACAGGTAAGGAGACACTCCCCTATCTCACAGGAAAAAAGAGCAATAAGCAACGGAAACAGATGATACCTGGTGCAAGGAATGGACCACCGCAATCGTAGTGCAAGTAAAAGCAGAATTTATTGGTAAGTCTTTACAACCTTACAGCGTACTTTCAAGCTCAGGAGGGAGCTAGAAACCAACAAAACAAACAAAACGTCCGATGCGTTTCCTGACTGTAGCAAGGAAACCCTGTAAGGTTGTAAGACTCACTTTAATACATGTCAGATTCCATGTATATCCATAAAACGTGGGTATTAATATATATAAATATATATAAATATATATAAATATATATAAATATATATATATATATATATATATATATATATATAATATCCCTTTGCAGTCCAATACATGGCCATATACCTTAATATTTATATGACTAATTTGAATCAAATAGTGTTTATATGAGTGTAATAGTTTATTTTAATGTGTTTAGGTTGTGTTTTGTGCAACTTTTATTTTAACCCTAACTATTTACGTGAGCTCTTCAGTTGCGCTAACCCAACGCACATTAAGTTTGATTTTGCATTTTACTCTAGTATCTAAAAATGTATTTCCTCTTGCAAATGGGTAAGGGTAAATTTTAAACCTGACACACAGGAATTAATATCCTCAACAAACTGACTCCAATGTGCCCCCCATGGATATTAGAGTATAAGAGCAGGGGGAAAGGCTAATCACTGACCTATACGTAAAACCCACTGATAGTGTATACCTTGCTAAGATTTGATAGTTACCATCCTGATAGTGTATTTCAAACAATACCTAAAAGTCAGATGCTGCGTACAAAAATAATTGTTAAGGATCAGGACAAGTTACCTCATAGGCTTTAGTCTATGGGCAAAAAGTTTGTTAAAAAAGGATATCCAGAAAAATTGATTGACTACACTATCAGGAATCTATCTATTGATGAAGGTAAAGCTACAAAACCTTCCAATAAAAATAAAAAAGATAGATTTGTTTTCTCTACTGAATATAGCAACTGGATTAGAGATATTTTTAAAATTGTTAGAAAACATTGGTATCTTCTACCTAAATATAATATAATATATAATATAGTCAGAGCAGATGTTGGCACCACTAAACCTACATCAATTAACTACCTCACTATTCCTAATAAAGGATGCTACCCTTGTCTTCACTGTGTCCAGTATAATTCTGTAATCAGGGGCAAAAACTTGGCACAAAACGATAAAAAAAAGCAGCTTAAAATGAATGGCCTCTACAATTGCCAGACTGAATACTCCATCTATCTACTTAAATGCCCATGTGGGCTATGTTACATTGGCAAGACCACACAGGCTGTCAGATATAGATTCTGTCAACATAAGACTTCAATCAGATCAAAATATATGACCCTGCCCATCTCTGCACACTTTTCACAAATTAACCATACAGTTAGCCATCTCCGTTTTCAGGTTATTGACCATATTCCACAGTATAGGAGAGGTGGGAACAGAGAGCTTAGGCTAAAACAGAAGGAGGTATGGTGGATTAAATTTCTAAACACCCTTCATCCTAATGGTCTGAATTGGGATTTTGATATGCATCTATTTATATAAAAGTTTTTTTTAAAGTATGTTTCTAATGTCACCACTAGATGTCACTGCTCCACTACTAACAAGTCTGGAAAGGCAAAGGTTCAAATTTATTAGAGGCATACTGTGATATGATTGGTCCAGGTAGGCTATTTAAATGTGTGTGTTCACCTGTTTTGTTATGCATGATTAAGGACCATGAGGGTCCGAAATGTTGCACCTGTTTGAGGTTCTGTATCCTCTGAATGACTAAAGAAATTCTCACCTGAAAACTATTGGGGTGCTGTCACAACTTTCTATATGGACTATATATATATATATATATATATATATATATATGCATACAGAGAGAGAAGCGCTCTGACAGGAACGAACAACAGCTCATCAGCTAGTTCTCTGGCGATTTACCACCTGGAGCAGCCTCTTTTAGACCAGTGTGCCTTTCACATTGAAAAACTATCCTGAAGCATATCAGTCTGATCCCGCCAGTTAAGGTCAGTCCAGCCCCGAAATACCAGGCAATTCTCCTTTGAACAAGGAACATGACAACCCCAGACGATCGTTTCGGCCTATTGGGCCTCATCGGTGAGATGCAGCCACATTCCTCTAAGCAAGCACTGGCCAAGGAATCCATATCTGGTTGCCCCTAACACCCATAGGGAGCGCTTCTCTCTTCTGTATGTATATATATATATATATATATATATATATATATATATATACATATATATATATATATATTTCCCAGGTGGATCCAGCACTCTCATAAATCATTCACAGCCTCCGGGGTGCACTTAAAACTGTGCATAAAACTCTCAAAAAAAAGCACTTTCCGTTTATAATAAGTTAAAAGTTATATATATAAAAAGTTATATATATATATATATATATATATATATGTGTGTGTGATTATATATAGGTATAGATATATACAGATATATATAAATATATATTTATAAATAAATAGAACATATTCCCCAATGTGCAGAACATAGAAATGTAAAATATTTACAGTAAATACACAGTATAACACTTTATTAACTATCTACTTAATTGCAAACGGCTCCAATGCACTTATATATTTATATGTCTATATATGTGTACATATGTGTTTATGTGTTTATATGTGGATATATGTCTGTAAATACATATACTGTATACACATATAAATACATAAATACATATGTACATATATATATATATATATATATATAAAAGTAAAATCACTTTTTATTAAGTCACATTAAAAAGATACAAATGGTATAACAGTCAAGGAGCACGCCTGACATGTTTCGGCTTAGTAGCCTTAATCATAGACGTGCTTTAGTGGATTAGACATCTGCTATTTAAAAACAATACTGAAAACCAATTGGTTAATCAATGTATACATGTGACCAGCAATCATTTGTTTGTGGTTAGTGGTTAATGATTGTCCATTTAACCCTTATATGTGTTCATTGAAAAGCAACAACAACATCTTATGTCTAAAAAGTGTGTAAATAATAATAGTCTTATTTAACCATGGACATACAGGGGCCTAGCTATCAACGTGTCTACTTTCCTGCCTTCGCCGGCCCAATACGCCCGCCTAAGCTCGCCTCGCATCGCCGCCGCATACCTGAAAAATTTCGCCTAAGTAATCAAATAAAGCTGTCAAAAAGCTGTGCACCAAGTACGGGGCGATGAGCAGCGGATTGTGAGAGTTATCACTCATCCGATCTCGCTGCTCTTCGGATTTTTCCCAGCTTTATTGCTAGCCTGTCACTAAGCACCCACACTATCTACACTGTTCTACCCCCTATACCGGCACCCCCGGAGCCCCCCGCAACTAAATAAAGTTATTAACCCCTAAACCACCGCTCCTAGACCCTGCCGCAACTCTGATAAATGTATTAACCCCTAAACCGCCGCTCCCGGATACCGCTGCCACCTACATTATACCTAGTAACCCCTATCCTGCCCCCCTATACCGTCGCCCTCTATAATAAAGTTATTAACCCCTATCCTGCTGATCCCGCACCTCGCCGCAACTAAATAAATAGTTTAAGCCCTAAACCGCCGCTCCCGGACCCTGCCGCAACCTATATTAAATTTATTAACCCCTAATCTGCCCCCCCTACACCGTCGCCACCTATAATAAATTTATTAACCCCTATCCTGTCCCCCACTACACCGCCGCCACTGTAATAAATTTATTAACCCCTAAACCTAAGTCTAACACTAACCCTAACACCCCCCTAACTTAAATATTAATTAAATAAATCTAAATAATATTTCTATTATGAACTAAATTAATCCTATTTAAAACTAAATACTTACCTTTAAAATAAACCCTAATATAGCTACAATATAAATAATAATTATATTGTAGCTATCTTAGGATTTATTTTTATTTTACAGGTAACTTTCAATTTATTTTAACTAGGTACAATAGCTATTAAATAGTTATTAACTATTTAATAGCTACCTAGTTAAAATAAAGACAAATTTACCTGTAAAATATAAACTAACCTAAGTTACAATTGCACCTAACACTACACTATACTTAAATAAATTATTCCTATTTAAAACTAAATACTTACCTGTAAAATACCTGTAAAATAAATATAAATCCTAAGATAGCTACACTGTAATTATTAATTACATTGTAGCTATCTTAGGGTTTATTTTACAGGTAAGTATTTAGTTTTAAATAGGAATAATTTATTTAAGTATAGTGTAGTGTTAGGTGTAATTGTAACTTAGGTTAGTTTTTATTTTACAGGTAAATTTGTCTTTATTTTAACTAGGTAGCTATTAAATAGTTAATAACTATTTAATAGCTATTGTACCTAGTTAAAATAAATTGAAAGTTACCTGTAAAATAAAAATAAATCCTAAGATAGCTACTATTAATTACATTGTAGCTATATTAGGGTTTATTTTAAAGGTAAGTATTTAGTTTTAAATAGGATTAATTTAGTTCATAATAGAAATATTATTTAGATTTATTTAATTAATATTTAAGTTAGGGGGGTGTTAGGGTTAGACTTAGATTTAGGGGTTAATACATTTATTACAGTGGCGGCGGTATAGTGGGGGGCAGGATAGGGGTTAATAAATTTATTATAGGTGGCGACGGTGTAGGGGGGGCAGATTAGGGGTTAATAAATTTAATATAGGTTGCGGCAGGGTCTGGGAGCAGCGGTTTAGGGGTTAAACTATTTATTTAGTTGCGGCGAGGTGCGGGATCAGCAGGATAGGGGTTAATAACTTTATTATAGAGGGCGGCGGTATAGGGGGGGCAGGATAGGGGTTACTAGGTATAATGTAGGTGGCGGTGGGCTCCGGGAGCGGCGGTTTAGGGGGTAAACACTTTATTTAGTTGCGGCGGTGTAGGGGGGACAGCTTAGGAGTGTTTAGACTCGGGGTACATGTTAGGGTGTTAGGTGCAGACATCTGCCATAGAAATCAATGGGATGTCGGGCAGCAGCAAACTTGTAGTTTCGCTATGGTCAGACTCCCATTGATTCCTATGGGATCCACCGCCTCCAGGGTGGCGGTTTGAAAACCAGGTACGCTGGGCCTGAAAAGTGCCGAGCGTACCTGCTAGTTTTTTGATAACTAGCAAAAGTAGTCAGATTGTGCCGCGGAACATCTGGAGTGAAGTAAGAATCGATCTGTGTCGGACTAAGTCCGGCGGATCGAAGTTTACGTCACAAAATTCTACTTTTGCCGGTCTCTAGCCTTTGATAACTAAGGCGAATCAGCATCGCCACAAATACGCTGCGGAATTCCAGCGTATTTGAGGTTGACAGCTTGATAGCTAGGCCCCACAGTATCTATAAAATAACATAATGCTAATAATAATTAATAGTGAATAGCTAAATGCTTGACATAACTATGCAAACAAATGAAATATATTATGTTAATTTGATTTCCTGCAGCTATATTCAATGTATTATCAAAAAGTTTAGATATATTGATGCTCCAATGGATACTAAAAATATAAATATATTATAATAATAAAAAGTATACATATTTTTTATATATTTTTCTCTCTCCTCTGACTATTCTCAAAGTCAAAATAACTAACAATCCTATAAGACTATTGCACACCATATAGAGATGGAATATACATTTAACTATTGAAGACAAGGAACAACAATATATGTCAAATAGACAAGTAAATAAATACCACAACTGGAGTATGTTAATGTTTGTATATAATGTACTGTACTCTATACCCAGGACCTGTACCAGTATAAACATTATGTATGATTGATTATTTAGATATTTTATTTTATACACACTCTCATATAACACACCAAACACACTCTCATACAACGCACACTACACACACACTCTTGTAAAACACAGCACACTCTTTCATACAACACACACTAAGCACACACTCTCATACAACACACTCACCGCACACACGCTCATGCAACATGCACTCACCACACACTCTCTCATGCAACATACACTCACTACACACACTCTTGTGCAACACACTCTCAAACAACACACGCTCACTGCACACTCTCAAACAACACACACTCATTCAACACACACTCACCGCACACAATCTCATACAACACACTCACCACACATACTAATATACACGGAGGTGTTCACTCCCAATAATTGTTTATATCATAAATATTGTTGAAACCTTGTGGGTTTCAAGTTCCCAAAGTGAAGATCCAAAAGGTTTGACATTTGTGCACCAATTTTGTAATGTTGCCACCTCGTCTGGGGGCTTTTACATGTTCGATCACCATCCACTTAAATGTTGCACTATCACTATTGTGATTAAGGATAAGGTGTTTGGCCAACTCTGAGCTTTGTTGCGATCTATTATATATATACACACACACACTAGTCCTAAAGCCCGTGTACATGGGGCATTTTTTGCAGTACAGCGTTTCCATCCCTTGCTCTCTTTCTATCCCCCCTCTCTTTTGTTCTCTCTGCCCCTCTCTTTTACTCTCTCTTCCCCCTCCCTTCTGCTCTCTCTCCCCCTCTCTCTTTTGCTCTCTCTCTCCCCCCTCTCTTTTGCTCTCTCTCCCCTCTCTTTTGTTCTCTCTCCCCCCTCTCTCAATTTTGCTCTCTCTCTTCCCCTCTCTTTTCCTTCCTCTCTTTTGTGCTCTCCTCCCTCTCCTTTTCTCTCTCTCTCTCTCTCTCTCTCTCCCCCTCTCTTTTGCTGTCTCTCTCTCTCCCTCCCCCTCTCTTTTGCTCTCTCTCCCCCTCTCTTTCTTTGCTCTCTCTCCCCCTCTATTTTGCTTTCTCTCCCCTCTCTTTTGCTCTCTCTCCCCTCTCTTTTGCTCTCTCTCTCCCTCCTCTCTATTTTGCTCTCTCTCTCCCCCCTTGCTTTTCCTCCCTCTCTTTTACGCTCTCCTCCCTCTCTTTTGCTCTCTCTCCCCCTCTCTTTTGCTGTCTCTCTCCCTCTCTTTTTCTCTCTTTATCCCCCCTCTTTTGCTCTCTCCCCCTCTCTTTTTTACTCTCTCTCCCTCTCTTTTGCTGTCTCTCTATCCCCCTCTTTTGCTCTCTCTATCCCCCCTCTTTTGCTCCCTCTCTCCCCCTCGATTTTGCTCTCTCTATCCTCCCTCTTTTGCTCTCTCACTCTCCCCTTTCTTTTGCTCTCTTTCCCCCCTCTTTTTTGCTGTCTCTCTCCCCCTCTCTTGTGCTCTCTCTCCCCCTCTCTTTTGCCCTCTCTCTCCCCCCTCTCTTATGCTCTCTCTCCCCCTCTCTTTTACTTTCTCTTTGCAGTACAGCATTTCCATCCCTTGCTCTCTCTCTATCCCCCCTCTTTTGCTCTATCTCTCTCCCCTTACTTTTGCTCTCTTTCCCCCCTTCTCTTTTGCTGTTTCTGTCTCCCTCTCTTTTGCTCTTTCTCTCCCTATCTATTTTGCTCTCTCTCTCCTCCTCTCTTATGCTCTCTCTCCCCCATTTCATTTGCTCTCTCTCTCCCCTCTCTTTTGCTCTCTCCCACCCTCTCTTTACCCCACTCTCTTTTGCGCTCTCCCCCTCTCTTTTTCTCTCTCTCTCCCCCTCTCTTTTGCGCTCTCTCCCTTCCTCTCTTTTCACCCCCTTTTTTTCCCCCTCTCTTTTGTTCTCTCTCTCTTCTCTCTTTTGCGTTCTCCCCCCTCTCTTTTGCTCTCTCTCTCTCTCCTCTCTTTTGCTCTCTCTCTCCCATTTCTCCCCTCTCTCTTTTGCTGTCTCGCTCTCTTTTGCTCTCTCTATCTCCCCTATTTTGCTCTCTCTCCTCTTTCTTTTGCTCTCCCTCCCCCCTCTCTTTTGCTGTCTCTCTCCCTCTCTCTCAATCCCCCCTCTTTTGAGCTTTCTCTCTCCCGTCCGCCCGGCTCCACCCATGTCACACTTGGCCCCGCCCCAGTCACGCCCGCCCCAGTCATGCACGGCCCAGCCCCCATCACGCACGGTTGGCCCAGGCCCAGATGCCAGGAGGTCAGTGTGTTGAAGGCCAGGTGTGTTTGTCCTCACGCTGTTTCTACTGCGCATGACAGCTTCGGACAAACACACTTGGCCTTTTATATTATAGGTTATATATATATAAATATATATAAAGAGAAACATATAGTAAACCTTATCCAGCAACCCCATATTAAGCCTTAATAAAAAATCATAATAGCTACCAGAATTTAAAAAATACGGATGCTTGATGCAAAATAATAATCATTAATTTATTAAGGTATATGTGCAAAGAACCATCCAATTAACGGTCTGAGGTATAAAGCATATGCAATTCATTTATTACCCAATAACATATACAGTGATCCCTGTTAATATATATATATACACACAGGAAGAAAGCTATAAATATAGCTGTAAGGTAGTCCCAATATTATGGATCCTTAAGTATACAGTCCTTAAATCTGAGCAATTGCTGCTATTTTCGTATGTAAGGCCAAACTATCTGGGTACTCCTGATTTTCACCCTTGCTCCCTTTGTGGCAAAACAGTTAATATTCAAGCAGGCTCTGGTCCACCTAGAGATACAACTCACTGGACCAAACACAGAAGGGGCAGATTGATTATCACTAAACCCTACGCTTTATCCCAAACCACTCACTCCGGCAGACTGCAAGCCGTAAGTACACCAATGGGATAACAAGTACAGTCCAGCAGAGTAATGACACTAACGCTCCTCATACAGCGTCCTGCTCCGTGTCAAACAGGCAAAAAAACACACTGCGATTTTCACTCAGAGTCTCCTTAGTGTAGGTTGAATGCTGTAGTGATTTCACCCCGTGTTCATCACATGCACCGCTCACCAGTCATCGGTAGTCACAATTAGCGTCCTATAGTCACATAGAGAGTGTTACAAAGGGCTCCTGGGTCTAGGTTGTTAGAACGCTGTAATTCCAAACAGCTTTGAAGTTGGCACCAGCTGATAGATAAGCCACTACATGTGTTTCACCCTACGTCACTTAGGGCTTCCTCAGGCACAATCTATTGATGCCTGCTGCATAGATTCTGCTCTATTTAACGTGCTTCCCACAGGTGAATTGGAACTTAGTTGCTTTTTACACATATTAACAAAACTAATCATAATGAAACCTATTTTGCAAAAAGAAAAAGAGAATTTATTTACATATCCTATCAAGCATCCGTTATCAGCAATCTGTACATAGTAAAATATAGGCTCAGGCCTTGGTGCATATATCATTGTTCATAATAGTGGTTAATATATATTTATAAGTAACACATTTTTTCTTAGAGTGGTCAGTATCCTATTAGAGCCTATATACTATGGGGCAGGTTATACTTGTATTTGATTCATACTTTCTTAATTACCTAATCTCTAAATACATAAAAATGAAAGGGCTTAGTAATAATAACGCGCAATATAAACGCTGGATATCCATCAATGAACATACATAGTAACCAACAATATACGAGACTTATACCACCATGTTTAATAACATATTAATACTGTAGTGCTCGTGGAATATTCCACTATCAGATCGAACTTGACCAGTAGTCTTTTTATCCCGGCATCGAGCCGGAATGATAGGGAATATCCCCAAGCAGAGAAAGTTCGCAAGATGAGGCAGGATAGTCTTCAGCGGCAACAGGCAGGGAATCAGAGAAAGACAGTTCAGGGGTAAACCACAAGAAGGGTCAGACAGGCAGGGTTTGGCAACAATAAAGCATTCCAAGGGTAAACCACTAGAATGGTCAGGCAGGCAGGGTTTGGCAACGGTGAATCAGTCCAAGGGTAAACCACTAGAATGGTCAGGTAGGCAGGGTTTGGCAACAGAGAGGCGATCCAGAACAATAGGGGTTAATCAAGCAGAGTGGTCAGACAAGCAAAGTTCAGCAGCTGTATATCAATCCAGCAATTTAGGGGTTAACAGGCAGAGTGGTCAGACAAGCAGAGTTCAGCAGCAGTATATCAATCCAGCAATTTAGGGGTTAACAGGCAGAGTGGTCAGACAAGCAGAGTTCAGCAGCAGTATATCAATCCAGCAATTTAGGGGTTAACAGGCAGAGTAGTCAGACAGGTAGGGTTCAACAATATTAAGACAATCCAGAGAATAATGATCTATCACACCCAGGAGCACACAATGTAACACCTATACTTCGGCAGTGATAGATCGTTCTGAGCAACTTACATAGGTGCAGTATTCGCACCACAGGAATCCGGACCGGCATCAGAGAGAGGAACGTGCGGCGATAATGTCAGCGCTGCATGCATCCGAACCCGACACAGCCCCTGACAATGAGCAGGGAAGGAGATACCGCTGCCCTAGCAACAGCTAAAGCATGACAAATACCAGGCATCAATTCAAAAGGAAAGGAGCATAATTAAGTTCTTCATTTAACCCGTTAGGGTGAAGTGAGTTAAGGTTGTAAATCCATCTACACTAAGACTTAAGAAGTAAGTTGTCCCAATATCCCCCTCTTTCTGTAATGTCCACCAGTTCTAATCCCATGAATTTTAAGTCTTGAACGCTACTTTGAATTAACTCAAAAAAATGTCTAGCTACTCCACTGTCCTTAATTTTTTCATTAAGGATATCCCTTCTGTGCTCCTTCATTCGTTCCCTAAATTCTCTGTAAGTTTTGCCCACGTAAAAACGGGGACAAGAGCAGTAGGCAACATATACTACACCATCGCTACAGCATGTGATATGGCCCTTTACTTTGTGTGGGTGCCCAATTGTGTCAATCATGTATTGACCCTTTACTAAATGTTTACACATTTGCCACACCTAAAGCAACCATCCTTCTTTTGATGTTTACCAAGCCAATCATTGTTCCCTTTGTAGTGACTGTGTACTAATTTATCCTTGAGAGAAGGAGCACGTCTGGCTGTCAATGGATATTCTCCAACTATTTTATGGATTTCAGTATCTGTGGTCAGGATATTCCAATGTCTGCGTAGTATCTTTCTTAATTCTTCCCACTCAGAATTAAATGTACTAATAAATCTTACTTCAGAGCTTGTTTATTTATCCACTGTCTCATATAATAGCAGTTCACGTGGAGTTTCTCTTGCTCTTTTTTAACCTTTTTTAATTGCTAGTTTGGATAACCTCTGGCTATAAATCTCTGCCTCAAATCATCAGCATATACAAATCATCAGCATTATATAAAAGATATAATACAATATTTATAAAAATGTGAGGGGTGTACAAACAACTCTGCAAGGTAAATACAGTGTTGTTTTATTAATTTCTTTTTTAACATTTACAGTTATTCAAGGTAAGAATGATTATTTAAAAAAAAATGTAGAAGAGCAAAAAAAAAAAAATTTTGCCTACATTGGGTTACATTAGTGGAGTGGTAGTTTGCACTCTTGCTCGCGTGTTAACCCCACTAGACTTTGACTTTTTGTGTAGGTTGCGTAGCGCGCATATTACAAGTTGAAAGTAAAACATTTTTGCTTGCATGCTAACCCATTGCACGCAAAAAGCAGAGCTTTGAATATCACGACCATGTTAATGTATTCCCCTATAGACTTCAATGGAGCATGAAAAGTGAAAAAAAAGACTAACACCCAACAAGTCAGGCAAACCCAATCGTTTTTTCTCAAGTGGGAAAACCCAACATGAAATATGAATATTTTACATTCCAATGTTCTTCACATAAAATAATATGTTCTATTTATTCATCATAAATACATATATTTAATCATCTATATAATGTATATAGGTATGGATATATATTTTTATATATAAAATTATTTTTTGGTAAAATATATAACTATACCTATATATAGTATATAGAGGATTAAATATAGGTATTACTATAAACAGATATATATTTATACAGGAATATTTATTCCCTCATGTGAAGAACATTGGAATGGGAACAATATACATTAAATATAAATATTGCATAAATATGCTTTTTTCATGTTTTGAGCTACTGGACTGCAAAGGGCTCTGATGCACTGATGTCTATATATGTATACATATTTATTTATGTATATACATATAAATACATAAATACATACTGTATGTACACACACACACACAAGCAATCAAGCAATCAGATTTACTTTCAACTCATAATAGCAAGCTACTTCCGATGCATGCAAAGAGCCACGATAAAACCCCTATTCACTCGCAGGCAAGTGCACCATTTGTAATCTAGCCCATTGCCAGTGTAACATGAAACTATCCAATTCTAAATAACATTTTCACCTGTTGATACTCACTACAGCATTATGACTGTCCTGAGAATGTTTACATTTCCTTTATTGTAATTAGGAAAACTTATTAGAAAGTTTATTAACTCTCTTTTTGGTATAGTATTTTTTTTCTAAGCTTCCTTCAGATTCTTTAGTCATTAATCGTTCCAAAGGATGCTCACAGAAATATATCAGGATGATGCTTGATAGTTCCAGGTGCACATTAACAGTGTGTGACCAAAAAATATTGCCATAGTATATCACATAATAGCATTCTGGCTTGACATTAGCTCCAGACACACACACACAAAAAAAGAACAACATAATTTAGCATCATGATTAGACAGACGATGGATACAAGCTCTGACATTATCTGCTCCATTGAGAGACATCTCTTAGTATATTTCTATCAGTATATTCACTCATTGTTTCACAGGTCTAAAGATAAAGTTTAACACTATTTCTACAAATTGATAAAGATGGTTTTAATAAACTCTAATCACCTGTAATGCAATTTTGCCTCTGAGAATACACAAAGCATGAATGAATGAATGAACCAAGCAGTTTTTTTAATTCCAAATAAAAGCTGATATAATTTAATTAAATGCCTCTTATCAAAAATCTTTTAAAATAATTATATATTTCTTTATTATTATTGTTATAGGAAGAAGGATGTGTGCATATTTACTTTTGGTGCAATTAGGCCTTATAGTATTATTGTATATAAATAAAATAATAAAAGGATTAATACATCTGATACAATTATTTGTTTGACATTCCCTCGCCTTACAAAACGGTAATTATACCTATATCATACTTATTATATATACTATATAACATACATTTTTGTTACATTTTTATGCTGTTTTTTAATTATAAACATTATTTTTTATCTTTTTATTATAATAAAGCAATAAACCTACCCAGAGGGCAGTCTATGTTTAAAAACTACAACCCCCCAAGCTAAAGTTACAAAAAATAAAAAAATGTAAAACTACACAAAAAAAATAAACAAAAGTATCCAAAATAAAAAATATAACCCTAAACCAATACCCCTATAAAAATAAAAAATGGAGCAGAGGTGCGGAGCTGTGTTCCCGATGCCTGGATCCTCAGCGGCAGTCCTCAACAGCAGTCATCGTCGGGGGCGGTGGCGGTGGTGGAGGTGTTCCTCAGTGGCATGGAGGCTCCACTTCATCCGATGTCCGTTATATACTAAAGATTGAATGCAAGGTACCGCAATCAATTTGGGGTACCTTGCATTCAATCTTTGGTGTGCGACTTACGATCACTTGAAAAGAAGCCTCCACGCTGTCGAGGACCGCCGCTGCCGCTGAGGACCGAGGTGACCGATGACCGCCACTGAGGATCCAGGCATCCGGAACACAGCTCCACACCTCCGCTCTGCACTGCCTTCAGTCCGGATGAAGATAGAAGATGATGGAGCCACCTGAAAGAAGACCTTCTCCGCCAGACTTCAGGAAAAGTGAGTACCTCTATGGGTCTTAGGTTTAGGCTTTTTTACTTTAATTTTTGTGTTTTTTTTTTTTTTAGATTAGGGTTTTTTTGGGCTTGAAAAAGAGCTGATTGCCCTTTTAAGTGCAGTAATCCAGGTAGATTCTTTTGTGCATGCACAGCCAACATTCTTTTAGCTGCATCGTGCAGCCAGCATTCCTTTGAGGATGCTTGTGCAACTGGCGACACAGACGGATGCGTTACAAACGCGATTATAGTATAGATGTTACCATTTAATTTGTGGGGATTTTATGTTTTTTTTTCAAAGCACAGCAGTTTATTTGGGAGATTCCAATCCTAGTGCTAATCATGGTCTAAACACTTTTTCTCTATTTGTAGAAAATAGGTATAGTATACCAATCATTTTGCAGCTCAATTCTTTAACCCCTTAATGACCAAGGACGTACGCCACACGTCCTCAAAAAAAAGTCAGTTAATGACCGAGGACGTGTGGCGTACGTCCTTGGTCTGGAAAGCAGCTGGAAGCGATCCTGCTCGCTTCCAGCTGCTTTCCGGTTATTGCAGTGATGCCTCGATATGGAGGCATCCTGCAATAACCCCCCTTGGCCATCCGATGCAGAGAGAGCCACTCTGTGGCCCTCTCTGCACCGGACATCGATGGCCGGTATCGTTGGTGGGTGGGAGCTTACGTGGGAGGCGGGTGGCGGCCATCGGTGCGTTATGTGGAGTGGAGGGGGGCGGGATCGGGGGCGGGAGCTACGGGGGCGCGCACGGGAGCGCGCGCGTGCACGGGGGTGGTGGGCGGGCGCGTGCACGGGGCGGGAGCGGGTGGGAACCGCTACACTACAGAAAAAAAAAGTTAAAAAGTTGAAAAAAAACAAACACTAAAATGCAATCTAAGGGTCCTGGAAGGGGTTGGGGGTTGGTCTCGGTGGGGGGGGAAAGCTACACTACAGAAAAGGGAATTAAAAAAAAAAAAAGGCACATTTTGTTACAAAACTGGGTACTGGCAGACAGCTGCCAGTACCCAAGATGGCGCCCATTATTGCAGAGGGGAAGGGTTAAAGAGCAGTTTGGTGGGGGATCAGTGAGGTTGGGGTCTAAGGGGGGATCCTACACATCAGCATATGTAAATATGCTTTTTTTTTTAAAAAAAAAAAAGGGCCAAATACCTTTTATTTTAGTACTGGCAGAGTTTCTGCCAGTACTTAAGATGGCGGGGACAATTGTGGGGTGGGGGAGGGAAGAGAGCTGTTTGGGAGGGATCAGGGGGTCTGATGTTTCAGGTGGGAGGCTGAGCTCTACACTAAAGCTAAAATTAACCCTGCAAGCTCCCTACAAGCTACATAATTAACCCCTTCACTGCTAGCCATAATACACGTGTGATGCGCAGCGGCATTTAGAGGCCTTCTAATTACCAAAAAGCAATGCCAAAGCCATATATGTCTGCTATTTCTGAACAAAGGGGATCCCAGAGAAGCATTTACAACCATTTGTGCCATAATTGCAGAAGGTGTTTGTAAATAATTTCAGTGAGAAACCTAAAATTGAGAAAAAATTAACGTTTTTTTTAATTTGATCGCATTTAGCGGTGAAATGGTGGCATGAAATATACCAAAATTGGCCTAGATCAATACTTGGGGTTGTCTACTACACTACACTAAAGCTAAAACTACCCCAAAAAGCTCCCTACATGCTCCCTAATTAACCCCTTCACTGCTGGGCATAATACACGTGTGGTGCGCAGTGGCATTTAGCGGCCTTCTAATTACCAAAAAGCAACACCAAAGTCATATATGTCTGCTATTTCTGAACAAAGGGGATCCCAGAGAAGAATTTACAGCCATTTGTGCCATAATTGCACAAGCTGTTTGTAAATAATTTAAGTTAGAAACCAAAAGTTTGTGAAAAAATTTGTGAAAAGTGAACGATTTTTTCTATTTGATTGCATTTGGCGGTGAAATGGTGGCATGAAATATACCAAAATGGGCCTAGATCAATACTTTGGGTTGTCTACTAAAAAAAAATATATACATGTCAAGGGATATTCAGGGATTCCTGAAAGATATCAGTGCTCTAATGTAACTATCGCTAATTTTGAAAAGAAATGGTTTGGAAATAGCAAAGTGCTACTTGTATTTATGGCCCTATAGTTTACAAAAAAAGCAAAGAACATGTAAACATTGGGTATTTCTAAACTCAGGACAACATTTAGAAACTATTTAGCACGGGTGTTTTTTGGTGGTTGTAGATGTGTAACAGATTTTGGGGGTCAAAGTTAGAAAAAGTGTGTTTTTTTCCATTTTTTCCTCATATTTTATAATTTTTTTTATAGTAAATTATAAGATATGATGAAAATAATGGTATCTTTAGAAAGTCCATTTAATGGCGAGAAAAACGGTATATAATATGTGTGGGTACAGTAAATGAATAAAGAAGAAAATTACAGCTAAACACAAACACCGCAAAAATGTAAAAATAGCCTTGGTCCCAAACGGACAGAAAATGGAAAAGTGATGTGGTCATTAAGGGGTTAAAGTCATTAGTGCATTTCATATAAATTATTGATAAACTTTACATCATCTGTATTTCCTATTTCTGAAGCCAAAAATATGTTGATGTTTCTTTGTGACTTTGAAAGTAGGAAGGGTTTTAAAGACATTGAAACATAGATTTTTATGGCAGATAAGGACCACAAGTTTAAAAAGTATGCCCAGAAGTATTTCCTATAAAGTGTAAGCTTAATTATTTTCAGAGGTATAACTACAGGGGTCACAGAGGTCTAATTGAGACTGGTCCTACTCATCTAGAGGCCCATTTGGCCCAATCAGAAGACACATTGCTACAGGAGGGCTTGATGGGCTTGGTCTCCATCTGCATCGTGTCAAGCCCCTCTGCAAAACAGGGCTCACAATGTACATAAAGTGTATGGATATGCTTTTACAAATATAGTGTCAGGGTTTATAAGATGACCTCCATATTATTGTACAAAACACATGCTGCCATGTAAACAAAGGCTGTCATAATGCATATTCTCTATATGCCCTTTTTGCAAAACGCATTTATGCCAATATGAGTGCTTTGTGCTCTAAAAATTTTTTCACTCTATTTACTAGTGTAGCTCAAAGTTATACAGAAACAAGGCACATGAGATATAAGAAGCTGTTGAGCAATATTTACAGTCAAAAAACAAGAAAACAAACAAAAAATATAATCATATTAATTTATGTACCCATAATTAAGTGTAAGTTTACATCTTAAATTCTTTCAAATTGTACAACAAATAATTCAGAAATAAATTGAACTTAATTCTCCATTAAGCCACATAAAATATTACTCTTTTTCTTTTTTTGTTCCATTTACTTAGTTTCTTTGGTGTTAAAGGATTTTTAATAATTATTGAATTTAAATTTTGACAATATTATCCCGTTAATGGAGGAGTTTTGGCATAAATGTTATCTTGAAATTTAGCAACTACTCTGAGATGCTAAAAGTCATCTTTCTTTCTTGACATATTGTTTACCATATATCCAAAATTGAATTAGAATTGGTATGGGATAATGAGTAGGAATTTCTGTACATTCTAATTACATTTTTAAACCAGTATATTTTCTTCCTGGTTTTTTTTTAAACCCTAGAAAAGCCAATAAAGCTCTAACACTTTATGCATATCTAATCAAATATCTATATATGATGCTGCAGTTTTACACCTTGCAAATTCAATTTAAATTTGTAAAAAGACAATCACACATACAAACTGGTTAAAATCATAGGTGTCATATATTATCTGAATATGGAATTATATAATCCAGAAAGCAAACATACTAATTGTTTAGTGCAATAATGAAAAATAGAGAAAGCAAGAAAGAGAGTGATAGAGAGAGAGTAGAAAGAAACAGGGAGATCAAGAATAAGGGTTTACAAAAGACCTGTAGTAGTGCCATTGGTATCTTTTTGCTTATAAACTACTACACCTCGAAACAAGTTTCACTCCAATAGAGCACACTAATATAATTTAGTATTCAACTTCTAATCTAAATATGCCATCCAAATGGTAACAGGACAGGCAGTCCAGTCAGCACAAAAGAGAAGCAGATCTTAGTGAAGTGTTTAGAAACCTTGCAGCTACTATACTCAATAACCAAGATCAAATGAACCTAGCCCTCAGGGACATTCACAAATAAATGTTCAAACAAGATAAACTCTGGTGGAATCACCATTTCTTTGGAAAATATATTGGATTTAAATTAATCCCAAGAGGGTTTAGGATCCAACTTTTTACTGCTTTTGAATTTTGCAACCCAGATTATAATGTTGACTGGGAAGAAGCACTGTCGGAGTGCTCAGAAAAATTAATGAAAATGTAATTAAGCATGATAAAGCAGAGTATGAACTATTAGAAACTAAAGTGCAGGAACTAAACACACAACTTAAACAATACGAATCCCTTAAAGAACTTGATCAGTCTAGTTACCAATAACTATAACAATACCAACAAGAGCTGGACAAATATGAGAATTAAATCAAACAAATTAAACAAGGGAAACCAAGTAGGGACAAAACAGACTATGCCAACAAGAAGGTATACAAATGGAAAAAGAGATCAAATCCGAATAAAGAAAGACAATCTAGGGTCACTGTTATCCAAAGTGATATCTCCGATACAGAAGGAGAAGAATCAGAGGCCCAAAAATCAGACACAGAACCCCAAACATCCAATTCTGTTACCAATACCAGAATAACACGGGGCAAAAGGAAAGATTTTTTAGGAGCAGGTGCCTCTTCACACATAGACACACCAGAAGAGGCAGGGGGAAAACCAAAAAGACAAAACAAAAGACAAACTCACAATAAGACCAACAAAAAAGTTGGAAACCCTATCAGAGAGCACCAAACCCCTTCTCCCATATAAAACTGAATCATTAATTATAATTCATCTTTCCGATAAATTATTAACGGAAGCCCACAAATAAGTTTTATCAAAAGGCATGTCCTTCTGCCCTACTCCAACTTTAGACAAATTTTAAACCATTAAAGATGTTCAACTGTTTGGTAGAAATTTGCACTAAAGAGATTCTACAGTAAAAGATCAAATAATACTACTGAAGAAACTGAAACCCTGAATTGGAGCGTTGATGAGACAAATACCCTAAAACTACTAGATGGCCTATTACAAGAAAATGAACCATCAAATGAACCACCACACAAACCCCCTAAAGAGATCAAATGGAGGGGCAAAATCAAGAATAAATCTACATTTATGCCAAAAATAAACCAATGTCCTCAATTTGAAGTACAGGTAGCCCTCAGTTTACGCTGGGGTTAGGTTCCAGAAGGAACGGTTGTAAATCAAAACCATTGTAAATTGAAACCCAGTTTATAATGTAAGTCAATGGGAAGTGAGGGAGTTAGGTTCCAGGCCCCTCTCAAAATTGACATAAGTAACAACTAATACATTATTTTTAAAGCTTTGAAATGAAGACTTTAAATGCGAAACAGCATTATTAACCTAATAAAATAGATTGTATCATCATCAAACTAAGTTTAATAAACAAAAACATTTGCTAAACTGCACCACACAGACTGTATCATCATCAATCTAAGTTTAATGAACAAAAACAAAATAATCACACAAAAGACTGTATCATCATCAAACTAAGTTTAATGAAGAAAAACGTTTTTTTTCTTGCATTTTTCTGCAGCTAAGGGAAGTGGCTGCTAGATCTTGTTCCTTTAAAAACGGCTCCATTGCTCAGGTCTGGTTATACACTGATTAATTTCAGCCTGCCTGTGTTTAATCACACAACAGACTGTATCATCATCAAACTAAGTTTAATGAACAAAAACGTTTTTTTACTTGCCTTTTTCTGCAAACAGTTCTCTGCATTGAGTCTGCATCTAAGGGAAGTGACTGGTAGATCTTGTTCCTTTGAAAGCTGATCCATTGATCACGTCTGGCTTGCTTTTCTTTGCATGTGTTTGCTGCAACACAAGCAGACAGCTCCACCTACTGGCTATTTTAATGTATGCATGTGCTAATGCTTTCAATAGCAGTCAATGCTTTTCAATAGCAGTCACATGAATGAATAAAAAGGGCGTTATTCTGAAACAGCGCAAATTGAACCATCGTAAACCGAGGGCCACCTGTATTTAATTAAGTAGTTTGTGACAAAATACTTAAACTACAAAATATAACCACACAACAAAACTTAACTAAAACAGAACAAAAAGAACTTCAGGACATGAAAACATGGAAAGATGTTATTATCAGACATTCTGACAAGGGGGGAAACATAGTGGTGTGGTCTATGAACATGTACCGTAAAGAAACAGACAAACAACTCAGAGACAACTCCTGTTACCAAAAAATGGGCTACAACCCAACACATGAATTCTTGAATAAATACATGTTCATTATCAACAAGGGCAGAAACGACAACACAATTACTGCTAAAGCATGTCAGTGCTTAAAAGTAACTAACCCTACAGTAGCTACTTTTTATTTAATTCCTAAAATGCATAAAAATAAACACCACCCACCTGGATGTCCAATAATTTCAGGCATCAACAGCCTCACAGAGAAGACAAGCCAAATGTAGATTTCAGATTGAGAGACTATCTCTCACAAATATCCTCCTATGAGCAGGACACAATCAATGTCCTAAATCAACTGGAAAATGTTCACCTTACTTCTATGACATGGCTAGTAACAGCCGATGTAGAATCTCTTTACACTTGCATCAATCACAATCTAGGATTAAAAGCTATAAAATGGTTTCTGACAATGAGTTTAGAAGAAGACCCATCACATGATGAATTTATATTAGAACTCCTAGATTTTGCTCTAAACCACAACTTCTTCACATTCAAAAATTGTTTCTACCTACAAAAGATAGGCACCGTAATAGGCACATCATGTGCTCCTACCTACGCCAACCTCTTCCTAGGCTGGTGGGAGCACAAATATGTATTCTCAGATGCTAACAATAAATTCTTGAATAAAACTCCCCTCTGGATACGCTACATCGATGATGTGCTCTTCCTGTAGGAAGGCACCAAGACTGAACTAGATCAATGACTAAGTACTCTGAAAGTAAGACTACATTCTAACAAGTTAAACATCAAATTAATGCATGAAGCAAGCCAAAAATCAATCAATTTCCTTGGCCTCCAAATCAGTAAATCTCTGGACGGCACACTAGCCATGGATGTCCATAGAAAAAAGACAGCTGGCAACAGTCTTTTACATAGCTCAAGTGCACATGCCCC
The DNA here is from genome assembly GCF_027579735.1 of Bombina bombina. Lineage (NCBI taxonomy): Eukaryota > Metazoa > Chordata > Amphibia > Anura > Bombinatoridae > Bombina > Bombina bombina. The sequence continues at coordinate 894,999,374 of NC_069499.1, forward strand.
TAACGCTATCAAATCCCTACCCACAGGTGAATTTCTGCATATGAAACGTAACTGCTCTACCATTCAGAATAATAATCTGAGAACAAAAAACCTCACAGAAAGACTCCTATCAAGAGGATACAGTAAAAGAGCGATAAAAAGGGCAGAATTCCGAGCAAGATCTACCTCAAGAAATTAATTACTCAAGAAGAAACACAAATTTAAACAAGAACAAATAAAATTCATTTCAACCTACAATCTAGGAAGCAAACAAATAATAAACCATGTGGAAGATAACTGGTATATACTCAGATCGGATCCAATCCTGTCACAAATTCTGGATGAAAAAATGCACACTGGATACAGAAGAACTCGCAACCTTAAATATTTAGTTAGTCCAAGCCTTCTGGAAGGTCCAAAAACAACTGGGGCAATAAAACAAGGTTCTTTCAAATGCGGAACCTGCAGCACCTGCAGTTTCATGATAAAATCACACAAAGTTTATGACCGTTTTAACAAACGCCACACAATTCAGTCATATATAAATTGCCAAACAAAGGCAGTCGTCTATATCCTAAAATGCAAATGTGAGAAAATGTACGTTGGCATGAGGACGAGAAAAATAAGAACGAGATTACAAGAGCATCTGAGGAACATTAAAAATGCTGCAAAAGATCTCCAAGCAGGAAAACAACTGATGTTGGTAGCCCGACACCTCCTTAATTAACATAATTTCAAACAATCTGATCTTAAAATGCTATGGCATTCAGCAAGTAAAAATGAGAATAAGAGGAGGTGATTTAGAAAACACTCTTTTAAGGGCAGAAAGTAGATGGATAATCCTACTAAATTCAGTCCAACCCTTTGGCTTGAATGAACAAAACAACTTCAGCACTTTTCTCTAATTTTTTACTTTGACCAAAGCCAAACCTAGAAAGCAAACATGAACACTGAGACAGATATTGATAACATATTTAATATGCCAATCTCTGCCTAAAAAACACACAAATCTGCTCATCATTAGCAACTATAAAACTAGGGTAAATATCTTCAGCTTTCTGGATCAGTTCCATACGTATAATATACATATGAATGCTTTCTTCTAACTACAAAATATATACATAACTCATAGAAGATAGACTAGAGTACTAAACAACATGCAAGCACTATTCATAGCGATCTTGTAAGAAATATAGGTACGAGTTTACAATAAATTAATACGATCATACCAGTCCCTGTTTAAAAAAGCTAAAAAGTAGTTCACCACTTATGTGAAAATAAAAAGAAGTTATTCCTGCATTAGACTAGTATCATAATAATATAATCATATACTAAAAACTATATGTGCGCTCCAAGCATTGAAGCTTAAATTGAAACCTATTTTAGAGACCTTATCAGTCTTTCCCCCAACATGAGTAAACGCACAGCACTCACAGAACACTCAGCACCGCAAAAACAATTGATTCACAAGACTCTAAATAGCACTATTTGATTACTAAGTTAAGTACAGACCATCATACAGAATAAGAAGGAGCTTATCAATATACTGTCACTAACTGATCCTTTTAGCAAATGAAGGGCCCATACTATATCTGCAATCATGAGATATGTGATGTTTTTTAACGTTAGATTGTTAATGTAAAGCTTTGTTACAAATTTCGCAACCAATTTAGTTAAACTAAGTTTCTCAAAAATGAAATATCCGTAACCAGTTCAGCCAATCACTGCAAACAGGTAGGATGGCTGAGATACTGATCGAATTTGCTGTCCATTGACGACGCTCACAATGTGGCCGTGACTGATCTTACACGCTATAAAAGGCTGACTGCCCAGCGGCGCGATTACCTTTGACAAAGCCATTCAAGGTGAAACATATTAGGGATGTTAGGGTACTTGTGAGGAGTCCTAGGAGCTCCTGTGTTTTAAATTCACCAATAGTACACCGGAACTCTCACACTGATACGGAACTTACATTATTGAGGAAGTGAGGAATAACAAAGGTATTGAGTTAAACAAGTGCAATTGATTTATAGTGGAATATCTGACAACTCACAAAATAAGTTGAGTGTGGAAAACCGTTAAAGCCAGCTCACAGTACATTTCACTAATCATGGTTAGCAACTCATTCCTTGAGCTATAATACATTCTACTACCCTAAAGTACCTGAGAGTGCTTTTAAATTAAACATCCTATTTTTTGAGACTTAATAAAAGTCGTTTTATTTTTTGTGATCCCACATTCCTCATACTTAAAATAAGTTGTTTACTATAATCAGCTTTTTTAAAGCTGTTCGATTAACCCCTTAGCTCTTGAGTGCTATTAGTGTATTCTTTTATAAGAGTTGGCCTCTAGTCCTCTCTTAATATCTGTTTGCTAGATCAAGAATAAGGCCCTGATACTGCGAACATCGCCAGACCCATGAGAAATTGCCCTTTTTACCTTGCAAATCATGCAGTCTGTGGGTCTGGCAATATATTGGAAAAAAAGGTGGGATGACCCTCTCTGTGCCAAAGAGTGGCAAAGTGTCTCCCATAGGAAACAATAGGGATTGTAAATTTAGCAAAAGTCTGCCCATATCACCACTCATCTGTGATATCAGCAGGAGGGGCTGTGTTTCAAGGGCTCCTACACAACTTAGACTGTACGTTCGCTGAAGCAAAAAAAAGTTTCTGTGTAAGAACAGTTCAAATAATGTCACTGAATATTATCTACATTTCACACACTGGAAAGGCTAGCCACTGGCGAGACTGGTATGGCTGAAAAGGTTTATCTAAAATGGAGGACAGTGCTTTGAATATTACACACTCACGGCAATGTTCCCCCATAAAAATACAGGTTACTCCCATGGAATGCCCACCATATTCCAAAAGAACTCCTATATATACATAATATCTGCGATCTACCTTGCTAATAAGACCAAAAAAGCTGTGTGGATTTATGTAGAATTAATGTTTTATTTATATGTATCTTATTGTATAATGTGATACTATGTATTTTAAGTATTGTAGTGTTTTAAAAAAGTTTTTTATGTGGTTTTTTTTTAGGAATATTTTTTTGTGATATTAATATATTATAGAAGACAGTAGCTGTGACTACAATCCCGAAAAAAAAAGCCAACCCCCCCCAAAAAAAAACCAAGAGTCCTCTTCTTTTCTTTATCAGATGTTATCCACATCGATCCTGGCAGAAAAAAACACAACAAATTTAAGAAGGACAAAAAATCCAAGAAGACCAAAAAAAAAAAAAACTACCAATGGACTTTGGCGAGAGTGGTCCTCTATGGCAGCGCCTGCATTGGTCCTCCATGTTGGTTGCAATGACTGCTCCTCTTCTGCGGCAGCTCTTCTTCTTCCTGGATCCTCTCGTCATGCTGTCCGTTAGTGCACTTGATTTGTTCTGTCAGTTTCCCCATTTTTAGGGGTGTCCTGACAATTCTATTGGCTGATTTTTTTAAACTTTAAAATCATCCAATAGAAAGATTTCATTTTTTTTTAAATCAGCCAATAGAAAAATAAAAATCTAAAAAAAAATTGAAAGTGAGAATGAAAGTGAGGGAGAGGAAGACAGAGAGAGAGAAAATAGAGAAATCTAGAAAAACAGAGGGAGAGCAAGAAAGAGGGGGTTAGGGGAGTGAGAAAGTAAGAGCGAGAAAGAGAGAGAAAAGGTGAGAAGTAAATTGGAACGTTGTTTAAAACTGCTGTAGCTGAATAATGAAAGATACATTTTGGGTTCCACGTCTTTTAAACCTGCCAATAATTGTCAAATGATAGACTGCTCAACCACAATATTGCTTAAAAACAGAAGCAGAAATTTACATTTTGTAATAACATCTATAAAAAAAAACAGCTACCCCAATTACTTTTTTCATCTTGTGTCATAGTTGTATTATAAAAGTGGAACTTTTTTGGGTAATTGCTAATTCTGTAAAGAATTTTCACAAAATGATCTTGAAATAAAATACATAAAACACATAAAAAGGTCAGTGTTTTGCTATGCATACGTCCTTGAAAAAAACATTGCTGTGAAGAACCAGACTAAGTACATTTTAATATACAAAAGTAATAATTTAGACACTGATTCTATAGTTTGCTTGTTCATTCTACTTCAGAATACTGAATAACTGAACAGATGTTAGCTGTTCAGAAAGTGACATTTAATAGTGACTGTTAGTACTGCATGGCTGTAAAACTGTTCATAAGTGGTATTTTCTGAGAACAAACACCAAATCATTTCTATTAGGTCAGTAAATTCAGATGTGTTATTGCTACAGAACTGAAGAGCCCATCTAATTAGATATATGATGGGTTTTCTTGGATGGATTTGTTTTACTTAAATATATTAAAGCCACAAAACTCAGATCCTCTTAGTAGAAGCTTTCTGATTTTTATAGGGGCTATATTTTTAAAAAATCTATATCAGTAGTTAGACTATTGTTTTTTTTTTATTTGCTTTTAAAACACATCTAATCTATAACTGCTAGGTTTATAATAGCATTTTAATAGGGCTTTATATTCTGATACTTCTTTTTGAAAAGCAATAGATAATCATGCTTGGATCTCCCCGTGCCAGACATTCAACCACCTGCAGCTGCTGATTATTGGAAATCACAGTATATATATATATATTTATATGTTTATATTTATGATATTTATTCATAGGGTCATTCATACGGCTAGATTTAGAGTTCTGCGTTAGCCTTAAAAAGCAGCGTTAAGGGGTCCTAACGCTGCTACCGCAAATCCCCTTACATCAATTGCGTATCCTATCTTTTTAATGGGATTTGCCTAACGCTGGTATTACGAGTCTTGGAGAAAGTGAGCGGTACAGCCTCTACCTCCAAGACTCCTACCGCAAAAAAAAGTCAGTAGTTAAGAGTTTTATGGGCTAACGCCGGAATATAACTACAGTGCTACAAAGTACACTAACACCCATAAACTACCTATGAACCCCTAAACCGAGGCCCCCCCACATCGCAAACACTATAATAAAATGATTTAACCCCTAATCTGCCGACCGGACACCGCCGCCACCTACATTATAGCTATGAACCCCTATTCTGCTGTCCCTAACATCGCCGACACCTACATTATATTTATTAACCCCTAATCTGCCCCCCCAACATCTCCGCCACCTACCTACACTTATTAACCCTAATCTGCCGACCGGACATGGCCGCCACTATAATAAATGTATTAACCCCTAAACCTCCGCAATCCCGCCTCACAAACACTATAATACATTTTATTAACCCCTAATCTGCCCTCCCTAACATCGCCGCCACCTACCTACAATTATTAACCCCTAATCTCCCGCCCCCAACGTCGCCGCTACTATAATAAAGTTATTAACCCCTAAACCTAAGTCTAACCCTAACACCCCCCTAAGTTAAATATAATTTAAATAAAACAAACTAAAATCACTATCATTAAATAAATTAATCATATTTAAAACTAAATACTTACCTATAAAATAAACCCTATTATAGCTACAATATAACTAATAGTTACATTGTAGCTATTTTAGGATTAATATTTATTTTACAGGCAACTTTTTATTTATTTTAACTAGGTACAATATCTATTAAATAGTTATTAACTATTTAATAGCTACCTAGTTAAAATAATTAAAAAATTCCCTGTAAAATAAATCCTAACCTAAGTTACAAATACACCTAACACTACACTATCAATAAATAAATTAATTAAATAAATTAACTGCAATTATCTAAACTAAAATGCAATTAAATAAACTAAACTATAATACAAAAACAAACAAACACTAAATTACAAAAAAAATAAAAAAATCTTACAAGAATTTTAATCTAATTACACCTAATCTAAGCTCCTAATAAAATAAAAAAGCCCCCCAAAATAATAAAATTCCCTAAACTAAATTACAAAGTAATCAGTTTTTTTACCAGCCCTTAAAAGGGCTTTTTGCGGGGCATTGCCCCAAAGTAATCAGCTATTTTACCCGTAAAATAAAATACAATCCCCCCTAACATTACAACCCACCACCCACACACCCCTACTCTAAAACCCATCCGATCCCCCCTTAAAAAAACTAACACTAACCCCCTGAAGATAACCCTACCTTGAACCGTCTTCAGCCAGCCGGCCACTGATGGGACAGAAGAGGACATCCGGACCGGCAGAAGTCTTCATCCTATCCGGGCAGAAGAGGACATTCTGACCGGCAGACATCTTCATCCAGGCGGCATCTTCTATCTTCATCCTTCCGGAGCGGAGCCATCTTCTATCCAGCCGACGCAGAACTATCCTCTTCTTACGATGTCCTAAGGCAGAATGAAGGCTCCTTTAAATGACGTCATCCAATATGGCGTCCCTCAAATTCCGATTGGCTGATAGGATTCTATCAGCCAATCGGAATTAAGGTAGGAAAAATCAGATTGGTTGATTTAATCAGCCAATCGGATTGAAGTTCAATCCGATTGGCTGATTGGATGAGCCAATAGAATTGACCTCACATTAAGTGACATTAAGTTACAAAACAAACATAAAATAAATGTAAATACTTATTTAATTTTAATAGATTTAATTTAAGAAAGGGAAATATTTAATGCGTGTAGCAACTTATAATTAACTATTAAAAATTTTTTTTAAATAAGGAGTGAGAGAAGAGCCTGGCTAACATGATTCCAGCAACCTTGAAATGTTATTTTAATTCAGTCATTTGTGTTATCCATGGACTGTAAAAGAAACTTACCGTGCATATATTTGAATCATGACATTCAATTGATTAACTCTATCAGGTGCCTCTATTCTTTTATTAACAATATTTCCTTATTATTATTTTTTCAAGTTCTTGTCAGGTGATGACAATGGGTTCTTGTTAGCTTTACAAATATTTACAGAAAGACTCAACCAGGACTGGTTAATGGCTCAGTAGATTGTTCTTTGGCGACTCATTACCTAGAAATATCCTCTTTTACTCCAATTGTGGTTTTTACAGAGGAGAACGTTCCTGAAGTAAATCAGTCAAATCCTGACTGTAAAGGACGCTCCAGCCCTGAATCCTCCTCTGAATGAGGAACATGACAACCCCAGATTATAATTTCAACCTTCCTTTGGTTCCTGGCAGTTTTACTTACCCTTTAGCTGTCCCTTGCAGTGGTTTGTGTGGTGTAGTTGGTTACCATTAATAGGTACATTGGTTTTATGATTTGTTTACTTAAGGCTTGTAAATATAAGAATGTTAAAGTCAAATTTTCCCATAACCCATTTCTATAGGTGGTCAATTAAAGCATGCTTAGCAGAGTCAGTGTGTGGAGGGCCATTGGGAGAGGCTGGTGACTTTAAATTTTGATGGCCCAGTGTGCTTTCTTCAACGATAGATGACTGAAGATGTCTGTAGTGCATTATTGGTCTCTAGATTGGGGAAGTCATAGCCCCAAATTTCTCTTTTACTATTATGTTTAAAACTGACCTTTGGTTAGTGCCTTAGCATGGGATCTAAATTGCCTCCAACAAGTTCCAGTGTAAGCTAAAGGGTAAACATGATCATGTTAAAGGGGCATGATACTTGATACCCCAATGATGAATAATTTAAAAGTGATGCAGTATATTTGTAGATGACTGGAAATAAAATCACATTTACATCTCTATGTAAAAATGGAAGATATTTTACCTCTACAGCCATGTCCCTTTGTAAAGAGACCTTAAACATTCATTCTGAATGCTTGTCCTGGGATTTGCAAGGGAGTGTACACCTGGCATGTGCAGGCACAGTCACTTTTTTCCCTTCTCAGTATAAGAAAGTTTACTTTGAAATCTATAGAAATTTCAGTGAAATCCCATGAGATAAAGCAAACAATGAACTCAGTACTGATAGAATATTTTTCCACTATGGAGATGATAGTGGAAAGAGTAGATCTAGAACACACTAACTCTGGTAAGATGAATACATTTTGAGATGAAATATCTTTCTTTTTACATAGAGATGTTCATGTGAAATTTTCTTGTCAGCTTTTTACAGTTATGCTGCATCACTTTCAAGTTAGCTAGAATATGAGTATTATGTCCCTTTTAAGTAATTTAATAAAAGTGACCATGCTGGTCTTCTCCGTTTTCCATGTGCCATTGTGTTATTTGATTAGAAATACTGGAAGCAACATGTTGGGCTGGATAGGTTAAACATAAAGAGGTTGTTAGGCTCATAAATGTACGGAAAAATAGACATGATTTATAAAAAGCATATTTTTTTTAAATGTTCTGTAAGGAGTATAAGTGACTAGGTAATGTAAAGGTATTGAACAAATGACTATAGAACCCAGGGCCTCACTCATATAAATTTGCTGGCACTGTTAGCTGTTACTATATTGCTTTAATTCATTGGGGCCTATGTATCAAAGGTCTTGCAGACCTGATCCGACAGTGCGGATCATGTCCACAAGACCTTGCTGAATACGGAGAGCAATACGCTCTCCGTATTCAGCATTGCACCAGCAGCTCACAAGAGCTGCTGGTGCAACGCCGCCCCCTGCAGGCTCGGGGCCAATGGGCCGCCAGCAGGGAGGTGTCAATCAACCCGATCGTACTCGATCAGTTGAATTGTGGCGATTCCTGTCCGTCTGCTCAGAGCGGGCGGACAGTGTTATGGAGCAGCGGTCTTTCTGGCGAGTCCTCAGACTCACCAGAAACACGGGCCCTCAAGCTCCATACGGAGATTGATAAATGGGCCTCATTGTGTGAGGTTAAAATGGGAAATGAATCCCAAAATCGCGCCTATGTTATTCTTTGTTGAAGTAGGTGTATGAAGTACTACATGGCAGGAGTAGTAATAGTGCTGCTATCTAGTGCTCTTGCATATGGGTAACATTAATGCAAAACTGCCGCCATATAGTGCTCCAGAGATGTGCACGCTCCTGAGTTTACGTCCCTGCTTTTCAACAAAGGACACCAAGAGAACAACAAAAATGTGAAAATAGAAGTAAAATAGAAATGTGTTTAAAATTGCAAGCTATACCTGAATCATGAAAGAAAAAAAATTTGGCTTTCATGTCCCTTTAACCATTTTTTAATCATTTGTTATGAATCAATGTCATATATAAGCAATTAAGCTTTAATAGTTTTTAAATGTGGTTTTAAAGAAAACTAAATAATTTCAATGTTTGTTTAAAGGGACAGTCAACACCAGAATTTTTGTTGTTTTAAAAGATAGATAATCCCTTAATTACCAATTCCCCCAGTTTTGCATAACCAACACAGTTATAATTATACACGTTTTACCTCTGTAATTACCTTGTATATAAGCCTCAGCAGACTGCCCCCTTATTTCAGTTCTTTTGACAGACTTGCATTTTAGCCAATCAATGTATCCATGGTAAATTCACGTGTATGAGCTCAATGTTATCTATATGAAACACGTGAACTAATGCACTCTAGTGGTGAAAAACTATCAAAATGCATTTAATTTAGAGGCGGCCTTCAAGGTCTAAGAAATTAGCATATGAACCTCCTAGGTTTAGCTTTCATATAAGAATACCAAGAGAACAAAGCAAAATTGGTGATTAAAGTAAATTGGAAAGTTGTTTAAAATTACATGCCCTATTTGAAACGTGAAAGTTTTTGTTGGACTTGACTGTCCCTTTAATGTCCCTTTAAAATTCCATAGAATTTGTTGGAAGATTGCATTCAATTTGAGTACAAAAAGGTTTCACCCCTAAGTAAATGCATCACTGCATATCTATAAATTGTTTTCCTGTTACAGCTGGCCCAAATACAAGTATATAATAAGCATTTTTCACTTTTAACACAATACAAAAAAATCTCTTCCAGCAATAAAGTTAATGAAGAACCATTTGATCATAGCACTTTAAATATAGACAAATCGTAGTTAATAAAGCCGAGTCAAAGCATAATGCATGTTGATATTTACTCTAATTAATCCAACAGTGCATATTATCTGAAATGAATATACCTTTTAAAACATTTATAAAACACAGAGTTCTACCCATTAGACAGACTATTTAAAATGAATAATGAACCCTCCATCCATGTGACTAAAGTCCCTCTCAGTTAATTATTTGTTAGATTGCGCACATTATGAAAAACAAGTTTGCTCACTTGTGCATAGCGAATACAATGTATTTTTCTTGCTTTTTTCACATGCATTCATATTTAAATGTTGCTAGCTGTTTGAAGAATTGAAAAGTCATTTCATCTGCAAAACCTTGCTCCATAGACACTTAAATTCCTGTACTTCTGATTCAGGCTGTTAACGGCAGTAATCTAAATTATTTGTATTTACCTGTTTAGAATATTTGATTACAAATTTGCATAGGGAAAACAACAGGGAGTAATGAGGAACTGAACTTGCTTTGGAAGTTGCATTTTCAGTGTATAAAGTAACTAAGGATTTCTTTTGTCTTTATCCTGAAAATGCAAATAGTACACTACGTTTGTAGACACTGTAATTAAATGTAATTTTAAGAAATGATGCTCAAACAGACAGAATCACTTGATGGAATTTTACCACTAGCAATAGATTCTGTTAGAGTTTTAGATACATTAAACATTATACTTTCCCTCTAATGTATTTTATAAAAGCTTTTCTTTTTTTAATGGAGATTATCATTCACTTGTTCACCTTCCAGAATGGTTTTGATGACTTCGGTTACTTTACTTTAATTGAAGCATTTTGTCAGGGGCAGATTATAGTTTGCGGAGATATATTTGAAATAAATATTTCACAGTGCTTATTTTGAAACACTGGGGACATTGAATTAGTGTGCTACAAATAATAGTCTTACTGTCAAAAACTGTACTAAAGTGAACTTGTTGATTCCTGTATATGATTTTTTAAAATAAAATAAGAGTTACAACAGTTTGTTGCCAAAATAATCCAACCCTTTCACTGCCAGACAACTGGTGTATCTTTCTTCTTAATAAGACATGAAAGTCAAATTTAAACCTTCAGATTCAGATAGAGGGCTCCATTTATTAAGCAGTGGATGCTGTCGTTCAGGCCCGCCTGAAACTGCGCTTGAGAGCAAACAAAATTTGCGCTCAACAGATTAGTGTACCTGAAGATTTAGAGTAAAGGATAAGGGTTAAAAAAGTTGCACCAAACACAACGTAAATACATTAAAATAAACTATTACACTTATATATACACTTTTTGATTAAAATATTTCATATAACTATTAATGTTTTTCTTTTATATGGGTTAAAAGGTATTTGGTATATGACACGGTACTTGACTGGAGAGGGCTATAATGTAATGTATATATATATATATATATATATATATATATATATATATATATATATATATATGAGAGAAATAAAAAGAAGATATGATATCCGCGCTGTACTAATTCTACTTAGTGGCGTATAAAATGAATACATGAAAATCCAAAATAAATGATATAAAAAATCACAAGTAAAATTATGGAATGATTAATACCATAAATCCTAAATCATAAAACATAAATTACATATAAATAAACATGCATAATAGCAACAGTCCACAAATCCAATTGGATATACAGTAAGGCAGTTGAAGAAAAGGTTTGTGAAGACTCCCAATGTGTCTCCACGGTAAAAAGGTATATAAAACAAAAGAGCTTATATTCTGCGCCTTTCTTCTGTGGTACAAAATAAAAGTTGTGGGGCAAATATCACCCCTATATCTAGAGACTTACTTCAAGCAACCTCAATCCGTATGAGGTAAGTAATCACCAAAGTATAGATGTTTCTCCAGGATCAGTGTTGGTTGTCATCCGTAAGCTGATTCACTGGTATAAATAAAACAATGTATCCAATGTGCTGTAGATCAAGGTTGAGTGCAGAATCCTCGCCACACAGTAAGATGTCTCAGGATATATGTGAGAAAGGGAACAGACAAAAGGGCCAAACAATAGTGAAGTACATCTTTATTAAACCAAACATACACACATATAAGCCACAGATGTCAGCCCACTCACGCTAAATAACCTCAATCGTTATGAGGTAAGTACAAACCCAATAAAAACATTAAATAGCGGATCAAGTAATGCACCAGCCTGGGAGATATAATTCACTCAAACTGTACCGTATTGCGTCCCTGAAGCGTTTCGAAGTTGCCTTCTTCCTCAGAGGGATAGAAGTAATGAGATACTGTGTGTATGTTTGGTTTAATAAAGATGTACTTCACTATTGTTTGGCCCTTTTGTCTGTTCCCTTTCTCACATATATCCTGAGACATCTTACTGTGTGGCGAGGATTTTGCACTCAACCTTGATCTACAGCACATTGGATACATTGTTTTATTTATACCAGTGAATCAGCTTACGGATGACAACCAACACTGATCCTGGAGAAACATCTATACTTTGGTGATTACTTACCTCATACGGATTGAGGTTGCTTGAAGTAAGTCCCTAGATATAGGGGTGATATTTGCCCCACAACTTTTATTTTGTACCACAGAAGAAAGGCGCAGAATATAAACTCTTTTGTTGTATATATATATATATATATATATATATATATATATATATATATATAAATATATGTCAAAATATGTGTATGTGTGTATATATATATATATATATATACATTCCAATGTTCTTCACTTACAAGTAAATGTTCTTTTTATTTTTAAATATGTTTTACATATACAGTATCTATCTATCTCTCTATCAATCTATCTATCTATCTATCTATCTATCTATCTATCTATCTATCTACATATACCTGCATATATTCATATAAATATATGTTTTAAAAAAATCCCCAGATATATAGAAAAATATATATTAAAATAAAATGAAATTTTCTTCTATGTGTACAACATGGAATGTAAAATATGCATAGCTACCTTCGGGTTTAGTGTAGTTGGTCTAATGCGTGTCGGGTAAGCATGCAAGCGATAATTTATTTTTTTAACAGCATGCTCCATTAAAGTCTGTGTGGAGAAGAAATTAATGTGGTCTCAATATCCGAAGTCCTGAAGTTAGCGTGCATTGAGTTTTAAGTATACTTTAAAGACAGACGGCAAGATTACGAGTTTTCGGGAATGGGTGAAAAAGCATAATTATGGCTCTTTTTCACTACTGCTGGTATTTCAAGTTTTGCAGGTTTAGCTGCACCGCACACTTTTTTGGCCATAACGCAACGTAACTATCACAGCTTTCAAAAAGTCCTTTTTCAATGGGACTTCCATAGTGCCGGTATTACGAGTCTGCCTGGGAGGCCAAAAAGTGAGAAGTACAGCCAATACCGTCAAGATTCGTACCGTAAACTGAAAGTCAGTAGTTATCGGTTTTACGCTACAAAGCCGTAACATAAAACTCATAACTAAAATGCTAAAAAGTACACTAACACCCATAGACTACCTATTAACCCCTAAACCGGGGCCCTCCCGCATTGCAAACACTAAAATAAAATAATTAACCCCTAATCTGCCACTCCGGACATCGCCGCCCCTATAATAAACATATTAACCCCTAAACCGCCGTACTCCTGCATCGCAAACACTAGTTAAATATTATTAACCCCTAATCTGCTGTCCCTAACATCACCACCACCTACATTACTGTTATTAACCCCTAACCTGCCGTTCCAACGTCGCCGCCACTATACTAAAGTTATAAACCTAACCCTAAGTCTAACCCTAACACCCACTAACTTTAATATAATTAAAATAAATCTAATAAAAATGTCCTATATTCCTATTTAAAACTAAATACTTACCTGTAAAATAAACCCTGAGCTAGCTACAATATAACTAATAGTTACATTGTAGCTATCTTACGTTTTATTTTTATTTCACAGGCAAGTTTGTATTTATTTTAACTAGGCAGAATAGTTAGTAAATAGTTATTAACTATTTACTAGCTACCTAGCTAAAATAAATACAAATTTACCTGTAAAATAAAACCTAACTTGAGTTACACTAACACCTAACCTTACACTACAATTAAATAAATTACATTAATTAAATCCAATTAACTAAATTACAAAAAAAACCCCACTAAATTACACAAAATAAAAAATAAATTATCAGATATTTAAACTAATTACACCTAATCTAATAGCCCTATCAAAATAAAAAAGCCCCCCAAAATAAAAAAAAAACCCTAGCCTATTACTAAACTACCAAGAGCCCTTAAAAGGGCCTTTTGCGGGGCATTGCCCCAAAGAAATCAGCTCTTTTACCTGTAAAAAAATACAAACAACCCCTCAACAGTATAACCTACCACCCACAGAACCAACCCCCCAAATAAAATCCTAACTTAAAAACCTAAGCTCCCCATTGCCCTGAAAAGGGCATTTGGATGGGCATTACCCTTAATAGGGCATTTAGATCTTTTTCGGTGCCCAAAAGCCCTAATCTAAAAATAAAACCCACCTAATAAACCCTTAAAAAAACCTAGCACTAACCCCCGAAGATCCACTTACAGTTTTTGAAGACCCGACATCCATCCTCAACGAAGCGGCAGAAGTCCTCATCGAAGCCGGCAGAAGTCTTCATCCAAGCGGGCCGAAGTCTTCATCCATGCCTTCAGAAATCTTCATCCAGATGGCATCTTCTATCTTCATCCATCCGGCGCGGAGCGGCTTCATCTTCAAGACATCCAGCACGGAACATCCTCTTCTTTCCACGGTGACTGAAGAATGAATTCTCCTTTAAGTGATGTCATCCAAGATGGCATCCCTTGAATTCTGATTGGCTGATAGAATTCTATCAGTCAATCGGAATTAAAGGTGAAAAAATTCTAATGGCTGATGCAATCAGCCAATAGAATGCGAGCTCAATCCTATTGGCTGATTGGATCAGCCAATAGGATTTAAGCTCAATCCTATTGGCTGATTGCATCAGCCAATAAGATTTTTTCACCTTTAATTCTGATTGGCTTATAGAATTCTATCAGCCAATCGTAATTCAAGGGACGCCATCTTGGATTATGTCACTTAAAGGAGAATTCATTCTTCAGTCACCGTGGAAAGAAGAGGATGCTCCACACCAGATGTCTTGAAGATGGAGGTGCTCCGTGCCGGATGGATGAAGATAGAAGATGCCGTCTGGATGAATACTTCTGCCGGCTTGGATGAAGACTTCGGCCCGCTTGGATGAAGACTTCTGCCGGCTTCGATGAGGACTTCTGCCGCTTCATTGAGGATGGATGTCGGGTCTTCAAAAACTGTAAGTGGATCTTCAGGGGGTTAGTGTTAGGTTTTTTCAAGGGTTTATTGGGTGGGTTTTATTTTTAGATTAGGGCTTTTGGGCACCGAAAAAGAGCTAAATGCCCTTTTAAGGGCAATGCCCATCCAAATGTCCTTTTCAGGGCAATGGGAAGCTTAGGTTTTTTAGATAGGATTGTATTTGGGGGTTTGGTTGTGTGGGTGGTGGGTTTTACTGTTGGGGGGTTGTTTGTATTTATTTTACAGGTTAAAGAGCTGATTTTTTGTGGGGCAATGCCCCGCAAAAGGCCCTTTTAAGGGCTATTGGCAGTTTAGGCTAGGGTTTTGTTTTATTTTATTTTGATGGGGCTATTATATTAGGTGTAATTAGTTTAAATATCTGATAATTTATTTTTTATTTTGTGTAATTTAATGTTTTGTTTTTTTGTAATTTAGTTAATTGGATTTAATTAATGTAATTTATTCAATTGTAGTGTAAGGTTAGGTGTTAGTGTAACTCAGGTTAGGTTTTATTTTACAGGTAAATTTGTATTTATTTTAGCTAGGTAGCTAGTAAATAGTTAATAACTATTTACTAACTATTCTACCTAGTTAAAATAAATACAAACTTAGCTGTGAAATAAAAATAAAACCTAAGATAGCTACAATGTAACTATTAGTTATATTGTAGGTAGTTTAGGGTTTATTTTACAGGTAAGTATTTCATTTTAAATAGGAATTAGTTAGTTAATGATAGGAATTTTTTATTAGATTTATTTTAATTATATTAAAGTTAGTGGGTGTTAGGGTTACACTTAGGGTTAGATTTAGGGGTTTATAACTTTAGTATAGTGGTGGCGACGTTGGGGGCGGCAGATTAGAGGTTAATAAATGTAGGTAGATGGCGGCGATGTTAGGGGCAGCATATTAGGGGTTAATAAGTGTAGGTAGGTGGCGGTGATGTCGGGGGTAGCAGATTAGGGGTTAATAAGTTTAGGTAGGTGGCGGCGACGTTGGGGGTGGCAGATTAGGGGTTAATAAGTGTAATGTAGGTGGCGACGATGTCGGGGGCTGCAGATTAGGGGTTAAGAAGTGTAGGTAGGTGGCGGCGATGTCAAGGGCGGCAAATTAGGGGTTAATAAGTGTAATGTAGGTGGCAGCGATGTCCGTGGCAGCAGATTAGGGGTGTTTAGACTCAGGGTTTATGTTAGGGTGTTTGGTTTAAACATAACTTTTCTTTCCCCATAGGAATCAATGTGGCTGCGTTACAGAGCTTTACACTCCTTTATTGCAGGTGTTAGACTTTTTTTCAGCCGGCTCTCCCCATTGATGTCTATGGGGAAATCGTGCACAAGCACGTAAAACCAGCTCACCACGGCGCTGGTATTGGAGTGCGGTATGGAGCTCAATTTTGCTCAACGCTCACTTATTGCCTGCTAACGCTGGGTTTTTGCAAACCTGTAATAGCAGCGCTATAGGGAGGTGAGCGGTGACAATAATTTGCAAGTTAGTACCGAGCCGCTCATAACGCAAAACTCATAATCTAGCCGAGAGTTAGTTAGTGCACCACTTGTAATTTGTCCCAATTTAGGTTACCCAAAAATGACTGTTACGTGTAATGCACTCATCACCCCTAATAACGTATTTAATACAACATCATTTATTGACATGTACTACTGCTTATGTAATTTACCTAATTTTTTGCCATTGTGGGCTATACTATGTTGCAAAAACAAGCACCTACTTCCGTGAATGGATAGCAAATAACCAAAGAGCCATATGACTATGTTGGCTATGTTGAAAACTATGTTGATAGATAGTATCCCACCAATGAGGAGGGGAGGTGACAGAAACACCGAATTGCTCAAGGAGTAGGCAAGGTGGATCCATGATTTGGATACATTTATCCCAAGAGGATTAAACACACATCAGGTCTAGTGTGCTTTCTAAGGCCAGTTTTGTGAGCGGCCCAGTAGTGAAACAGTTAATAAGGGAACCACACCTTGCAGTTTGCTTTGCGTAGTGTTTGCAAATTGCTCTAATTAACTGTTCACTGCTGGGCCGCTCACAAAACTGACCTTAGTGGGAACACTGTTCTTTATTCTACTAACAAGAGAGGAAATGTCTTCTAATGACATCTAAGGATGTGTCTTGGAATAACATACAAACAAATACTAGGTTATCTTTTTTAAAATAGGGGGACTCTTGAGTATGTGCCATATGGCTGGACACATTCCTCTAATTAGACATGTCAAAAAATGGTGTATGTAAAAGAGAACATGAATGGGGTATTAAATTGTATTCCCATATATACCAAGCGGGAGTGGATAAAATAACAGCCTTATATCATTAACAGAACTGGTGGTTATGTCAAATTTATATAAACTCCTTCCGTATTGGATGTTAAACAAAATATATTAAGGCTTACCGTTCATTATAATATAATTTAAAGGGAAACTGAACCCAATTTTTTTCTTTTGTGATTCAGATAGAGCATGCAATTTTAAGCAACTTTCTAATTTACTCCTATTATCAATTTTTCTTCATTCTCTTGCTATCTTTATTTGAAAAAGAAGGCATCTAAGGTTTTTTCTTGGTTCAGTACTCTGGACAGCACTTTTTTATTGGTGGATGAATTTATCCACCAATCAGCAAGGACAACCCAGGTTTTTAACCAAAAATGGGCCGGCATCTAAACTTACATTCTTGCATTTCAAATAAACCAAGAGAATGAAGAACATTTGATAATAGGAGTAAATTAGAAAGTTGCTTAAAATTTCATGCTCTATCTGAATCATGAAAGAAAAAATTTGGGTTCAGTGTCCCTTTAAGGTTTAGTGATATATAAAAATAACACAGTAGTATTTAATTGCTCTTACAGTGAAGAAATGTTTACATTGCTGGAGATTAAATCTTGTTTCCTCCAGCCTTAAAGGGACATTAAACACTAAATACATGCTAGATAGAATGATGCATTCAAAGAAAAGATTAGTCCATGACTAACATGTAGATGTATTTTTTAAAGTTTCATTCGTTGTTTAAAAAGTGAAAAAATAAGTGTAAAGTTTTAGTGTCTATAAAACACTGGGAGCTGCCATATTGTAACTTGTGTTACCTTCTCTGCTGTGGCCAATTAGGGTCAGTTATAAATAGGTCACTAGAGTGTGCAGCCAATGGTTGTGCTGGATTTAACAGTGTTCTACACTTCCATTTCTAACAGGAACTGAAAAGCTCACAATTTCAGAATGGAATTACAGGCAAAGAGGACAAAATAAATAATGAAAGTATATTGCAGAGTTGTTTTATTATATACAATTTATCATTTTATATTACCATCTCAAAGTGTTTAATGTCCCTTTAAACTGTGACCTCTTGTCACAAACAATTTTCTTGGAATAAACAGTGCTTCTACCATCTCTGTATATGGGCCTTGAATATATTTATATAAAGTAATAATGTCCCCTCTCAAGTGCCTTTTTTCTAGATTAAACAGACCCATTCCTTTATATGGGTTCCATTCTTTAAGAGTCAGTAAATTTTACATCTTTAAAATGTTACTCAGTGTTGCTTGTTATGAATAAGTATCAACTGCATATTTAATATAAATATATATATACTGTATATATATTTTATATTAGAAACTAGTTCTAAAGCCTGTGTAAACGGGCCATTTTTGGCAGTACAGCAGTCCCACCCCTTGCTCTCTCCCCCCTCTCTTTTGCTCTCTCTTCCCCCCTCTCTTTTGCTTTCTCTCCCCCCTCTCTTTTGCTTTCTCTCCCCCCTCTCTTTTGCTTTCTCTCCCCCCTCTCCTTTGCGCTCTCTCTCCTCTCTTTTGCTCTATCCCTCCCCTCTTTTGCTCTCTCTCTCCCCTCTTTGGCTCTCTCCCCCCTTTCTTTTGCTCTCTCTCCCCTCTTTTATTCTCTCCCCCCTCTTTGGCGCTCTCCCCCCCTCTTTGGCTCTCTCCCCCCCTCTTTGGCTCTCTCTCCCCCCTCTTTGGCTCTCCCTCCCCCCTCTTTTGCTCTCTCCCCTCTTTGGCTCTCTCTCCTCTTTGGCTCTCTTTCCTCTTTGGCTCTCTCTCTCCTTCCTCTTTGGCTCTCTCTCTCCCCCCTCTTTGGCTCTCCCCCCCTTGGCTCTCTCCCCCCCTTTGGCTCTCTCCACCCCCTTTGGCTCTCTCCCCTCCCCCTTTGGCTCTCTCCCCCCCTTTGGCTCTCTCCCCCCTTCTTTGGCTTTCTCCCCCCCTCTTTGGCTCTCTCTCCCCTCTCTTTGGCTCTCTCTCTCCCCTCTTTGGCTCTCTCTCCTCTTTGGCTCTCACTCCTCTTTGGCTCTCTCTCTCCCCCCTCTTTGGCTCTCTCCCCCCCTTTGGCTCTCCTCCCCCACCTTTGGCTCTCTTCCCCCCCTCTTTGGCTCTCTCTCCCCCTCTTTGGCTCTCTCTCCTCTTTGTCTCTCTCTCTCCCCCTCTTTGGCTCTCTCCCCCCTCTTTGGCTCTCTCCCCCCTCTTTGGCTCTCCTCCCCCCCTTTGGCTCTCTTCTCCCCCCTCTTTGGCTCTCTCCCCCCCTCTTTGGCTCTCCCCCCTCTTTGGCTCTCTCTCCCCTCTCTTTGGCTCTCTCTCTCCCCTCTTTGGCTCTCTCTCCTCTTTGGCTCTCACTCCTCTTTGGCTCTCTCTCTCCCCCCTCTTTGGCTCTCCCCCCCCCTTTGGCTCTCCTCCCCCACCTTTGGCTCTCTTCCCCCCCTCTTTGGCTCTCTCTCCCCCTCTTTGGCTCTCTCTCCTCTTTGTCTCTCTCTCTCCCCCTCTTTGGCTCTCTCCCCCCTCTTTGGCTCTCTCCCCCCTCTTTGGCTCTCCTCCCCCCCTTTGGCTCTCTTCTCCCCCCTCTTTGGCTCTCTCCCCCCCTCTTTGGCTCTCCCCCCTCTTTGGCTCTCTCCCCTCTTTTGCTCTCTCTCCTCTTTGGCTCTCTCTCCTCTTTGGCTCTCTCTCTCCCCCCTCTTTGGCTCTGCCCCCCCTTTCACTCTCTCCCCCCCCCTTTGGCTCCCCCCCCTCTTTGGCTCTCTCTCCCCCCTCTTTGGCTCTCTCTCCCCCCTCTTTGGCTCTCTCCCCTCTTTTGCTCTCTCTCCTCTTTGGCTCTCTCTCCCCCCTCTTTGGCTCTCTCTCCCCCTTCTTTGGCTCTCTCTCCTCTTTGGCTCTCTCTCCTCTTTGGCTCTCTTTCCACTTTGGCTCTCTTTCCTCTTTGGCTCTCTCTCTCCCCCCTCTTTGGCTCTCTCCACCCCACTTTGGCCCTTCTCCCCCCCTCTCCTGCTCCCTCTCTGGCTCTGTCTTAATTGAAAGCCTTTGCCTCTCTGGCCACGCCCCCATCGCGGCCCCCCGCCTGGCCATGCCCCATCGCGACAACACCCGTCCGACCACGCCCCTTGCCATGCCCGGCCACGCCCCTCACGACGCCTGGCCACGTCCCCATCATGATGCTCCCGTCGGCCACGCTCCCTGACACTCTGCTTCAGCCTTGCTCTGTGCTGAGTGCTGAGTGTCAGGATCCAAACGGCCAGGTATGTTTGTCACGTGCAGTCTCTACTGCGCATGACTGCATCTGACAAACATACTTGGCCATTTATTATATAGGATGAACTTACTTTTTTGTACAGGACAGTTACTGAATGATATGCCGCACCTTACATGGGAGTTTTTATACCTAGTTAGTTCAGCCCACAGAAATTTTGTTTTCACACTTACATTTCCTCCCACTGCACATGCTCTGTAATAGTTGCGTGTCTCATAAATAAGTATGCATCAGTCGCTTCCCAAGTTTAGTGCTGAGAGCGTGAGAGATTGTTCATGCGCATTACATCCACAACATGAAGACAGGCACTGATGATGTCAGCAAGTGTGCATGCACCAAAGACACAAACAGCACGACTGAGATTATAATGATAGGACGACCATAAAAACTTTTAAAAAATAAAAAAAAGAACCAGAGGTGTGGGCAGCCAGGTAATAATCTACAGGGCTGATATTTGACTACATATTTTATTCACAAAGATAATGACTTATTTAAATGATGAATGAAACTTAGAGTTAATACATGGTGCACATACAAAATTGGATACATAATTTCAGTGTTTACTGTCCCTTCCAACATGGATATGAGTCAGGTTCTAATTGTTATCAATATAGATGTCCCCATAGTACATATATGTAATGCAAAAAGTATTGTCTTGAAACTGGCTATATAGGGATTTGGAAAAATAGAGGTTTACCTAATATACAGGCATCTCTATAATGTATTTGGGAGACCACCAAGAAGGTCACTACATTGTAAATGTATGATGTTGATTCAGTAATATCATGTAGTAAAAGGTTTTAAAAAGCTAATTTCCTGAACAATGGGGTTGTGGGGTGTTAAACGTTAGGAGAAGACAGGATAGATTGGAGGATGAGGAACCAAGTCATGCAAAAATAAATGTGTCTAAAGTCAATAGAATTATAGGAAATAAGTTGAAAGCATCTGGTGGTGCATAAGAATAAAACGTTGCTTTATTAGAAACACATATATGTACGTAGATTCTAAGGAAATAAAGGCTAAGGGAATGAGGTGCATCATTGTTGGGACTTATGATTTAATTGTTGCAATCTAGCCATTAGTATTTAAGGTTTGTATAGGTACAATCATATAATGAGCTAAAAGAAACAGAAATATGAGTCCTCTGTATAAGCTACAAAGCCTTCCTTAGTCTTAGTTTAAAGGGACATGAAACTTTTCATGATTCATATAGAACATGCAACAACTTTCTAATTTACTTCTATCAAATTTTATTCATACTTGTGCAAACTTTTGTTGAAAAGGAGGGACTTCATTTTTTTGAAACGCTAGGATTGACTATTGAAACAAATAAAGGGGACTTTCATTCATCTCTGATCTATTCTTTTCCCATGTTTCTATCCTTAGTTGTATCCATAAGTTTGCATTTCCTGTGAATATGATTTTTGTTGTCTAACAGCTTGCACATAAACACTCAATTCATACCCGTAAGTCTTTTTTAAACGTGATATTTCTACCTATGTTCAGACAAATCTCTTTAAAATATACGATACATACTAGTTTTTTTATAGTTGCTCATTATGTGCTACTGATATCTGTGCTTGGCCTGAAGCCACATGGCAGGATAACAAGACTTGCCGTGTTTTGGCAGTATCCATATAGGGCACAGCTGTCAGCATCTCTTATTCTCTGTTTCTGCAACACAGTTGGTACTGGCAGCAGATCATAAGCTAGAAGTAATAAGTATATTCTTTATGTCTTATGTGCAATGCATCAACTTTAGCACAACAGACATGACTTCTAGACCTCTCCTGTTCCCCAGTTACAAAGTATGGTTTTATAGGGAAAAAAAGATAAAAAAAGACAGATGTTCTATTGATTTTAAATGTTTTTAGATCAAGCACTGAAAAGGTGTTTCACAATAGCTTTATGATATTTTTATTTGACAGTTGTTTATATATATATATATATATATATATATATATATATATATATATACATACACACAGTATCCCACAAAAGAATGTAAATATTTTATTATATCTTTTCATGTGACAACACTGAAGAAATGACACTTTTCTACAATGTGAAGTAGTGAGTGTACAGCCTGTATAACAGTGTAAATTTGCTGTCCCCTCAAAGTAACTGATTAATGACTAAACCGTTGGTAACAAAAGTGAGTACAGCCCTAAGTAGGAATTTCCAAATTGGGCCCAATTATCCATTTTTCCTCCCCGGTGTCATGTGACTCATTAGTGTTACAAGGTCTCAGGTGTGAATGGGGAGCAGGTGTGTTAAGTTTGGTGTTATCGCTCTCACACTCTCTCATACTGGTTACTGGAAGTTCAACATGGCACCTCATGGCAAAGAACTCTCTAAGGATCTGAAAAAAATAATTGTTGCTCTACATTAAGATGGCCTAGGCTATAAGAAGATTGCCAAGACCCTGAAACTGAGCTGCAGCACGGTGGGCAAGACCATACAGCAGTTTCACAGGACAGGTTCCACACAGAACAGTCCTCGCCATGGTAGACCAAAGAAGTTGAGTGCACATGCTCAGCGTCATATCCAGAGGTTGTCTTTGGAAAATAAACGTATGAGCGCTGGTTGAAGGGGTGGGGGGTCAGCCTGTCAGTGCTCAGACCATACGCCGCACACTGCATCAAATTGGTCTGCATGGCTGTCATCCAAGAAGGAATCCTCTTCTAAAGATTATGTGCAAGAAAGACCGCAGCTCTGTGGGCAAGACCATACAGCAGTTTCACAGGAACAGGCCTCGCCATGGCCAACCAAAGAAGTTGAGTGCACGTGCGCAGCATCATATCCAGAGGTTGTCTTTGGGATACATAGGTATGAGCACTATTTCAAAATCCTTGGAAGTTCAACTTCAGCTCCACAAAGCGCTGTATTAGCGAATCGCTGTAAAGTTAAGCGCTGTAAAGTGAGGTATATATATATATATATATATATATATATATATACACACGTGTATTTTTCTTTCAATCCAATTCCAGTTAAAAAGTATTTTCCTTTGAATCAAAGCTGATATAAAGTGTTTAATAGTGTTAAAAATGCAGCTTCATCTATAGAATGCAAAGTACCCATGGCAACAAATCAAAAGCATGCACAATAGACAAAACATATTAAAGATGCTTAAAGGGATATGAAAAGCCATTATTTTATTTCTTTTATGATTCAGATTGAGCATGCAATTTTAAGCAACTTTCTAATTTACTCCTATTATCAATATTTCTTCATTCTCTTGGTATCTTGATTTGAAGAGCAGAAATGTAAGCTTAGGAGCCAGCCCATTTTTGGTTCAGAACCTGGATAGCGCTTGATGATTGATGGTGAGATGTACACATCCTTTTAAAGTACACATTAAAATATATTAAACAATGAAATATACACATATTGAATATTCCCAAATACCTTTAAACATGAAAAATAATATTTATTAACTTTTAATATATTTTATTATGTTTTGCTGTGTTTAATTGTAAATATTTCACAATACAATGTTCTTCACATAGAAGAAATTGTTCTTTGTTTATATAGATATATGTTAGACTGGCCTGACATGTCTGCAGTTTTATGATTTTACATGTGTGCCAACTTTTTAAGGATATGGAATAAAGATGTTTTCTCTTTTTAAGCAGTTTTGCTTGTTTTGTTATATATATATACATATATATATATATATATATATATATATATATATATATATATATATATATATATACACACATACACACATATATATATATATATATATATATATATATATACAGGGAGTGCAGAATTATTAGGCAAGTTGTATTTTTGAGGATTAATTTTTTTATTGAACAACCATGTTCTCAATGAACCCAAAAAACTCATTAATATCAAAGCTGAATAGTTTTGGAAGTAGTTTTTAGTTTGTTTTTAGTTATAGCTATTTTAGGGGGATATCTGTGTGTGCAGGTGACTATTACTGTGCATAATTATTAGGCAACTTAACAAAAAACAAATATATACCCATTTCAATTATTTATTTTTACCAGTGAAACCAATATAACATCTCAACATTCACAAATATACATTTCTGACATTCAAAAACAAAGCAAAAACAAATCAGTGACCAATATAGCCACCTTTCTTTGCAAGGACACTCAAAAGCCTGCCATCCATGGATTCTGTCAGTGTTTTGATCTGTTCACCATCAACATTGCGTGCAGCAGCAACCACAGCCTCCCAGACACTGTTCAGAGAGGTGTACTGTTTTCCCTCCTTGTAAATCTCACATTTGATGATGGACCACAGGTTCTCAATGGGGTTCAGATCAGGTGAACAAGGAGGCAATGTTATTAGATTTTCTTCTTTTATACCCTTTCTTGCCAGCCACGCTGTGGAGTACTTGGACGCGTGTGATGGAGCATTGTCCTGCATGAAAATCATGTTTTTCTTGAAGGATGCAGACTTCTCCCTGTACCACTGCTTGAAGAAGGTGTCTTCCAGAAACTGGCAGTAGGACTGGGAGTTGAGCTTGACTCCGTCCTCAACCCGAAAAGGCCCCACAAGCTCATCTTTGATGATACCAGCCCAAACCAGTACTCCACCTCCACCTTGCTGGCATCTGAGTCGGACTGGAGCTCTCTGCCCTTTACCAATCCAGCCACGGGCCCATCCATCTGGCCCATCAAGACTCACTCTCATTTCATCAGTCCATAAAACCTTAGAAAAATCAGTCTTGAGATATTTCTTGGCCCAGTCTTGATGTTTCAGCTTGTGTGTCTTGTTCAGTGGTGGTCGTCTTTCAGCCTTTCTTACCTTGGCCATGTCTCTGAGTATTGCACACCTTGTGCTTTTGGGCACTCCAGTGATGTTGCAGCTCTGAAATATGGCCAAACTGGTGGCAAGTGGCATCTTGGCAGCTGCACGCTTGACTTTTCTCAGTTCATGGGCAGTTATTTTGCGCCTTGGTTTTTCCACACGCTTCTTGCGACCCTGTTGACTATTTTGAATGAAACGCTTGATTGTTCGATGATCACGCTTCAGAAGCTTTGCAATTTTAAAAGTGCTGCATCCCTCTGCAAGATATCTCACTATTTTTGACTTTTCTGAGCCTGTCAAGTCCTTCTTTTGACCCATTTTGCCAAAGGAAAGGAAGTTGCCTAATAATTATGCACACCTGATATAGGGTGTTGATGTCATTAGACCACACCCCTTCTCATTACAGAGATGCACATCACCTAATATGCTTAATTGGTAGTAGGCTTTCGAGCCTATACAGCTTGGAGTAAGACAACATGCAAAGAGGATGATGTGGTCAAAATACTCATTTGCCTAATAATTCTGCACTCCCTGTATATACACAGTATATGTATGTATAGTGATATATTTTATAAAAAAAAATATTTATATATCTAGAAATATATATATTTTAAAATAAAAAGAACAATGTCTTCTATGTAAAGAACACTGGAATTGGAAATATTCGTAACTACTTTCGGCAGTTGGTCTATACACATATTGGAGCCCTTCCCAGACAAATTAATTTAAACATGAAAATTAATATTCATCACATTTTAATGTTTTTTATTATGTTTTATTGTGTTTTAATGTAAATATTTCACATTCCAATGTTCTTCACATAGAAGAAAATGTTCTTTGTATATATATATATATATATATATATATATATATATACACACACAGTTGTGCTCATAAGTTTACATACCCTGGCAGAATTTTTGATTTCTTGGCCATTTTTCAGAGAATATGAATGATAACACAAAAATTTTTCTTTCACTCATGGTTAGTGTTTGGCTGAAGCCATTTATTATCAATCAACTGTATTTACTCTTTTTAAATCATAATGACAACAGAAACTACCCAAATGACCATGATAAAAAGTTTACATACCCTGGTGATTTTGGCCTGATATCATGCACACAAGTTGACACAAAGGGGTTTGAATGGCTATTAAAGGTAACCATCCTCACCTGTTTTCTGTTTTCTTGTAATTAGTGTGTGTGTATAAAAGTTCAATGAGTTTCTGGACTCCTGACAGACCCTTGCATCTTTCATCCAGTGCTGTACTGATAATTCTGGATTCTGAGTCATGGGGAAAGCAACATAATTGTCAAAGGATCTGTGGGAAAAGGTAGTTGAACTGTATAAAACAGGAACGTGATATAAAAAGATATCCAAGGAATTAATAATGCAAATCAGCAGTGTTCAAACTCTAATAAAGAAGTGGAAAATGAGGGGTTCTGTTGAAACCAAACCATGGTCAGGTAGACCAACTAAAATTTTAGCCACAACTGCCAGGAAAATTGTTCGGGATGCAAAGACAAACCCACAAATAACTTCAGGTGAAATACAGGACATGTGGTGTGGCTGTTTCAAGATGCACAATAAGGAGGCACTTGAAGAAAGATGGGCTTCATGGTCGAGTCGCCAGAAGAAAGCCATTTCTACGCAAATGCCACAAAGTATCCCGCTTACAATATGCCAAACAGCACAGAGACAAGCCTCAAACCTTCTGGTACAAAGTCATTTAGAGTGATGAGACCAAAATTTAGCTTTTTGGCCACAACCATAAACGCTACATTTGGAGAGGAGTCAACAAGGCCTATGATGAAAGGTACACCATTCCTACTGTGAAACACGGAGGTGGATCGCTGATGTTTTGGGAATGTGTGAGCTACAAAGGCACAGGAAATTTGGTCAGAATTGATGGCAAGATGAATGCAGTATGTTATCAAACAGAACGCCTCGTTTTCCACTTCTTGATTAGAGTTTGAACACTGCTGATTTGCATTCTCAATCTTTTTATATTCCTTTCCTGTTTTATACAGTTCAACTACCTTTTTCCCACAGATAGTTTGACAATTTTTTTTCTTTCCCCATGACTCAGAATCCAGAAATGACAGTGCAGCACTGCATGAAAGATGCAAGGGTCTGTCAGGAGTCCAGAAACTCATTGACCTTTTATACACACACACTAATTACAAGAAAACAGATGACAGGTGAGGAGGGTTACCTTTAATATCCATTCAAACCCCTTTGTGTCAACTTGTGTGCATGTTATCAGGCCAAAATCACCAGGGTATGTAAACTTTTGATCAGGGTCATTTGGGTAGTTTATGTTGTCATTATGATTTAAAAAGAGTAAACAAAGTTGATTGAGAATAAATGGCTTCAGCCAAACACTAACCATGAGTGAAAGAAAAGTTTTTGTGTTATCATTCATAGGGGCATATGTATCAAGCTCCGAATGGAGCTTGATGCCCCGTGTTTTTGGTGAGTCACCAGACTCGCCAGAAACAGCAGTTATGAAGCAGCAGTCACAAAGACCGCTGCTCCATAACCTGTCCGCCTGCTCTGAGCAGGCGGACAGACATCGCCACAATACAACCCGATCAAGTACGATCGGGTTGATTGACACCCCCTGCTGGCGGCCTATTGGCCGCGACTCTGCAGGTGGCGGCGTTGCACCAGCAGCTCTTGTGAGCTGCTGGTGCAATGATGAATACGGCAAGCGTATTGCTCGCCATATTCAGCGAGGTCTGGCGGACCTAATCCGCACTGTCGGATCAGGTCCACCAGACTTTCATAACTAGAGGCCTCATTCTCTGAAAAATGGCCAAGAAATCCTAAATTCTGCCAGGGTATGTAAACTTATGAGCACAACTGTAATTATCTCATCCAAAAGAAACATGCACTCACTCCCCTTTCATCAATGAATTGCCCAGGTGACACCTCAAATCAGGATATGCAGTGGCAGAAGTGAGAGGGCACTCACAGGTCTTATCCAAAAATATTTATTTTTATTTATGTATCTCACAACATAGCAAAGTCGATGTTTCGGCTGTTTTAGACAGACTTTTTCAAGACAATCTATAATCAAACATATGTTATAGGTCAAAAAAATGCATACAGTCAATATACATACTACCATATACATTTCACAGTGTGCAAAACATGCATCTAATAAATACATAAGAAAGCACCTCTGTTATCTCCCCTTATAAGTAATCACCCCTATTAGTGTGTTAATATTATGCTAACAATAACAACATCATGAATAAATGCACCTAAAAAACGTGCATGCATCAATCTAAAAACTAGCAAAAAAGCTGTTTATATTATGAGACAAAAAGTAAAAGCTCACTCAGTATATACACTGTTACAGACTAATGTTTCTATTTTAATTGTCAATGTAAGTGAAGCACTCAAAATACAACACTGTTGCAACTTTAAATGACTTATTATTCCCGATCAGTTCAGCATTGTTACCCCTGTATACTAATTTAAACCGGCATACATATAATACATTACTCACAAGCAAGCCTTAGTATCAAAGCATATCAATCATTACACAGTTATAACTTTACATTCAAACATAGTTTTATCTATATCTGCATCATAACTCAATACAAAGAGACCACAAATTATACTCTGCATAAAAACATGATGTAAAGAGAACAGATATTTACCTTACTGTTTAGAACATAATGGCTGAAAACGCCATGATTCAGGATACAAGTGTGCTGACACAGGTGCCAGACTGATTTTTAAATGGACCTCACAGGAAGGAGTCATTGCAAAACGTCTGTGTGATTGGACTATAAGGATTCAATGTTTGTTGATAACTTACCTCAAAGACTACCCAGTAAGAGGATAAACCTAGTCAGAGCAGTCCTACCTGTGTAGCCACTGGGAAAGCTCATTTGCATAAGACCAAGCATGAATGGAAAAAAAGTATTTAAAGATTTTTAAAGGGGCAGGCACCAAACCAAATTCTCACATATGAAGTGTGGTAGCAAATGTTGAGACTATGGGGCCTATTTAACAAAGGTCTGTCGGACCTGATCCAACAGTGCGAATCAGGTCCGACAGACCTCGCTGAATGCAGAGATCATTATGCTCTCCGTATTCAGCATTGCACCAGCAGTTCTTGTGAGCTGCTGGTGCAACGCCGCCCCCTGCAGATTCACGGCCAATCGGCCGCTAGCAGGGGGTGTCAATCAACTCGATCGTACTCGATCGGGTTGAATTGCAGTGATGTTTGTCTGCCTGCTCAGAGCAGGCGGACAGGTTATGGAGCAGCCAGAAACACGGACCCTCAAGCTCCATCCGGAGCTTGATAAATGGGCCCCATTGCCATAATGGTTAGAGAACATCTACACTACCATAGCAAGACTTTCTATAGAATAAATTGAAAACTGGCTAAATATATTGTGGTCCCTAGGGACCGACCCTTCCTACATTAACCTAGTATTTCAAACCTTAAAACTAATTAATTCCAGCACTAAGATAAAGACCTAGACAAAATGTTAGTTAACCTAGTAGAATAATGATAAATCTAGTTGGGTGTTTAACCCTTTAGGGCACCTAGTCCCCAAACGGTGTATCCACTCTTGTGGTTAGCTAGGCGTTCCCTGAAGGTGGTAGAGGTCTTACCAATATAGTTTTTTCCACACGGACAAATTATAACATAAACTACAAAGTCAGAAGAACACGTTAATCTATGTCTTATTAAAATATATTGAGATTTATAAGGATGTCTGAATTTATCACCAGTGATCATAGTATTGCAAGTGACACAACTGCTGCATTTGAAACAACCAAGTTTTTTCTTGGATAACCAAGTTTGGGTACCAATGTGCACATCATGTTTAACAATTAAAGACTGAAGGCTTTTGCCCTTCTTATATACCATATATTCTTATATACCATCCTGGGTCGTTTAAAATCTTTGAACGGTAATGATGTGTCTTGGGTCAAAATATGCAGATTTTTAGACACAGTTTATATATATTCATACATATATATATATAGATATATATTTTATAAAAAAAATAATCATATATATAGAAATATATATTTTAAAATAAAAAGAATAATTTCTTCTATGTAAAGAACAATGGAATGGGAAATATTCTACCTTTGGCTTTAAAGTAGTTGGTCTAATGCGATGTTATTTTTAAAAGTGAGCTCCATTGAAGTTAACGTGGTTGCAATATCTGAAGTCCTGAAGTTAGCGCACATCGGGGTTTTGCTCGCATACTTTAAATAAATATTAGCACGCCACTTGTAATCTGACCTAAGGTGTTTACTGTCCCTTTAAGTTCTGTTTGGAGAATTTTTTTTGAAGAATTATATCACAAATTTGTTCTACGGTACTGAACTAAACATTCAGTATTAAAATCTCAAGATATTTACCGTCCCTTTATTAAGTACCAGATTAGGTTTTATTCTAAAAGTGAAAAATGTATTTTGAGAATCAAATAGTAATATATATATGATGTCACAGGAGGGTGATGTTCCCCCTGTTTTCCTTCTCTATGTATGATTTTAATGGGCTCCTGTATGTGGTTTATGTTTTTAAACTGCGCTAACTAATAAAGGAACTTTTATCTTATCCTGACCTTTGGAGTGTTGAGGAGTTCTTTGTTTCCTCATATATATATATATATATATATATATATATATATATATATATATATATATATATAAAAATTTTTTTTTTTTTTTTGCTGATATGTTTTAATATTGTATAGTATGGGGAGTATTTTAGTTTAAATTATTTGGAGAGTTTCTCTCTTTCAGTTTTTTGGCTTTTGTTCCAGTATAATACCACTACCACCTATGGCAGGAATATGTAAATGTAAAAAGAGGGACAGAAACAGCGCACAAAGGGGCAAAGAGAAAGAAAAAAATCCAATAGAGTTTAGTATTATTGGAACCAATTGAAAATGCAAAATTCTCGATGAATTCATTCACCTGGGTATACCTCAACAAATGAGGTATGCAGAGGCGCAACTAGAAACCACAGGGATCAGGTGCAAGAATCTAAGAAGGGCCCCCCAACCCCCCCCCCCCCCCCCCAAAAAAAAAGGAAATTTGATACATATCTTTTTAAAAAAAAAAAAAAAAACATTTAACACAGAAAAAAATGTCTGCACAAGGAGGTACCCTGTGCCCCCACAGTCTGTGAGATGGTTTGACCCTCTATTACTGTATATAGTGACACTTAGTGTTTAACCCACCAGTACTGTATATAGTGAGTCAGTGACACAGTCTGTAATCTGCCAGTGAAATGGCTGTCGAGGCCCTACATGCCCCAGTACTTTATAAAGTGACCACAGTAGTCTGTGACATGGTCCAGCCCCCCCCCCCCCCCGTACTGTATATGGTGGTACTGTATAGTGGCACTGTTTACCCCCCATGCTGTAGTAACAAGGTCTGTAATTTGCTGGTTCCAAAAACATACACATACATGCATAAATACACACACAGTCACATACATACATACAAACATACACATACATACATGCATAAATACACACACAGTCACATACATACACACATACATACACACACATACATGCATAAATACACACACACACACACATACATACACACACACATAAACACCAATGGGTAAAACAGAAAGACTAACCCCTGTAGTCAGAGACCCTAGTGAAGCATCATGTTACACTCACTTGATATCAGTGCAGGCAGTGGCAGGTCAACGTTTTTTATTTAGTTTTTTATTTTATTTTTTAAGCTGGGCCCCCACCCTTGGGGGCCCAGTCACAATTGCGGATCTGCAACCCCTGTAGTTTCACCCCTGGAGGTATGTAATGTGCCTCTGGAGGGGAAGTGTTTCCCAATCTGTATTAAAGATGTCGCCTTTTGGAGTGATGTAGAACACTTCCTCTTGTTATGGCAAGGAAACATCCAAACTACAAATTTGTTTAGATTATTTGCATAAATATTTTATTTAAATAAATACCCCAGCGTCTGTGGGTAAAGCCCAATGTAAGAACATACATCAGGCTTTACCCAGATAATCATAGGATCACCCAAATGCTTCTGGATAAAGCCCATCTACACAATTTTTTTTTGCCTCTGCCTGGTGGTTTGAAGGGGATAGCCCACAGATCCTCTGGCATCTACCATAAGTGAGCCTTGGTGAATACGGTTTGCCCCTCTTGAACCCCACAGGCAGAGGCAAAAAAGATAGTGAAGATGGGTAATTGCATTGCATCATATATATGTTTGATGCAGTGACTTTCAACTATTGTCTTCAAAGGACGAAAATAGTGCTGTGATTAGCTTTATCCAGAAGCGTTCGGGTAAAGCTCGATTTCTGATCTAAGATTGGGATTACCCACAGCCACTGGGTAATGTCAGTTTTACCTGAGTAATCCTAGGATTACCCGATATCTGACTTTACCTGCAACATATATATATATATATATATATATATATATATATTTAGTGACATCAATTTCTGTCCTAAAATATATATAAATATATATAGTAAAGTAGATGAAAGGAAGCACTCACTGGACTTCAGCAATCTGTGAATCAAAAGCAATTTATTTGTGACGTTTCGGGACCATAAACGTCCCTTTCTCTGACAACCAGAAGCTACAAACAAGCAGACTAATAATGGCCGGTAAAACCCTCTCCTAGTGAGGCCACCAATCTCTGGAGACCGTGTGCAAACATGTCAAGGTCTGTACCATCCGACAGACAAAGTGTCATAATAATGAAAACGTGTTGAAACATACCTAAATGTTTTTATATAAAATAAATATTTTTTATTTTAAAGGATTACTTTCTGTTATAATTTGTAAGCTAAACAACTAACATATTAATAAACATTAATTAAAACCTACTGACCTATATTTTCTCCAAAACAAAGTTTCATAGCGTTCTAAAAGTTATATCTTTTTTTCGCCGATGATGTCACATTATCCTGCCCACTATTTTCAGCACTGCATGTTCAAAATACTTAAACCAATAACTTTGTGTTTAAAGCGCCATTTTGAAACCTAGGTATTGTAAATGGATTAGTACAGAGCAAAGGATACCCACGGAGTGGGTTTGGAAAACAATTAAATTTGCAGACAAGATTTCTGATATACGGTAGAGATATGTTAATGAAATGCTATTGATAAAAAGCGTATTTGGGGTAGTTAGTTAGTAACAGGCATAGAAAATATTTACTTACAGTGGCCCTTTAAACATTGTGACTGGGGGGGGGTGATCAAGCAGCATAGCTTTCTCCTGACAGGCTAGTTAGTCTTAACAGACGGAGGGTGTGCTGCATTTGGACCTATCACGGGTTTAAGGGCGTGTCCCTGCATTATGCGTATACAATGGGTCTCGATGGGGCTACACTGATACCGGATCAGCTGAATGTTACTGATCGTAGCTTTTTGCGGTAGGGAGCACTTGTTGCTGTTATTGGTTATGTTAGGTATGTGACGTAGACATGGGACAGTAGAATGAGCCGAGTTGAAGCAACATCAGACGGTCATATGTGTGATTGATATTCACGAGATCGCCATAAGATGAGTTAGTTTATACTGGACTTACTAAGAAGGTGTTGTATTCCTAAACAAAACATTGATTGATGTATAGGACGATCATTATGTGATGCAGGATATGTTGCATTGGGGATGACAGTTTGATTTAATGCGGTTGTCAGTGGGAGGAGTTTATCTCTTGTAGCCTATTAGCACACACGAGTGCCGAACTTTACCCTATGGTAGATGAGGGGATGTGGCTGTGTATCGGACATTAAGAAACCGGAGCGATAGTGCACAATCGATCTGGGCGAAAGACTCATATACTTATGGATATCAAGATTATGTATATTGGTGACTCTGGGACGCAATTATCTTTTCAGACTCACTGACAGATGCTGAGTTCTGTGGTGTTTGGTGTTGGCATTGTTAACGCCCATGTGGGCGGACTACATATCCTTAGTGGGTGGTTTGTGGAGTGTTCCACTTGACAGCTATTATTACACCAAGGGTGTCTGGATTAGGTATTGTGATGACCGGGGTGATTCCTTGCTACATTTACACTGATATGTATATTTAACACTGAACATTTTATTTTGTATATGATATTTATTTTATATAAGAAAACTTAGGTATGTTTCAACACATTTTCATAATTATGACACGTTTTCTGTTGGATGGTACAGACCTTGACATGTTTGCACACGGTCTCCAGAGATTGGTGGCCTCACTAGGGGAGGGTTTTACAGGCCTTTATTAGTCTGCTTGTTTGTAGCTTCTGGTTGACAGAGGAAGGGACGTTTATGGTCCCGAAACATCACAAATAAATTGCTTTTGATGTGCTTCTTTTCATCTACTTTACTGTTATTCCTACAGAGCACCCTGGCGGATGTTGGAAGATGGTGAGAGTGCATATCCCCTTTTGAAGTTTTGACTTTATAAATATATATATATATATATATATATATATATACAGGGAGTGCAGAATTATTAGGCAAATGAGTATTTTGACCACATCATCCTCTTTATGCATGTTGTCTTACTCCAAGCTGTATAGGCTCGAAAGCCTACTACCAATTAAGCATATTAGGTGATGTGCATCTCTGTAATGAGAAGGGGTGTGGTCTAATGACATCAACACCCTATATCAGGTGTGCATAATTATTAGGCAACTTCCTTTCCTTTGGCAAAATGGGTCAAAAGAAGGACTTGACAGGCTCAGAAAAGTCAAGATATCTTGCAGAGGGATGCAGCACTCTTAAAATTGCAAAGCTTCTGAAGCGTGATCATTGAACAATCAAGCGTTTCATTCAAAATAGTCAACAGGGTCGCAAGAAGCGTGTGGAAAAACCAAGGCGCAAAATAACTGCCCATGAACTGAGAAAAGTCAAGCGTGCAGCTGCCAAGATGCCACTTGCCACCAGTTTGGCCATATTTCAGAGCTGCAACATCACTGGAGTGCCCAAAAGCACAAGGTGTACAATACTCAGAGACATGGCCAAGGTAAGAAAGGCTGAAAGACAACCACCACTGAACAAGACACACAAGCTGAAACGTCAAGACTGGGCCAAGAAATATCTCAAGACTGATTTTTCTAAGGTTTTATGGACTGATGAAATGAGAGTGAGTCTTGATGGGCCAGATGGATGGGCCCGTGGCTGGATTGGTAAAGGGCAGAGAGCTCCAGTCCGACTCAGACGCCAGCAAGGTGGAGGTGGAGTACTGGTTTGGGCTGGTATCATCAAAGATGAGCTTGTGGGGCCTTTTCAGGTTGAGGATGGAGTCAAGCTCAACTCCCAGTCCTACTGCCAGTTTCTGGAAGACACCTTCTTCAAGCAGTGGTACAGGAAGAAGTCTGCATCCTTCAAGAAAAACATGATTTTCATGCAGGACAATGCTCCATCACACGCGTCCAAGTACTCCACAGCGTGGCTGGCAAGAAAGGGTATAAAAGAAGAAAATCTAATGACATGGCCTCCTTGTTCACCTGATCTGAACCCCATTGAGAACCTTTGGTCCATCATCAAATGTGAGATTTACAAGGAGGGAAAACAGTACACCTCTCTGAACAGTGTCTGGGAGGCTGTGGTTGCTGCTGCATGCAATGTTGATGGTGAACAGATCAAAACACTGACAGAATCCATGGATGGCAGGCTTTTGAGTGTCCTTGCAAAGAAAGGTGGCTATATTGGTCACTGATTTGTTTTTGTTTTGTTTTTGAATGTCAGAAATGTATATTTGTGAATGTTGAGATGTTATATTGGTTTCACTGGTAAAAATAAATAATTGAAATGGGTATATATTTGTTTTTTGTTAAGTTGCCTAATAATTATGCACAGTAATAGTCACCTGCACACACAGATATCCCCCTAAAATAGCTATAACTAAAAACTGCTTCCAAAACTATTCAGCTTTGATATTAATGAGTTTTTTGGGTTAATTGAGAACATGGTTGTTGTTCAATAATAAAATTAATCCTCAAAAATACAACTTGCCTAATAATTCTGCACTCCCTGTATATATATATATATATATATATATATATATATATATATATATATATATAATATATATATATGTTACGGGTAAATGCAGATATCTGGGTAATCCTAGGTCATATTTTCGTGTGAAACTGACATTACCCAAGTGGCTGTGGGTAAAATCCAATTTACTATAATTCCTCCATCTACAATAATTTTTTCTACTCTGCCTGGTGCGTTGAAGGGGGTGCCTGCCGATCCTCTAGCATCCATCCCAAGTGAACCCTGGGGAATGAGGTTTACTGAGGCGAAAAAGATAGTGAAGATGGAGGGAATTACAGTGCATCGTATATACAGTATGTTTGATGCGGTGACTTGATGAAGCGCATGCACTCTGAGGGGTTTTATGATCTTACATCAGGCTTTACCCACAGTCACTTGGGTAATGTCCATTTTACATGGGTAATCCTAAGATTACCAAATATCTGACATATATATTACATTTAAATATCAGTTTATTCCAATCCATTAGCTGTGCTTCCGGGCAATGCGAACGCGCTGGTATTACTGAGTGGAGCACAAATCTCATGTTTGTGTAAGCGCAATATTGCGCTGCACTCGGAATCTAGCCCATACTTTTCAAAATAAAATTTATATGAACAATAATAATTATGTTGACTTTAATTTTGCATATATACAGGGTTCATATAAATATGAATATAAATTATATTATTTTCATGAAATTTTGTGTGTTAAAGTAGTAAGTCATAGTTCATAATTAAAGAACAATATTGTTTAAAATTGATGAAAATATATGGAGTAATTATAGAAGTCTTTTAAACCATATTTTTAGAGTTGCTAAGCAACAGGTCTCTTGGATTATATTCCATTTTACACCTTTACACTGTTCACACATTCATAAATATTGCACAATGCCATCACCTCTAGCATCCACATTTGTTTTTCCTTCTTGTATAACACATTCCTTTCTTTCCTAAGATATGGTGAATCCACGGCGTCCTCAATTACTGTTGGGAATATCACTCCTGGCCAGTAGGAGGAGGCAAACAGAACCACAGCAAAGCTGTTAAATATCCCCCCCTTCCCACAATCCCCAGTCATTCTCTTTGCCTTCAGTGCAAGGAGGAGGTGAAGTTTTGGTGTCTGTAATAGAATTTCTACAATCAAGAATTTATTATTTTGAAAGCCAGAGTAGGTTTGCTCTGATCTTTCTTGTCAAGACTGGGTGTAGCTGTACTCCATGTTAGTCTCTTCAGTAGGGCTGTGGTAGCTTTCAAGCATTTAGGAACTTGTGGGGTGGGTCTCACTGTGTTTTCCTAACAGGTTGCTGCCCTTACATAGAAAGACAGAGTAGGTTAACTCTGTTCTTTCTTGTTTTCACAGGTCTCTGTGAGGAGTGGCTTCCTCTCATACCGGGTGAGCTGTCCTCCTGCCAGACAGCCTGATGTGCAGGTAAGTGCCATTTTGTTGTTTTATGAGGAAGAAACAGAATTTTGGCACTAAAGTAGGTAGCTGCACTTTTATTGGGGATTAAATTTCCTGTATTACCAAACAGGATTCATTGGGCAGGGAGCAGGCACTGGGGCTTTGAGAGTGTTTTCAAAATGTATGAGGAAAACTATAGGTGGTTCAGTATAATTCATCCAATATTATAATGGATAGGTCTGGACATGTCTCAGTTTAGAAAGCTATCTCCTGAGACATGTCACGGAGAGGGATATTGTTAAAAATATTTGGTTAAGAATATTTTATTATGGCCACCAGGACCTCCTCTGTAATACTAAAGGAGGCGGGTCCGTCTCTGTGATGGTAAAGTTTCCCCTAAACGCACGCTTTTTATTGTAGCGGCGTAGATGATAGTGGGTGCTACAACACGCTTCTCCTGTCAGTAACGGAGCTGTCAGAAATTTTAGCGGATATGTGTCCGGAGTGCAGAGGGGGCAGGTAGGCATCTCAGTGACACGCTGAGATGTAGAGTAGCCTGTGTTTGTAAAAATGTCTTAAGCCTAATTTATTTAGCATTCATCGTCTCATTTATTTAGCATTAATTAACTAAAATTTTGGCAAATTTAAGTGGTTTTATTGAACCTTGTTTTAGTTGTTTCTGTTGGGAATGAATGTTCTTAAAGGGACAGTATTAAAAAAAAACAACTTTTTTTTGTTTTTCTGTTAATTGCAAGATGGATCAAGAGTCTGTGACTCCTGCTGAATGCAAGCTTTGTCTAGATAGCCAAGTTGAACCCCCTTTACCTTTTTGTTCTGATTGTATTGAGAGAACTTTAATGTACAAATTATTTCCGATATCACTGGCAGTAAAGGATCTTTTCTGCCACAGGATAAGAAGAATAGGTCTTTCGTTCCTTTTGTAACTTCAGAGGTAAGTCTTCCCCATCCTCTGCCAAGCAGGAACAGTCCAAGCCTTCTTGGAAACCCAGTCTGTCTTGGAACAAGGGGAAGCAATCCAAGAAGCCTGCAGCTGAGTCTAAGTCACTGTGAAGGGTTTGCCCCAATCTGGGACCGAATCAAGTGGGGGCAGACTCTCTCAGTTTTCTCAGGCATTGATATGAGATGATCCAGATCCGTGGGCCGTGGACATAGTATCCCAGGGTTACAAATTAGAATTCAAGACTGTTCCTCCCAGAGGCAGGTTTCATCTCTCAAGATTATCTGCAGACCAAATAAAAAGAGAGGCGTTCTTGAAATGTGTTTAGGACCTTTCCCTTATGGGAGTGATAATTCCAGTTCCCGTACAAGAACAGGGTCAAGGGTTCTATTCCAATCATTTTTTTGGTTCCCAAAAAGGAGGAAACTTTCAGGCCTATTTTAGATCTAAAGTGCCTAAACAAGTTTCTCACAGTGCCGTCCTTCAAAATGTAGACTATCTGTTCCATTTTTCCTTTAGTGCAAGAGTGTCAGTTCATGACTACCATAGACCTGAAGGATGCGTACCTTCATGTTCCGATTCACAGGGATCATCACAAATTTCTAAGATTTGCCTTTCTGGACAGACACTTTCAATTTGTGGTTCTTTTATTTGGTCTTGCCACAGCTACCAGAATTTTCTCAAAAGTCCTGGGTGCTCTTTTAGCAGTGATTCGGTCTTGGGGAATTGAAATGGTGCCTTATCTGGACGACATTCTGGTACAGGCACCATCTTTTCAACTTGCAAAATCTCACACAGAGAACTTGTTGTCTTTTCTTTGTGCTCACGGGTGGCCTTTCTAGGAACAATTATAGATTCCCTTTCAATGAAGATATTCCTGACGAAAGTCAGAAAAGCAAAGATTCTTTCCTCTTGCCTATCTCTACAGTCTTATGTACAGCCATCAGTGGCCCAATGTATGGAGGTAATTGGTCTGATGGTGGCTTTCGTGGACATAGTTCCCTTTGCCCGATTTCATCTGAGAGCTCTGCAGTTATGCATGCTCAGTCAATGGAACGGGGATTATGCAGATCTGTCTCAAAAGATAGTTCTAGATCAGAAGACAAGAGACTCTCTTCAGTGGTGGCTGTCTCAAGAACAACTATCTCAGGGGACATGCTTTCGGAGACCCCCATGGGTGATTGTGACCATGGATGCCAGCCTGGTGGGCTTGGGAGCAGTCTGGGACTCATTGAAAGCTCAAGGACTTTGGCCACAGTAGGAATCTGCTCTCCCCATAAAGATTCTGGAGTTGAGAGTGATTTTCAATGCCTTGATGGCTTGGCCTCAACTGGTCTTAGTCCAATTTATCAGGTTCCAGTTAGACAACATAACCTCAGTGGCTTACATCAACCACCAGGGGGGGACTCAGAGTTTCTTAGCCATGAAGGAGGTGGCTCTGATTATTTAATGGACGGAAGCTCACCATTGTTGTCTATCTGCCATCCACATTCTGGGAGTGGACAAATGGGAGGCAGATTTTCTGAGCAGACAGACTTTTCATTCCAGGGAGTGGGAACTCCATCCGGAGGTGTTTTACAGGTTAACCATCAAATGGGGGGTACCGGAATAGGATCTGATGGCGTCTCGTCAGAATGCCAAGCTTCCAAAATATGGTTCGAGGTCAAGGGATTTGATGGCAGTTCCTTGGAGCTTAAGGTTGGCATACCTATTTCCTCCATTTGCTCTTCTTCCACAAGTTATTGCTCGTCTCAAGTAAGAGAGGGTGTCAGTGATTCTAATAGCTCCTGTGTGGCCTTGCAGGATCTGGTATGCAGATCTGGTGGAAATGTCATCTCTATCACTGTGGACACTTCCTTTGAGGGAGGACCTTCTACTTCAGGGTCCTTTTCTTCATCCAACTCTCGTTTCTCTGAAGCTGACTGCTTGGAGATTGAATGCTTAATTTTATCTAAGCGTGGATTTTCTGAGTCGGTCATTGAGACCATGATTCAGGCTTGAATGCCTGTTACCAGAAATATTTACCATAAGATATGGCATAAATATCTTCATTGGTGTGAATCTAAGGGATACTCATGGAGTAGGGTCAGGATTAGAAGAATTTTATCTTTTCTCCAGGAAGGTCTGGAGAAAGGTTTATCTGTCAGTACTTTGAAGGGCCAGTTTTTTGCTCTATCTATTTTTCTACACAAGCGTCTGGCGGATGTGCCAGATGTGCAATAATTTTGTCATGCCTTGGTCAGAATTAGGCCTGTGTTTAAATCTGTTGCTCCATTGTGGAGCCTTAATCTTGTTTTTAAAGTTTTGCAACAGACTCAGTTTGATAGATATTAAGTTGTTATCATGGAATGTTTTATTTCTTACCGCTATCTCTTCTGCTCGGAGAGTTTCTGAACTTTCAGCTATGCAGTACAGTTCACCTTATCTTATATTTCATGCAGATAAAGTTTGGTTTTCTTCTGAAGGTTGTGTCGGATAGAAATATTAATCAAGTTTGTTGTTCCTTCTCTGTGCCCTAATCCTTCTTCTCATAAGGAACACCTGTTACACAACCTGGATGTTGTGCAAGCTCTTAAATTTTATTTGCAGGTGACCAAGGATTTTCGTCAGTCTTCTGCATTGTTTGTTTGTTTTTCTGGAAAACGTAAAGGTCAGAAAGCTACTGCTACTTCTCTTTCCCGCTGGTTGAGAAGTATTATTTGTTTGACTTATGAAACTTCTGGACAGCAGCCTCCTGAGAGAATCACAGCTCATTCTACCAGGGCTGTTTCTTCTTCTTCTTGTGCTTTCAAGAATGAAATTTCTGTTGAGCAGATTTGCAAGGCTGCTACTTGGTCCTCATTGCATACTTTTTCCAAAATGTGTAAGTTTCATACTTTTGCCTCGGCTGAGGCTTCTTTTGGGAGAAAGGTTCTGCAAGCAGTGGTGCTTCTGTTTAGGTCTACCTGTCTTGGCCCTCCCTAGTCCTCTGTGTCCTTTAGCTTGAGTATTGATTCCCAACAGTAATTGAGGACACCATGGACTCACCATATCTTAGGAATTTTTTTTTATACTTACCTGATAAATTTATTTATTTCTGGATCTGGTGAGTCCACGGCCCCACCCTGGATTTTAAAGACAGTTTTTTTTACTAAACCTCAGGCACCTCTAAACCTTGTGTTTCTCCTTTTTTCCATTTTCCTTGGGTCGAATGACTGGGGATTGTGGGAAGGGGAGGGATACTTAAAAGCTTTGCTGTGGTGCTCTTTGCCTCCTCCTGCTGGCCAGGAGTGATATTCCCAAAAGTAATTGAGGATGCCGTGGACTCACCATATCCGGAAAGAAATAAATTTATCAGGTAAGCATAAATTTTGTTTTTTACACACTTCTCACTCACACACACCGATTAGACCATATTAGACCCTACCTTCACTTCCGTTATCTTGTGTTTTTTTTTTTTCCTCTCTTGTATCATACTTTTATCCACATATACATATTGCACTACACCACCACTTTTAGCATTAAAGTGTTTTTTCTTCCTATTGCTTCACTTTCAGTATCACACACATACATACAGTATGTCCTTTCATATTCACACTCCATCAATTCTTATATTTAAGTTTTTTTTATTTTTCCCCACTCATCAAATGAAAAGCAATATATTCAATTTTGGTTATGAAAAGTCTTTAATGTTGTTTTTATTTTTCATATTTTATTTTTTTCACGTTTTATTTTATTTGAGGTAATAGAGCATTACATTTATGTTTGATTAAAATTTTTGGTTTCTTACATTATGATTTATGACTGAACGATTATGTACACATACAGGGAGTGCAGAATTATTAGGCAAGTTGTATTTTTGAGGATTAATTTTATTATTGAACAACAACCATGTTCTCAATGAACCCAAAAAACTCATTAATATCAAAGCTGAATAGTTTTGGAAGTAGTTTTTAGTTATAGCTATTTTAGGGGGATATCTGTGTGTGCAGGTGACTATTACTGTGCATAATTATTAGGCAACTTAACAAAAAACAAATATATACCCATTTCAATTATTTATTTTTACCAGTGAAACCAATATAACATCTCAACATTCACAAATATACATTTCTGACATTCAAAAACAAAACAAAAACAAATCAGTGACCAATATAGCCACCTTTCTTTGCAAGGACACTCAAAAGCCTACCATCCATGGATTCTGTCAGTGTTTTGATCTGTTCACCATCAACATTGCGTGCAGCAGCAACCACAGCCTCCCAGACACTGTTCAGAGAGGTGTACTGTTTTCCCTCCTTGTAAATCTCACATTTGATGATGGACCACAGGTTCTCAATGGGGTTCAGATCAGGTGAACAAGGAGGCCATGTCATTAGATTTTCTTCTTTTATACCCTTTCTTGCCAGCCACGCTGTGGAGTACTTGGACGCGTGTG
The DNA here is from genome assembly GCF_027579735.1 of Bombina bombina. Classification (NCBI taxonomy): domain Eukaryota; kingdom Metazoa; phylum Chordata; class Amphibia; order Anura; family Bombinatoridae; genus Bombina; species Bombina bombina. Next base: position 895,042,623 of record NC_069499.1, read on the forward strand.
ATGGAGCATTGTCCTGCATGAAAATCATGTTTTTCTTGAAGGATGCAGACTTCTTCCTGTACCACTGCTTGAAGAAGGTGTCTTCCAGAAACTGGCAGTAGGACTGGGAGTTGAGCTTGACTCCATCCTCAACCCGAAAAGGCCCCACAAGCTCATCTTTGATGATACCAGCCCAAACCAGTACTCCACCTCCACCTTGCTGGCGTCTGAGTCGGACTGGAGCTCTCTGCCCTTTACCAATCCAGACAAGGGCCCATCCATCTGGCCCATCAAGACTCACTCTCATTTCATCAGTCCATAAAACCTTAGAAAAATCAGTCTTGAGATATTTCTTGGCCCAGTCTTGACGTTTCAGCTTGTGTGTCTTGTTCAGTGGTGGTCGTCTTTCAGCCTTTCTTACCTTGGCCATGTCTCTGAGTATTGCACACCTTGTGCTTTTGGGCACTCCAGTGATGTTGCAGCTCTGAAATATGGCCAAACTGGTGGCAAGTGGCATCTTGGCAGCTGCACGCTTGACTTTTCTCAGTTCATGGGCAGTTATTTTGCGCCTTGGTTTTTCCACACGCTTCTTGCGACCCTGTTGACTATTTTGAATGAAACGCTTGATTGTTCGATGATCACGCTTCAGAAGCTTTGCAATTTTAAGAGTGCTGCATCCCTCTGCAATATATCTCACTATTTTTGACTTTTCTGAGCCTGTCAAGTCCTTCTTTTGACCCATTTTGCCAAAGGAAAGGAAGTTGCCTAATAATTATGCACACCTGATATAGGGTGTTGATGTCATTAGACCACACCCCTTCTCATTACAGAGATGCACATCACCTAATATGCTTAATTGGTAGTAGGCTTTCAAGCCTATACAGCTTGGAGTAAGACAACATGCATAAAGAAGATGATGTGGTCAAAATACTCATTTGCCTAATAATTCTGCACACAGTGTATATTGATATACTCAAATTATGAATCTTGAACAATATAAATTGGACTAAGGACACCTGTCAATCAGCCTTGACAAAGTGCTGAGTTGCAGCATGAAACGCGTAGGCTACTGGACTATCACAGAGTCTGTTGGCTATCACTGGCAGTGATTATTACTACTGTACTGGATGTTTTTTTAATGGCACATTAAAAGTTACATTTTATTATACTTTTATTTTTAAGTCCTTTTCCAAAGGTTATGAGGAAACACGTAAGCCTGGTGAAAAGGAGGCCAAAAACCCTTAAAGCAGCTATATTGGTTAATGCTTTGTTGTTCTATCTTTGTACTAGCAATGAAAACTCATACAATGTCTTTTGGCGCATAACATTTCTTAAAGGTATATGAAGCTCAAAAAAAAAAAAATTGTACCTTTAAAATAAAGATTGTTTCCTGACAAATTCATCAAATATATTCTTTTTTTCAATTATCCCACATTGTCTTGCTGATTTTTATTAAAAAATATTATGTTTCCAAACCCCTGTGTGACTCATTGTGCAAGTCCTATCCCAGGAGACTACCTGTGTGGGAGCCAGGGGGTCAAATTTGCTAATATGCATTTAATCTCCATTAATCTCCGGTGCATTGCAATTATTCAGAGTTTCCTTACACTTGTTGGAGGAGCAGAGCTTCTTACGATATATGTATAAGTTTTGCGATCTTACTCCAATCATCCCCCCTGGATTAACGAGCAACAAATCAACAGAATATAAGACACTACTACATATTTTTGTTAAAAAAAAACAAATGCAAAACTTTTTGGGGGGATTTTGTAAAACCGCTATCATAGCTATGAATATAGTCCTGCAATTAGATTGTTAACATTGCTGTTCTTGAGTGGATCGGTAGAACAGTGATTTATATGTTAAATCTACATATATTTGTATTCATAACATTAAAATTACTGTAAGCATAGTAAATTTTTTAAACCAACGACTATAATGTATATATGATGAGATTATAATTTTAATTAATTAAAAATGAATTTAGTTTTTAGCAATTGTATTTTATATTTGATTGTTATACATAATACATTTTAGATATGTATTTCTTAAAACTGACATATCTTATTCAGATAGCATTGCATATATATACCAGTGACCAGCACTATCATTATTTTGGCCAGAGGGCTGGATAGCACATTCGATTTATTAATATTATAATCACATGCTAATTAGGTTAAATTGATTGGTCGCTTTTTTTTTATTTGAATAACAATATTGCCATATTTCTACTTTAAGTTGTTCACATTTACAAGCTTCCTTTTGTAAAACAACTAGGTGAGATTTATTGCTTATGATGAAATATAACTGTATATGTGCTTTAATTATGTACTGTAAAGTAATGTTTTATAATTCTTTAAATATATAAAGAAACATATGTTCAATAAAACAATGTAAATAATAGCAAAAATATATATAATGTTTGTACTATCACTATATAGTCATCTTAGTGATACTAAACATGTGATCAAACAGTTGGAACCGATGGAGTGGAATTTTGATTTATACCAATGGGCAACCATTGATGTAGTTTCACTCTATTCCTCAATCCCTCACCAGAAAGGTTTGGAAGCAGTGGCATTTTTTCTTAAAAATTATTCAGATTTTAGTGAAAACTTCCAAGAATACATTCTGAGAGTTCTGCGTTTCCTGCTCACCCATAACTATTTCAAATTTGAGGGGGAGTTCTATCTCCAGAGGTGTGGGACAGCTATGGGGGCTAAGTTTGCCCCCTCCTATGCCAACCTTTTTATGGGTTGGTGGGAGCTGTCCCACATCTATGGAGATAGTAACTCCTACAGACATATGATCCATTTTTATGGACGGTACATTGATGACCTCCTCCTCATCTGGTGTGGCGGGGACTCAGAATTCTCGGAATTCGTTTACTCTCTGAATAATAACAATGTTGGTATTAAATTTACCTCTGAGTTAAGTAAGAATACCACTAACTTCCTGGATATCACATTGGAGGGTACTGAACAAGGTAGAATCATTAGTAGAATCTATCGTAAGCCCACAGCGGGCAATGCATTGCTACATGCCCACAGCTGTCATCCTCAGCATGTTCCTTTTGCTGTTGCAAAGGGACAATTTGTAAGGGTCAAACGCAATTGCACTTTAGATCACACTTACCAGGAACAATCGTTTGAACTCAGCAATCGATTAAAGAAAAGAGGATATCCTAACCATGTTGTTCATAGAGCTCAACAAGAAGTTCAGAAGCTCAATAGGAACAGCTTAGTCGAGGGACACTTAAAAACATCTCCCAGCACTGACACATCTTTCCAAGGTGTAACCTTTGTCACCGATTACAGTTCGCAATATACTGAAATATGTAAGATAATTAAGAAACATTTTGCATTTCTCTCTGCGGATGACAAATTGGAGACATGTGTCAGAGCTGGCGTAAGATGCTCCTATAGAAGAGCCAAGACTTTGGCTAATGCATTATCTCCTTCATCCTTGCCTGAATTGAACAGACCGACGAGTGCTTGGTTAACCCATAAGGGTCTGTTCAAATGCAGACAGAAATGTCGGGTATGTGAGTACATTTTGGCATCTAACATTTTTAAATCTGAAGTTACGGGTGAAACTTTTCCCATCACTAGTTGCCTGAAATGTACCTCAACTTATGTTGTATATGTACTGACCTGCATTTCCTGTCACCTACAGTATGTAGGTTTAACAACAAATGAAGTAAAAGTACGCATTCGCAACCATTTGTCCACAATTCAAGCAGGAGAAGCTAGTACACCTCTGGTGAAACACTTTTCACGATGCCACAATAAGGACATTAAAAGTCTTAGATGGCAGGCTATTGAAAGAGTATGTTGTCCACCTAGAGGAGGTGATCGTGATCGGTTACTACAAAAGAGAGAGATGTATTGGATCTTTAGACTTCAGACCCGAGTACCTTTGGGTCTGAACTCTGAATATGATCTAATTAATTTCTGGAAATAATCATGTGGTCCTCTCATCTCCCTCTCTTGTATTGGCCTGATGTATAGGAATATTATAAATTACAAGAGTAATATTTACACTAAATACTAATATTAATATACAATAATATAGTAAGCCTACCATTTAGGATGAGTCTATAACTCTAACTTTTCCCACTAGAACCATTGCAATTTTAGAATAACTATTATCTTAGATAAAATGTTCTCAAAACATATTTGTAAACATTTATAAAATATTCATAAAATCTCCTCAGTTGTCTTTGTAATTCAGAAACCACTTATTCTTAACTCTTTGTATAAATCTGCATCTAGTTAGAATGGCTTTAAGCTATTCTTATAAGCCAAATTTGTGTGATATGTTTCACCAAAATTATGTGGTTACGAATCCCCATTGTGTAATAATGGGCATCATAAATATACCTCATGTTAAATGTGAACACTGGGTTAATAATTCCCATCCTTCTATTTTTCCAGGTAATCTGGTGTAAACTATAATACTTTCATTTTTCTCAAATGGATAATTAGACCATTTGTTATGAATTACTCGCTTTGCATTTAATCAGGGTTTAAAATTAAATTTCTTTAGCAGTTTGCAAAAGTAAAAACAAACCCATATAATGAAATGAAATATAAATATAAAGATATTTCCTCTCTAAGTGTTCACAGTTCACATGGGGTTAAGTATTTATTCCAGCTTAAACTTGCCAATTAAATTTTAACCAATTGGATTTTCCCAGCCACCTTAAATAGGTGAGCAGGGATTTTACCTGTAGCTATGATTACGCCGTGAGCGGCGAAACATGTCAGCAGCAGTTTTTTCACAAGTTTTGTTGGAGTTGTGAGACATGCCGATTTCTGATCATGTATTCATGGATTTTTATTTTTAAACTGTAATAAATCGAGTTTTGGATCTGCAAAAAGTCTCTGCAATTTGTTTCTTATTGCTATATAATGTTTTAGATATAAAATGTACCTAAAATCTAATTATAAAATGTATTAAAGGGGTACTGAGCTAAAAAAAAAATCTTCATGATTCAGATAGAGCATGCAATTTTAAGCAACTTTCTAATTTATTCCTATTATCAATTTGTCTTCATTCTCTTTGTATCTTTATTTGAAGAAGCAGGAATGTAAAATTATGAACAAGCCCATCTTTGGTTCAGCACCTGGGTAGCGCTTTCTGATTGGTGGCTAAATGTAGCCACCAATCAGCAAACGCTTTCCAGGGTGCTGAACCAAAAATGGGCCGGCTCCTATGCTTACATTCCTGCTTTTTGATATAAAGATACCAAGAGAACAAAGGGAAATTGATAATAGAAGTATAATTTTCCTATATAAAATCCTATGTATTGTTTTGATTCGTCGTGTGGGTTGTTATCTCCAAAATTTTGGAAATGCAATAAAAGGGAACAACTCCTAAAAAAAGCCATAAGATTTGTATTGTAAGATATCTATATATACAAATCAAATGAATAACTAGGAGTACAAAATTTGTTCCAAGTCTTGGAAACCTTTGTATGGCTTTCTTAGAAGCAAAAAGATAAAGCCTGATTTTTTTTTAACTAGAACAATGATGCTGGCACATATTGTGAGAGGGCAACACTTTACGCAATGTAATCCGGGAAAGCCAAACATAACTTTCCAAAAAAATTTAATTTAAAACGCTTTAGAAAATAAAAATACCTGCAAAATTTGTTTCCTGTATACAATCAATATATACAGCTATACCTGCAAAATGTGTTTCCTGTATACAATCAATATATACAGCTATACCTGCAAAATGTGTTTCCTGTATACAATCAATATATACAGCTATACCTGCAAAATATGTTTTCTGTATACAATCAATATATACAGCTGCCTAATCCAAAGGCCACTTCTCTCTGCTTATCCTCCTTGACCTGTCTGCAGCCTTTGACACTGTTGACCACCCTCTTCTGCTCCAAAACCTCCAATCCTTCGGCATCTATGACACAGCTCTCTTGTGGTTCTCTTCCTATCTGACTAACCGTACATTTAGTGTAGCCTTCTCCGGAGCATCCTCTACCCCATTACCACTTTCTGTTGGGGTACCTCAAGGCTCTGTCCTTAGTCCCCTTCTCTTTTCAATCTACACGTCGTCACTAGGTTCCTTAATAAAGTCCTATGGGTTTCAATACCATTTGTATGCCGATGACACCCAAATCTACCTCTCTGCACCAGACCTACCTCCTTCTTATTAACCCGTGTCACTAACTGTCTTTCTCACATCTCATCTTGAATGTCCTCTCACTACCTTAAGCTAAATCTCTCCAAAACTGAACTCCTTATTTTTCCCCCTTCTTCCAATGTCTCCACCCCCAAAATTTCTATAACTGTTGATAATTCCATCATTACCCCTACCCCGCATGCCTGATGTCTTGGGGTCACACTTGACTCAGATCTTTAGTTCACTCCTCAGATTTAGTCCTTGGCTAAAGCCTGCCGCTTCCACCTTAAAACATCGCTAAAATTAGACATTTCCTTACACAAGATACAACCAAGATTTTAATCTACTCTCTCATCCTTTCCCGCCTCGACTACTGCAACTCCATCCTCTCTGGTCTACCTAGCTGCCGCATAGCTCCTTTACAATCCATTATGAATGCCTCTGCCAGGCTCATCTTCCTTACTCGTCGCTCTTCATCTGCTGCAACTCTCTGCCATTCCCTTCACTGGCTTCCTCTTGCCTCTAGGATTAAACATAAAATCCTCACCCTGACATATAAAGCTCTCAACTGCACTGCTCCCCCCTACATCTCAGGAACTTGTCTCTAGATACTCTCCCTCCCGTCCCCTTCGATCAGCCCAGGATCTCCTCCTCTACTCCTCTCCTCCTCTCTTGTTACTTCCTCACATTCCTGTTTACAGGACTTCTCCAGACTGGCCCCCATCTTGTGGAATTCCCTGCCTCGCTCCATAAGACTCTCCCCTAGTTTTAACAGCTTCAAGCACTCCCTAAAAACTCTACTATTCAGGGATGCATACAACTAACACTAACCTTTCCTAACTCCACTGCTTTCCCCTTGAACCCCTTAGAGTGTAAGCCTATGGGCCCAGCTGTTTACAGATCGCTTCATAAGAGCCGACTACAACAGTGAAACTCTTGGCAGGGCCCTCTACCCACTTGATAACATAAAAACATAATTTAGTGCTGCTCACCTCAAGTAAATAGTATTTATAGTGCAACCTAGAAATCAATGTATATCAAAATTGGTAAAAATAGAGAGTAGATTACACAAATAAGTGTAATCTAAAAGTCTAGGCAAATTGCACCTACAAATAACAATTAGAAATAAGGGACAAACAAATTTGAATACGTGCAAAATCACTTTATAATATCAAGATATATCAATGTACAATAATAAAAGATTATCCCATTCATACAGGCACACACACACACACACACACACTGAGGGGGTCCCCCCAAAAAATTTCAAAAGCGCTTGTGAGAAAATGAAGTGGTGCACCACAAAACAGAGCATGCAGTCCTTTAAATGTAGTCTATGAAAAAGCAGCAATAAATGCAGTCAAGCAATGAGTTGTTAAAGCATTAGCATGATGGTCATGATTATAGCAGGATAAGTATTCACAGCAAATGCAGTATCACAGCATATAATTCATAAAGTGCTGATGTTATCCCATTCAAAGGCTGTAGCTCACTGTCACATTCACCAAGCGTAGTAATAAGCCATTCAGGCTCAACCAGTTATCCTCAATGCAAGTTAGTAAAGCACTGCACCACAAATATCGTATAAATGTTCCATGAACAAGGTGCTATAAATGCTGTACACAAAAGCAGTTCCACCGCATCGAGTGGCGTGTAAGATGTTGCTGAAGTAGAAGCAATACTTATCCACATAAAGGCATGAGATAGCAAGCCAACATAAGTTCTGCTCAGAGGATCATTCACTGGAAGGGGGGTCCCCAAAGAAGTGCGGTCGCGACAGACCAACGTGTCCCTGTACGTGTTTCACTCCGCTGTCGTGGTCGCTCTGAGCTTCTTGCGGAACTTATGTTGGCTTGCTATCTCATGCCTTTATGTGGATAAGTATTGCTTCTACTTCAGCAACATCTTACACGCCGCTCGATGCGGTTGAACTGCTTTTGTGTACAGCATTTATAGCACCTTGTTCATGGAACATTTATACGATATTTGTGGTGCTTTACTAACTTGCATTGAGGATAACTGGTTGAGCCTGAATGGCTTATTACTACGCTTGGTGAATGTGACAGTGAGCTACAGATACAAATACCTGATAATAATAATAATAATAATAATAATAATAATAATAATAATAATAATAATAATAATAATAATAATTTAATAGCATAGTTGTTAGATTGCTGTCCCAGTAGAAAATATTTGGGAAATATCTTCTGTATATGTAGAAGACACTTATGTTTATGAATGTTCCTGTACTAGTTTCAGTTTAAAGTTAAGCAGTTTTCAGTTCTTTAATCATGTTTGGATGCCTTTCCTTCATATGGATGACAGCCATTTTGATTATAGTGCCCTCTTAACTCTTCTTATAATGAGTCTCCCCTTTCTTTATCACACATCTTAACAAACATTTAAATATAGGCCCCCATTTATGAAAGTTCAGGTGGACAAGATTCTCAGGCAGGAAATTGTCTGCCCGTGTTTTGGGGTTTCCAAAGCAGCATCTGCTGCCAGAATTTAATACTGCACACAAACCAAAAAGCTGTGCAGCTCCACGTCTGATCTTTCACAACCAATTAAATGAGTTCAGGACTCGACAATCATCTCTGACTAATGTGTCTGGGGTTTTTGATATCCACAACCTCTGAGATTGCTGACTGGTTAAATGGATATTAAAGGGACAGTCAACACCAAAATTGTTTAAAAAGATAGATAATGCCTTTAATATCCATTTACTAGCTTTGCACAACCAACCTTGTTATATTAATATACGTTATAACATTTAAACCTCTAAATTTCTGCCTGTTTCTAAGCCACTACAGGCAGCCTCTTATCACATGCTTTTTTATTTGCTTTTCACAACAGGAGACTGCTAGTTCATGTGGGCCATATAGATTACATGTGCTCACGCCCATTGAGTTATTTAAGAGTCAGCACAACACAGCACTAATTGACAAAAATGCAAGTCAATAGATAATAAATAAAAAGTCATGTGATCAGGGGGCTGTCAGAAGATGCTTAGATACAAGGTAATCACAGAGGTAAAAAGTATATTAATATAACTGTGTTGGTTATGCAAAACTGAGGAATGGGTAATAAAGGGATTATCTATCTTTTAAAACAATAAAAATGCTGGTATAGACTGTCCCTTTAAGCAGTGATCATTTAGTTAAAGCAAATATGTTATATCAATAAATAATAGTTTAATAATACATTTTGCAATGACTGAGTATAAGCCACGGCTTAGTGCTTTTTCTTATTATAACAATGAAACAGATTGCTTCATATCCCTTTAAGAAGCTGTGTACTACAAGGACTCTAAAGTTGCTTTTGCAATGGGTCCCATTTTGCACTTCTGTCACACTAGGGATTTGAAATTTTCTCCCTAGGGTCCTTCAAAGAGTATTAGTGATTTTAGGCCACATTATTTTTAAGATTTCATAGAAATGAAGGAAGAGGTTAAGGGACACACGGATTAAGATTATATTGTTTATATATACATTTTTCTGCCATTTTTATTGATATCAAAGACACTTTCACATCAAGAACACTTCCATCTAAATTGAATTGAATGTTATCATCATAGTACAGATATTTCCATCAGTTTGTCTAATAATTATATCTGAATCATCTTTATTGCATTAAAGTTGTTGATATGGAATTATATGTTGCTCTACAAACTAATCATAAAACTCATAAAACATCTATACTGCTAAGCTCTTGCAATTTTTCTATCACCAAACAATCCAATCGTTTATGCTCTGAAGTATGATGAAACTCTATGAATCTGTTTTTTGTTTTTTTTGCCTTCTATATATGATGAGGAAGGAAATATATAAATCAGCTTTATTCCCTAATGGTTGACATATGTTTATTAGTTTATTGACAGAGCAAATGCATTGAAGAGTACTAATGAAGAGTCTTCATCCATGGGAAATGTTCTCAATACAAGCTAAATCAATTTGTTTTGTTGTGTGACATGTCATATGTAATGGCAGTTAGACCTTCTCATCCTTTATGTCCCAGGTGTTTCATGTTTCTTTGCATCTCTATGCCTCAAATTCATCAGTTACTTGAAAATCACAGTTCAGAAAGGTCAACACAAATCCTTAAAGCCAGTTTAGTATGTAACATACCTTTATTTTTTCATACAGTCCAACTCTCAATCTTACTGTACAATTTATATGCCCTATTCCAATAGATACATGCATTTATTTCCTAATATTTCACATTTAATGGGCACCTTTAGTGACTGGAAATTCAGAAAATATAATTATTAATTGTTTAAAAAGGGTTTTTCATAACACTGAAAATTCTTATAGTGCTTGAAGAAAGAAATACTGCACCAATCTTTATGAACTTTTGCATACAGAGGGATTTTGTTGACTAACATACTTTTTTGGTGATACAATCAGCAGTGGTTGATGATATTAAGGCTTATAAGTAACTTATTTGATTTATTTTGAGAGTGCAGAAAACAAGTGAATAGTGAACCAGAAGTCATAAAAAGTAATCAATAATATGGAGAATACATCTCTACTTAATAGAAATACACAAAGCATTCATTATAGAAGTCTTTGCATTAAATAGAAAATCAACAAATCCAAACTATGCAGCTCAATATTAAAAGAATGTCATGGATCGTTTACATAGGGCTTACAAAAAATAGTAACCTAATCACATATTGATCTGATTCTTTTTTGAATATTACTAAGTCTATGTATGGTCTTATTATACATCATTTGGTTTGTGTTTTTATAACTGTTCTCATGGCTACTTTGGGTGGTATATTAGTTGTGTTTGGGGTGGGGTTAATGGTTTAAATAATTCACAGCGCAGCCAATGAGACTAAATATTTACACAAAACAGAGGGTATTGGCAAACATCCACTTGCAAATGTAAACAAAACATTTATAAATGCTGCAAAAATTGCCTGCAAAGACTACCTATACTTTTACCTTGGGATCTTAGCCACACAAAATAAAGTATTAGGGCCAATCAACAGTTCCATATAGACAATCTTAACAGTTGACAAGCACTTTATATAGTAATGGAAGTAAATAATTTATTTAAAATAACTGTTCTGTTCTTGTTTCATTGTTGTTTGTGCAACACATTGAATAGTTATGTGGTTATGTGTATTGACAAAAATTTAAAACATTAAATATATATATATATGTGTGTGTTTTGTAAAAAAGTGCAGTTTGATAGTAAAAGTTCAGTGGCAGAACTACCACTGGTGCAGCAGGTGCAGTGGAACCAGAGCCCATAGCAGCCAGTCTATGCATAGGCATGTTCATAATGTGTACAATCCTAATGCAGTGGAACCTTTTATTAGTGCAGGTTCCAGGTCCATCTACCTTTCTATCTATCTATCATAAGAATTATTATACAGAGCAGCATGTTTATTATTACTATTGCTTACTACTGAGATACATATAGGGGCCCAAGACAATTTGGCACCAGGGCCCTCTGTGGAGTATGTCCACTACTGGATAGATTGTCCATAATTACACAATTTGCATTTATCTGTTGTGGTTCATTTACATTCCCTTGTTTACTTATGAAATAAAACCATGACTTATAACACCCCTAAGAAATCATTCAGGACCTGCAGACCTTTAATAGAATGACAATATTATTTATTTATTTATTTTAATTGCCATTTTCTTTACTTTTTCTATCTATATCTATCTATTTTAAATGTGTGTATTTGGGATGTATGTTTTTGGTACACAGTCATATGTTGTTAGATATATAATGGTCTCTGCAGGAGTAGTTAATAATAGTAATATTAGACAAAGATACACCTCATCTTTTTACAGAGATGCAAACCCACAACTGAAATTTAATTTCAGTTCTCTTAGAAAGAGTAAACTTTATTCAAAGTTAATGGGAATGGATACAGTCATGCTGTGCTATAATGCTATATTTTCTTATTAGTTAATCCAAAAGTTTGAAAAAATCTAAAGCTTACTAAACTGGATTATTTTCTTATAGACTTACCCAACAAACCTTATACTTACAGTTTCCAGAAATAACAAAACTATAAAAATGTTTTCATCCATGGCATAGTATTTCAAATCTTAAAAAAAAAGAACATACGTTTCTAAGAGACTAATAATCCCTTATTTAATTAGCAAATTCCAACAGGGTTATGCATGAATCTTCAGGATCAGCAAAAGTGTAGAACTGCATAGTGTGCTTTAAAAAAAGACACAAAAACCTAGCTTAAATTGGTTCTTTTTCTTTCAATGCATTCTATTACTAATGCTTTTAAGATATCCATATTGGGTAATAAATCTTTTTTAAGACTCTGTATTTCTTTGAGACCAGCTACTTATATATGAAACTGAATTAGATCTTCATTTCTGCCAAATAAAATTAGATTTTGAAGAAGCTTTATATCTCAAATAAATTTGTTTGTGGTTACTTTTCCCCTTTTGTCCATCTTTTATATTTGCCAATTTAATTTTGTACTTCTTGCAGTTTTAATTTTTAAAGCACCAAAAAAGTCCAAAACAGTATACACCACATAAAAAAATCATTTAAAGTGAGCTAATATTTTGCTTAATCAATAATGTATCTGTTTTAAAGAACACCTTAGTCATTAAAAGGGATTCTAAAATAAAAATAAAAATGCCATAATTCAGATAGAGCATTCAATTTATTGCCCCCGGTTTTCTTCCATTATGAAACTGTCCAGTCTTTATATATGCATACTTTCTGAGGCACCAGATCTTAATGAGCATGTGCATGAATTCAACATATATCTATATGACTCTGTAATGAATGGAAACATTTTCATGATTCCATACACAGATAATGATTTAATAGTCAATTATATCACAATACTGTACAGTGCTAGATGCATGGTGTGATTGAGAAGTGTTGAAGGGAGAGACGACATTTAAGAGCGAATATACCTGTCACATCTGCAATGTTCCGAAGCTAAGTAACACATTATAGTATAATAATGGCATTGCTTGATAAGATGGTTACTGATTAATATGGTTGTAATACATGCACAATAAACACTATTATTATACTGCATTTTTGAATGGACCTCCAGTAACAGTGAAAGAGGGAACCCCTTTTGTTCCTCCAGACATCACAGACTCTAATAGATGTCACATGATAAAAGGAGCAGGAAAATGGAAATAATCTTTGAAATCTGTTAAAAGAAATCTACTTCTCATTTAAATTCAGAGTAAGTGTTATTGTATTGTCTTTTTAATATGCATCTGTCAAATATGCAATTTTATTGTAGATTACAGATTTCCCCCATTCGTTTCCTAGTTTTTTTCTCTGTAGCAGGTTTAGTGCAGCCCTAGGCACTGAGAAGTTTGCAGCTTTCCAATACTCCACACATCCCCTTATTTTAGATTATAATTACCTCACAAACACACTGAGCAGTTAATTATTAATTGCCAGACATGGAGAAAAGCATGCTAAACTAATTAGACCTTTCTGTGAGCACCTTTAGACCAGTTAGAAAGCATTTATATCTCTTGTCTCCTTGGGGATTATGGCAACTGCAAAGCATCATGAAACTAAGCAGTTCTTCAACATCTGCTGCTTCTCTAAAATAATCGCCTAGATTTAGAGTTCCGCGTTAGCCGTCAAAACCAGCGTTAGGGGGTCTTAACGCTGCTTTTAGCCGCCCGCTGGTATTTGGAGTCAGTCAGGAAAGGGTCTAACGCTCACTTTCCAGCCGCGACTTTTCCATACCGCAGATCCCCTTACGTCAATTGCGTATCCTATCTTTTCAATGGGATCTTCCTAACGCCGGTATTTAGAGTCTTGGCTGAAGTGAGCGTTAGAAATCTAACGACAAAACTCCAGCCGCAGAAAAAAGCCAGGAGTTAAGAGCTTTCTGGGCTAACGCCGGTTCATAAAGCTCTTAACTACTGTGCTCTAAAGTACACTAACACCCATAAACTACCTATGTACCCCTAAACCGAGGCCCCCCCACATCGCCGCCACTCTATTACATTTTTTTAACCCCTAATCTGCTGACCGCACACCACCGCAACCTACATTATCCCTATGTACCCCTAATCTGCTGCCCCTAACATCGCCGACCCCTACATAATATTTATTACCCCCTAATCTGCCCCCCCCAACGTCGCCGCTACCTACCTACACTTATTACCCCCTAATCTGCCCCCCCCCAACGTCGCCGCTACCTTACCTACAATTGTTAACCCCTAATCTGCCGACCGGACCTCACCGCTACTATAATAAATGTATTAACCCCTAATCCACCTCACTCCCGCCTCAAAAACCCTATAATAAATAGTATTAACCCCTAATCTGCCCTCCCTAACATCGCCGACACCTAACTTCAAGTATTAACCCCTAATCTGCCAACTGGACCTCGCCGCTACTCTAATAAATGTATTAACCCCTAAAGCTAAGTCTAACCCTAACCCTAACACCCCCCTAAATTAAATATAATTTAAATCTAACGAAATAAAATAAATCTTATTAACTAAAGTATTCCTATTTAAAACTAAATACTTACCTGTAAAATAAACCCTAATATAGCTACAATATAAATAATAATTACATTGTAGCTATTTTAGGATTAATATTTATTTTACAGGCAACTTTGTATTTATTTTTAGTTGATTTAATTGTAGATAATTGTAGATAGTTTATTTAATTAATTTATTGATAGTGTAGTAACTTAGTTTAGGATTTATTTTACAGGTAATTTTGTAATTATTTTAACTAGGTAACTATTAAATAGTTATTAACTATTTAATAGCTATTGTACCTGGTTAAAATAAATACAAAGTTGCCTGTAAAATAAATATTAATCCTAAAATAGCTACAATATAATTATTATTTATATTGTAGCTCTATTAGGGTTTATTTTACAGGTAAGTATTTAGCTTTAAATAGGATTAATTTATTTAATAAGAATTATTTTATTTCGTTAGAATAAAATTATATTTAACTTAGGGGGGTGTTAGTGTTAGGGTTAGACTTAGCTTTAGGGGTTAATACATTTATTATAGTAGCGGTGAGGTCCCGTCGGCAGATTAGGGGTTAATAAGTGTAGGTAAGGTGGCGGCGACGTTGGGGGCGGCAGATTAGGGGTTAATAAATATAATATAGGGGTCGGCGGTGTTAGGGGCAATAGATTAGGGGTACATAGGGATAACGTAGGTTGCGGCGGTGTACGAAGTGGCAGATTAGGGGTTAAAAATAATATGCAGGGGTCAGCGATAGTGGAGTCGGCAGATTAGGGTTTAATAAGTGTAAGGTTAGGGGTGTTTAGACTCAGGGTTCATGTTAGGGTGTTAGGTGCAGACTTAGGAAGTGTTTCCCCATAGGAAACAATGGGGCTGCGTTAGGAGCTGAACGCTGCTTTTTTGCAGGTGTTAGGTTTTTTTTTCAGCTCAAACTGCCCCATTGTTTCCTATGGGGGAATCGTGCACAAGCACGTTTTTGAAGCTGGCCGCGTCCGTAAGCAAAGCTGGTATTTAGAGTTGCAGTGGCGGTAAATATGCCTGTACGCTACTTTTTGGAGCCTAACACAGCCCTTCAGAGAACTCTAAATACCAGCGTTGTTTAAAAGGTGCGGGGGAAAAAAAACATGTGTAGCTAACGCACCCCTTTGGCCGCAAAACTCTAAATCTAGGTGAATGTTAGCCTAGGCACATGTCTAGTTGGCATAAGCCAAAATGTAATCCTTCTACACAATAGCCTAGATTCAGTAATAAAAAGTTTTAACTAATATCTTGTTGGAAGCAAACTTAAAAATTGCAGAATTTGTAAAGATCTGTGACTACTTTTTGTCACAAGTTCTGCTCTATTACAATCGGTGTAACTGCTTTTGTTTGAACGCTTTACTTCTTAATGCATGGAAGGAGTTTCACTGAAAGATAAATGAAAAAATGCTTTCAAAACATTACAAAACGACAAATAAAAAAAAAAGCTCTATAAAATGTGAAAAAAGTTACAGAAAAATAAAAGTTAAAATTAAAGGGACAGTCTTGTCAAAATTAAACTTTCATGATTCAGACAGGGAATGCAATTTTAAACAACTTTCCAATTCACTTTAATCATCAAATTTCCTTTGTTCTCTTGGTATTCTTTGTTAAAAGCTAAACCTAAGTAGACTCATATGCTAATTTCTAAAACCTTAAAGGCCGCCCTTTATTTCAATGTATTTGGCAGTTTTTCACTGCTAGAGGGCGTAAGTTCATGTGTGCCATACAGATAACATTCTGACCACGTCCGTGGATTTACAAGTGACAGGGCACTGATTGGCTAAATGCATGTCTGTCAAAAGAACTGAAATAAGGGGGCAGTCTCTACAAAGGCTTAGAGACAAGATAATCACAGGCATAAAATGAATATTGAAGGGACAGTCCAGTCCAAAATAAACTTTCATGATTCAGATAGGGCATGCAATTTTAAACAACTTTCCAATTTACTTTTATCACCAATTTTGCTTCTTGTTCTCTTGGTATTCTTATTTGAAAGCTAAACCTAGGTAGGCTCATATGCTAATTTCCTATACATTAAGATTATCTGAATGCATTTTTACAGTTTTTCACCACTGGAGGGCGTTAGTTCATGTGTGTCATATAGATAACAGTATGTTCCCGCACGTGGAATTACCTAGGATCCAGCACTGATTGGATAAAATGCCAGTCTGTCAAAAGAACTGAAATAAGGGGGCAGGTTGCAGAGACTTAGATACAAGGTAATCACAGAGGTAAAAAGTATATTAATATAACTGTGTTAGTTATGCAAAACGGGGGAATGGGTAATAAAGGGATTATCTATCTTTTAAAACATTACAAATTCTGGGGTAGACTGTTCCTTTAATCACTGTTTTTCCTTGTTAGGCTGGAAAACACAGGTGTAGTGAAGCTTAATTAATTCTGACCATGATCTCACCTGAAAAAGAAGCAGACCCATCTGCAGCCTAGCGAACATAATAAATGCCACCTGTATTTCCCCTGCTGATCTGAGGGCCCATGTTGATGCTGCTTCTGGTCACATGATATGAAGGGTTGGACTAAATAGTGCTGGACAGCATCAGCCAGTGAGCTGTGGGGATATTTGAGCATGAAATGACAAACTGTCTGACTTTGGATGCAGTGCAATAATGATCCAAAATCTCCCTTTTCAAATCATTCATTTCTCATACTAATTGAAACACTAAGCATTTAAAATGTTGTTACAATATGCATACTAATAATATAGAAATCTGCTATTACTTTAAATCCAGAAGTTATAAAGTACTTCTTATCAAATATGATTTGTATATTCATTTTTTTTTTGCTTCACAGTTCCCCTTGTCGAAGTAGAAACATTTTCATTTGCTATTCGAATAATTAATGTGACTTCAAAATCTACATCCTCTTGATATGTACAACAGATGTGTTGAAAAATGTAAAAATAGAATATGTTTGATTCCCGTATCACCCATGAAAATCTCAAGTACCATGCACCTGCTACAAATTTTACAGGGTAATTGGTAATGCAAGCAGTAAATTACTGTCAGAACACCAATCAATGGGATTCCAGCATTTATGGTTAAAATCTAATATATTTTTAACACTTTATTTGCAAAGAAATTGTTTCACAGAAAATATATTATAGTTTGGGAAAGCATAAGAACTAATTATTGTTAAAAGAGAAAAATAATATATTAATGTAAAATATGGCTCCTGACTCAGTGTTCATGCTTTTTATTTGTTAAAAGTCTTTACTTTTGAAAACAATTGCATGTTATGTTACTGTGTTTTACTTTTTTTGTTTATTGAACAAGGAAATTTCAATTCACAGATATTTCCAAATAAACAATTCATTCTTTTAAATACATATTACAATGTTCAGATAAATAGTGAAGGGAACAACAATAAACAGGACAAATATTTAAATACATTAGATTTTAGTCTTTTGAATTATTACTATTTAGCTCTTTGGATGTCACCCAAATTCCACTAGAAGTAAACCTTTTGTGTGCGCTGGGTATTACAAGTTGAAAGTAAATAGTTATCGCTCATGCGCTAACCTGATGCACACAAAAGCTGAACTTAGCAGTGTGTAAGGCTTTCACCTTCTCATCAAGAAACTATAGTCCAATTAATATGGTTTGTAGCTAGCTAAGCAATCCCATATTAAATGGCAACACATCTGGGTTACTTAAATAGCAAAATACTAGGTTATAGAATATTAAAGTATAATGAAACATATCATTCAATGTGTCCAATATAATTGTAACAGGTCTGATGAATGGGATTTAGTTTTATCAAGTTTAACAATTTAGAATGAGGTTCAAGATAAGTTAACCTAATACTTCTTAGATGAATAGCAGAGAGCATATGATTAAACTAAGCAAGTTATAGCAGTCACAATGATTATGCAGGAGAGCCGTTAGTAAACTTTGTTATGTAAATTAAAAAAGGATATACGAAACGACTGTAGCAAAGTCACACAGAGCTCAGTATATAGGTAAGTAATGTTCAAAGGCATATACTTAAGCATTAGATACTTGTGGTTATAGAGTTACAAACTCTATGGAGTTACGGTAAGTTCCTGGGGTGAAGCAGAAAGAGAACAATCCAAAGTACACTGTAATGGTAGCAGCATGCAGGTCTGAGTAGCTGAATCATCCAGGTTGCTGCAGGAATACAAGACAACTGAAACAATGTGAACAACAATTCATAGGTCAGGCAAGGTAAAGCACACAGGTGCGGTTGATCCGGTAAGGAGTAACTGAAGAGTAATATCGTAATAAGCAATACAATAGTTCAGAATACAAAGTACAAAGTTATTAAGCACAAAGAGAGAATAATAATAACTCTCTACAAAGCAAAAGTAAGGTGTAAGCTGGAGATCACAGGTACACCAAACAGACTTCAATATTCAGGCAACTTGGTAGTGATACTATTGGCTTTAAATAGGGTGTATCTGGGGGGGTGGAGCCAACTGCCGAGCTAGCTAGACGTGTCTCGGTGTAGCTCCCGGTTCCAGGATCCTTCATTAGGGGTCTTTTCACATAATACAACTAATTTCTGAAAGACATTTATGTGGAAGTGCCCAAGAACTGTCATATATCACCCACATTATCAGTGTGCGTGCCTTTTTAGGATCCGAAGAGATTGCACCGAGACACCACTATTGATCTACCCTGCTGTACCGCTGTGAAGGAGGAGACCGTAGAGCCTGAGCCAACACCTTACATTTGTGGGGATACAAACTATGCAGATAAATGTATTCTGGAGGAAGATTATCTACAATTTCTGTTGCGACCTTAGCAGTGATGGCTTAAGAGCGGCCATCTTTACACCCACGCGGCAGCCCAACAGCAGATGAATGAAGGTACCCCTAAACTTAGGTATTTCACACAGCAATCGCAAGACAGTTAGTAACAGCTTCTCTGCTCATCATCTGTTTTTGTAGCCTCTCTGATAAATAATGGCAGATACAGAGACCGTTTTTGAAAATTATTGGGCAGCGCTTTTTGATGAGTGGCATGCTAGGGTATGTGAGATGTTCTGCTTACAGTCTAACAAAAGTAGCGCTAAATATAATGGAGAGCAGGCAACAGAGGAATATCAAGCTTTGCAGCATATGCCGGTACTACTGCCGGGCAATACTGTGGTGAGAGACATGGCTACTGACAATGCTAATCCCTCACGAGAAGATCTGATAGTTGCTACAGTAATAGCGGGAGCCTTTAACGCAGCAAGACAAAAAGAAGAGGCAGACGCATATCATAGATGGCAGGCTACGAAGCGGGTCAGGCGAGCGCAATCATATACACTCACATCTCTGCGTGAAGTGACTGATACACTATACAAGCTTATGCCAGCTCACTCTCTTGCTGTCCCATATGCAGTTCCTAGGACTGTTCCCATCTATTCTACACTACAAGAGTGAGTGGAGCTGCGCACCTTCACATTACCGGTAGCTCTGTCTTCATGGTCCATCAAACTTACACGGAGATATGGACTATGGTCATTCACTGTTTCTACATCTGCAGTCTTGCCTCAAACCTGGCGAGCAGGCGTGGGATGAAGTCAACCAGCCAGTGAAAAAAGGACATTATGACTTATTGTCATGCCT
Source organism: Bombina bombina (assembly GCF_027579735.1). Lineage (NCBI taxonomy): Eukaryota > Metazoa > Chordata > Amphibia > Anura > Bombinatoridae > Bombina > Bombina bombina. Next base: position 895,062,846 of record NC_069499.1, read on the forward strand.
GGGTTCCCTGTTCCATGAGGTTTATCGTGATGGCACGCAGAGGTTTATCATAATAGGACTGATGTTTAGTTAACAAATTGTGTGCTTTTTTTTAAAATTTACATGCTGGTTCTTAATCTTCATTATTATTCTATATGTTTTTAGCATTTGTTGGATGTGAGCTAGATATTGTATGTCTAAATGCTTTATTAACAGAGTGCTGTCTTCTATGTATTTTAAGGTTTATACAGTTAGCTATTACTATGTTGGATATTAACACTCCCCAGACATGCAATTGTTATTGCACCCATAAATGCTAATGAATCTTATCTATATCAGGTGCCAACAATTTGCTACCACATGCCTTGCACAATTATAGCTAGTTTAGCTATACATAGTACATGTTAAAAACTAATGTTTGGCTACCTCCTTTGGCATGACCATCCGCTGACTACATATAGACCCCTCAGTGATAGTGATATGTACACGGTGGACATATACCCATGGTCTCCACAAGTGCCCGTGCTGTCAGCGGCCGAGATAGCACGGCATATTTTCCTAAGGTTTTACATAATATGTTTGCTGTGTATGTTATAGAGTAATTGGGATAAGGTTAGTCCCTCCTCTACTTTGTTATTTCATTATGTGTTCCCTAGTTTTATCCATATGTCATCAACACTTTTGTTTCTAGTTATAAGTATTTCTTGATTAGCCCCATTCTGAGAAATCATATGTAAATAGACCTTGGACGCTGGCTCCCTGGGTTTTGGTGTTCAGCCCATGTCTAGCCATGTGCTCAGTGTAACAGGCTTTCTAGAGAGGCACTTTATTTATTTCTATAACTAAATTCTTAGGCTGTTGCCTTTTACCCCCATGGACACATATGCAGGAGTGCTGTAGGCATGCCATCTATTTTAGGCTTATCATATGCAAAGATTTCACTCATTATAGGATGATCTAGTTTCCGATGCAGGCTGGACCTGCACTAGTACTTTGATGTACAGCCTCTCTCCCTAAAATATTACCATGGAGCAGTATTACCCCCGCTATAAGTGTCACCTTGGACTCTCAGGTCCTTCTATGCAAGCTTTAGACTTAGTGCAACAACACTTGACTGTTACTCGAGCTATAAATTTCTACACAATAGGTCTGCTCCACAATATAGCTAAGTCCCTATACCTTGGCAACACAGAAGGCACATAATACTCCAAATACCTAGCCTTAGAAACATCTGTCCGTCTTTAACAGTTATGCCTATTTGCAATAAATATATATACTAATCCGTGTTGGTGCAATGAATAATATATTACACTATAACAATATGGCCCAAACTTATAGATATAGAGAATCTTATACACACAAGAACGCACAATATAGCCTCAGCCCATGAGCAATTAGCTAGTACATGTAGTTATGGTGCTCTCTCTAATGTAACGTGCTTATTTTAAGTTGGGTCATAGCAGCTTATCTTGCATTCTTTAGAAATGTGCAGGACTCGGATTCATCTTGGTTAACGCACCCATATTTCCACCTCCTCCCCCCCACATTTTCAAATAATATACCTCCTAACTTAGGAGGGTTATCTTAGCGGTGTATCTCGCTTGTACCGAACCCTAACCATTTTCATACTCATATATCCTGCAGTGCAATGTGATAATGACCATATTTTTCCTCCACAGCTCTGCAGGTTTTTTTTTAGCATTTTTTGTTAATAATAAAAAATTAAAAGAGAAAAACAGGGTTTCTCATCTGAGATCCAAGAGAGATCTCAATCTATTTGAATTTACCTACTATAACTATGTCCGTATTACATCATTATAAGGCCCTAGAGTGGCCCTTTAAATTGTTCAGTGGGTTTATAGTCTTAAAGGCAATTGTTGTGCATTTTAAGATTACGTTATGTCATGCAATGTAATTATACACTGTATTTGAATTTTTTTCCAATGGCATTTTTTGTATGTTTGCCTTATTTGAAACCTCAATAAAGAATATTTAAAAAAAAAAAAAAAAAAAGGGTGTATCTGATAATTGGAGGAGGGAGATTTAAAGAGACATGACACAATGACATGTGGTGATGTCAGAGGCTAGTGAGGCACTGGCTATGATACACCCAAGAAACACATATAAAAAAAAATATATATATATATACATATATATATATATACACACACGTATTTTTGCATGTGTATATATATATATATATATATATATATATATATATAATGTATGTATATGCTTACCATAACTTTAGAGGTGAAACTGGGACCACCTGGCGCAGTGCCAGTGGTCAGTGGCATGGTCAAGGGGACATGGCGATTATCGGTTCTTTTATAGTAGTAGCTATTATGTGCGTAATGTTTCATGGATACTCCACCCTTCGTGAATCACACAGTTTAAATAGACCATAACACCACCCCCTAGTGAAAAAGGCACCATTACGTTGTCATGGCAACCCACAACATGAGCAGATAAATCATTCATCTAAATCTCAGATTCTAAATAATGACAAACATCAAGCATAATTACCAATTTTTTAAAATAGTGAAAAGCATGTACATCACACAATTTATTATCTGCAGTGTAATATTTTTTTTTATGTGTCTAATTAAGGAACAGAACTGGGTACTAATAAGGCATAAATGCAACATTGAATGAAATAAGTCAAAAAGAAACAAATACCTGCTAAAGCTGTTTAAGAGGCTACACTATACCATAATTCAAAAAGATTACAGCCAAAATGCTATCCTGCATGAAGTAAAGCAAGATCCAGGCCAAAAATCCTGTCTGTCTGCAATTCCTGGTCATACCCATATGATTCCCCTAAACGTGTATCACCAGTGATGTCACCAGGAGTCGGGGGGTGTTAAATTCCTAGAAAATAAAAAAGTAGTACTACAAAATCCTATGCTGCTCACTCAGTCTCTATTACTAAATGTGAACTTTGAAGGGCACAAATGTTAAGCTAAGCAGGGCTGTATATGTAACAAAGTATCAGCATCCAACTTTGCTGGAGAGCCACAGACTCAGGGCCAGATTGGGCCACCGGGATACCATGAAAAATCCTGGTGGGCCAACGGCTGGCAGTGGCTGCTCAGCTGCAGTGGAGAGAGTGAGAAGCAAATAGCAATTTAGCAGCACAGTTTTCACGGGAGCACAGCGGCAGTCAGAGCCGCAAGCAGCACTGTACACACACAGACTCAGGGGGGCTGCTCTTGAGGCTCCATGGATGTTCGGGATTAGTGAAGCCGCAACACCCTACCACACAGTGACTACTTCCCCAAAAACAGTGACTACCTGGTGCCGGCGGTGGTGTCAGTGGTGACGTCACCATCGTCACGCAATGCCCATGCATATGCCAAGTCCCAGAAAGAGTTTAGCATGAAGCCGGGCTAGAGGAGGATTTAGTGGCGTTGGTCTGGCAGAAGAGACAGAGGCTGATCCACTTGGATGCTACTTGTGACAGTCTCCCAGATGGTCATCTGCGGTAGCTAGACAGCTGGTATGTCCGGTAGAACCAGCAAGGATCTTTACAGGTATTTCCAAGATGCAGTGAATTTCGGCAAGTCACAGTCACAATATTAAATCTAGGGTCAAGTGAATAATCACAACTTGCCTTAGAGGGATGAATTGAGAAGTCAGGGTAATCTGAAATGATGATCAGTTGTAATAGTAGGTAAGCACAAACTTTTTGCCTATATCTTCGTCTTGACATAGATCCAATTACTGTGAGTGAATTGCGAACATCATCATGAGCCGTTTCTCTCTGAATATATAATACATGCATATAAGCCACTTTCCACTTTAGATGTATATGCATGCTACATTCTAACGTTTAGTATGATATGATGAATGATTTTAAAATATGTGCTATGCAACGCTTAATGCTAATGATCTGAGCCTGAAAACCTTACGGAGGGGAGGGGGCTGAGCCGGAGGCGGGGGGTTTGGCACTGGTGTGTTTGCAAACTGAGGGAAACTTACACTGGGGTGTTTGCAGACTGAGAGTTACTTAAACTTGGGGTGTTTGTTTACAGACTGAGGGTGACTTACACTTAGGGTTTTGTTTACAGACTGAGGATCACTTACACTGGGTTGTTTGCAGACTGAGGGTGACTTACACTGGGGGTATTTTCTGTCTGAGGGTGACTTACACTGGGTTGTTTGCAGACTGAGGGTGACATACATTGGGGGTGTTTGTTTAAAGACTGAGGGTGATTTACACTGGGGTGTTTTTTTACAGACTGAGGGTGACTTACACCGGGGGTATGATCTGTCTGAGGGTGACACACTGGGGCTATTTTCTGTCTGAGGGTGACTTACACTGGGTTGTTTGCAGACTGAGGGTGACATACACTGGGGGTATTTGTTTAAAGACTGAGGGTGACTTACACTGGGGTGTTTTTTTACAGACTGAGGGTGACTTACACTGAGGGGTATTTGCTGTCTGAGGGGGACTTACAATGTCAGTCTTAGTGGCGGTGAAGGGATTAAATGCAAGAGACCACATGAATAAGTACTAATTCTGCTAAGATTGTTGGATTCTGCATTTACAGTGTTTTCTCTTTGTACAACAGCTCAGCATAAATCGTAACTTGGGTGTAGAAGCTGTAAACAAATATCTGTAGAAAGCTTCAACACTCAAAGAGACACAAGTAAAGTTTTTTGTAGACTGCATTACATTTATTCTAGTACTGATCACTTTTTAAAATGCAGTGAAACTACAACTCCTACATAAACGGCAGACAATCTTCAGTGTGCAACGGACAATCGCATGAAGAGGAGCCTCCATGCCACTTAGGATTGCCGCCGTTGAGGACCTCCGCTGAGGACCACCGCTGAGGATCCAGGCATCAGGAAGACAGCTCCGCACCTCCATTCCACACCTCCACTCCACGCCGCCTTCGCTCCGGATGAAGATAAAAGATGATGGAGCCGCCTGGTAGAGGACCTTCTCTGCCGGACTTCAGGAACAGTGAGTAACTTTTTGGGTCTTAGATTTAGGCTTTTTTATTTTAATTTTTTGGGTGTTTTTTTTTTTAGATTAGGGTTTTTTGTGCTTGAAAAAGAGCTGATTGCCCTTTTAAGGGCAGTAAAATAACTGAATGCCCTTTTAAGGGCAATGCCCATACAAATGCCCCTTTAGGGGGAATGAATGCGCTTTTAAGGGCAATGCCCATACAAATGCCCCTTTAGGGGCAATGGATAGTTTAGTTTTTTTTTTAGTGTTAGTTTTTTTTATTTTAGGGGTTTTGGTGGGTGGGGGATGTTTACTGTTAGGGGGGACTTAGTATTTTTAGAGGTAAAAGAGCTGTTTAACTTGGGGCAATGCCCTACAAAAGGCCCTTTTAAGGGCTATTGGTAGTTTACATTAGGAGGTGTTTTTATTTTGGGTGGCTTTTTTATTTTCATAGGGATTAGGTATAATTTTTTTTGATAATTTTGTTTATTTTTTTCTGTAATGTTAGACTTCTTTTTTTTTTGTAATTTAATGTTAGTTTTTATTTTATTTTAATTGTAATGTAGTTGTAATTGGAGTTAATTTAGGGGGGGTTCGGTTAGGGGGCTTAGTAATTAAATTAGTTATTTGCATTGTGGGGGGTTTGGCGGTTTAGAGTTTAATAGGTTAATTAGGTTGATTGTGATGTGGGTGTTTAGCAGTTTAGGGGTTAATAGATTAATTAGGTTTATTGCGATGTGGGGGATTTGTGGTTTAAGAGTTAATAGGTTAAATAGGTTTATTGCAATGTGGGAGTTTTGCAGTTTAGCGGTTAATAGTTTAATTAGTAGACATGTGCAATTCGGTTCAGTTCGATTCGGAAATTCAGAAAATTCGGCAAATTCGGAGATTCGAATCGAACCGAATTTCCGAATTAAAATACTGCCGAATTTACCGAATAAATCCGAATTAGTTTGGATTTATTCGGTAAATTTGGATGGACATGGATTACACTAGTATTGCACAGTATATTAGGTTATATCACTCTGCTATGGGTTACGCCAAATATACAGTACATAATACTAGTCTAATACACAGCACACATACCGAAATTCCGAATTTCCGAACCGTATCGAACCAAATCCAGCCGAATTTTTTCGAATCCGAATGAATTTGAAACGAATCCGAAACGAATTCATTCAAAGTTTTCCGAATTCAAATCGATCCGAAACGAAATTCGAAAACCTCCGAATCGATCCGAACCGAAACAAATTTTTCGATCATGCACATATCTATTAATTAGGTTCATTGCGATGTGGGGGGTTGATGGTTAATGGGTTAATATTTTAAGTATGTTATTTGCGGATTAGCGGTTAATTACTTTATTATTTTTAAGTGTGGGGGTTTGCATGTTTTTTATTAATTTCTTGTGGGTGGTTGAGTGTTTTTTTTTTTTTTTAAAAGGCTTCGGGTTTGCCTACGCTGCATCCAGGTGGATTCTTTTGGCTGCGTGCGCAGTCAACATTCTGTAGGCTGCCTTGCGCAGCCAACATTCATTTGAGGATGCGTGCGCAACTGGCAACACCGACGGACACGTTACAGACGCGATTATAGTATATATATTTATATCTATGTATGTGTACATAATGCATTTATGTGTTTTATGTCTGTAAATACATATAGACACATATAAATACATAAATATATGTATAAATATATAGACATATCTATATATATGGTGAGAGGAGAATGAAAAAACAGCGCTATTCTAGGGACTTTTCCCTGACCTCACTTGTGGTTAGGTGGTTGATATGATAGCCCCTTTATATTGAACTGGAGTTAGTCGTGTCAATAGATATCAAAGGTTATTAGTTTACAGATCACGTTGGGTAATGTTGACAATTGTGAAAATGCACTTATTAGTAAACAATCTAATTGTATATAGTCACAATGTTTTATCACATGAATTAATAGAAATAATAATAAATAGTTAGAACAACAATAAGTAGTAAGTCCAACAAGGTGTATGTGATTGGATCAGTATTCAGATATGTAACACTCAGGAAATCTGGTAGGTATTACACTTACTAGAACAAACCTCAATCATATGAGGTAAGTTGCCGCCTCTTGTAAGTGGGAAACTTCCGAAGTCCTGGCATAGTAGTAGTAGTTGTAGGGCCAAGTAGTGATGTCCTTCTCCTCTTAGAGTATGGACCTTCTCCTCTTAGAGTATGAAACTTCAGTCCTGGTATAGACTCGTTGCCTGTTTTCCTTGGACTCTTTTGGCTGGTCGAGGGAGAGAGTACAGTCTCGCTGGGGTTTTCCAGATGTCTCTGCCACCTCCTCCCAGGGTTTGGAAGGCTAAGGCACAAATGGTCACAGTTTTCTTTTACCTCTACTTCTCTGTGTACTTCTGCTGTCTCTCTCACTGAATCTGCTGTAGAGTGTGTAAAATAAAATATCTATATATATATATATTTATACAGGAACAACAAAGAAACGAGGACTAGCTGGATCGTTTGCAACCAAGTGGGTTTATTCAGGCATAAGTGATAGAACACTCAGTGGTAAACAAGGTAAGGTGTTATTGATCTGACGCGTTTCGCGCATGTGCAATGCGCTTCATCAGAGTATATATATCTATATACATACACATACATATCCATCTTTAGACATGTATATGTATGTACCTTAATTTTAAAGCCCTTTACCTACCTTTTCTTTCTAACACCTATACCTCATATCTTTGAGTCTTTCTAACTTTTTTGTGCATTATTTTTTTTAAATCCATTATATTAGATGGTGTTATTATGATTGTAACTGTACTTTGTAAAGTATTTTTGATGTGTTTGTGATATTTTTTAGTTTCGCGAAATAGTTAACCAGAGCTCTGAGGATGCAGTAATAATTCTAGCGTAACATTTTTTTTTTCAACTTGTAATAGAAGGGCAATTTAACCTGCGTGCAAATGAATGCGAAAATCCTATATCGCTTGCACACAAACGATAGCACTCCACTAGTAATCTGGCCCTATTTGTTTTATCACTTTGATATATTTATAAAGAATCAACATATTCTAAACATATTTAAAAGAAAAAATGAAACAATGGCACTACTAATGTTGTTTCCTAATATTGTGTATTATTTTTCAAACGATATTGCTTATAAGCTATATTAAAGGATAGTAATAAGAAAAGGAACGGTGCTGTACAACGGGAACATAATTCGAAAAACTTGTTTTAGCTTAAATGGCATTGTTTTGCAGTTGTTGTTTACTGAAGCCAATTAAGAGAGTATATGTAGCAGAGTTAGCCTTAAAAAGGCTGCAAAGGGAATTTCCAGCTCTGAGAATTAGTAAATCCACAATTTTAGAGCTAAATTGTATAAAAAGTGAACAAAATAAATAAGGAATATTGTTGTTTTACTAAACATAACTATAACATTCTATATTAAAATCCCAAAGTGTATATTGTCCCTTTAAAGGGACATTAAACACTAAGGGCTAGATTAAAAGTAGAGTGCTAATTTATCGCTTGCACGCAAACAGGCAAATTTGTAATGGCTGGTTATTTATTAAGCTCCCGGTTGCAATTAGTGCTCTGAAAATTAACCAGAGGTCAGACCTCTGGTTAATTTTCTAAATGTCCCCCAATTTCCCCCAAAGAAGTCCACCTGCCTCCCTCCTTACTTCCACACCGTCTGTATAGATGTTCTGGCTTCATATGGTATCAGTGCTCCCTTACCATGTGAAGGCAGATGCCTTCTGCTCCCAGCTGCAGTCACGGCTGTCTAAGCTGATAGCTGGGACCACAGCATGTGTTACAGTGTTGGATGTAGATGCTACATCAACACAGTAAGCTGAGCAAAGTTAAAGCTTAGTATTCTTAAGGCATGTTATTGAAATAATACGTATAAAATATTTAAAAAATAATAATAAAAATGATCACTGTGTATTTACTGTAAACATTTCCCATTCCAAATGTTCTTCCCATAAGGGAATATGTTCTAAATATTTATAAATAGATATTCCTATATATATTATATCTGTATATATTTATACAAGCACAGTTAGGGCACGAGCGTGAACGGTAATTAACGTTCCACTTGTAATCTAGCCTACAATGGGCTGATCTTGTATGGAGAGAATGCTTTAATTTGTATCTGTCTAATTACTTACATACAGTCCTCATTATCTTTAATACTGTCTATTCAAATGCCAATACTTAGGGCCTGATATTCAAAACCTCGCAGTTCAAGCAAGATATTCTAAGAAGTCTCGTCACTATGGCGAGGCCCTTAAATGTTTTTAGAAAAACAAATTTTATCTTGAGAAATGTTTATGTTGCTTTGTGGTGTTTTTTTATTTGAAACATTACAATACAAGGTCTAAAAAAAAAAAAAAAAGATTTTGTGCGGTTTCTCTCTATGCCGGTGATGTTTTCGAATATCAGGCCCATACAGAGAACAACAGAAAATTATCATTTTTGTACCTCTCTTTCACAGCCCCTCACTGGGAGCATTCTTGTTTACATGTTTTTCTTTTGTAACCAGAAATTAAGTTTAGAAAAGTTCAGTATAGGTGGGGATACAAAATCAGCTATTTCAAATGAGAAAATAAAGGCGAAGAAGCTATTTGTACAACAATTGAATGCACTCCAGTCCAGTAAAATGGATAACTGGAAACACATTAAAAGGGAGAACATTTTAAAGGGGCAATGTACTCAGGCAAGCAGCAGATAAGAATCCCTTATATATAAAGCAGCAGCAGGAGCACCCTTTAAAAAGGAATGGTATCTCTTTCCCACCCCCATTGGGAAGTTGATTTCAGTTGCTTCCACTTATTTATGGCTTTTGTGTAGCCATTACAGGATTGAAATATTTACCATAGGTAAAGGATTCAACAGGAAGAGCAGCTATTTTAAATGACAATACAAAGATAAATTAGTTATTTGAGAGTAATGTATTTCTTTTTAGCAGGTCAAATTAATAATTGGGAAACCCATTAAAGTGGAGAAAAAGGTACAGTACACTGTCCCTTTAATCAACAATATTTTAAAATCTGTACCTTGTTGAGTTGAACACTTCTGATTTAAAGGGACATTAAACTACCGGGTACGACTATAATAGCATGGTTACGTTATGTTATTTCTTTTCATTCAGTACCTGCAGCTCTCTCTAAAGCTGTTCTCTTATTTTACAAAAGTCAGTTGGTAAAGCTCTAAAGCTGTTCTCTGCATTTTGATCTGGGCGCCGCCATCTTGTAGCATGCGTATTGCTGCATCCTGTGACAGAAGCAGTGCACTTTCACACATCAGTACAGTATTGTTACTGGCCTTTCAATAGCTGTAGCTTGTACTTTTGTACTGGCTTTGCTTAACCCCTTAATGACCGGACCATTTTTCAATTTTGTTACCCTTAATGACAATGGCTATTTTTACATTTCTGCAGTGTTTGCGTTTAGCTGTAATTTTCCTCTTACTCGTTTACTGTACCCACACATATTATATACCGTTTTTCTCGTCATTAAATGGACTTTCTAAAGATACCATTATTTTCATCATATCTTATAATTTACTAAAAAAAAATGATAAAATATGAGGAAAAAATGGAAAAAAACACACTTTTTCTAACTTTGACCCCCAAAATCTGTTACACATATACAATCACCAAAAAACACCCATGCTAAATAGTTTATAAATTTTGTCCTGAGTTTAGAAATACCCAATGTTTACATGTTCTTTGCTTTTTTTGCAATTTATGGGGCAATAAATACAAGTAGCACTTTGCTATTTCCAAACCACTTTTTTTCAAAATGGGCGCTAGTTACTTTGGAACCCTGATATCTGTCAGGAATACCTGAACATCCCTTGACATGTATATATTTTGTTTTAGAAGACATCCCAAAGTATTGATCTAGGCCCATTTTGGTATATTTCATGCCACCATTTCACCGCCAAATGCGATAAAAAAAAAAAAGTTCACTTTTTCACAAATTTTGTCAAAAACTTTAGGTTTCCCACTGAAATTATTTACAAACAGCTTCTGCAATTATGGCACAAATGGTTGTAAATGCTTCTCTGGGATCCCCTTTTTCAGAAATAACAGACTCATATGGCTTTGTGGTTGCTTTTTGGTAATTAGAAGGCCGCTAAATGCCGCTGCGCACCACACATGTTTTATGCCCAGGAGTGAAGAGGTTAATTAGGGAGCTTGTAGGGAGCTTGTAGGGTTAATTTTAGCTTTAGTGTAATGTAGTAGACAACCCCAAGTATTGATCTAGGCCCATTTTGGTATATTTTATGCCACCATTTCACCACCAAATGCGAGCAAATAAAAAAAAAAACTTTACATTTTTCACAATTTTAGGTTTCTCACTGAAATTATTTACAAACAGCTTGTGCTATTATGGCAGAAATTGTTTTAAAAGCTTCTCTGGGATCCCCTTTGTTCAGAAATAGCAGACTTATATGGCTTTGGCGTTGCTTTTTGATAATTAGAAGGCCGCTAAATGCTGCTGCGCACCACACGTGAATTATGCCCAGCAGTGAAGGGGTTAAATTAGGTAGCTTGTAGGGAGCTTGCAGGGTTAATTTTAGAGATCAGCCTCCCACCTGACACATCCCACCCCCTGATCCCTCCCAAACAGCTCTCTTCCCTCCCCCACCCCACAATTGTTACCGCCATCTTAAGTACTGGCAGAAAGTCTGCCAGTACTAAATAAAAGAGTTTTTTTTTTTTTTTTAAATAAAAATTATAAAATATTTTAGTTGTGATGGACCCCTGCCTTGGCACCAACCTCCCTGATCCCCCCCTCCAGCTCTCTAACCCTCTCCCCTACCTAATTACCGCCATCTTGGGTACTGGCAGCTGTCTGCCAGTACCCAGTTTGTCCCCACAAACCAAACTATTTAAATTTTATTTATAACTTTTATTTGTATATTTAATTATTTCTGTAGTGTAGCAGCCCCCCCACAATACCCCCACCCCTCCCCCTCCCAGATCCTTTTATATGTAAAAAAAAAAAAAAAAAATGTAACTTTTTTTTCCCCCCTTCCTTCATTGGTGTCAGTGTGGCTCATGTGCGCACGTGCACGCACGTCCACGTGCACGTGAACCAACGTGCACACGCACACTCGTGCACGTGCACGTGCATTGTGCACGCGCGCGCACACGCTCCCTCCTCCCACCGGACAAAGGCACCATTGGCACCATCACTACCGGTGCAGAGAGGGCCACAGAGTGGCTCTCTCTGCATCGGAGGCTTGTAAAGGGGTATTGCAGGATGCCTCCATATCGAGGCATCACTGCAATACCCTCAGAGCTGCTGGAAGTGATTGTGATCACTTCCAGCACTCTGTTAGACAACTGACGTACCAGGTACGTCCATTGTCATTAACTGCTTGTTAATGCATGATGTACCTGGTACGTCAGTTGTCATTAAGGGGTTAAACAATAGAAAGAGGAAACTTTACATATTTTAAATTAATTTACACAATTTAAAAGTTACATAACAAATATTTAAGAGCCCTCAGAGCAATGCAGCCACTGCAAAACTGTACAGCTCCCACTTTGTATTGTGCAAGCTAAACTGAAGTGCACAATATGACTTGTAAAGAAGATAATTATATAAATTATCTGTGAATAAGCAGTGCTTCTGTGACAGGATGCAAGAAATTCAAACTCCAAGATGGTGGTGCCCATTGTGTAGGCCCTAGTCAAAAAGGATGATCTTCCTGGAGTCATTCTGAAGAAATCGATAACTCTATACTAGTCCTCAGAAGCCATCCTGAAGTATGTCCACAAGCCAAAATATTTAAATGAGATAACTCGAGAGTCATTCCCTGGCTGTTCATACTTGAAGTAATCAGTAAAGTAATTACCCAGAATTTTTTACCTTAGCTGATGACTTTACAAGCCTGATGATGTGCAAATGACTTCTAAAGTAGTTTGATGATCATCAAGTGACTCCAGGATGGTCTTTAAGGTAATCCTGTTTGTCTTGGGGATGCAGATGTTTCTAAACAGCATTTAGAGAGGGTTAAAATAAGAGAACATTGTTGAAGAGAGTTTCTGGCACAGAATGAAAAACGGTAGCATTATGAGCAGTACAGACTGATGATGAGCAGTACATGGGGGGATATTCTCTCACTGTAGAGAAAAAACAAAACTCTTCCCTTAAACATCTCATTTGAAAATATATTATTTGTTTCTTTTTGTTATCCGGGCCAATTCCTTACCTTGATTTCTGATTACAAGAAGCAAAACAAAAACAAAAACAAAAAAAACCCAACAATTACAGATTATACTCTATAGCTGAGCCTGCTGCCGATTTAAGAAAATTTAAATTTAAGAAAAATGTATTCACACTTACCTTATCAGTGTCTTAAACTTGAGCATTGGCCTCTGCACTTACAAACCAACGGGCAGGTAAAGGTTACTATCAGTATTGGCATTTGATAAAATCTGCACGCTAGTTATAAAGTTCCAATAACATATTAATCCTGCCCCTAACTCTGCTGACTGCTGCCATTTTTTTTTTTAAGTGTCCCAGACTCACAGCGCTAAACATAGGGCCCTGGGAGCATGGGGCCTAAAACACACCTCTGACTCCTATAGAAGTGCGGCCCGGGCTGACCTGAACTACTAGTGCGCTCTACTGCAATAAAGAAATGTCCCTGCCACTCTATGGATATGATGGCTTAAATGCACCTGCGCTAATGCGACCCTGGCCCACTGCGCTCTGTAGTAGCGTGCTCTGCTTAATGTTAGATTAAAAAGTACCCCAGGCCCCCAACTATTAGTCTAGCACAGCTCTGGGACCCTCTACCCTTCATTCTTTTGTAGCATTTTTCTTTCACTAATAAAAACTCCAAGCAAGTGTGTTTGAGCAGCCTTGGGCTCTGACCCACCTGGCCCCTGATGCCAGTGACTACTTTTGCCCCCTGATGGCAGTCCTGGTAAACAGAAAATGATTTCCTTCTTTGCTGTGTGCAGCTGCACAGCTAGTACTATTACAGCCAGTGGTGCCTGGTAACTGAGTATAGGTGGCTCTATATGTAATACAGCTGGTTATGGAGCTTAGGAAAATAGTGAGCTGTGTGGAGAATGAACAATACAATAGTATCATACAGCTTATAACAAGAAATGACAACATAAGCAAATTCACTCAAATTTTAACATTTTTAGTTTAGCAACAATATATATATATATATATATATATATATATATATATATATATTTATATATATATATATATATATAAATATATATATATCTTGCAAAAATGAAGTAATTTTTTTTTTTCAAATATTGTAATTTGTTTTCTGAGCACAGAGTCTCTTTAAAGGGATAGTAAACATAAAAAATTATATAGTTTAAAAAGATAGATAATCCCTTTATTTACCATTCCCCAGTTTTGCATAACCAACACTGTTATAGAAATATACTTTTTACCTCTGCAAATACCTTGTATCTAAGCTTCTCTTGCATTTCAGGCAATTAGTGCATGAGCACAATGTTATCTATGTGAAACACATGGGGCGCAATCCGATATATGGCACAGGTTTCGGCACAAGCGTGGAAACCTGCGCTGCCCGTAATTTCAGCACGCACAGCGAGCTATCTCATATACGGTGCCGGAAGTTGCTAAAGTGGCGTAAGTATGAAAAACTAGCGATGTCCAGAAATCTGCGTAAGTGCAAATTTCTGGAGTCGCCAGTGACTTACGGCACTTTAGAAACTGCTGCCGCCTAAAAAAACTGACTAAAATACTAAATCTCACGTTACTGTCTAACACGCCTCCCAAACATAGTCCGACACGTATACCCCTCTATCCGCAATCCCTCCTCTCACTCCTAACAATAAATGTATTAACCCCTAAACCGCCACTCCCGGACCCCGCCGCCACCTATATTAACTGTATTACCCCCTATTCTGAGCCCCCTATACTGCCGCCACCTATATTATATATATTAACCCCTAATCTGAGCCCCCTACCCCGCCGCCACCTATACTAACTGCATTAACCCCTAATCTAATCCCCCTACACCGCCGCCAGCTACATTAAATGTCTAACCCCCTAAACCGCCGCCAGCTATATTAAATGTCTAACCCCCTAATGTGATCCCCCTACACCGCCGCCAGCTACATTAAAATGATTACCCCCAAATGTGAGCCCCTACCCCGCAACCACCTACATTAAAATGATTACCCCCTAATGTAAGCCCCTACCCCGCCGCCACCTACATTAACTATATTACCCCCTAATATGATCCCCCTACACTGCCACCACCTATATTACATTTATTAACCCCTAATCTAATCCCCCTACACCGCCGCCACCTATATTAAAATTATTACCCCCTAATGTGAGCCCCCTACACCGCCGCCAGCTACATTAAATGTCTAACCCCCTAATCTGATCCCTCTACACCGCCGCAACCTATATTAAAATTATTAACCCCTAATCTAATCCCCCTACCCCGCCGCCACCTATATTAAATATATTAACCACTAAACCTAAGTCTAACCCTAACACCCCTAACTTAATTATTATTAAAATAAATCTAAATAATATTAACTAAATTATTCCTATTTAAATCTAAATACTTACCTATAAAATAAACCCTAACATAGCTACAATATAATTAATAATTACATTGTAGCTATTTTAGGGTTTATATATTTTTTTTTTTGTAATTTAGTGGGGTTTTTTTGTAATATAGTTTAGTGTATTTAATTATATTTTAGTTTAGATAATTGTAGTTTATTTAATTAATTTATTGATAGTGTAGGTGTATTTGTAACTTAGGTTAGGATTTATTTTACAGGTAATTTGGTAATTATTTTAACTAGGTAGCTATTAAATAGTTATTAACTATTTAATAGCTATTGTAAATAGTTAAAATAAATACCAAGTTACCTGTAAAATAAATATAAACCCTAAAATAGCTACAATGTAATTATTAATGATATTGTAGCTATCTTATGGTTTATTTTATAGGTAAGTATTTAGATTTAAATAGGAATAATTTAGTTAATATTATTAATATTATTTAGATTTATTTTAATAATAATTAAGTTAGGGGGTGTTAGGGTCAGACTTAGGTTTAGTGGTTAATATATTTAATATAGGTGGCGGCGGGGTAGGGGGATTAGATTAGGGGTTAATAATTTTAATATAGGTGGCGGCTGTGTAGGGGGATTAGATTAGGGGTTAATAAATTTAATATAGGTGGCAGCGGTGTAGGGGGATCATATTAGGGGGTAATATAGTTAATGTAGGTGGCGGCGGGGTAGGGGGCTCACATTAGGGGTAATCATTTTAATGTAGCTTTCGGCAGTGTAGGGGGATCACATTAGGGGGTTAGACATTTAATATAGCTGGCGGCGGTGTAGGGGGTCAGATTAGGGGGTTAGACATTTAATATAGCTGGCGCCGGTGTAGGGGGGTCAGATTAGGGGGTAAGACATTTAATGTAGCTGGCGGCGGGGTCCGGGAGCGGAGGTTCAGGGGATAAGCACTTTATTAAAGATTGCGGTGGGGGATTGCAGTTGACAGGTAGATAGACATTGCGCATGCGTTAGGTGTTAGGTTTTATTTTGCAGGTAGTTTAGGGAGTTACGGGGCTCCAATACTCAGCATAAGGCTTACTACGCCTGCAATTTGTGGCGAGGTGAAAATGGAGTAAGATTTCTCCATTTTCGCCACGTAAGTCCTTACGCTGTATATTGGATACCAAACTGCGCAGGTTTGGTATATCACTCTATGGGCCAAAAAAGTAAGACCGAAGGGTGAAATATACGAGCGTAAATTCTAGGTTACGCCGTATATGTGATACCAAACCTGCACAATATTTGGCATCGCCGGCTTCTGTGGGCGACGCTGCATTTCGGATCGGGCCCATGATCTAACGCCCTCTAGCTGTAAAAAAAAAATTTCAAATGCATTAATTTAAGATGCGGCCTTCAAGGGCTTAGAAATTAGCATATGAGCCTACCAAGGTTTAGCTTTCAACTAAGAATAACAAGAGAACAAAGCAAATTTGATGATACAAGTAAATTAGAATGTTATTTAACATTACATGCCTTATTTGAATCATGAAAGTTTAATTTGTACTTTACAATCCCTTTAATTTGATAAAAAACGACATACACACACAGACATACAGTACATAAATACACACATATACATGGAGACATACACGCATGTCCCTCACACATACACATACAAAGCTATGTATAGTTATACATTTTGGGCCAGATTACAAGTGGATAGTTAAATACCGCTAATGTGGACTGGTATTACAAATGGGTAAGCAATTGCTAGGAAACATTGCTGGCAAGCATTGTGCTTACGAGAGAGCTCTTCCATAGGCTCCAAAGCAGCCTTGTTCTCATGCCGTGAGACACGGCATGAGAACTAGCTCAGGGAAGGGGGTAAGTCGCGCAGCGATTGCAGCAAATTGTAAATATATATGTATATACACATATTAGCACATAAATATATGTATATAAGCATACAGTATATATATATATATATATATATATATATATATATATATATAATAGATAAAGAGAACGGATATGTCTGGGTGGTACAGCGCAACAAAATAAAATAAAAAATTATTTACACAAATTATTTACACAATAATAATGATATGGTAAACACTGTAGTAGGTAATTAAGTACACCTTCAGAATGGAGAAAGTTCTAATATATTAATGCTTGTCTTGTTTTGCAAACACAATAGTCTTATTAGAGTTCTGTAACTTGTCTATTCGAATATATAGATAGTTGAAAGGATGTCTCCTTACCAGATGTTACCCCAATCGTATGAGGTAAGGTTTGTTCGTATAGGGAGTATCTTTGTCTTGTCTGTAGTGCCCACTAGTCCAAGTGTTACAGGTATACCGGTTCAAGCAAGAGGGTCTGATTTCCTTCTCAGGATTCCGTCGCTTTAGTATATACGATCTTTACCCAGTAGAACCTTTTTCCGATGGTTGGAGTCTTAGTGGCTCATGGGAGTATGGTACTTTGATTAGGATCTTTCAGACTTTTTCACACCACCTCTACAATAAATAAATAGCAGCTGCACCATTCCTCATAGCTTGGCTATTGAAAAGCTCTCTGACACAACTTCTGGATCTCTCTGAGTCTCTGTGACAGTGAATCTTCTTCTCAAGCTTCAGATGCCCCTTGCATGCTGGGAATATCTCAGTGCAAGTACTACTTGTTTTCTAAAGTGTTTGTACAAACTCTCAAGGTAATATCATTACTTGTTAACTCTGGATTGTGTCTCTCTCATAGCTTTTCAGCAGTTCATCTCTTGTATGCACTCAATGTGCACACCAACTCAAACCACTGGTAACTATTTACAGAAGTTCTACTAAAAGCATTACTTGCTGACTGCTTGCAATCTTATCCTACAATTGCTATATTGTCATACAAACATTGCAACCTCTGTACTGTGCAGCTGCTAAACAATTAGTAATCAGCTCTCTCCTAGAGTAACAGCTTACTAAGTCACAGATATCCAATTCAATATTGAACACTAGACCTTTTGGAGCGCTGATCACTCATACCCTTGCTTTCCATATATATATATATATATATATATATATATATATATATATATATATATATATATATATATATATATATACAGGAACACACAGTTCCCATAGACCGCAATGTAAAGGCACTTTTCAGTGCTGTTTTTGTTATAACACCCCACACCCATCAACCCAAAACTGCCTGGCGCAGTTATTTTATTAAAAAATCAAAATTCTATAATTTTTATTTTTTAATAAAATACACACCACTCTATTTTAGGGGCATTTCTTTATATTATGCATACATTTCATGGAGAGTAAAGTGTAATTGTAAAAAATGTATATGTTCAGGATTTAAATTTATGGGCACCATGTACTAAGCTGTCAATTAATCCAACATTGTAGATGCGGATAAACTCGCTGTTACTCGCCGCAGGCGAAATGGTAACCACTGTCACTATGTACTAAAAAAACACTCAGAAATAGACACGTCTAGCCTGTCGTGAGCAGTGGCGGATTATTAATATATTTGACGCCTCGCTCGCCGCGACTAATCTAATTTACTTAAAAGTCTGTAGAATTGTATGGCCAATTATTAACAGGTGACATGCAAGGTGTCAGAAATGTCATAGTAGTCACGGGAACAGAATTTAGCCACTATAATAGTGCAACATTTCTAAACAACTTTACTATTGTTCAAAATGTTTTGATCAGTTCATTATGTGCGTTATTTCTGTAATATTTATTTACAAATTCGATATGACTTCATCTGGATCGTATTCCCAGACTTCAAAATCCAAAATTCCTCACTTTTCTCATCAGCAAAACGTAGTTTTGATTGATATGATTATTGACTCTTATGATTATTTATTTGGATGCCGTGTGAAGGAAGATGATCTGGCAATGGATAAGCGATGCAGTTAGTTACCAGGGTCCTGGGAAAAAAGACATGGAACAGCTCAAGAAACATTATAACAACATCAAACATTTCACAAAAGCAAAATTGGCCAAAGAAAAAAGTTTGGCACGTGCTACTGGAGGGGGAAGAGCATATGTGGCCGACTTAAATGACTATGAACAGAAGCTTGTTCAGCGTCTAGGGCCTGAGATCATCACTGGCATAACGGACAACTGTGACAGTGATTTGAGAAGTAAATGTATAACGTAATAATTGACGCTAAATGCTTGTAAAATATCGTTAGATGTATTTGTTCAATATTATTGTTAGAAAATAACCTTATTTGTCTTCCTACAAAAGAAATTTGCTGCCTACTTAAGTTACGTCGCACATAGACCTCAATGAATTTGATTCATAAAATTAATGACGCATTATTAATAATTTTGCATAGTTATTGATTTCGGAACTCTATATAAATTTTAAAAATGTATTTTCTATGTGATTCTATAATAATCTTCATTCTCTAATTGTCTGTTTTATAAAACTATGACGCAAATATTTAAAACAATTTAGAAATATGTCTACTGTGTTGTTCCTGCATACAAGAATGTGTTTGAGAGCTATAGACCTTTTTTTTATGTTTTTCATAATCAAAACTTTAATATTACTAAACTTTTTACCTCTGATATTAACTTTGATCTAAGCATATTTTGGATTCAATTTACCTATATTCTATTATTTTTTTCACATTCTGTTCATATGTCTATTTTTTTATGACTGTATTAATCTTTCTCTTTCACTTTGATCTATTAAACCATCTTTTAATGCATTTATTTAATTAATTTCTTTATTTTTTAATCTTCTGATCTAGAAGAAGAAAACTCTTCAAGGGAGATAACCCTCAATCTCGTACAAATACGAGAGGAAAATTAAAATTCACCAGAGAATACAGGCCGTCAGGATGGCAGTCAGACTCCTGATTTACTAGACGAATTTGAAGATGCCCAACAATTTGAAATTCATACCCCAGAGAATCAGGATGACCAAATGGAAGAACCGGCACCATTATCACCAGAAACAGGAGATAGGAATAGTGCTAATCCACCTGATGTTGGAATATTGGCCAATGTTGGCTTTAATGAAATGTCACTTGCCAGGCAATATAGAGAGGACCACAGGTAGATTCAGAATTTGACTACTATTAATATTGACCGTTGGGCAGCCTTATCTGAAAAAAAATATCGAAATAGAAAAAGAGAAAGTTGAAATTGAAAGGCAAAAATTAAATCTTCAAAGAGAGATGTTTCAATGGCAGAGGCAGATGGACAAAGAAAACCCCCCAGCAAATAAATAGAGCCATAAGCCTGACAGAAAGTACACTACAATTAGGGATGGGCGAATGTGTTTATATGCGAATTTGAATGTTAGAACGAATGTTATTGTAGAAATTCGATTTACATAATAGAATGTTGATAAGAGCGAATATTCTTAAAAATTCGATTTTTTAATGTTATTTACAGTTTTCGAATGTCACATTCGAATTTGAATGTCACATTCGAATTCAAATGTCACATTTGAATTTGAATGTTACATTTGAATATCACATTCGAATTCGAATATTACATTTATAAAACACAATTCTAGAAACACTATTTTGAATGTCACATTCGAATTCGAATATTACATTTATAAAACACAGTATTAGACTAGAAATACTATTTTGAATTCGAATGTCACAATCGAATATCACAATCAAATCGAATATCACA
The DNA here is from genome assembly GCF_027579735.1 of Bombina bombina. Classification (NCBI taxonomy): domain Eukaryota; kingdom Metazoa; phylum Chordata; class Amphibia; order Anura; family Bombinatoridae; genus Bombina; species Bombina bombina. The sequence continues at coordinate 895,083,981 of NC_069499.1, forward strand.
TTTAATACACAGTATTAGACTAGAAATACTATTTCAAATTCAAATGTGACATTCGAATTCGAATGTAGCATTCAAATTTGAATATTACATTTATTAAACACAGTTGTAGACTAGAAATACTATTTCAAATTTGAATGTCACATTCAAATTTGAATATTACATTTCGAAATTGAATGAATACATGGCTAAACATTTTATTATTCAAACGAATATTTTCGAATTTTATTGAAAAATTTGAAAACGAAAATTTTAAAATAGAATGTTAGAATGTTATATAAACATTAGAAATTTGATTCGAACGAACGAATGTATCAAAATTCGTTTTAAATTTCAAATTTTTAGAAACATTTGCCCATCCCTAACTACAATCCCTTGTGACAATTATATGGGGCAGAAAGGGTACAACAGACCCAAAAAGACCAAGTCTGCAATGAACATTTTTTTATTTCTGCCCCCAAAAATTAAAATGTTATATTTTATTTCTTGTTTATTTCTTGTTGTTGAAATTTTGTTAGAAAATAAATACAATTTATTTTCAAATAAACATCTTTTATTCAAGCTAAATTTTGTAAAAAAAAAATACAAAATGAGAAGCATTTTTTTTATCATATCTTCTAATAATTAGAGAACAATTTTTTTTTCATTTCAAAATCCCAGTATCAAATCAAATAACATATCTTCTGTAAAGTAAATCTACTTGCTCCAATAACATCCCCAAAGTTGCCTTAATTTTAGCCATTTTGTTTTTAAAATTATCTTCAAGACAACTCTGAGTGCTTTTTTCTTCAGTTTCAGTAGTTGATATTGACGATACATCTGTAGAATAACACAAATAAAAAAAAAAGAGTATTTAACATTAATTATCCAAATTCAATTTTGAATATTATCTATACAAAAATAGTACCTCCTGCTGGTGTATTCTCTATATCAATCACTATTGGCTTCAACACTTTTATCCACTCCTTTAAAGGTTTCTTCAGACCCAATTCCTAGAAAAATCTAATATTTTATTAATTATTTTTTTTTATTTTGCAACTGAGTATAAAACATACCTGTATCTTCCGTTATTGTTCTTGAAAGTTCAATTCTTGGCTGACTATCATCTGAACTCATCCCTTCATCTTATTGCACCCTAGTAGGAGTGTGAAAATCATCTATTTCTGCCATATTTTACAAGTCTTCCATGGTAATATCTATGGTATAGTAAAGATACAGAAACATATACCTATTAAGAAAAAAACTATAATAATTGACATCTAAAAAGGAAATGTTATCTAATCATTACCTGCCTGGGTGGGAGACAATTCTATATTCAATAGTGTTATGGCATGGGTGGAGCTAAAGCTTCCCTTCGGGTGGTTTCCGCCAACATTGACCGAAGGTAGCGTGGTGGCTGTTTACCCTTTATTTGCTTACTTCGCATATCTAGAAACATGTAAAATAAATTAAAAAAAAATATTAAAAACATTTACAAAAATTTTACAGTGAACAATTTAAAACAAAATTATTCAAATTTCTAAGTTATGCATGCCCCTCCAATTTTAATATAATGTTTTTTTTATCAACACTTACATTTTGATCTACTAACATAGTTCTTTTTCTAAAAACTCCAATTGTAATCTACTAACATTCGTATGCATGTTTTTTTTTTTTTGAGAAACTAAATTTTTTATCTAATAACATACGGCTAGATTACGAGTTTTGTGTTATGAGGGGTGCGGTAATAACTTGCACGTTATTGTCACCGCTCACTTCCCTACAGTGCTGGTATTACAGGTTTGCAAAAACCCGGCGTTAGCAGGTAAGAAGTGAGCGTAAAGCAAAATTGAGTTCCATACTGCACTCCAATACCAGCGCTGCTGAAAGCTGCGGTAACTTGGTTTTATGTGCTTGTGCACGATTTCCCCATAGACATTAATGGGGAGAGCCGGCTGAAAAAAAGCCTAACACCTGCAAAAAAGCAATGTAAAGCTCTTTAACACAGCCCCACTGATTCCTATGGGGAAACAACATTTATGTTTACACCTAACACCCTAACATGAACCCCGAGTCTAAACACCCCTAATCTTACACTTATTAACCCCTAATCTGCCGCCCCCGACATCACTGACACCTACATTATATTTATTAACCCCTAATCTGCTGCCCCCAACATCGCCGACACCTACATTATACTTATTAACCCCTAATCTGCTGCCCCCAACATCGCCGACACCTACATAATGTTATTGACCCCTAATCTCCCATCCCCAATGTCACTGCAACCTACCTACACTTATTAACCCCTAATCTGCCGCCCCCAACGTCGCCGCCACTATACTAAATTTATTAACCCCTAAACATAACCCTAAGTCTAACCTTAACCCTAACACCCACTAACTTTAATGTAATTAAAATAAATCTAAATAAAACCTAGTATTAATAACTAAATAATTCCTATTTAAAACTAAATACTTACCTGTAAAATAAACCCTAAGCTAGCTACAATATAAATAATAGTTACATTGTATCTAGCTTAGGTTTTATTTTTATTTCACAGGCAAGTTTGTATTTATTTTAACTAGGCAGAATAGTTACTAAATAGTTATTAACTATTTACTAACTACCTAGCTAAAATAAATACATATTTACCTGTAAAATAAAACCTAACCTATCTTACACTAACACCTAACCTTACACTACAATTGAATGAATTACCTAAATTAAATACAATTAACTAAATTACAAAAAAACCACTAAAATAAATAAAATAAAAACAGAAATGATCAGATATTTAAACTAATTACACCTAATCTAATAGCACTATCAAAATAAAAAAGCCCCCCCCCCAAATAAAAAAACCCCTAGCCTAAACTAAACTGCCAATAGCCCTTAAAAGGGCCTTTTGCAGGGCATTGCCTCAAATAAATCAGCTCTTTTACCTGTATAAAAAATACAAACAACCCCCCCAACAGTAAAACCCACCACCCACACAACACACCCCCCAAATAAAATCCTAACTAAAAAAACCTAAGCTCCCCATTGCCTTGAAAAGGGCATTTGGATGGGCATTGCCCTTAAAAGGGCATTTAGCTCTTTTTCAGTGCCCAAACCCTAACCTAAAAATAAAACCCACCCAATACACCCTTAAAAAAAACTAACACTAACCCCCAAAGATACACTTACAGATTTTGAAGACCCGACATCCATCCTCAATGAAGCCAGCAGAAGTCCTCAACGAAGCAGCAGAAGTCTTCATCCAACCGGGCAGAAGTCTTCATCCAACCGGTCAGAAGTCTTCATCCAGACGGCATCTTCTATCTTCATCCATCTGGCTCGGAGCGGGTATAGAATTCTATCAGCCAATCGGAATTCAAGGGACATCATCTTGGATGACATAATTTAAAGGAACCTTCATTCTGTAAGAGTCGTCGTAAGAAGAAGATGCTCCACGCCGGATGTCTTGAAGATGGACCAGCTCCGCGCCAGATGGATGAAGATAGAAGATGCCGTCTGGATTAAAACTTCTGCCCGGTTGGATGAAGACTTCTGCCCGGTTGGATGACGACTTCTGCCGCTTCGTTAAGGACTTCTGCTGGCTTCGTTGAGGATGGATGTCAGGTCTTCAAAAACTGTAAGTGGATCTTCGGGGGTTAGTGTTAGGTTTATTTAAGGGTTTATTATGTGGGTTTTATTTATAGGTTAGGGTTTGGGCACTGAAAAAGAGTTAAATTCCTTTTTAAGGGCAATGCCCATCCAAATGCCCTTTTCAGGGCAATGGGGAGCTTAGGTTTTTTTAGTTAGGATTTTATTTCAGGGGTTGGCTGTGTGGGTGGTGGGTATTAATGTTTGAGGGTTGCTTGTATTTTTTTTACAGGTAAAAGAGCTGATTTCTTTGGGTCAATGCCCCGCAAAAGGCCCTTTTAAGGGCTATTCGCAGTTCAGTTTAGGCTAGGGTTTTTTATTTTGGGGGGCTTTTTTATTTTGATAGGGCAATTAGATTAGGTGTAATTAGTTTAAATATCTGATATATTTTTTTTTGTGTGTGTAATTTAGTGGGTTTTTTTTTGTAATTTAGTTAATTGTATTTAATTTAGTTAATTGATTTAATTGTAGTGTAAGGTTAAGTGTTAGTGTAAGACAGGTTAGGTCTTATTTTACAGGTAAATTTGTATTTATTTTAGCTAGGAAGTAAGTAAATAGTTAATAACTATTTAGTAACTATTCAACCTAGTGTAAGGACCTTGCCCTTACCCAAGATGGCTGCTGTAATAGTTGTATTGAGGAAGAGAAATGCCATCTGGGAAGGGGGAGGAGTTGTTAGTGCTGAGGAGATTTCTGAGGTGTTAAGAGAAGTGTGGAGCTTTGCACAGACTTGGAGATGGGGGAAGAAAGTTGCTGTTTCCAAGCTGAAAGAAGTTATTCAGACTAATGCATGGATTCCAGAGACAGTTCAGACATTGCTACATGTGGCTGCTGCAGACAGAAGTTTGAACCTTTTATTTGTACTGTGTCAGCAATTATCTGATGTTTTAAGATCCCCATAACTTCATGTTAACTAAATGCAAGAGAAAAGATATACTAGTCATATCTGATGTGCTGCAGAGTTGTTGTATATTAAAGAGATAACCCAGAGAATATTCTAGAAGTTATTCTGCTTAAACAGTTTGCATAAATACACTGAATGGATTGCACAGCTGCATTACATAAGGAAGTAACTGAGTGTGATGTGCTGCAGAGTTGTTGTATATTAAAGAGATAACCCAGAGAATATTCTAGAAGTTATTCTGCTTAAACCAGGGGTGTCCAAACTTTGCTCTCCAGAGGTTTTGGAACTACATTTCCGATGATGCTCAGCCAGCATTTTATCTAGCTGAGCATCATGGGAAATGTAGTTCCAAAACCTCTGGAGAGCAAAGTTTGGACACCCCTGGCTTAAACAGTTTGCATAAATACACTGAATGGATTGCACAGCTGCATTACATAAGGAAGTAACTGAGTGTGATGTGCTGCAGAGTTGTTGTATATTAAAGAGATAACCCAGAGAATATTCTAGAAGTTATTCTGCCTAAACAGTTTGCATAAATACACTACATGGATTGCACAGCTGCATTACATAAGGAAGTAAGTGAGTGTGATGTATATTAAAGAGATAACCCAGAGAATATCCTATAAGTTATTCTGCCTGAACAGTTTGCACAAATACACTGACTGGATTTATAAAGCTACATTACATAAGGGCTTAACTGTGAGATTTTTGCAGCTGTTTGTAGTAAAAGAGTGACTGACTTTGCAGTATAAGGCAAGTGGATTTCTGAAATTCAGTAATAAGGTAGAGACTTATGTTATTCAGTATTTCTGAGGAGAAGTTTCTTGAGCACTGCATCGATCACAAGCAGCGCTCTCTAGCTTCGTTCACAAGCAGCAAGGGATAATTACCTCAACTAAATTCTATTTAGTATATGAAATTGCATTGTACAGCACCACCTCAAAGTATTTTACAACAACAGTTATGTTATTATTTCATGAGCTCATGAAGGACTTCTGAGTTAAAAAAAAGGTATACTGATGTCATAAGAAGATATTGTGATTCATATTATTATTTGTATTTGTTGCACTGTATGTTATTGGTTAAACACTTTATAATAATCAAAGCAACATTTTATTTGAAGATTTCTTGTGTGGTTATTACTTGTTTTCTTTTTGTACTAAACTCTTATAGGACCCCACACCCTATTATTCTAGGGTGTCCCCTATAGGTGGAGGCACTGCGTCATACACCCCCCTCCTACTCCCACTCTGCGGAGGCTTAGTTCTCATACACGAAACAGGTAGACAGTATTACACTATCACCCACCTCAGGGAAGGTCAGGAAAGGGTGTTACAGATGGAGGCACTGCTGAGATCGAGAGGCGGGGCAAAATCAGAAGAGATGCATCTTTTAAAATTAGAAGAGGTGAGAGAGTGGGCAATGCAGAAAAAGGTACCAATTGAGCAGGCAGTGGCTGTGACTTGGATACCAGTAGGAACTAGTCGAGATAAACTATGTGAGTCACTCCAGAGAGCACTTCAACTAAGAGAGTACCCTAAGATAGTAGCATTCAAAAGAGTACCAGATGACACTTGGGGTAGCATATTAAAAGACACCAACCAATGTTTCTTAAAAGTACCCAACCCCTCTGAGCTAAAGCTACTAGGGCTACCTTCAGTCAGACTACCCCTCATTTATGCCATAAAATCAGAACTGCATATAGTCAAGGAAAATGAAGTTCAGGGTGTTAGAGGATCTCAAAATGAATCTAATATGGAGTCTAGTCTATCTGAAGTTCTGAAGATGTTGGCTACAAGCATCACAGACAGCTCACATACATACAGTTACCGGAAACTAAAGATATTTTCAGGAAACCTTCCTGTACCCTTAGGAGAGGAGGGTATTGCGGCATGGTGTGATCATGCTAACATGGTGCTGCAAGAATGGAGTTGCCCAGAGACAGTGAAGCATATCTGCCTCTTAGAAAGTGTTAGGCCACCAGCACAAGTATTGTTGCAACACCATAGAGAGGAACACCCTGAAGCTACTGCTACCTTATATAGTCTATTTGAAGATCCAGAAGATCTCTTGTATAAGTTTCGGTTACTTAAGCAGAGAGAGACAGAGAAGATGTCTGATTTTCTATTAAGATTACATGAGCAGCTTGTATTATTGGTTCGAAAAGGGGTAGTGACCCGACAAGATATGAATAAACGGAGGCAAGATCAGTTCCTTCGTGGCATTATACCAGACCACCCAATAGCCATCTTTCTAAGAGCCCAATTGCACTCTCAAGCACCAAAAGAATTGGAGGCCCTTATGCCTATGATAAGGACTCAAGAAGAGGAAATGAGTTTCCACACTGTGCGTAAGTCTGGCGAAGCTTGCATAGGTAAAAGTGAGACTAAAAAAAAATTAGAAGACTCCAGAAATGCAGATTCTTTGTTGAAAGAGCTTATGGAGAATGGACTGCCTGACCAAGTAAAGGCTGAGTTGGAGAGAGCAAAACTACCTGTAAAACTCCAAAATACTACTCGACCAAAAGGGAGTTGTTTCACTTGTGGAGAGATAGGCCATTTCTCAAAGGATTGCCCCAGCAAAATACATTCATATACTGGTGATTTTTTGGGAAGCCTTACAGTCCCTCAGAAGAAGGGAATGACTGATATTTCCTTTGATTTATCTGAAGATGATGTAGCTGGGCCATGGGCTTTTATTGAAGTAAAAGTTTGTAACATTTCTACACAGGCGCTGTTGGACACTGGATCTCAGTGCACCATAATCTATCGTAGTTTTTATGATACTTACCTTAAAAATCTTAAAATCAAGCCTCCCTCTCAAATTGATTTAAGAGGTGTGGGTGGAAATAGGTGTGCTGTTGATGGAGTTGTCACTGTAGTCATTAGTATAGTCCAGTTACATACTAGTATGATATACCCCATGAAAGTGAAGGCTTTAATCTACCCAGAAACCTGCAAAGATTCTGAAGCCCCTATAATTCTAGGGACCAACACAAAATATGTACAATCTTTGCTACGGAAATTCATGATGGAGGTTGGGGGGCAAGACATAGACAAGTCATTACACCCAACTTTACGTCAGGAGGTTGAAAAGATATCTTTGAGACAATATGCTGGTCAGTGCTACAACCGTTCTACCGGAGTGACTTACATTTCCCCAGGAGGGATGAAAGAGTTAAAATGTTTGGTGGTGTATCCTGACGGCAGACCCAAAGAGGACTGTTTTATTCTTGAAACGCCAGATGAAGAAGCAACCAAGCAGGGTTGGATTTTGGTACCTGAAATCTTACACAGAAGAAAGGATGGGCCTCCACCACAGCGGCTAAGTGTTAAGGTAAAAAATTTGGCCCCATACCCTGTTGGTATTGATTTTAATCAGACTTTGGGATATCTTTATCCAGTAGTAGACTCATCATTGGCTATTCGTAAATGTTTCTCTCTCTCAAAAACAGAAACAGAAAAACTACAATTTAATTTTGAAGGATCTACAATGCCTAAGGAGGCATGTGAGCGGTTGCAGAAGGCTATGAATGCCAGTGCAAGAGTTTTTTCTGCCGCAGAAATGGATGTAGGACAATCAAAACATATGCTTCATACCATTCACCTAACAGATTCTGCCCCTTTTAGGGAACGCTCTAGGAGATTGCCTCCTCGTGATGTTGAGGATGTTTGTGCCGTTTTGGCTGAGATGGAAAAAGCTGGAATAATTGTTCCTTCTCGCAGTCCATGGGCTTCACCCATTGTAGTGGTTAGAAAGAAGAATGGGTCTATACATTTGTGCATTGACTATCGGACTCTCAATCGAAGAACTATACCTTGGTTTGTAAAGCATTTTAAAACTGTGAATGCTCATGATAAAGGAGGTTGGGTCGGTTGAAACACGTTGGGCCTAATAAAATTGCTTTTAGATGAAAAAAGCTGGTGAAGTTCTTCTTTGCACACCCAGGAGCCATTTATCCTGATTTTAGCTGTTAGTATATACACACCATTATATGGTGTTTTAAATAAGATATCTCAACACAATCTTCTGATCAAACTAGGAGTATTTCCCACCTGACGGAAAGCGCACAGACAGTGGGACAAAAGCAAACACAGAGACAAGGATCCACAGTGAACCAGCGCCTCCCTTCTGCATACAATATCTTCTTAACAGGCTTCAGGAGAGACTGTGGGAAGGCAGCGGTTCGAAATCTGAAGGGAAGTATCTATCCATACTATACACTTTTGTTTTCTAGTGTATTATTACCAATGTTTATTTGTTCTCTTGCTATCTTTTAAAAAAAATCAGAAATGTGATGCATAGGAGCAAGACCATTTTTGGTTGAGGACCTGGGTTATGCTTGATTTTTGTTGGTTTAATGCCAGCATCCATAAAGCAAGCAATATCCATGGTGCTGAAACAAAATTGGTCTGGATGATGATATTTACATTCGTTATTTTTAAATAAAGATAAGAAGAGAATGACTAAAAATTATTAATAATATTAAATTACAAAATTGATTACAATTGCATTCTCTATCTTAATCATTGAAATTATTGTTGATACTACAATAGGAATGAACATTAAAATAAATATGATTATACCTTAATTGTCAATGATGACGCAGTTTAAGTTACATTACATTTTAGGCTTTAAATTTTAATTATTTATATATATAGATAGATAGATAGATAGATAGATAGATAGATAGATAGATAGATTATACTTACATGTCCTTATTAATCTTCTAATAGACTTGTAGTACTTCGGTTGCCTTCTCTTCAAGTCACTATATTTACAGAGACATTGACGTCTTGTTCCTTTAATTTTTTAAATCCTATGCATTCTTCTAAGCATTTCTATATAATTTTGTCACGACATTCCTGTTTCACTACCCTTACAACCCCAATATGTTTAGGAAAATATTTATCCATTACATAAACTAATATTACCAATTCCCCAGCGCTAAATGGTTTTGGACGTGACATGCTTGACGATGATGTCATTAATTTTTAAGTCAATCATTAGCGCAATGATCGCGATATTTAGCAAATAAACAAGAATACTGATATTTATAATACCAATATATATTTAGATGTATATTTTTTTTAATGTTTTCATTTTTTTATTAGAATGGTTATTAATAAAATATTGGTATGTTTATGTTAAGTGTTACATATGTTTTGATATATTATAATGTTTTTTGGTTACTGTACAGTTCATAAGTTACAAACTAAAAATGTATTTTTTTTATAAATTTTAATATTTAAATAAAAAATTATTATTAGCATTAGTTTTTGCAACATGTTTGTGTATTCTTTATTTATAATTATTAGCACAACGATTGTCGCACTTTGCTTTCTCGAAACAACACATTTGATTACTCTTACATAAATTACATGTACAATGACAACGTTTGATCTATATGAGCCACATGAACTTTTCAATCTATTGAAGGGAAAAGGAAATTTATAAAAATAAATGTTAAGAGCAAGCCCTCAAGGGATTAGGAATTTGCAATTGAGCCTACCTAGGTTTTGTTCCAACTTTGACTAACAATAGAACAAAGACAATTTGATGATTAAAGTCTTTTGGAAAGTGGTTTAAAATTACAAGTCCTATCTGAATCTTGAAAGTTTAATTTTGAATAGACTGTCAATTTAACCGTCAAATCAAATGTGACATGTTTAAATTGATTAACACCAGCTATTGATATGTTAATGAAACCAACTAACATTATCTAAAATAGCAATAGAAGCTATAGACAATACTGTTATGTCATACAGACAATATATTTTCAATAAAGAACAGTTGTTTTTTATTCGGATCTTTTATTATTATTTACAACCATTTTTAATTGAATAAAAACAACATTAACTAGTTAGATGTGTATCAATATGCCTTTTTGATACCTGGAAGTATACATATAATAAAAAAAATGTTTTGGTAGTTGTTGGATACCATGATTTGACCATTGTTATGTCTGCTGATAAGAACCATGATTACTTTTTGTCTTCTATATATTAATTCACCAACATTTGTAGATTTCAAACAAAAAAAAGTAACAATGGACGAATATTTAATATATAAAATAGATGAGTTTTTAATACTAAAAGTATGACATCAAATTTATTCATCAAAATATTGTTCAGGCACCATGTCACTTGTTGCCATACCTTGCCTATTAGCTTGTTCTTTATATAATTCTTCTGTCCAATCATCAGTAGGCATAGGGATGTCTTCCTCTAACTGGCAACCTCTTTTAATTGCAATATTATGTAGTATGCAGCAAACCAATATCATTTTAGCAACTTTCTCTGGTGTATACTGCATTGCCCCACCAGAACGATCGAGACAGCGAAATCTCATTTTCAAAAGACCAAAAGTCCTCTCTATTATCCCCCTGGTAGATCAGAGTGCTTCATTGAAACAAACTTGATTTCTGGATTGGGGTTGTTATAGGGAGTCAACAGCCATTCTGTACATGAGTACCCTCCATCTCCTAATCAGAAAAATAAAATAAAAAATAGAATTTAAAAAAATGTTGATTGAATGTTTGATTTTATATTTAAATGAAATATTTTTTTTTTTTTATTGCTCACACTCCTCCAACAATAACATCAGGAAAAGTACATACATTTGATCACAGATAAACATCTAACTATAGAATACAACTGTTCTTTTACATCGAGAGATGTCCCTCGGGAGTACCTTTTGTTTCAGAAAAGTTATCCTTATATCAAGGTCCCACAAAGTCTATATTCAGAACTATTTTAAGGATTGAGAAAAAGTTTACTCCAGATTTGCTGCCACCCAATTGACTTCATGTATTTTCCACAGTCTACTTTGCATCTTCGGGAGAGAATGTTTGTTTGTAACATAAGGTCCCCCATACATTTTCTTTTAATCAACCTACCATATAATATCTTCAACAGGGAGCCTGTATTATGTAGGAGGCATACATTTCAAATATTTCCACCATCATTAACTATCTTATCAAATCAGAACCATACAAAAAGAGAATCAAACTAAATCAGAAAGAAAATAAAATTAAAATAAAAACAGAAAAGCACCAAAACAAAACAGTAACAAATGCACACATCAAAAATATCAATTAACCGTTCGACTTTGTATAGTTTATCTTCTTCAAATCTAGGAGTTACTTGCTCATCTTAGACCTTTCTTATAGCTAATATTTATGTTTGCTCATCACCTCTCCCCTCTTGTCTCTCTCCTAATATTGCCTACATTTCTCCTCAGCCCCGTACCCTCCTCTCTTACCTCATAAAGTGTGCTATTGCCTCCCTCTAGTATCCAATAAAACCAGACCTTCTGAAATTGAGATTCAGTGTCTTGTACTTTTGCAGCTGACTCATACATCGAATATACCAATTGAATTCTAGCCAATACTTCTGACCACGACGGTTTGGTACAGCATCTCATGCCATCTGTCTGATTCAAGTTCTTTATTAATATCTGCTTCCCATTTTACCATTAGTGTGGTTTTAGAACCGCACCTAGCTGCCTGAATAGAAATGTACATTCTAGAAATTGCTTTTTTAGGTCTAGTAATTGCTGTACAGAGTTGCTCAAGATCAGATTGCCTGCTTTGTGGCGAGTACTTAGGTATATATGTACGTATGGCTGATGTTACTTGGAGGTATAAAAACCAGTGTAGTGTAAGAGGTTTGAGTTTCTGCTGAAGCTGAGTGAAAGTCAGTAGTTTGCCTTGGGAGTATATGTCCGCTACTCTATAAAGCCCTTTGTTCTCCCACTTTTTAATGTGATGTTTAAATTCTACATTAATAATGTATTTTAGGGGCATTACCTTTGAGTGCAAGGGAACATTTTTCTCTGATTGTTGTGACGATGGCCACTGCCGTCTAGAAAGTAGTGTAGCTTTGTTCTGGTAGGCATTATGGCCAATGAATAGCTCACTACACCACAGAATGCATTCCGGGGTCTCCTGCCCTACCATTTCTGCCTCTAAGGCAGGCCATAGAACATCTCCTTGCCTTCTGCCTAATAAAGAGTCCTGGGCTAGTCTCGCTGCCTTATAATAGTGAAGAAAATTGGGGGCACCCCCCCCCCAGTTGCCTATGTCTATTTAGAACATGATGAGGGATTCTCGGGTGTTTATGGTCTCGTAAGAAGCTATGTATCTCTCTCTGAAGGTTAGCTAAATCAGTAGTGTTAATCCTAATTGGGAGTACCCTAAATAAATAAAGAATTCTCGGTAGGATAGTCATTTTGATCGCAGAGAGTCTCCCGTACCATGAAAAACCCATTTTCTTCCATTTCCCCAAATCGGATCTAATCGTTTTAAACATAGGGATATAATTTGCTTCATATAGTTTTGATGAATGTGACATTAACTTTATGCCCAAATATTTTAATCCTTCTGGGACCTATCTAAAGTCAAAATTTGCCTCAATCAGTTTAATAGTGTGTTTCGGGATAGACAAGGGTAACGCCTTGCATTTGTCAGCATTAATTTTGTACCCAGATATCTGAGAGAACAGGTGTATTGCTTGATATACATGAGGCAGCGAGTGCAGAGGTTTCGAGATAGTCAACAGTACATCGTCCACAAATAGGGTGATTTTATAGTGTATTTTCCCTACTTCCAAACCAAATATATCAGGACAATTGCGTATATAGGCAGCTAGTGGCTCAATGCATATGGCAAAAATCAAAGGGGAGAGCGGACACCCCTGTCTGGTTCCATTTAATATATGGATGTTTTCTGACTGATGCCCTATTGCTCTAACAAATGCTGTAGGTGTCGAGTATAGCCCCTTTATGGCTTGTAGAAAGTTACCTTTAAATCCCAGTGTGGACAAAAGATCTAACATGTATGTCTCATCAACCCTATCGAATGCCTTTTCCGCATCCAATGATAGGACCAGAGAAGGCACTCTGCGGTCCCATAATAAGTCTATTACCGATACCATTCTGCGGATATTGTCTGGGGCTTCTCTCTCTTTAATAAACCCCACCTGATAGGGTGGTGTATGATATTGGGTAGAATATGCTTCAATCTATTGGCTAAGATTTCTGTCACAATCTTTATATCCTGATTGATAAGGGATATAGGTCTATAGCTACTGCATAAATTAGGATTTTTCCCCTGTTTTGGTATTACCACTATTTTGGCTCTAAGAAGGTCCTCAGGTATCTGTCCTCCTGTCATAATATGATTTGCAAACACTACTAAATGTGGCACCAGAACTTCTCGAAACATTTTGTAGTATTCCCCCGGAATCCATCAGGTCCTGGGGCCTTACTGGGCTTAAGATCTTTAACTGATTTTATATTTAAAGGGACATTACAGTCATAATATAAATCCACATAAATGAAATACAACATTGATTAGAAACATATTTTAAATACACATGTATTGTCTAAATTTTTCTAGTAAAAATGATCACTGTTTTAAATTAGCATCTTTCTACTCTGCACGTGCATGTGAAACAAAACAAGATATTATTGTTGCAATATTATTTACAATATTGCATTTGCTGATAATATTAGTGGAGCTTGTATCATGCAATCAATTATCAGATTCAGTCTTTAACAGCATCTTAGGCTCTCTGAGCAAGTGGGCTGGAATGTCCATTTAATAATAATAATAATAATAATAATAATAATTTAAAAAAAATGGAATACTAATTTAAACATTTTGTGTACTTTTTTTTATTATACACAATTTGTATAAATTAAAATTTTATTACAAAAGACATATTTGATGCCATTTATGTAAATGTAAATTAGAAAAGACAAATTAGACGCCACTTATGCTTACCTAGAAGCCATCCTTCGGGCATACCTCTATCCTTAAACTTTTGATATAAGCCAGTCTGCTTTAAGATGTATGAATCATGACATGAGCCTGGGTACTTTGAACGGACACTGATTATCTTCATGTTGGGGTCACAGACCATCTGAACATTCAAGGAATGGAAATGCTTTCTATTTCTATAGATCTCCTCACGTGCTTGAAGTGGTCTTACTGCAACATGGGTGCAGTTGATGGCCCCTAGGACATTGGGCATGCCAGACATCTTATAGAAATTAGATTTTATAGATTGCCATTCTTCTTGGGTAGAAAGTAAGCAAACATATTGTGGAAAAATAATCATCATAGCCTCTATGACTTTTGTTAAGTGATGTGAAAATGCTGATTGACTTATTCCAATAATGACGCTCGAAACTGCCTGAAAGAAATCTGTTGCCATAAAATGCAATTCAGCTAATAGTTTCAATAGTCCCGGAATAGCTTGTGAACGTGTCATCATCAGCTCCAAATAATCTTCTATCTCTCAATACAAGTGTAATATGGATTCACGATCAAGACGGAATCTTTGTACAATCTCTCTGTTTGAAAGGACGTGCAAACCAACCCGTGGAAGGAATACACGGGGGACACAAACTCTCCTTCTTCTAACTAACTGATTAGCAACATTTTCTTCAATATTCTGTCTTCTAGATCGTATTTGCATCACACGGCGAAGAAACAAATAGAGAAGTGTCCCCATAGTTGAAGAAATAAACAATGTAAGTACAATGATGATATTACTGCCTTTTATATAGGTCTAGACTGGCGTCTACATTGACTTTACTATAATTTTGTACCTTGCCCGCCACCTAAAAGGTGGCAAAGCAAAAATAACGAGGTGGTAGCAAAAAAATGTAGCGTGCGGATAAAATAGATTTTTTAGTACATTAGTTTATTGTCAGTTGGTGGTCAAATCTATTTTTACATTGAAAAATTGAGTGGTAGCGAGGTTTGGCAGATAAGTACGCTCACAAGTTTAAAAATGCGGGTTTGCACATAGTTAACGGCTTTGTACATATCCGTGTGCACGTTTTGATGCAAAAATATTTGCAAGCAGCTCGCTGACTGCTTAGTACATGGAGCCCATAAAATAGCAAAATCCCTTAATTTATGACTATTCTGATTAAACATACAATGTAAAGGTTTTAAAATGTTGCAATCATATTATTGTCTATTATCAACATTTTTAAATACAAACTAAAACAATTCCATACTAAAGTCTTATTTGTGTCCACAGCGATACTTCAATTTGTCTATAAATTTAAAATGTCCCCGATGCTGTAGATCATTGACTTGCAGTATTGCCAAGTCAAGACACAGCTTCAGGCTTTTTCTAGGCAGGTAAGCATTGAATGAGGTTATCTGCTTCAATGAAGGTCTCTAAAGGCATTTCACTTGGGGCATATTAATGGTTAGGCCAACTAATCTCAGGCCTAGAGCAACAAAATATGAAGGGGCTACAGAGAACAAATGTAGACTGTGTTTTGCATAATTTCCCTGAATCTCTGCTATTGTTTATGTACAAAATACTGATAATTTATAGAGAAGGAATAGTAGTATTGGTGAGGAGAATAATAATAATAAAAAGTGTGGGAGGGTAACATTTTAGAATGAGCATGGGCACACATCTTTAAGAATATGACACAGCATTACACAGTTTATGGTGTTGTTGTTTTTATTATTTAACCTTATGTAAAGTAAATCAAAGATACAAAACTGAATGTAGTTTTGATGATGAAGTTTATTTTTTTAAAGAAACACTAAGGGGTCAATTTATGAAGCAGTGGATGCTGCTTCCGACCCACTCTGCTGAGGTCCACCTGAATCGGAAGTTAAGAAGCAGTGGCCTTAAGACCGCTGCTCCTTAACTCGTCTGCCACCTCTGAGGTGGCGGACAGCAATCAGCCCGTTCAGATACGATCGGGTTGATTGATACCCCCTGCTAGCAGCCGATTGGCCTCGAATGTGCAGGGGCACCATTGCACAAGCATTTTACTAGAAATGCTTATGCAATGATAAATGTTAACAGCATATGCGACAGACATTAGTAAATCGGCCCCTAAAAGTATATTTTATATGTATATTATATATCAACAGTACTGTTTAGCAAAAGATCTGCATGCACAATTGTTCACAAAATGGGAATTGTTTTGCACTCCAGGGACAAACCTATGGTAGGTATATGTATCATATCTACTCTGCTGTGGCTATTTATGGACATATGTATGTTGGCTCCGGCATTGATCAAGCAATCATTGTGTAGAATGATGTAGATTCAGAGTTATAGATCCTAAACGATTTACAAAGTAAAATTACAGGAAAGGCAAGCAAGATAAATATCGAAAGTATATTGCTAAGGTTTTTTTTTACTAGGCATACTTAAACATTTTAAAGGGAACTTTAAAGGGATAGAAACGCCAAAATTAAAATGTGCATTAAAAAGAAGAATTTCTGCAATGTAATTTCTGAGCCAAAATGCTTCTTGTAATAATTATTAGAAATGTGCAGCCAAGGAAAATTTTGTTTCAGACAAAAATGTTAAAAGTTCACCTGTAGCTACAATTATTCACCTTAATGTGTTCTGAAGAGCATGGAGAGCACGCTAAGAAAAGTATTAAAAGCTTAAAAATAATAAATAAATTAAACAAATGAATGCTGATGATTTTCGTCAGTATTTTTTTTTTGTTTCTTTATTTTTGTTGGTGCATTCATTAGTTTTTTGTTTCGTTAAAAAGTAACATAATCCGATTTTCATGCATTCGTTTGAAAATAAATGCACATCTCTAATAGAAATTACTGATTTTCAGCAGCCTACACACTTATGCTATGAGTCCACTGTGTACCAACATTCAAGCACCACACCTTTTCAGAGAGTCATCAGTGGATTGTAAGACTTCACTGATGCAATACATACAACCCCCAGCTCTCAGAGCAGTTATGGTGTTTGAATTCTGATGCTCTAATCACACATATCCTATATGAGTATGCCAATAAAACTAATAACTTTTACTAGAAGCATTTTTGCTAATAGAAGTACACTACAAACACACTTTTATGTAAAGTTAAAAATCATTCATGCACATTTCAATTTTGACTTTTCTATCTCTTTTATGACCCTTTAACATAGCAAACTATCGGCTAGATTACGAGTTGTGCGTTAGGGTAAAAAAGCAGCGTTAAGAGGTCCTAACGCTGCTTTTTTACGCCCGCTGCTATTACGAGTCTTGAAGGTTTAGGCTTACCGCACACTTTTTTGGCCTTACCGCAAAACGACTTACGTAAACTTCGTAAAGTCTTTTATCTATGGGACTTCCATAGCGCCGGTATTACGAGTCTGTCCTGGGAGGCCAAAAAGTGAGCGGTACACCCTACCCTGTCAAGAGTCCTAACGCATTTAAAAGTCAGTAGTTAAGAGTTTTATAGTACAACGCCGTAACATAAAACTCATAACTAAAGTGCTAAAAAGTACACTAAAACCCATAAACTACCTATTAACCCCTAAACCGAGGCCCTCCCGCATTGCAAACACTATAATAAAATGATTAACCCCTAATCTGCCGCTCCGGACATCGCCACAACTATAATAAACATATTAACCCCTAAACCGCCACACTCCTGCATCACAAACATTAGTTAAATATTATTAACCCCTAATCTGCCATCCCTAAAATTGCCACCACTAATCTACATTTATTAGCCCCTAATCTGCCACCCCCAACGTCGCCGCCACTATACTAAACGTATTAACCCCTAAACCTAAGTCTAACCCTAACCGTAACACCCCCTAACTTAAATATAATTTAAATAAATCTAAATAAAAATTAATATTATTACCTAAATAATTCCTATTTAAAACTAAATACTTACCTATAAATTAAAACCCTAACGGCTAGATTTAGAGTTCTGCGGCCAAAGGGGTGCGTTAGCTACGCATGCTTTTTTTCTCCCGCACCTTTTAAATACCGCTGGTATTTAAAGTTCACAGAATGGCTGCGTTAGGCTCCAAAAAGGGAGCGTACAGGCAGACTTACCGCCACTGCAACTCTAGATACCAGCGTTGCTTACGTACGCGGCCAGCTTCAAAAACGTGCTCGTGGACGATTCCCACATAGAAAACAATGGGGCTGTTTGAGCTGAAAAAAAACCTAACACCTGCAAAAAAGCAGCGTTCAGCTCCTAACGCAGCCCCATTGTTTACTATGCGGAAACACTTCCTACGTCTGCACCTAACACCCTAACATGAACCCCGAGTCTAAACATCCCTAGCCTTATACTTATTAACCCCTAATCTGCCGCCCCCGCTATCGCTGACCCCTGCATATTATTATTAACCCCTAATCTGCCGCTCCGTACACCACCACAAGCTACATTATAGCTATGTACCCTTAATCTGCTGCGCCTAACACCGCTGACCCCTATATTATATTTATTAACCCCTAATCTGCCCCCCCTCAACGTCGCCTCCACCTGCCTACACTTATTAACCCCTAATCTGCCGACCGGACCGCACCGCTATTATTATAAAGTTATTAACCCCTAATCCGCCTCACTAACCCTATAATAAATAGTATTAACCCCTAATCTGCCCTCCCTAACATCGCCGACACCTAACTTCAATTATTAACCCCTAATCTGCCGACTGGAGCTCACCGCTATTCTAATAAATGTATTAACCCCTAAATCTAAGTCTAACCCTAACACTAACACCCCCCTAAGTTAAATATAATTTAAATCTAACGAAATTAATTAACTCTTATTAAATAAATTATTCCTATTTAAAGCTAAATACTTACCTGTAAAATAAATCCTAATATAGCTACAATATAAATTATAATTATATTATAGCTATTTTAGGATTAATATTTATTTTACAGGCAACTTTGTATTTATTTTAACCAGGTACAATAGCTATTAAATAGTTAATAACTATTTAATAGTTAACTAGTTAAAATAATTACAAAATTACCTGTAAAATAAATCCTAACCTAAGTTACAATTAAACCTAACACTAAACTATCAATAAATTAATTAAATAAAATACCTACAATTATCTACAATTAAACCTAACACTACACTATCAATAAATTAATTAAATAAAATACCTACAAATAAATACAATTAAATAAACTAACTAAAGTACAAAAAATAAAAAAGAACTAAGTTACAAAAAATAAAAAAATATTTACAAACATTAGAAAAATATTACAACAATTTTAAACTAATTACACCTACTCTAAACCACCCACATACCCCTAATCTAACCCAAACCCCCCTTAAATAAACCTAACACTAAGCCCCTGAAGATCTCCCTACCTTGTCTTCACCTCACCAGGTCCCGATCTGTCCAGAAGAGCCTCCGATGTCTTGATCCAAGCCCAAGCGGGGGGCTGAAGAGTGACGTCCATCCTCGGGCTGAAATCTGGATCCAAGCGGCGGCTGAAGAAATCCATCATCGGGCTGAAGTCGGAAGTCCATCATCGGGATGAAGTCTTCTATCAAGCAGCATCTTCAATCTTCTTTCTTCCGGAGCGGAGCGGAGCCATCTTCTTCCCAGCCGATGCGGATCCATCCTCTTCTAACGACGACTACTCGCCGAATGACGGTTCCTTTAAATGACGTCATCCAAGATGGCGTCCCTCGAATTCCGATCTATCAGCCAATCGGAATTAAGGTAGGAAAATTCTGATTGGCTGATCCAATCAGCCAATCAGATTGAGCTCGCATTCTATTGGCTGATCGGAACAGCCAATAGAATGCAAGCTCAATCTGATTGGCTGATTGGATCAGCCAATCGGATTGAACTTGAATCTGATTGGCTGATTCCATCAGCCAATCAGAATTTTCCTACCTTAATTCCGATTGGCTGATAGAATCCTATCAGCCAATCGGAATTCGAGGGACGCCATCTTGGATGACGTCCCTTAAAGGAACCTTCATTCTTCAGTTGGACGTCGGAAGAAGAAGATTGATCCGCGTTGGAGGTCTTCATGATGGAGCTGTTCCTCATCGGATGAAGATAGAAGATGCCGCTTGGATCAAGATGGTTGCCGGTCCGGATCGCCTCTTCTTCCCGGATAGGATGAAGACTTTGGAGCCTCTTCTGGACCTCTTCAGCCACCGGATTATGGATCGCCAGCCCCCGCTTGGGCTTGGATGAAGATTTCGGAGCCAGGACGGATCGGTGTGATACCCGGCGAGGTGAAGATAAGGTAGGAAGATCTTCAGGGGCTTAGTGTTAGGTTTATTTAAGGGGGGTTTGGGTTAGATTAGGGGTATGTGGGTGGTGGGTTTTAATGTTGGGGGGGTATTGTATGTGTTTTTTTTTACAGGCAAAAGAGCTGAATTATTTGGGGCATGCCCCACAAAAGGTCCTTTTAAGGGCTGGTAAGGTAAAAGAGCTTTGAACTTTTTTAATTTAGAATAGGGTAGGGCATTTTTTTATTTTGGGGGGCTTTGTTATTTTATTAGGGGGCTTAGAGTAGGTGTAATTAGTTTAAAATTGTTGTAATATTTTTCTAATGTTTGTAAATATTTTTTTATTTTTTGTAACTTAGTTCTTTTTTATTTTTTGTACTTTAGTTAGTTTATTTAAATGTATTTATTTGTAGGTATTGTATTTAATTAATTTATTGATAGTGTAGTGTTAGGTTTAATTGTAGGTAATTGTAGGTATTTTATTTAATTAATTTATTGATAGTGTGGTGTTAGGTTTAATTGTAGATAATTGTAGGTATTTTATTTAATTAATTTATTGATAGTGTAGTGTTAGGTTTAATTGTAACTTAGGTTAGGATTTATTTTACAGGTAATTTTGTAATTATTTTAACTAGGTAACTATTAAATAGTTATTAACTATTTAATAGCTATTGTACCTGGTTAAAATAAATACAAAGTTACCTGTAAAATAAATATAAATCCTAAAATAGCTACAATATAATTATAATTTATATTGTACCTATATTAGGGTTTATTTTACAGGTAAGTATTTAGCTTTAAATAGGAATAATTTATTTAATAATAGTTAATTTATTTCGTTAGATTTAAATTATATTTAAGTTAGGGGAGTGGTTTTCCCCCAGGCGCCTTTAGACGGAGGCAAAGAGTATCAAATGGTAAGGAATTCAAATGAGTAGGAGAAATACTTCACACTCTCGGTGGGTTTGTTTCGTGTAATACAAATGTTTAGGGGAATATGCTGTATATAGTGGATTTCTCCACAGTTAAAATTCCCTTTAGATAGTAAGATAAAATGAACTTTAATGAACAATAAATACAAATGTACTTCAATGATCAATAAATACAAATGTGTATATATGCAAATAAAAATCTTTGATGTACATATACAAATAAAAAATCCTGTTTTGTAGTTAAATGGTAAACTCCTAGGAATATATTAAAAAACCTTCATGGATCCATGAGGAAAAAATATATTAAAATATATTAAAAACAAGCTTAAAATCACAAATGTACAAATTTACAGCAGTGATGGTGATGCACAAGGTTACAAATATGTGGGTAATGCACTTGGCTGCACTGATCTAAACCAATAGTGTCCCAGTAGTCTTTGGTAGACCACACAGGAGTCACAAAAGAACAAAGAGTTGTAAAAACCACTCAGTGGTGGAGAACAGTCCTGGGTGATTAAAGATACATATTGTGGTATAAACAAATGAGTTCTTAGTGATAGTGAGGACAACAAAAGTATATAAAAAAATGATCCGGTGATGTGAAAATACAAAATTGCAAATAGGTAAATAGTGTCAATGAGCGATGTTCATAACAAAAAAAAGTCAGTTGAAGCAGTTAAGGGTCAGTGAATAATAGCCATAGGGAAGCGCACAAAACTGCAGTGAATGATATCCAATGAGGGCAAATCAAATCCTAGAAAGTTAAGTGATGTGCGTGAAAAATGTGCGCAAATAGCTCCGGATATAAAAACCTTAAAATATCTCCAAACGTGAACAAAAAAATGTGAAAAAGAAATGTATAAAAACAAGTACTACTGCTTAGAGTAGAAAGTTCCTGTGTATCACAAGTAGAAAATATAATGGAACGATCGGCATCAACCTAGAAGGAAGAGTCTTGATAAAGGCCTATTACGGGCCGAAACGCGTTGACCGATAGGTAAGCCTAATCCCTTTATCACTCTTTATATAAAACGTTATTGCGCTATGTTGTTTTCTTTTTTCCTTCTAGGTTGATGCCGATCGTTCCATTATATTTTCTACACCTAACCTAACCCTACATTTAAATAAATTAACTAAATTAAATACAATTAACTAAATTAAATTAGCTAAAGTACAAAAAACAAACACTAAATTACAGAAAATAATAAACAAATTACAAGATATTTAAACTAATTACACCTAATCTAATAGCCCTATAAAAATAAAAAAGCCCCCCCAAAATAAAAAAAACCCTAGCCTAAACTAAATTATCAATAGCCCTTAAAAGGGCCTTTTGCAGGGCATTGCCCCAAATAAATCAGCTCTTTTACCTGTAAAAAAAATACAAACACAACCAACCCCCCAAATAAAATACTATCTAAAAAAACCTAAGCTCCCCATTGCCCTGAAAAGGGCAGTTAGCTCTATTGCAGGCCCAAACCCTAACCTAAAAATAAAACCCACCCAATACACCCTTAAAAAAACCTAACACTAACCCTCTGAAGATCGACTTACAGTTCTGAAGACCAGACATCCATCCTCAAAGAAGCGGCAGAAGTCTTCATCCAAGCTGGGCCGAAGTCCTCAACAAAGCCGGGAGAAGTCTTCATCCAAGCCGGGCTAAGTGGTCCTCCAGACAGGCAGAAGTCTTCATCCAGACGGCATCTTCTATCTTCATCCATCCGACGCGGAGCGGCTCCATCTTCAAGACATCCAACGCGAGCATCCTCTTCAAACAAAGTCTTCTTACTGAATGACGGTTCCTTTAAGTGATGTAATCCAAGATGGCATCCCTTAGATTCTGATTGGCTGATAGAATTCTATCAGCCAATCAGAATTAAGGTAGAAAAATCCTATTGGCTGATGCAATCAGCCAATAGGATTGAAGTTAAAGCCTAATGGCTGATCCAATCAGCCAATAGGATTGAGCTTGCATTCTATTGGCTGTTCCAATCAGCCGTCGTTTGAAGAGGATGCTCCACGCTGGATGTCTTTAAGATTGAGCAACTCCACGTCGGATAGATGAAGATAGAAGATGCCGTCTGGATAAAGACTTCTGCCCATCTGGAGGACCACTTCGCCCAGCTTGGATGAAGACTCCTGCTGCTTCCTTGAGGATGGATGTCTGGTCTTTAGAACAGTAAGTCGATCTTCAGGGGGTTAGTGTTAGGTTTTTTAAGGGTGTATTGGGTGGGTTTTAGTTTTTAGATTAGGATTTGGGCCGCAATAGAGCTAAATACCCTTTTAAGGGCAATGCCCATCCAAATGCCCTTTTCAGGGCAATGAGGAGCTTAGTTTTTTTTAGATAGCATTTTATTTGGGGGGTTGGTTGTGTGGGTGGTGGGTTTTACTGTTTGGGGGGTTGTTTGTATTTTTTTTTACAGGTAAAAGAGCTGATAACTTTGGGGCAATGCCCCACAAAAGGCCCTTTTAAGGGCTATTGATAGTTTAGTTTAGTTTAGGCTAGGGTTTTTTTTACTTTGTGGGGGCTTTTTTATTTTGATAGGGCTATTAGATTAAGTGTAATTAGTTTAAATATCTTGTAATTTGTTTATTATTTTCTGTAATTTAGTGTTTTTTTGTACTTTAGCTAATTTAATCTAATTTATTTAATTGTTGTTAATTTAGTTAATTTATTTAATCATAGTGTAGTGTTATGTGTTATTGTAACTTAGGTTAGGTTTTATTTTACAGGTACTTTTGTATTTATTTTAGCTAGATAGTTATTAAATAGTTAATAACTATTTAATAACTATTCTACATAGTTAAAATAAATACAAACTTGCCTGTAAAATAAAAATAAACCCTAAACTAGCTACAATGTAACTCTTAGTTATATTGTAGCTAGCTTAGGGTTTATTTTATAGGTAAGTATTTAGTTTTAAATAGGAATTATTTAGGTAATAATATTAATTTTTATTTAGATTTATTTAAATTATATTTAAGTTAGGGGGTGTTAGGGTTAGGGTTTAGAGGTTAATACATTTAGTATAGTGGCGGCGATGTTGGGGACGGCAGATTAGGGGTTAATAAATGTAGGTAGGTGTCGGCGATGTTAGGGATGGCAGATTAGGGGTTAATAATATGTAACTAGTGTTTGCGAGGCGGGAGTGCGGCGGTTTAGGGGTTAATATGTATTATTATAGTGACGGCGACGTTGGGGACGGCAGATTAGGGGTTAATAAGTGTAGGTAGGTTGCGGCGACATTGGGGGCGGCAGATTAGGGGTTAATAAATATAATGTAGGTGTCGGCGATGTTGGGGGCAGCAGATTAGGGGTTCATAAGTATAATGTAGGTTGCGGCAGTCTCCGGAGCGGCAGATTAGGGGTTAATAAGAATAATGTAGGCATCGGCGATGTTGGGGGTGGCAGATTAGGGGTTAATAAGTGTAAGATTAGGGGTGTTTAGACTCGGGGTTCATGTTAGGGTGTTAGGTGTAAACATAAAATGTATTTCCCCATAGGAATCAATGTGGCTGCATTACTGAGTTTTATGCTGCTTTTTCGCAGGTGTTAGACTTTTTTTCAGCCGGCTCTCCCATTGATCCCTATGGGGAAATCATGCACAAGCACGTACAACCAGCTCACCGCTGACTTAAGCAGCGCTGGTATTGGAGTGCGGTAAGGAGCACAATTTTGCTCAATGCTCACTTCTTGTCTTTTAACGCCGGTTTTGTAAAAACCCATAATACCAGCGCTGCAGGGAAGTGAGTGGTGAGACAAAACCGTGCAGCTCATAATGAAAAACTCTTAATCTGGCTGTAAATTTTCGAACAATGCTGATTTTTTTACAGATATTTTAAAATCCAGAACATAATTCATATGTCAGCATATTTATTAAATTAAAAGGAAGATAGCTACTGGTGGACCTATGATGCACAGGAAGTTACGTATCCAAGGTCAAACAATGGAATATGTAGCAATCAAATGTCAAGAAAATAATATATATTACACTGATCTGATGAAGCTGAAGTGCATTTAAATCAAACTATCAAACTGCATAATCAAGTGTTTTAGGAGTCTAACCTCCAAAGTTGATACAAAGGTAAATTACATTCCCTTGTGGTATCTATTCATATCCATTAATTGTAACAATGCATGATAGGTCTCAGTTGATTGCCGGTTCTTTAGTATTTGAAATGTGGTTCTCAGCACAGAGCATAGGACACCGCTGGGACTCATTTGACCCTGACTTTCACATTAATTTTGCTGTGCTGTGAAGAGCAAAGACAAAATCAATGTCCATCAGTGATTATTCAAGGAAAAGTATCTGTGCTATTGAATACCAATGGCAATACAAAGCATTAAACTTACTTAAGGTTTGTTCTGTTGACATAGTCATTCATTCCAGTTTTTCCTAGTTTTGTGGCTTGCATTTATGTTCTTAAAAAAGGATGAGATTGTTAAGTATAAAATTTGACATAGTCACTATTTATTTGCTCTGGTCATGTCTTTCTACTCGTATAAGTTTCATGCTGACTACCAGAATTAAAATATACCTTTTCTTAAGCAAATTTAGTAAAGTTATCTTTAGAAAAAGTCTTTCTCTTAACAATAGGCTTTATTAAAATATATTGAGTGTTAAAAAGATGTTACATACAATGATTTTTTTTTTTTTTTTTAAAAAGTACTTGACTAAAGTATTCGATAATTTGAATAAAAAAAAGTTCAGTCTTCTATATCTATATAACAGATAACGTTTTTATGTTTTGAAAATTCAAAGCTGAAAAGCTATGACACAAAGGGTACATCTTGCACAAAATGTAAATAAATTGTAACAAAATATCTACTTTAAATAAAGCTTAATTTTTATTGAATACTACAATCAAAATTTAAAAAAAAAAACAACAATAATAAACAGAAGTTACAAAAGGAAAAATGCTTTTAAAAATAAAACACTACATTATGGGGCCGATTTATCAAGGGCCGAAAGGCCCCTGATGCCCCTGTTTCGGCGCGAGCTGCAAACAGCAGTTATGAAGCAGCGGTCTTAAGACCACTGCTCCTTAGGTGGTCTGCTGCCTCTGAGGCTGCGGTCATCAATCCACCTGATCCTATATGATCTGGTTGATTGACATCCCCTCCTAGCAGCCGATTGGCCACAAATCTGCAGGGTGGCGGCATTGCACAAGCAGTTCACTAGAATTGCTTGTGCAATGTTAAATGCCGACAGTGAATGCTGTCGGCATTCAGCGATGTCTGGAGGACATGATACGCTACAGCGTATCATGTCCGCCAGACTTTGATAAATCAGCCCCTATGTTTCAATTTATTTCAAGAAGTGTAATTTGATTATTTTATTGTATTTTGTATTGTTATATTGGCAAAAACATAACATTTAAAAGGAAGTGGAATTAATATAAATAGGGTATATCAAACATACATGTTTACTTGTATTATTCCCCTTGGTAAATAAACCACTACACACTTATACCTTTGCCTCAAAATCAGTTCCCATATAGTAGGATAGTATAGAAAACAGAAAAGTAAGGCTGAAGTAATTAATAGATATGTGCATTTGTGCACATTGTTCCATAACAAACCAAGAAAAAGCTACAAGCTACAATTATTCTTGTGAAAGTGCAAAACATTGAGCTCTGGCTATGCACAGACCTCAGCGTGTGGTATTTTCACATGATTAATTACTGCTCCCCAAAAAGCCGCCTCCTTCCTAATTTTTTTATGGAACAATGTGCACAAATGCACATATATTTTCATTATTCAAGTATAGAAACATAGTGAGCCGATTAATATACAGAAACCCCTGATGCGGTCACATTTCACTTTATGCTTTCTCAGAGGGGAACTAATTACTTTATCCTGAATTTAAGGAAAATGGAAAAGTGGGTGGTTGAGCAAGCCTACACCTAAACAGCCCATAGCTGATTAAACAGCTCTCAATAGTCTTTACCACCTACAGAATGTCAAACATTCTGTTCTGCAGAAAAGCTACGCACAACTTTAGAGTAACCGCATCAAAAATGCAATAACACTTGCATATACTAGTTTGTTCTTTTTTTATGATTAAATAGACACCTTCTTTTATCTTTTTTAGACAAATGCAACAAATAACACAAATGTATGGGTTTTTAGTTTTGTTTGTTTGTTTTTTGACATTGTCTAAATCCAAAGCACTTGTTTGCTATGCAGTATTTTTAATAACTCAAGTTGTGACTTGATTAAAAAAAAGTGTATGGTTATCTTTATTTTAATAGGGTACTTGATTTACACAGATCTTTGGCTTAACAGCAGATCAAATAAGGATTCATATAACTATCCTTTTAAGGTACTCACATAATGCCTGATTCTGTAAAGCTTTCTGGTGTGGATAGATTCTATAAGATGCTTTGTGGAATTGTTTTAGAGGCAATTTTTACATTGGAAACTGTGTATCTCATTAAGGTGACTTCAATACTATTTATGTGAAGAAGAGACACTTACTTTACAATATAGTACTAGGTAAAATAAGCTGATGATTTATCTTCATGAATTTGAATTTTTATGAATATAGTCCTTAGTCATAACAGTACAAAGTATCCCAAAAACTATAAATACATTTAATGAATTTATATATATATATATATATATATATATATATATATATATATATATATATATATATATATATATATATATATATATATATATATATACATACATACAATTAATTCTATTAAAATTAAAAGATTAAAGGGATGTTAAAAACACTAAATAAATGCTAGACATAATGTTTTTGAAGCAAATATTAGCTTTACAATAATATTTAGATGTATTTCTACAATGATATAATTATATTAGTTGTTTAAATATTGAAAATATAAGTGCAGAGGTTTAGTTTCAATAAAGTACTTTAGTTTCTTACAGTAGTTGACACGGTCATGTTTAAACTAGTTTTCTATTTATCTCTCACCAAGATTACGAGTCTTACGTTAGCCTTTAAAAATAGCGTTGAGAGGTCCCAACATTGCTTTTTAACGCCCTCTGGTATTACGAGTCTTGAAATGACAGGCTCACTGCTCATTTTTTTGGCCAGACTCGAAAATACCGCAAATCCACTTACGTCAATTGCGTATCCTATTTTTTCAATGGGACTTGCATAATGCCGGTATTACGAGTCTTCCAAAAAGTGAGCGGTACAGCCTCTCCTGTCAAGACTGGTACCGCACATAAAAGTCAGTAGTTAAGACTTTTATGGGCTAATGCCGTAGCATAAAACTCTTAACTAAAGTGCTAAAAAGTAAACTAACACCCATAAACTACCTATTAACCCCTAAAGTGAGCCCCCCCCCCCACATCGCAAACAATAAAAAAAAAAATTAACTCCTAATCTGCTGAACCGGACATCGCCGCAACAATAAAAAATATATTAACCCCTAAACCGACGCCCCCCCGCATCGCAAACACTAGTTACATTTTATTAACCCCTAATCTGCCTACCTAACATTGCCAACACCTACCTACATTTATTAACCCCTAATCTGCCGCCCCCAACGTCGCTGCCACTATATTAAATGTATGAACCCCTAAACCTAAGTCTAACCCTAACCCTAATTCCCCCTAACTTAAATATAAATTAAATAAATCTAAATAAAATTACTACAATTCACTAAATTATTCCTATTTAAAACTAAATACTTACCTATAAAATAAACCCTAAGATAGCTACAATATAACTAATAGTTACATTGTATCTAGCTTAGGGTTTACTTTTATTTTGCAGGCAACTTTGTATTTATTTTAACTAGGTACAATAGTTATTAAATAGTTATTAACTATTTAATAGCTACCTAGCTAAAATAAATTCAAATTTACCTGTAAAATAAATCCTAACCTAAGTTACAATTACACCTAATAGTACACTATAATTAAATTAATTACCTAAACTAAATACAATTAAATACAATTTAAAAAAAATATCTAAAGTAAAATAAAAAAGCCCCCCAAAATAATAAAAAGCCCTACCCTATACTAAATTACAAATAGCCCTTAAAAGGGTCTTTTGCGGGGCATTGCCCCAAAGTAATCAGCTCTATTACCTGTAAACAAAAGTACAATACCCCCCAACATTAAAACCCACCACCCACACACCCAACTCTACTATAAAACCCACCCAATCCCCCTTAATAAAACCTAACACTAACCCCTTGAAGATCACCCTACCTTGAGAAGTCTTCACCCAGCCGGGCCAAAGTCCTCAACGAAGCGGTCCTCCAGACGGGCAGAAGTCTTCATCGAAGCCGGCCAGAAGAGGTCCTCCAGATGGGCAGAAGTCTTCATCCAGGCGGCATCTTCTATCTTCATCCATCCGGCGCAGAGTGGGTCCATCTTCAAGACATCCGACGCAGAGCATCCTCTTCCAACGAAGTCCAACTGAAGAATGAAGGTTCCTTTAAATGACATCATCCAAGATGGCATCCCTTGAATTCCGATTGGCTAATAGAATTCTATCAGCCAATCGGAATTCAAGGGACGCAATCTTGGATGATTTTATTTTACAGGTAAATTTGAATTTATTTTAACTAGGTAGCTATTAAATAGTTAATAACTATTTAGTAACTATTCTACCTAGTTAAAATAAATACAAAGTTGCCTGTAAAATAAAAATAAATCCTAAGCTAGTTACAATGTAACTATTAGTTATATTGTAGCTATTTTAGGGTTTATTTTATAGGTAAGTATTTAGTTTTAAATAGGAATAATTTAGTTAATGATAGTTATTTTATTTAGATTTATTTAAATTATATTTAAGTTAGAGGGTGTTAGGGTTAGGGTTAGACTTAGATTTAGGGGTTAATAAATTTAATATAGTGGTGGCGACGTGGGTGGCAGATTAGGGGTTAATAAGTGTAGGTAGGTGGCGGCGACATTGGGGGCGGCAGATTAGGGGTTAATAAATATAATGTAGGTGTCGGCGATGTTGGGGGCAGCAGATTAGGGGTTCATAAGTATAATGTAGGAGGCAGCGGTGTCCGGAGCGGCAGATTAGGGGTTAATAATATAATGTAGGTGTCGGCGATGTCGGGGGTGGCAAATTAGGGGTTAATAAGTGTAAGATTAGGGGTGTTTATACTCAGGGTTCATGTTAGGGTGTTAGGTGTAGACATAACTTTTATTTCCCCATAGGAATCAATGGGGCTGCGTTAGGAGCTTTACGCTACTTTTTTGCAGGTTTCTTTCAGCCGGCTCTCCCCCATTGATTCCTAAGGGGAAATCGTGCATGAGCACGTTTTACCTGCTCACCAATAACGTAAGCAGCGCTGGTATTGAGGTGAGATGTGGAGCTAAATTTTGCTCTACGCTCACTTTTTTGCGGCTAACGCCAGGTTTAAAAAAACCTGTAATACCAGCGCTGTCTGTAGGTGAGCGGTGAGGGAAAACTGATCGTCAACACCGCACAGCCTAACCGACAAAACTCGTAATCTAGGCATCTGTTTGTTCAAGCAAGGCTTAGTGGAAACCTTTCTAGATAAGATTCTTGTTTGGACAATCTCTTTTTTTGCCTGTCTCATATCTGCCCCTAATTGTCCTCAGCAATATAGATAGAAAAATATAGATAAATATGGTGGTGCCCATTACTTTTTAGAAACACAGTGGAATTTAGAAAAAAATAATTTTCAGAGTTAAAGGACTACTCGTTGCAATAGAATTGCATAATTAACCAGTGCATAATAAAAATACAATGATTTAACATCCACTCTTAGTTTCAAATAAGCAGTAGATTTTTCTCTGACAAATTTATTTTTCTCTCATTTTCTGGCCCCCTGTAGACTAGTATACATGTAGAATTAGGAAAAACCAACCCAGCGCTGAGATCTTATTACACAAAGCTGCTGTAAAGGAGAAGGTTTCCCCACAAAATCTTAACAGTGCTAGTACAGGAAAGATTACAATATCTACAAAGCCTGCAGACTTGTATACATGTACCCTGTGAATTTGTGCACATGCTCAGTAGGATCTTGTTGTTCCCCAGAAAGTATGAATATAAAAAGATTGTTCAAAATGTAATTATAGAAGTGAACTGGAAAGTGTCTTAAAACTGCATGCTCTATCTGAATCATAAAAGTTCATTTTGACTTGAGTGTCCCTTTACAGTACAGTTAAAAGGGACTAAAGAAATAGAGTGCAATGTTTTTTAACTGCACATAATTAAACATTTAAAAATAACACTTTTTAATGTCCCTTTAATATTATCCTTTAATGTAAACAGGCTTAGGCATTTATAAATTAAACATGTTAATATATAATAAATGTGAGAATAAGTCCATATATGAGGAATTTATCCAGCAATTCACATTTTAACACTAACAATACAATCAAAGCCATCCTGTCTAAACTATAATACATATTTGATATACAAGATGCTTTCTGGAAATTTAGACCACACCATGCTTTTTGTTTGTCCTTAATAATTTTCAATGTGAAAAGGGTAGGACTTCAATAGTTGTTATTCACAAGAATATCATTAAATAGAAAATGAATGCCATAATATGGGTTAAATCTTAAGTATGATGCATCTGTCCCTTAATATAAAAAGGATTATCCAACAAGCAAATGAATGGGGCTAAATGCAGTTTTTCATGAATGATCAAACATTCTTGATGGTTTCAATAGTACACAAAGCATAACCAGGTCAACAGTGTTTTGAGAAATGTATGATAAATTATAAGATATCTTAATCCTTTTTGAGGCTGGGATATTAATAAAAAAACATAAACATTTTGGAACCACACAATACATTTAATTTCATTTCTTGATAATTAAATAATTTTAAAATTTTGTTTTTTTTACAAAGGGTGCCAATAAAAAATAAATTGCATATAAGTTTCTTACATTAATTTCTTGCTTTAAAAAATAGCTTATGGGAGACTTTAATCAACTTATACATGGGTCATAAAATCACAGGACAATGCTATTCCATCCCACGTGATGCTTCTACATCTATCTACCTATCTGTCTATCTATCTGTCTATCAATTTTATCTAACTGTTAATTCTATCTATGTATCTATCTATCTATCTGTCTGTCTGTCTATCTATATGGATCTGAGCACCCTAAAAATATGCTTTACATAGCTTCTTGGCTTCTTCTTAAATATAACATAGTGGGCACTTACATACAATTATTGCTCCAGTAGATTTTACCCCATTGGAGGGAAATGTATTGAATCATTGACTTTATTTAATATAACATTAGTACTATACATATGATTCTATGGTTCAAGGAAATTATGAAATACTAATCTTTTTTGTGACTTTTAAGACACCCTAGCTCTAAACTGTGTATATCAAAGATAAATTACTGGAACCTCATGCATGCCATATATTCCTAAACTGTAAATAGGTATTTATTATTATTATGTTTTTTTTACTTACAAACAGCTAGATTACGAGTTGTGCGTTCGTGTTTTAACGCTGAAAAATTTGTCATTTCAGCGATAAAACAGAACCACAGCCATTACAAGTCTTGTCGGTATAGCTGTACCGCAAGCCTTTTAGCCTGTAACGCAACGTCAGTCCCGCACTCATAAAAATGATGTTTTTTAATGGGACTTCCATAGCGCAGCCATTATGATTTTTGTGGTGAGGCTAAAAAGCTTGCGTTACACCCTATACCGACAAGATCCATTCCTCAATCTAAAAGCAGTAGTTATGAGTTTTACGCTACAAATCTTTAACATAAAAATCATAACTAAACTGCTACAAAGTACCCATAAACTACCTATGAACCCCTAAACCACGGCCCTTCCGAATCGCAAATACTATTTAAAACTTTTTAAACTCTAATCTGCCGCTCCCGACATCGCTGCCACTATTAAATTTATGAACCCCTATTCCGCCGCTTCCTGACATCATCACACTATAATAAATAATAATAATAATTAACCTCTAAAGCGCCACCCTCCCGCATTGCAAACACTATTTAAATATTATTAACCCCTAATCTGCCGTCCGCCCACATCGCCCCCACTATACTAAAGTTATTAAACCCTACACCGCCACCACTATAATAAATCTATTAAACCCTA
This sequence comes from Bombina bombina, assembly GCF_027579735.1. Lineage (NCBI taxonomy): Eukaryota > Metazoa > Chordata > Amphibia > Anura > Bombinatoridae > Bombina > Bombina bombina. Next base: position 895,117,521 of record NC_069499.1, read on the forward strand.
AACCGAAAGCTCCCCACATCGGAATGAACTAATTTAAACTAGTAATCCTTAAACCTAAAGCACCCCTAACTTTATATTAAAATTACATATTCCCTAGCTTAATTTATATTAAAACTTACCTGTCAAATTAAAAGAACTAAGTTTAAACTAAAATTAAATTAATATAACTATTAAACCAAAATTAAACTAACTACCAATTAAATAAAACTAAACTACACTTAAAAAAAATCCTAACACTACTCTAAAAATTACAAAGTATCTAATTACAAAAAATAACAAACACTAAATTACGAAAAATAACAAACAAAATTATCAAAAATAAAATTGGAAATTAAAAACAAAATATAAGCAATTTCTATACTTGCCAGTGAGACCCCCTCTCCTGAGGGGCGTGGACAGAGCTATCCACTCCCCTCATTTACATAAACGCCATAGGGAGACACCACCTCCTCCTCCTCCTCCTCCTAGAGATGTCCAGCCAAAAACAGGTGAACAAACAAGGGGAGGGAGCCTGGTAAGTATTACCCAGGGTATGGGCCAAGATATAGAAATTGCTTATATTTTGTTGTTAATTTCCAATTATCTTGGCCCCCCCTGGTAATACGTACCAGTGCGAGAATATAGAGCAAAATACACATAAATACTGCAGAAAATATAAATATTTATTCCATAGCAACAGAAGATAATATCTTTCGGGCAAACTTGGCAGCAGCTGATTGACGAACATCCAGCTTATAATGTGAAATAAAAGTATTATACGATTTCCAAACTGCGGCTTGACAGATTTCTTCTGAAAAAGTGTTAGCTTGAAGTGCCCAAGAAGTTGATACAGCGTTTGTCGAATGAGCCTTAAAGTAAATGTAAATTTTGATGCTAAAGTGCCTGTTTTTTTAAAAATTTGATTAAAAATAGGGGCACTTTAATTCATCAAAATTTACATTTCACTTGTGTTGTGAAAAAATACTTACCTTTCAATCTTGACAGCCGCTCCAGCTTCCTCTTCCCGTAGCAAAGCCTCTTCCTGGGTCTAAAATGAGGAATACGGCTTCCTCCAATCACAGCGTTGAATCAGACACTGATTCCCCTGGGGGAGAAGCCGTGATTAGAGGATGACCGATCCACCATCATTTCTGACATCAGAAATGGCTTGCGATGACCGGGGGAAGCTGGAGCGGCAGTCAAGTTTAAAAGGTGAGTGAAATGTAAATTTTGATGAATTAAAGTACCCCTATTTTTAATTGAGTTTTTAAAAACCTGGCACTTTAGCATCAAAATTTACATTCACTTTAAGCTCTTCAGGTACCTGTTCCCCTTTCTCTCGATAAGCCCTTGAAATAGCCTGGACAATCCAACGAGAAATTGTTGTTCATGATGGAGCTTGACCTTGATGAGTACCTTTAGGAACAATGAATAATCTTTCAGTCTTACGAATATCTTGTGTCCTTGAGATATAAATATAAATACATCTGACTACATCCAAATGATACAAAGGTTTACTTTGAGAATAAGAGTTTTTAGGGCAAAAAGAAGGAGGAACAATATCCTGATGTTGATGAAATTCAGATACAACTTTTGGAAGGAACTTAGGAACAGTATGAAGTACTACTTTGTGTTGATGAAATATAATGTTAGAGTCTTTAACTGATAGAGCTTGAAGTTCAGATACTTGGCGAGCCGATGTTATGGCTACTAGGAAAATGGTTTTCAAGGTGAGAAACCATAAGGAAACTTCATGTAAAGGTTTAAAAGGAGATTCCAGAAGGGAATCCAAAACCAAAGGCAGGTCCCAGTATGGAATTCGTGTTTTGACAGATGGACGGATATGGGCCAAAGCTTGAAAAAATTGAGTAATCAGAGGATCCTGTGCCCACATAATGCCAGATATTGCTGATATTGCAGAAATTTTAACTTTAAGAGTTCTAGTACCGAGGACTTTATGAAACTCATCATGATGGAAATCCAATAGATGAAACATCTTGATTGTTGCTGTAGAGATATCATGTGAAATCATCCATGATGAGAAGATGTCCCAGATACGATAATACCTGAATTGGTGTGGATTCGGATGAACCACTTTACCTTGACTCAGCATGTCCCAAGAGATTCGAAGATGCCATGGTGGTTGAATTGCTAGTTTGAGTACTAGAGGAAACCAAGGCCTTCGAGGCCAAAAGGGAAGGATAACAATGAAGGTAGCTGACTCCTCTTCAATAATCTCGAAATGAGAGGAATGGGAGGGAAGACATATAGAAGGTTGTATGACCAATTTTCAAGAAAGGCATCCACTCCTAATGCAAGAGGTGTTGGGTAACGGCTGAAGAACTTCCAAACCTGATGATTTGATGCAGAGGCCATGATATTGACTTCTGGATGTTACCAGAGGTTGGTTATTCTCTGAAACAACCACCTACTCAGCTGCCATTCTATTTGAGAAATTCAATTTCTGCTCAAGTAGTCTACCTTGACATTCTCTATCCCCGGGACATGGACTGAAGAGAGGAACTGAATGTGGCATTGTGCCCAACTGAAAATTGGAGATACCTTCTTCAATGCATTTAAACTTCTTGTACCTCCTTGGAACAGGAGATAAGCTGCCACTGTTCTGTTGTCAGTTAAGATCTTTACTGCTTTTCCTTCCAATAGTTGCTGAAATGCAAGGAGAGCAATGAATACTGCCCTGATCTCCAGAAGGTTTGATGGAAGAGACTGATGCTTCTTCTTCCACGTACCTTGGGCATATCTGTCTTGACAATGTGCTCCCCAACCAGTCTTGCAGGCATCTGTTCGCACAATAATCCAGTTTGGCTCCTGAAGAGGAACCCCCCTGGATAGGTTCTGAAACTGTGACCACCAAAGAAGAGATATCCTTAGTTTTACAGGTATCTTGATATGCTGGGACAGTCCTCTGCTTCTGTAGAATTTTTGTAAGAAGTGTGTCTGAAAAGGATGCATTCCCTGCCTGGCCCAACTCACCATATGAATCACTGAAGACATGTGACCCTGAAGCATTGGTGTGCCGTAAGGAATGACAGAACTGTTGGAAGTATGTTAGAAATTTGACTCAGACATTTGAAAGACATACAATTTATTTCTGTGTATTGAAGGGTGTTCCCAGAATCACTAGATTTTGACAGGGCGGAAGCTGACTTTTTTGAAAATGTATGTTCTAGCCGTGATCGTAAAGGAAGTCGAGAAGGATGGACCTGTGAGCAATTGCTTGTTGTTGTGAACTTGCCAGGAGAAGAATATCATCTAGATTATGAATTATGAATAGCCATTTGACACATAGTTCTGCTATAAGAGGAACCAGCACCTTTGTAAAGACCCTTGGAGCAGTAGATATTCCTAAGGGAAGAGACAAAAATTGAAAATGGCGGTCTCCGACCATGAAACATAGGAATCTTCTGTGCCGTTCTGCAATAGGAATAAGGAAGTAAGCATCCTTGAGATCTATAGTACCCGAAGATCTAGAACCGGTCTCCAGGAACCATCTTTCTTTTTTACCAGAAAAAGGGGAGACTAAACCCATTGTTGTGATCTTGGATTGGTATCTGTTGAATGACACTGTTGCACATGAGCTTGCTGACGAACTCCAAAATGGCCTTTAGTTTCACAGAATCCCTGGGGAGTGGAGATTTTACCAAGTCAGGAAGACTTGGCTTCTTCCGGAACTCCAGATGATATCTGTGCTGAAGAATCCCCAGAACCCATTGATCTGATGTACTGTATGCCCTGACCTCTCTGAAGTTGTGTAACCATCCTCCCAGAGGAAAGGTCTGGGGTGGCACACCATCATTGTTTTGTAGCCTGAAAGGAAGGAAATGACTTACCCCATCCTCTACCTCTAAACTGAATGTTAGATTTTCCATCTTGATGTTGAAAGAATTCTCTTTTAGAAGAAACTTTAAAATTTTGATGCATATTATGCTGTCTGTGGGCAAAAGAGTGTCACCTTCGGCCTCTGGAAACCTGTGGGAGAAAAGGACTCTTACCTCCTGTTCTCTTTGAGATTAAAGTTTCCAAATGCTTACTGAACAGCATATCTCCTTCAAAAGGAAGACTCAATAAATTCAGCTTTGAACCTTGATCAGTTTCCCAATGTCGCAGTCATAAGGCTCTCCTAACAAGGTTGGCGGTAGTCATAGACTTTGCATTAAGCTCCAAAATGTTAGTAGCAGCTGATAAACAAAAAGAAGTTACCGCAAGAAAATATGTTATGTTTTCATTATCTTGAAAAGAATTAGACAGTAGCTTTTAAGGTTGAAAATAGAGCAAGCAAGGGATGAAATAAAGCCCCTTGTTGAAGATAAAGTCTCTTTAAATTTTGCTCCATTTTTTATCCATGACATCCTTAAAATACCCTACATCATCAATAGGGAAAATCACCTTTTTGAGAGCCTAGCAATTGCAGCATCAATCTTGGGTGCAGAAACAAATTGGTTATGCAAAGTTTTTTTCCAAGGGAACATTTGTATATACTATATCTGGAACTCAACTCTGTTTATCTGGTTTTGAAAAAAATATTCAAATATATATATTTCAGATTGTCAGAACTGATTTGGTGCAGAATTTGAATTAAACCAATCAAATGGTACTTGAGACAGTTCATCTTCAATGCCCAGGGAACTCTTAATCCCATTTATAAGATCAGAAATATTTGAAGTGTAAAACACTGTAATTAAATCAGACTCTAAATCTTCACCATCAGAGGAACAATCAAGGTTGTGTAAATTATCCAAAGAACCCACAGGTGTCTGAGAAAAGCGTCCACCATAAATCTGGCCAATACACACTTTACAGAGTTTCTTGTCCTGCCAGCAGGGATCATCACAAAGGGAAAAGATGGGCATAGGCTGGGCTGGGCTGTATTACTATGAAAAAAGTATAACCAGCCATAATAAAAAAAATATGTACTAACAACTTCAAAACATATCATGTAACAAAAATATATCATACCTTGTAGTTGCCCCTGATTCCTTCCTGGGCTATAACAGGCTGAGGCTCAAGCTGACCTGGATCATTTTCATCTTCCATGATGAAATGCTGAACATACATCATGCATCAGAAAAATTAAGCCCATAAAGCTTAGTAAATGATTAAAGAAATATTCAGCAAAAAACAAGTGCATACCACTTACCAATAAGAACAAGCAAGACACCAAAATGTCAGATCCCTAAAACTATGTGTGTAAGACTGGTATCTTTGCAGGGAGAAGGAACACTGCTGTTGAAAGCTGCGCCAAGGCTTTAAAAGTTTATACGCGTGCGCACAAAAAAGACAACCCTCAGACACTGCCCCCTTGACGTCCCTTACCAATGACATCATGGAAACATGGCAGCCCTCACAAGGAAACCGTACCCACTACCACCAATTCAGATGACCGCAGCCACAGCACAAATGGTGCCGACAACTAGAGGACACCAATTCACAGGCTGAAGTAAGCCAATTTAAAAGGACACATCTATTGTCTTTGTTTCCATCCCAGAAGGAGCAAAAATGGAGAGGGACTCCTAGCCCTGTCCACCTAACAGGCTGGACAGAACTAGGAGGATGATGAGGTGGTGTCTCCCTAGGGCTTTTATGAAAATGAGGGGAGTGGATAGCTCTGTCCACGCCCCTCAGGAGAGGGGGTCTCACTGGTAGTATTGCCAGTGGGTCCAAGATAAAAGATTTACACCTAATCTAATAGCCCTATCAAAATAAAAAAGCCCACCCAAAAAAAACAAAAAACCTAGCCTACAATAAACTACCAATAGCCCTTAAAAGGGCCTTTTGTAGGGCATTGCCCTAAGTTAAACAGCTCTTTTACCTGTAAAAAAAATACAAAGACCCCCCCAACCATAAAACCCACCATTCAACAAACCCCCCAAAATAAAAAACCTAATTCTAAAATAACATAAACTTCCCATTGCCCTGAAAAGGGCATTTGTATGGGCATTGCCCTTAAAAGGGCATTTAGCTCTTTTACAAGCTCAAAACCTAAACTAAAAAAAGTCCAGCTTGAACGATCTTCATCCAGCCGGCGAAGTCCTCATCCAGGCGACGAGATGTCTTCATCCAGGAAGCCTCTTCTATCTTCATCCAGGCGGCGAAGTCCTCATCCTGGCGGCCTCTTCTATCTTCATCCAGGCGGCACCTTTTACCTTGATCCCGGCGGCGTGGAGCGGGTCCATCCTGAAGAAATCCGGCACGGAGAATCCTCTTCATACGGTCGCCCCGTACACTGAATCTTCAATGCAAGGTACACGATTCAAGATGGCGTCCCTTGCATTCCTATTGGCTGAAAAATTTGAATCAGCCAATAGGAATTGGAGCTGCTAAAATCCTATTGGCTGTTTGAATCAGCCAATAGGATTTAGGCAGCTCTCATTCTGTTGGCTTATTCGAAATAGCCAATAGAATGAGAGCTGCTTAAATCCTATTGGCAGCTCTCATTCTATTGCATCTCTCATTTTATTGGTTGATTGGTTGGTGTTTTTTTTAAGGTTTTTTTTTGGATGAGTTTTTTTTTAGATTAGGGTTTGGGCAGCAAAAGAGCTAAATGCCCTTTTAAGGGCAATGCCCATACAAATGCCCTTTTCAGGGCAATGGGTTTTTTGTAAAAAAAATTCATTTAAAAGAGCTGTTTAACTTAGGGCAATGCCCTACAAAAGGCCCTTTTAAGAGCTATCAGTAGTTTATTCTATTTTTTTTTATTTTAGGGTGTTTTTTTTTTAAATGGGTATTAGAAAAGGAATCATTTTTATTATTTTTCATCATTTGTTTGTTATTTTGTATTTTTTTCGTTTTGGGTGAATTTTTATTTTTAGATTAGGGCTTAGGGAGTCATAAAAGAGCTCAATGCCCTTTTAAGGTCAGGAAAAATAGCTAAATGCCCTTTAAAGTGCAATGCCTATACAAATGTCCTTTTCAGGGCAATGGGTAGATTAGGTTTCAGTTTATTTTTATTTTGTGGGTTTGGGGGTGGGGGTTTGTATACTGTTAGGGGGTGTTTGTTTTCTTTTGTAGCCAAAGAGCTGCTAACTTTAGGGCAATGCCCTACAAAAGGCCCTTTTAAGGGCCCTTGGTAGTTTGGGGAGTGGGGGTTATATACTGTTAGGGGGTGTTTGTTTTCTTTTGTAGCAAAAGAACTGTTAACTTTAGGGCAATGCCCTACAAAAGGCCCTTTTAAGGGCCCTTGCTAGTTTGGGGAGTGGGGGTTGTATACTGTTAGGGGGTGTTTGTTTTCTTTTGTAGCAAAAGAACTGTTAACTTTAGGGCAATGCCCTACAAAAGGCCCTTTTAAGGGCCCTTGGTAGTTTATTCTAGATTAGGTTTTTTATTTTGGGGTGTTTTTTTTTTAAAGGGTATTAGAATAGGAATAATTTACATTAGCATATGAGGGGCGGCCGGAAGGGGGGGAGCTAGCAGCAATGTGGACTGCTAGCACTTGGCTCTGAGAGAAGGGCAATATTGAATTTACCCCACCTGCGTTATTTCCTTGGCCAGTGGAGACATAACCTGGCCCAGATGCATTGTAGCAGAAGCCGGCACCCCATTTGCAGGTAGACTCAGAAGCAGAGTTGTGACGCCAAGCAGAGTTCAGTCATATCAATAACCTACACTGTACAGTGCAAAGACAAACAAGCAGCCGACCCGGTGGTGTTACCTGATGCAGTGGTCAGAAGGGGAGCAAAGCCGAGGTGGGACAAGCTGAGGCGACAGTCACGGAGGTGTCCGAGACCAGCGGCCTCTCAACATACCATTTCCGGTAACTCCCACACAGAAGGACCCCAAGCAAAAGCTGTAGTCTGATACAGGAAGTGGTTGCTGCGAGAGCCGGGACTGCTTGCTGGAGGGATCAGCCGAAAAACCAGGTAGCACGGGCAAGGCTCGTTTTTCTTTCTTCCTTGCTGTAAGAACTTTTCTCTCCCAAAAGCTGGGACTTTCTCTAAAGCCTTACTCTGATACAGCATACAAATATCAAAGTGAAAAAAATAAACGCTAAGCCAACCTGGGAAGAGTTGAAGAAAGTGTTTATTGAGGATGGCTCACTGATAAGTGGACATACTATAAAATCTCCTCAAAATTTAATAGGCTCTGTTAACAGTGTACCTTGTTAAAGCCAAGATTAAAGGAAGGGGTGAGGAACAACGGTTTAGAGAAATATAAAGTATTTGGCCATATACACCCTACACCAATCTAACTGGTAGATCTACTTTGCAATAGTGTCTCTGGCAAAAAACAGAAGTAACTTGTTTACAAATAAGGTTGAGCAAGAAAGAAGAGAAGTATCTTTGTTCTAGGGGAATACAGATGGTACCTAATGCCACAGGAACTTTAACTTTTCTCACCTTGTCTGTAGGCTTTGGTAGCCCGCATAAACTGGTTAAGCCTATACAAATAGCAACTAGCTAATAGACTTTGAACAAGGACTACATTATATAACAATGCATGCAATACTTAGGGGCATACAATTGAAATGTAATTTTTTTTATGTAGCAGAATAACGTTTTCCTCTGCAGGGGAGTAAAGGCACTGTCTCTCTAATAGATAGAACATCTCAAATGGGTCAATATACAATATATGTCTGCCAGGTATTACTAGATAACTGTACAAGAGGAGATTTGAGTCCTTACAGATAGAATATCTCTCTCCTCCTGTTAGTGAATAATAGTCATTTTCCCCTACCCGCTATTTTGTATAATACATTAGCTACCAAGAAAAGAGATCTGGGTTTAAGTGGCTCTGTTGAGCTCTTGATAGCTACACAAAGATTTTCTTGCAATTGCAACTGTTGTGACATGTAAAATCTTTCAGATGCTCTGGATCTACAAATATTAAGAATCTGGTCCTGAGTACAAAATATTTCAATTACAACCTTTTTATGTATAAAATAGACAGAGGTCAATGGTATACTTAAATAGTGGCTCTCTGTAAGGATAGCAATATGTATATATAATAGGTTGTTTAAGTGGCATGAGCACTTTTTTTCTTTTTTTACTAGACACACTATAATTATACAGGCAGATATTGCCACCTGGTTGAATCACGACTTAGACTACACGTAAAAACTTTAAAAAAAAAAAAAAAAGGAAAGAAAGAAAAAAAATTTCCAGCACCGTAGCGTGGCTGGTTTTGGTTTTGTTCTTTTTTATTAGCACTTAAGTGTTTTTTTTTTTGCTGTTCACTAGTGTTTCACACTTTGTTGTTTCTAATTTTCACAAGCTAGGAGATAGGAACAAATAAGATATTAGTCCCTCCTACTTAAGCCGTTCACAACTGAAGTTTGGGGATTAGATATCAGTCACTTTTATAAGCTATATGGAAAGATGTATTTCACACTCTAAAACTGTATCACCTAACATGCCACCTAAACCAAAAGATAAAAAGCTTAAGCCAAATGAAAGTAGTTCAGAACTACATATATAGAACGAAATAGGTTCAAGTTGTTCAGATAATACACTGCTATTACAACAGATTTCAGAGCTAGTGTTGTCACAATTTAAGTCCTTAAGGCAAGAAATGGCCGCGGCCATGAATGAAATTAAGCAGTTCTCAACACGTATGAATGAGTTAGAATCAAGAGTTTCGGACTTAGAAGATAGGTCAGTAGTACAGGACCAGATGGCTAGACTTAAACTAGTTGAGACTCAAACTAGAAGCAGGGAAATGGCCCCATTCTGTTCCCAGCTAATTAAGGCCAATCTAAGGGCAAGATTGGCATACCCCGCTAAGATAATCCTGGACAAAGATGGGGAAACCCTTACTTTTACTAAGGTTTAAGAGATCAAAGCATACTGTCAGATTATAGGGATAGAATAATACAGATGGTTGGAGAGTGAATGGCCCCTATAAGAGATGAAGGAGCTGTGTAAGGTTAATAGATATGGGATAAATAATATGAAGATGATTCCCCATATGGTAATGTTCAAATTCGGCCCTGGTGGCCCTTTTAATAATAATACTTCTTATTTGCCTTTATAAAAGAATTTTCTGTTTTTTTTTTTTCATTTTTTCTTTTCTGAGGTTATGAGTCTCCCCTCGCTTATTTGCAGTATTTTAGATGGTTAAATGAAAACTACTTTCTTGGAATATTGGAGGGATGACATACCCAATCAAAAGGAAGTTATTGATTAGACACCTAGGAATGCAAAAACCGGATATAGTATTTATCCAGGAGACGCATCTTAAGTCCAAGGAAGCTATAAAACTTAAAAGTAAGTGGGTGGGAGAAGTAGTGTTTACCCCGTATGATAAGGCTAAAAGAGGTTTGGTTATTTTAATACGTAAACAGTTGAATTATAATATAATTTCATCAAAACATGATCCCAATGGGAGATATCAAATTCTTAAGATTGAAGTCAATGGTTGTAACTTTGTTTTCTGTAATGTTTATGGTCCGAATGTGATAGACAAAAAATTCTGGGAGGATATTAGCTTAAAATTATTTTTACATACAGTATTGGTAAATATATAGTAGTAGCTGGTGATTTTAACATGGCTTTTTCACATATCTTAGATAGATCAAAGGTTAGATATGCTCCAAGGAAAGCTAGGGAAGCAGATATTCTTCAAACATTTTGCCAGAAAGTGGCACTACAAGATATATGGCATTTACAAAACCCAGATAGGCGGGAATACACATGCACCTTTAGTGCATATACTTCCTTCTCCAGAATTGATTATTTTTCAATTGCGAAACAGATGTTAAAAATGAAAGTCCGAACAGATATTCGAGATATTGTGGTCTCGGACCACTCAATTATCTCACTAGAAATAGGTTTGAGTGATAATTTTTCAATAGGAAATGGTAGGTTATTCTTTCCACAATATCTGGCTAACAATTTCCACTTTAAAAAATCGATTCAAAACAGATGGTATCAATTTCAGGTGGATAATGTTGGCTACTTAGATAAACCAGAAATATTCTGGGAGACGGCGAAGGCAGTTTTCAGAGGGGAGATCAAAGTGTATTTGGCAAGAACACGGGCAATCCGGGGAAAAAAGGAGGAGGAACTCTCAAATACCTTAAGAAATAATTATAGGAAATATCTCAGTAACCCTTCTATTGATTCATGGAACAAATACAAGCATAGCAAATCAGTATACAATCTTTTTGTCAAACAACACTCTATTTTAGAGGAACAAAAATGTAAGGCTCTTTATTCAGGGGCACAGGGTGTCTCGGCTAAATATTTGGCAAGAATCGTTAAGATCAGACAACAGAAAAATTATATTTCAGCGCTTAAATTTAGGAATAGTAGAGTGACGGATCCCTTAGAGATAAGGGAAGTTTTTTATCAGACCTTTCAAGATCTATATGCATCTAAGCAGATTAATAATGAGAGTAAGGACCAGTTCTGGCAGGGGGTAAATTTACCCCAAATTGAGATAGATGATCTTCAAAGATTAAATGAACCAATTTTAGAAGAAGAAATAATTAATGCAATAAAAAAGCTAAAACTGGGAAAAACCCCGGGACCAGATGCTTTACCAGCTGAATTTTATAAAACTGGAACAGATCTCTACTACTTTATGTAAACTGTTCAATGAATATTTTGTAGGGGGTAAACCTCAGTCACCATTGTTTGCAGCATCCAATATAGTGTTGATATTAAAGAAAGGTAAGGACCCTGAGCTCCCATCATCATATAGGCCAATCTCACTCCTTAATCAGGATTACAAGATTCTTACCTATATTTTAGCCAACAGATTGAAATCGCCTTTAGGATATATGGTTCACTCAGACCAGACAGGCTTTATGATGGGTAGAAACCCATTTAAAAATTTACAGAAGGTTTAATTGGTGCTGGACTATTTCTGGAATAAGGTAGAAAGGAGAAGACACTATACTAAGCCAGATCTTGCTATTCTCACAATCGACGCTGAGAAAGCATTCGATTTGATTATATGGGATCACCTATTCACTTCATTAGAAAGATTTGGTATAACTGGTGTATTCCAACAATTTATCAGACAGCTATATAAAGGACCTACTTGTTCAATTATAGTGAATGGGGGAACCACTAAGAGGATTGTTCTTAGGCGGGCACTCATCAAGGGTACACGCTATCACCCTTTCTTTTCAACCTATCTCTCGAACCATTTGCAACCTATTTAAGACAAGAACTACAGGGTATACAGATAGGGAGACATAGACTGGTTTTATCTCTTTTTGCAGATGACCTTTTACTCGATCTTAGCAACACAGCTGATTCTATCCCCCGGCTTTTAAAGATATGTTACTTGTTTAGTTCATTTTCAGACTACAAAATCAACTATTAAAAATCAGAAATATTGTGGATACGTAAACCTCCTGTTCAGAGACCCCCACCCATTTGTTGAAACAACACAGATTGTATACTTAGGCGTCACTTTAAGTAAGGATCCCAGCTTATGGTACGACTTAAATCTTAAACAATGTATTAAGGAGTTGGATCTGAAATTGCAGAGTTGGGGCAATTTACCTCTATCAATCACAGCGCGAACCATGTTGGTTAAGGTGGTTCTGTTTTCCAAACTTCTATATTTCTTGCAGAATCTTCCCCTCCTTCTATATAAAAAAGACTTGACTTTTCTTAATAGGAGTATTAATCACTTTAACTGGCAAGGTAAGAAACCACATATCTCATTATTTAAATTAACACTCCCTACAACATGTCCCAATGTGAAATACTACAACTATGCAGCTTTATGTAAATTTGCTTTAGATTGGATCTCTGAAAAAGAATTGGTCTCATTTTATGAGATGGAATCCATGCTAATTAAACCGTTCAATTTAAGGGCGATTTTGCATTACACTGCAAACAAACTTCCAGTTATAATAAGTCAAATGATCACATTCAAATCCATTATACAGGCATGGCAAAGAACATGCTGTAAGTTGAGAATCGACTAACGAAAATCAGAATTCTTACCATTGCTGGGTAACCCGGACTTTCCACCAGGCTTGGGTCCTTCGATATTTTCACTATGGGCCAAGCGGGGAGTGAAACAGGTAATACAGATATGTGAAGGTAAAAACTTAAGGCTTCAATCTTTTGAGAAGATATCTCAGCAATTGAATCTCCCTAGATCTAGCTTTTATGCGTATTTACAGGTTAGACACTGGATACAGAAATTGAGGCATGATACAGGCCCTGAAATAGATATTAAGGAATTAAAAACAGTAATCAAGGAATATCAGGAGGGGGTAAACACTATCTTCTGAATTTACGATATTATTTTGAAATTCTGTGGGGAAAAGAATATATTAGAAATAACGATAAAGTGGTCCAAAGATAAGATTAGAGTTGAAAGTGAGACAATCTCCCAGAGTATAGTACTTGCATCGGGTGCAACTAGTATGCATAGTTGGAAAGAATCCCATATGATATTGTTAAATAGAGTGTATCTTACACCAGCCAGATTAGTGAAATGGACTCAGGATGAACAGAAATGTCCCAAATGTTGTTTTGCAAAGGCAGATTTAATACACTGCTTTTGGGCATGTCCAAAAATATATCAATTTCTGGGCCATGAAGATAATGGGGACAACATTCAAATTGACTCAATATCAGATATTTCTTCTATGTAAATACACTTTAGCCTTCCCTAACAAAAGATTTATTAATTTGCTCATATTGATTGGGCGGAATAATTTAATTCTGAAAAATTGGAGAGGACAGAATGTGCCTAGATTTACAGATTTTCTTAAAGAAGTACAATATCAAATGGTGGTTGAGCAATTTATTGTAAAAGATATTAACTCTAAACAGATAGCTAGATTTTTTTATAAATGGAAGAGACATATCAGTTTGCTCCCTTTGGAGATGCAGAGACAGGTAGTTTGTTATTGTAAAGCCTCTACCTGGGTGCAACAACAAATAGAACGGGGGACTCTCCCTAGACTATGGTTTTTAGAGGAACATATCTCGTAGGGGAAGAGGGAATGAAAAAGGAAAAAAAAGAGAATTTTCTTTTCTCTTCTTTTTTCTCTCTTTCGCTCCCTCCCTGCTCCCCTGCAGGGTTATTTCATAGGGAGCGTAATTACAGTAACAAAGGAAGGTGAGGAAGGGAAAAGGGAGATCAAAGTAGTTTAAGAATAGTAAGAGGTAACGAATAGACTTAGGTCAAGTCCGTATGAGAAATAGTAAACAAGGTCAATAAATAAATGGGTCCCTTTTAAGTAGATTGTAATAATGGTTTTGGAAACTCTGTTTGCATACATAAATGGATAATATGAGTTTAGTTATGAGTAAGTTGGTATTATATAGTCTATAAGTATTATTATGAACTTAAAAGAGACAGAGAGTTGGAAGTAACGGAGTAAATGAGGAACATTAATGAAATTTAAGAATGCGAGGTCAATTCTATTGGCTGATCCAATCAGCCAATCGGATTGAACTTCAATCCGATTGGCTGATAGCATCAACCAATCAGATTTTTCCTACCTTAATTCGGATTGGCTGATAGAACCCTATCAGCCAATTGGAATTCGAGGGACGCCATCTTGGATGACGTCATTTAAAGGAACCTTCATTCAGTTGTTGGCCTTGGAAAGAAGAGGATGGTCCACGTCGGATGTCTAGAAGATAGACCCGCTCCGCGCCGGATGGATGAAGATAGAAGATGCCGCTTGGATGAAGCCTTTTCCCGGTCCGGATGTCCTCTTCTGCCCCATCGGATGAAGACTTCTGGACAGATCGGATGACCAGTGGTGTCCAGCTGGGTGAACACGGCTCAAGGTAGGGTGATCTTCAATGGGGTAGTGTTAGTTTTTTTTAAGGGGGATCAGGTGGGTTTTAGAGTAGGGGTGTGTGGGTGGTGGGTTGTAATGTTGGGGGGGTCTTGTATTTTTTTTACAGGTAAAAGAGCTGATTACTTTTGTAATTTAGTATAGGGTAGGGAATTTTATTATTTTGGGGGGCTTTTTTATTTTATTAGGGGGCTTAGATTAGGTATAATTAGATTAAAATTCTTGTAATATTTTTTTATTTTTTTTGTAATTTAGTGTTTGTTTTTTTGTACTATAGTTTAGTTTATTTAATTGTATTTTAGTTTAGATCATTGTAGGTAATTTATTTAATTAATTTATTGATAGTGTAGTGTTAGGTGTATTTGTAACTTAGGTTAGGATTTATTTTACAGGTAATTTTGTAATTATTTTAACTAGGTAGCTATTAAATAGTTATTAACTATTTAATAGCTATTGTACCTATTTAAAATAAATACAAAGTTGCCTGTAAAATAAATATAAATCCTAAAATAGCTACAATGTAATTATTAGTTATATTGTAGCTATATTAGGGTTTATTTTAGATAAGTATTTAGTTTTAAATAGGATTAATTTATTTAATTATAGTAATTTTATTTCGTTTTATTTAAATTATATTTAAGTTAGGGTTAGGGTTAGATTTAGGATTAGGGGTTAATAACTTTATTATAGTAGCGGCAATGTTGGGGGTGGCAGATTAGGGGTTAATAATTGTAGGTATTTGGCGGCGATGTTAGGGAGGGCAGATTAGGGGTTAATAAAATTTATTATAATGTTTGCGAGGCGGGAGTGCGGTGGTTTAGGGGTTAATACATTTATCATAGTGGCGGCGATGTCCAGTCGACAGATTAGGGGTTAATAAGTGTAGGTAGGTGGCGGCGACATTGAGGGGGACAGATTAGGGGTTAATAAATATAATATAGGTGTCGGCGATGTTATGGACAGCAGATTAGGGGTTCATAGCTATAATGTAGGTGGCGGCGGTGTCCGGAGTGGCAGATTAGGGGTTAATAATATAATGTAGGTGTCAGCGATAGTGGGGGGGGCAGATTAGGGGTTAATAAGTGTAAGTTTAGGGGTGTTTAGACTCGGGGTTCATGTTAGGGTGTTGGTGTAGACTTAGAAAGTGTTTCCCCATAGGAAACAATGGGGCTGCGTTAGGAGCTGAACGCTGCTTTTTTGCAGGTATTAGGTTTTTTTTCAGCCAGCTCAGCCCCATTGTATCCTATGGGGAAATCGTGCATGACCACGTTTTTCCAGCTTACCGCTACCGTAAGCAACGCTGGTATTGAGGGTTGAAGTGGAGCTAAATTTGGCTCAACGCTCACTTTTCTGAGGCTAACGCAGTCATTCAGAAAACTCGTAATACCAGCGTTGTCTTAAGGGTGCGCTGGAAAAAAAAGGAGCGTTAGCCACGCAGGTTTTTACCAACAAAACTCCAAATCTAGGCGATAGTCTTTATTGTTGTTTTTTCATTTTCTTTTTCTTTCTGTTTTTTGCTCCCTCCCTTTTCCATGATTGCATGTATGCTTTTTGATTTTGGATAATCAAGCCTAGACATGGATTCAGTGACGTGCGGTGAGGTCAGAGGCGGGTGAGGCACTGGCGATGATACGCCCAAGAAGCACAAAGACACACACACATATATATATATATATATATATACATACAGGGAGTGCAGAATTATTAGGCAAGTTGTATTTTTGAGGATTAATTTTATTATTAAACAACAACCATGTTCTCAATGAACCCAAAAAACTCATTAATATCAAAGCTGAATAGTTTTGGAAGTAGTTTTTAGTTTGTTTTTAGTTATAGCTATTTTAGGGGGATATTTGTGTGTGCAGGTGACAATTACTGTGCATAATTATTAGGCAACTTAACAAAAAACAAATATATACCCATTTCAATTATTTATTTTTACCAGTGAAACCAATATAACATCTCAACATTCACAAATATATATTTCTGACATTCAAAAACAAAACAAAAACAAATCAGTGACCAATATAGCCACCTTTCTTTGCAAGGACACTCAAAAGCCTGCCATCCATGGATTCTGTCAGTGTTTTGATCTGTTCACCATCAACATTGCGTGCAGCAGCAACCACAGCCTCCCAGACACTGTTCAGAGAGGTGTACTGTTTTCCCTCCTTGTAAATCTCACATTTGATGATGGACCACAGGTTCTCAATGGGGTTCAGATCAGGTGAACAAGGAGGCCATGTCATTAGATTTTCTTCTTTTATACCATTTCTTGCCAGCCACGCTGTGGAGTACTTGGACGCGTGTGTTGGAGCATTGTCCTGCATGAAAATCCTGTTTTTCTTGAAGGATGCAGACTTCTTCCTGTACCACTGCTTGAAGAAGGTGTCTTCCAGAAACTGGCAGTAGGACTGGGAGTTGAGCTTGACTCCATCCTCAACCTGAAAAGGCCCCACAAGCTCATCTTTGATGATACCAGCCCAAACCAGTACTCCACCTCCACCTTGCTGGCGTCTGAGTCGGACTGGAGCTCTCTGCCCTTTACCAATCCAGCCACGGGCCCATCCATCTGGCCCATCAAGACTCACTCTCATTTCATCAGTCCATAAAACCTTAGAAAAATCAATCTTTAGATATTTCTTGGCCCAGTCTTGACTTTTCAGCTTGTGTGTCTTGTTCAGCGGTGGTCATCTTTCAGCCTTTCTTACCTTGGTCATGTCTCTGAGTATTGCACACCTTGTGCTTTTGGGCACTCCAGTGATGTTGCAGCTCTGAAATATGGCCAAACTGGTGGCAAGTGGCATCTTGGCAGCTGCACGCTTGACTTTTCTCAGTTCATGGGCAGTTATTTTGCGCCTTGGTTTTTCCACACGCTTCTTGTGACCCTGTTGACTATTTTGAATGAAACGCTTGATTGTTCGATGATCACTCTTCAGAAGCTTTGCAATTTTAAGAGTGCTGCATCCCTCTGCAAGATATCTCACTATTTTTGACTTTTCTGAGCCTGTCAAGTCCTTCTTTTGACCCATTTTGCCAAAGGAAAGGAAGTTGCCTAATAATTATGCACACCTGATATAGGGTGTTGATGTTATTAGACCACACCCCTTCTCATTACAGAGATGCACATCACCTAATATGCTTAATTGGTAGTAGGCTTTCGAGCATATACAGCTTGGAGTAAGACAACATGCATAAAGAGGATGATGTGGTCAAAATACTCATTTGCCTAATAATTCTGCACTCCCTGTATATATATATATATATACATATATATATATATATATATATATATATATACACACACACACATACACACATATCACTAAATTACTGGCACCAACAAGTATTTAGCACCTGAAAAGAGTTAGTTATTTCAACCTCTAGCACATAACACAAGTACTGGACAGAGACTACAGGCAGGCAGACCCACACACACAAACAGACATACCCACACAGACAGACCCACCCTCACAGACAGACCCACCCACACAGACAGACTGACCCACACAAACACACAGACAGACAGACCCACACACACACACAGACACAGACCCACACACACACACACACACACACACACACAAACAGACCCACACACCACACACAGACCCACACACACACACAGACAGACCCACACACACACACATATACACACACAGACAGACACACACAGACCCACACATACACTCAGACCCACACACACACACATACAGACCCCCCACATACACTCAGACCCCCCCCACACATACAGACCCCCCACATACATATACAGACCCCACACACACACATACAGACCCCCCCACACACATACAGACCCCCCACACACTCACAGAACCCCACACACACACTCACAGAACCCCACACACACAGACAGACCCCACACACACACTCATAGAACCCCCCACACACAGACAGACCCCCCCACACACACAGATACACCCACAGATCTTGAGATTGGCAATATTTACAGAACATAATACCCCTAATATACAATTTCAAACCATTATAAACACAGTTCTGTATCTTCAAAGGAAATGTATAGGGCAGGGTAAAAAAAACCACAGCCACTAGTAATAACATGCTCTTTATCCATGCCACCCTGTTTAGAGTAATACATGTGATGATGGTAAACCAATTAGTGATAAATCCATACACAAATAAAACTGGTATGAAAAAAGCAGAATCTTCCTTTTTATAAAAGGCGAATATACACCTCTAGATATCATGTGGCTCATGTGAGCAAGGCAATTTCTTAGACCAGGTTGAGCCATAAAAAATCCATATACCCATAAGACCCCTCATTTGAAAAGCAGGAGAAATTAAAGTTAAAACGGCTCTCTATGTGGAACAAAAGGTAATTCATCAGACATCCAGGTTAAGAAAAATAAAACTTAGTGCGAAGGAAACTGTGCCACCCTCACTACCAAAAAGTAATACTTGAAACCTTTCATTCTTTTTTTTCTTAAATGAGGGGTCATATGACCCAATGCAATGCTTCTTAAACTAGAGGTCCCTTAAAAAAAAATGTAAGGTCCCCACAAGATTTGACAAAGTGTGCATAGGTGAGTGACATGAAAGATTAGTACCTCGTGGCTCCCCGGTGTTTGTATAAAGTTAGCTCTTCTCACCTGTTGCTGTCCGACTCCTCAGTGCTGGCTCCACACATGCCTGATACCGACTCCTCAGTCTCCTCCAGCCAGGCACTGGCAGCACCTCCTCCGTCCAGTCCTCGGAGTCCAGATAGCACAAAAACACAAGTAAAAGTGGGGCACTAGTAGGCACCACGGCAGTCCCGCCAGTTGATCCGTCAGCGCGCGCGGCGCACCGGTTACATCACAATGGTCACATGGCCCACACCTGTCAATCAGCAGCCCAGCAGGCACGCCTCCCCGCAGTGCTGCTGAATGCTGTGATTGGCTGAAGTGACCTAGCTCATCATGGAGGCGGTTTTGAGAACCGCCTCCATTGGAGCTTGTATCAGGGCCCGTCGAGTCACCAGTGGGTGGCACAGCTCTAAGTGAGCTTTAGATCCATTGTTGCGCAATTAATGAAGGGCAGCGGACCAGCTCACTGCCTCCTAATTGCGCAACAATGGAATATGGATGGTGAATATTTGCAATGCACAGAACATGCGCAAAGCACAGTAACGTAATGAATGAGTAATCGCCATGGGGGTGGGGGGGGGGGGGGGTAATTAATGAGATTGATAACAAACACTTTTTTTTAATACATATGAATTAAAATCTTTTTCTTTCCCTAATTGGATAGGGGAGGCACTGCCTCCCCTGCCTCCTATTACTGCACGTCACTGCATGTATTGTATATCTGCCATAAGAGCATGTTTACAAAATTAATGTAACAATGTTTTTTTTGTGATTGTTGAAATAAAAATCTTTTTTAAAAAAAAAAAAAAAGAATAGGAATAATTTAATTTTTTTTTGATAATTTGTTATCTTTTGTAATAGTAGTTTTTTTATTTTTTGTAATTTTAGGTTTTAGTGTAAGGCATCTTAGGTTTTATTTCACATGTAACTTTGTATTTATTTTAACTAGGTAGTTAGTAAATAAATAGTTAATAACTATTTACTAACTAGTCTACCTAGTTAAAACAGATACAAACTTAATTGTGAAATAAAAATAAAAACTTAAAGGGACAGTCAACACCAGAATTTTTATTGTTTAAAAAGATAGATAATCCCTTTATTACCCATTCCCCAGTTTTGCAAAACCAACACCGTTATATTAATACACATTTTATTTCTGTGACTAACTTGTATCTAAGCATCTTCTGACCACCCCTAATCACATGACTTTTAGTTATTATCTATTGACTTGCATTTTAGCCAATTGGTGCAGTGTCTGCCACTAGCCACGGGCGTGATCACAATGCTATCTATATGGCCTACATGAGCTTGCTCTCCCCTGCTGTGAAAAGTAAATAAAATATAGGCGGCCTTCAAGGGCTTAGAAATTATCATATGCACCGTCCTAGGTTTGCTTTCAACTAGAATACCAAGAGAACAAAGCAAAATTGTAGATAAAAGTAAATTGGAAAGTTGTTTAAAATTACATGCCCTATTTGAAAAATTAAAGTTTTTTTTGGACTTGACTGTCCCTTTAAGCTAGCTACAATATAACTATTAGTTATATTGTAGCTAGCTTAGGTTTTATTTAACAGGTAAGTATGTATTTAGTTTTAAATAGGAATTATTTAGCTAATAAATGTAAGTTTAATTTAGATCTATTTTAATTATGTTAAAGTTAGGGGATGTTAGGTTTAGCAATTAAAAAAGAGATAGTAATTGCGCTGAACTTAAGTGGAATCAAACCTCTCTTAAAGATGCAGCTTCCTCTATTCTGCGTGGAAAGTTATACAAGGATACAGGGGGATATTAAGAGGTCACTATAAAGAGCTAAAGATTCCCACAAATCACATTTAATAACAATATCAATCAGAGTATATACAGCAGATAAGTAAAACACTTTTATTATATATTAGTATAAAGATATTAATGTTAAAACACTGGACGTCTACCTTTAAACTGTTTAATTAGAAAAGGCAATAGTGTTTACCAAATCTAGCGTAAAAAAACCTGATGGACTAGTATAAAACATGGATTATTTGATCCTTTATTAATAAAATTGCTGAAATTGCCTAAATGTAGCAAATACCACACTTATCATAACATAACAGTTTGTATATGAAAAAACAAAACATATGTTCGAAAGTATCACCACCTTGCCTTAGGTTGCGTCCAAATTCGTAAGATGATAATGCTATACACAGGTCTTATAAGTTATAATGTTCTTGAGTGATAAATGGTAAGTGTAATTCGTTATCTGAATGGTATCAGAGTCTAGTATTTTTTGGGTAATAGTATACAGTCTTTAAAGTGAGTTATAGTTATAGGAGATAGTCTTACAGAAAGACCTAAATTTGTATTTAAGAAGGCACCAAACCTAAAATCGGTTTTAGCACCAAGCGAGTTTAAACAAAAGAAAGGGAACAAAATAAAGAAATCTGTGGATGTAGATCTGATGGGCAAAAAAATTGCTGGTTTTTATCCATGTTACACATGTAGAGCATATAAGCACAGCACAAAGAAGAAAAATATTACTATAACACATACTAATGAGGAATTTACCATAAAGGATCTGATAAGATGCTCACATAAGAACATAATCTACATATTACAATGCACTTGTAACCAATTTTATATTGGTGAGACCAAAAGATGCCTGAGAGATAGAATCAGGGAACATCTATGCAGTATAACAAATGAAATAGATAATACACATCTACAGTATATAAACATTTCAAAGAAGTCCACAAAGGCAATACTAGTGATTTAAAATATTGGGGAATAAAAAAGATATCAAATAATTGGAGAGGAGGTGATATTGAAAAAAAACTGCTCATCAAGGAATCAGAGCTTATATATAAGTTTGATACACTATACCCCAAGGGTCTTAATTCAGAACTTGACCTATCCCCGTTTTTATTTGAATAACATAATATGAAATAATTGATTATGTATACTTTAATAGAATCAATATTATTAAATACATTAAGAGTTTAAAAGATTGTTTAATTTAATTTTTGTTATGTATTATATCTTTGGTAAAATAGCCCTCATCTCTCAGAAATATAGATTGAGATAATATATAATTCTGGAAAGATTACTAAATCTAATTTCCACCTTAAGCGTAAAAGTGGACGGAAATCTATAATACCACCTTAAGAAGCAATTTACTTTGGATCAATAAGGGAACACATAGGTCTTTAAATAACATCACTTCCCTGCCTGAAACTTGAAAAAGCCCAAGAACTGGGTGAAACGCGTTGATGTTTCTAAGGCAGTAATCTTTTACACAGTAGTAAGAAAAACTACATGAAAGACTCCGTTTGAAGCCATGGACAAAACTTTTGTGGAAAAGAATCATCGGATATACATTCACATAACCTGGGTTACACTGTGAACAGCATCTTATACTGACCTAAACTATCTGGCATATTGATGCAAAAGCTTGCGTATTTCTAACACAAAGAGCAAGCACCTCAGACAAGGTAAACAAAGTAATAACATTTTATGTTTTTTGTATCCATTACTCTTTGTTACAATCAGTGACGAAAAGGAGAATAAGTCACATGATGGTGAGCGGCCAATTGAAAGTTTAACATTGGAGCAGCGAAAAAGGACTTACACTGTCTGTCATACTGATGTGAAAGCTTGCGTGTTTCTAACACTAAGAGCAAGCAACCTAGACAAGGTAAATGAGGTAATTAGTCTATATCTACTCTGTGGTTTTTGTGTCTGTTACTCTCTATTACAATCAGTGACGAAAAGGAAACAAGTCACATGATGATGAGCAGCCAATTGAAAGTCTAACATCGGAGCAGCACAAAAGGATTGAGCCTGCACAGTGCAGGTGTAAGAGAAGGAAAACAGACCACATCTGATTCCAGGATAAATTAAGGTACACGAGTAAGACACTTTAAAGACTGTATACTATTACCCAAAAAATATTATACTGTGATACCATCTAGATAACGAATTACACTTACCATTTATCACTCAAGAACATTATAACTTATAAGACCTGTGTATAACATTATCATCTCACGAATTTGGACGCAACCTAAGGCAAGGTGGTGATACTTTCCAACATATGTTTTTGTTTTTTCATATACAAACTTTTAGCATGTTATGATAAGTGTGGTATTTGCTACATTTAGGCAATTGCAGCAATTTTATTAATTAAGGATCAAATAATCCGTGTTTTATACTAGTCCATAAGGTTTTTTTATGCTAGATTTGGTAAACACTATTGCCTTTTTTAATTAAACAGTTTAAAGGGAAACGTCCCGTGTTTTAACATTAATATCTTTATACTAATATATAATAAAAGTTTTTTTACTTATCTGCTGTATATACTCTGATTAATATTGATATTGTTATTAAATGTGATTTGTGGGAATCTTTAGATGTTAGGTTTAGGGTTACATTAGGGTTAGGGGTTAATATAGTTTAATTTAGGTTGTTGCAATGTGGGGGGCTGGCGGTTTAGGGGTTAATAGGTTTATTTAGTGGTAGTGATGTGGGAGGCCAGAGGTTTAGGGGTTAATAACTTTATTTAGTGGCGGCAATGTTGGGGAGCGGCGGAATAGGGGTTAATAATTTTAATATAGTGGCGGCGATGTTGGGGTGTGGCCGAATAGGGGTTAATAACTTTAATATAGTGGTGGCGATATCAGGAGCGGCAGAATATGGGTTAATAGTTTTATTAAGTTTGCAGCGATATTGGGAGCGGCAGATTAGGGGTTAATAACATTATGTAGGTGTTGGCAATGTCAGTGGGGGGGAGATTAGGGGTGTTTAGACGTGGGGTTTATGTTAGGATGTTAGGTTTAAACGTTAGTTTTTTTTTCACCATAAACATCAATTAGACTGCGTTACGGCGCTTTTCATTCCGTGTTCGCAGGTGTTAGTTTATTTTTTAGACCGGTCTCCCCATTGATGTCTATGGGGAAAGCGTGCACGAGCACGTCAAAACAGTGCTTGGATTGTGTGCAGTATGAAGCTCAACGCAGCCATATTGCATGCACAAGCCGGCTGTTTGAAAACTTGTAATGGCTGCTCTATAGGGTTTAAATAACGCAACTTTTGTTGCGTTCGTTTATTTCCCTATATCGCGAATAACTCATAATCTATCTGAAAGTGTTTCTTTTTGATAAGCTTAAAGGAATGATAATCTATAAAAATAATTTTTTGGAATTTTGAAATTAAAAAAAAGTGGAGTCCTAGTTTTTGTTCAAAACCCCCCAGCAAACTATTCCTATAAATGCTTACTTTTAGCTAAAATATATCAATATATTATATTATATAAAAAAAAATTATAGTAATAGTGTCTTCAAAATTGTGAAATTCCACATTTTTTAAATGTTAAACAAAAAAAATACTTTTTTTTTGTTTCAAGGAAAAAAGGAATCGGGTCCAAGTATAATGAAATGGGAAAGTAAGGAAACTTTTCACTTCTTGGACATTAAAGCTATATTTAATCACATAAAAATAAAACACCTCTGCTCAGAAACTTTAGAAAACTGTCACAAATCTAAAGACCCTATGCTAAATCAGACAGTCCTGGGTACACATATTTAAGGGTAGCCCTGTCATTGCTCTAAAAGGTTCTAATATTTATGTTCTTTAGAGCTCATTGTAGTCAACAAAGGGAACTAAGGTGGCTTGAGAAGTCAAAATGTCATCAGTCAAATTAAGTATTTATATTAAAGGCCCAAGATATGTCAAGGGCTTGCTTCAGTGATATGTAAGGTTTTTACTGTTCCCCTGATTTTGTCATAAAGTTACAAGTCAATTGCAGGAGTGAATGTCACTAAATTAGATGATGATATATTCAACTTGTACTTTTAACAAATTATTACAAAGTTATATAATTATTTACTTAAATGATCTGTATGGGTGTACTACGACAAACATGAATGTCTAGGATAAAACAGTGGGTTTTATAAGTGACCCCGAATGTTATCAACATCTGACCATTACTCTTATTACCCATTCCCCAGTTTTGCATAACCAACACAGTTATAATAATACACAATTTACCTCTATGATTACGTTGTATCTAAGCCTCTGCAGACTTCCCCCTTATTTCAGTTCTTTTTTTTTTTTTAATTAATCTTTTATTGAGATTATTGAGACAAAAAAGAAAAAGTCAACAGAATAGTATAACAAGTACTATACATGAACAAGGTGGGTAGTTACCACACAGTGGATACACAATTGACCGTTAAATCACACTTAACAGCAAGTGATAATTGTACAATACTTAGCTAACTATAACTTGAGAATCTCGTTTTATAACATATTGAATAACATTTAACAGTGGTTAATTTGATGGCTACTCATAAGCCAATTGATATAGGAAACAATACATCATCTAAAATGATAACCACAAATATTATACATATCCAGTGATATATTTTAGAATGAGAACATTGCACTAATGTACAAGACAATATGTAAATGTTTGGCACCTTCATCTCAAGACATATGTGTGTTCCTCAGAGAGGAGAATAATAGCTCTCTGTCCTTATATCTGATAACAAGGTATCTTCGTTTGACCAGCATCAGCGGGTAAACACCGCTCGGTAGTAGTCAAAAGAAGAAGGGGAGAGCAATAAAGAGGTGCCAAGGTTCTAATGTCGGAATTTTCTATGTATGTAGTAAATAGTATGGGGAGGGCGGAGCCAAATAATGTAACTGTCTGGTAGAATTTTGGGTCCCTAAGCTTTTGTGTATAAAATGATTAAGGGCAACTCCTGATACAGTTATGCTCAAGGAGGGGTATTAGTATGTATGAAATTTAAAATATAGGGGGCTTCTGGATGAGCTCCTCTCCTGGGAAAATGCCAGCTATAGGCGATGTGGGAAAAGGGAGTGGGGGTATGACCCGCAGGAAACAAGTACCGGCGGGAAAGGGAGGAGAGGGGCCCAACAGGAGTAGATGATTTGTTCTAATAATAAAATTAACATAGGGAGCACCATTATCTAGAATAAGGCTGACAATGTATCCTCCACATGTAGCTATGGTATATGCAAGATGTGAGTCATGAATAGGAATATCATAATAATTAAAAAGTAATACAAACTGTCACTATAAGGCCTTGGATGGCATGATATCAACTAGTCTAAGCAATATACACCAACTATAGCTATAGTAATACACATAAGGCATACTATGCACACCTCTGAGGTTAATTATATGTATCATAGTTTCAAAAACATTAACAGTAAAAATATGCAACATAGGACCTATCTCCACAATTATAAGCACATGCCTATGTATCTCGTGCATTACTTCGTGACTTGATATTGTGAATATACACTTAAGAGATAAAACATTATAGATGCTTATCAATGGTATTCACCAGCTAGGATCACTAATAATAGAACATAAGAACCACTCAAGCAGTGTGACACTATAATATAGATCAGTCGGCTCATATTAAGAAGCATATGCAAAGTCCCATTAATAATCTGTTAGTTTAGTAGCCTACGTTTTTAAAGGTACATATGAGGGTAGTGAGCTAGATGAATACTGTAAAAATGGAAGAGATAATAGGTTTCTATTTCATGGCTATACTATACAATACCATACTATATGGAGGGCTGACACAGCAGCTGGCACCATCCTCAATATGGATAGATAAGGGACACCTGGAGATATATGTATAAATATCACAGCCAGAAAAAACAAAAACATATCACATCCACATAAGAATTAACAGTAGAAATATACAACATAGGAATCGTTCTGGCTATTGACAAAATAGTAATGTAGTAATTGGACTTTATCAACGAATACACTATTGCATACAGAGAGTGCCAACATTCCTATAATGGGTATGAGCTTTAGCCATCCGGATCCAAAGAGTCTTATGAGATATCAGTCTGGGGTACAGTGTCCCTTCTGTAAAGCTTCAGTATTGTCCCAGATTATGCATTTAAACATAGCATAGAGAGATAAGCAAATGACTCTTCAATTAATGTAAGTACTGAACTGAAAACAATTAAACTAACATAGAATATAATAAGGGAGCATTGAAACTACAGATGTTTGAATGGAAGCAAACAAAATGGTTGTCATATGGGATTAATATAACAATAATACAATTGATAAACGTCTGTGTGAAAAAAAAAGAGAATTGGGTAGTATAGAGTACTCATACTGGGTGTGCGCTCCTGGCTCACTGCTAGATATCCTGGCATTTCATCCAATACCAGCGGCCCAGAAAAGTTTCACCCTGGAAAGGCATAACTGTTCCTCATTTTCCTGGGGCAAATATCATCTTATGTATTTAGCGGCGACTGGAGAATTCATAGAAACCAGCATCTGAGCTGCAATCAGCTGAGCTTCACATGGCGGCAACAAGCCGATAGCTGAGTCGGTCAAAATCTGGTCTGCATACACTTCTGACTGGCCCACAACCTTGCAGAGCCACACACATGGGGGATCCACCGAGCAACTCCTTCCCTGAAGGTGTATACTCCGCTGCAGATAATCGGCTGCAATCTCCGGTAAGTTCTCTGGTAGTAAGTAGGGATGTTTTTCTGTACTGCGCGGCTTCAACAAGTAGACTGTATCACAAATGGCCTCGCTCAGTAGGAGAGACCGATCCGGCATAAGATTCTGTTGTGCGAAATGGGCTTCATCCTCGGGTCTCTCTGATAGATCACACTCTTTTCGGATGGCCAAATCTCGAATGCATAGCCTCAAGCTGTCAAATCCATCCTGCATTGTATTCTCAAACCTCATTAGTAGCTCATGCACGGCAACATAAGAGATCTCCATTTTACTGACACACGTGGCGCAGCTGGTTGAGGGTACAGCAATATTAAAGTGTACTTTATGCCTCCGTCAGTGCTCTTAGTTAAAATGTAGGGTCTTGTGTACTTCTACATCAATAGTTTAGCAAATATTCATTGGTTAGTCCCCGAATTTAGGATTTAGAGCCAGGAGCTCCTCATACACACATCTGGCTGTGTCGGCAGTAGGCTCCGCCCCCCTATTTCAGTTCTTTTTATAGACTTGCATTTCAATACTCACTACTGGGTATATTCACTTGCATGAGCTCAATGTTATCTATATGAAACACATAGACTAATGCCCTTTAGTGGTGAAAAACTGTCAAATGCAGAGGCGGCCTTCAAGGTCTAAGAAATTAGCATATGAACCTCCTAGGTTTAGCTTTCAACTAAGAATACAAAGAGAACAAAGCAACATATGCAACATAGGACCTATCTCCACAATTATAAGCACATGCCTATGTATCTCGTGCATTACTTCGTGACTTGATATTGTGAATATACACTTAAGAGATAAAACATTATAGATGCTTATCAATGGTATTCACCAGCTAGGATCACTAATAATAGAACATAAGAACCACTCAAGCAGTGTGACACTATAATATAGATCAGTCGGCTCATATTAAGAAGCATATGCAAAGTCCCATTAATAATCTGTTAGTTTAGTAGCCTACGTTTTTAAAGGTACATATGAGGGTAGTGAGCTAGATGAATACTGTAAAAATGGAAGAGATAATAGGTTTCTATTTCATGGCTATACTATACAATACCATACTATATGGAGGGCTGACACAGCAGCTGGCACCATCCTCAATATGGATAGATAAGGGACACCTGGAGATATATGTATAAATATCACAGCCAGAAAAAACAAAAACATATCACATCCACATAAGAATTAACAGTAGAAATATACAACATAGGAATCGTTCTGGCTATTGACAAAATAGTAATGTAGTAATTGGACTTTATCAACGAATACACTATTGCATACAGAGAGTGCCAACATTCCTATAATGGGTATGAGCTTTAGCCATCCGGATCCAAAGAGTCTTATGAGATATCAGTCTGGGGTACAGTGTCCCTTCTGTAAAGCTTCAGTATTGTCCCAGATTATGCATTTAAACATAGCATAGAGAGATAAGCAAATGACTCTTCAATTAATGTAAGTACTGAACTGAAAACAATTAAACTAACATAGAATATAATAAGGGAGCATTGAAACTACAGATGTTTGAATGGAAGCAAACAAAATGGTTGTCATATGGGATTAATATAACAATAATACAATTGATAAACGTCTGTGTGAAAAAAAAAGAGAATTGGGTAGTATAGAGTACTCATACTGGGTGTGCGCTCCTGGCTCACTGCTAGATATCCTGGCATTTCATCCAATACCAGCGGCCCAGAAAAGTTTCACCCTGGAAAGGCATAACTGTTCCTCATTTTCCTGGGGCAAATATCATCTTATGTATTTAGCGGCGACTGGAGAATTCATAGAAACCAGCATCTGAGCTGCAATCAGCTGAGCTTCACATGGCGGCAACAAGCCGATAGCTGAGTCGGTCAAAATCTGGTCTGCATACACTTCTGACTGGCCCACAACCTTGCAGAGCCACACACATGGGGGATCCACCGAGCAACTCCTTCCCTGAAGGTGTATACTCCGCTGCAGATAATCGGCTGCAATCTCCGGTAAGTTCTCTGGTAGTAAGTAGGGATGTTTTTCTGTACTGCGCGGCTTCAACAAGTAGACTGTATCACAAATGGCCTCGCTCAGTAGGAGAGACCGATCCGGCATAAGATTCTGTTGTGCGAAATGGGCTTCATCCTCGGGTCTCTCTGATAGATCACACTCTTTTCGGATGGCCAAATCTCGAATGCATAGCCTCAAGCTGTCAAATCCATCCTGCATTGTATTCTCAAACCTCATTAGTAGCTCATGCACGGCAACATAAGAGATCTCCATTTTACTGACACACGTGGCGCAGCTGGTTGAGGGTACAGCAATATTAAAGTGTACTTTATGCCTCCGTCAGTGCTCTTAGTTAAAATGTAGGGTCTTGTGTACTTCTACATCAATAGTTTAGCAAATATTCATTGGTTAGTCCCCGAATTTAGGATTTAGAGCCAGGAGCTCCTCATACACACATCTGGCTGTGTCGGCAGTAGGCTCCGCCCCCCTATTTCAGTTCTTTTTATAGACTTGCATTTCAATACTCACTACTGGGTATATTCACTTGCATGAGCTCAATGTTATCTATATGAAACACATAGACTAATGCCCTTTAGTGGTGAAAAACTGTCAAATGCAGAGGCGGCCTTCAAGGTCTAAGAAATTAGCATATGAACCTCCTAGGTTTAGCTTTCAACTAAGAATACAAAGAGAACAAAGCAAAATTGGTGATACAAGTAAAGTGGAATGTTGTTTAAAATGACATGCAGTATCTAGATCATGAAAGTTTTTTCGGACTTGACTGTCCCTTTAACCCCTTAACGACTGAAGATGTATGGGGTACATCCTCTAAAAAAATACAGTTAACGACCGAGGACGTACTCAGTACGTCGTTGGTCTTGGAAAGAGGTGGAAGCGATCCTGACCGCTTCCAGCCACTTTCCGGTTATTGCGGGGATCCTACACAGTAGAATAATAAAAAAACAAAAACAAAAAAAACTTTTATTTTAGTACTGGCAGACTTTCTGCCAGTACTTAAGATAGCAGGGACAATTGTGGGGTGGGGGAGGAAGAGAGCTGTTTGTGATAATTGCACAAGCTGTTTGTAAATAATTTTAGTGAGAAACCTAAAGTTTGTGAAAAAGTTTGTGAAAAAGTGAATGATTTTTTTTATTTGATCGCATTTTGCGGTGAAATGGTGGTATGAAATATACCAAAATGGGCCTAGATCAATACAAGCTCCCCAATTAACCCCTTCACTGCTGAGCATAATACACGTGTGGTGCACAGCGGCATTTAGTGGCCTTCTAATTACCAAAAAGCAATGCCAAAGCTATTTCTGAACAAAGGGAATCCCAGAGAAGCATTTACAACCATTTGTGCCATAATTGCACAAGCTGTTTGTAAATAATTTCAGTGAGAAACCTAAAATTGTGAAAAATGTAAAGGTTTTTTTTAATTTGATCGCATTTGGCGGTGAAATGGTGGCATGAAATATACCAAAATGGGCCTAGATCAATACTTGGGGATGTCTACTACACTACACTAAAGCTAAAATTAACCCTAGAAGCTCCCTACATGCTCCCTAATTAACCCCTTCACTGCTGGGCATAATACACGTGTGGTGCACAGTGGCATTTAAGGACCTTCTAATTACCAAAAAGCAATGCCAAAGCTATATATGTCTGCTATTTCTGAACAAAGGGTTTCCCAGAGAAGCATTTACAACCACTTATGCCATAATTTCACAAGTTGTTTATAAATAATTTCAGTGAGAAACCTAAAAATTGTGAAAAAAAATGGTGAAAAAGTGAACGATTTTTTTTATTTGATCGCATTTGGCGGTGTAATGGTGGAATGAAATATACCAAAATGGGCATAGATCAATACTTTGGGATGTCTTCTAAAAATATATATATATACATTTCAAGGGATATTCAGGGATTCCTGAAAGATAGTGTTCCAATGTAACTAGCGCTAATTTTGAAAAAAAAGTGGTTTGGAAATAGCAAAGTACTACTTGTATTTATTGCCCTATAACTTGCAAAAAAAGCAAAGAACATGTAAACATTTCTAAACTCAGGATAAAATTTAGAAACTATTTAGCATGGGTGTTTTTTGGTGGTTGTAGATGTGTAACAGATTTTGGGGGTTAAATTTAGAAAAAGAATGTTTTTTTCCATTTTTTCCTCATATTTTATTTTTTTATAGTAAATTAGAAGATATGATGAAAATAAAGGTATCTTTAGAAAGTTCATTTAATGGCGAGAAAAACAGTATATAATATGTGTGGGTACAGTAAATGAGTAAGAGGAAAATTACAGCTAAACACAAACACCACAGAAATGTAAAAATAGCCTTGGTCCCAAACAGACAGAAAATGGAAACGTGCTGTGGTCATTAAGGGGTTAAATCATGTGCAACCTTCATTTTTCAGAATAAGATTTGGATAACTATAAATCATATTTTGCATGATGAGATCACATTTCTATATGAGCGCTCACCTTTTGCTATACTCATAAAAAGTTCAAAGGTTCTTTACATTTTCTATGAAATCTTGTTTATTTGAACTAACAAGGTTGATCTAATGAGCTTGCACACAGATCAGAATGTCCAGATCCTCTGGCGGTAGAGCAGGTCAATCTATCAAACCACTCTCAAATAGTGGTTGATATGCTTTATTCAGTAGAGGCCAAGATGGCGGACATAGAAGATCGCTCCCGCCGCAACAACCTCAGATTTCGAGGGATCCCTGAAGAGGTTTCTTTCTCTGACTTGGAGCCTTTCCTAACTGAATTTTGTGGCCTCCTCAAGACGCTGCAGCTTCCCAGCGAAAACTTACTGGATAGAGTCCATAGACTGCCCAGAGGGCGTAATGTCCCATCTGAAAAACCTAGAGATGTGATTGCCCGCTTTCATTTTTTTACATACAAGGAGCAGATAGCTAAAACAATGTTTTCTAGTCCTACTCTACCTGACCGATTCCAGAACATCCAAGTTTTTCCTGATATTTCACAGTTTACTATCCAAAAGAGAGCCACATTCAGGGAAACTACCAAAGTTCTCCGGCAACATGGAATTAAATACAAATGGGGGTACCCAACAAAGCTCCTTATTCACAAAGGTGGTCGCCTCTTTGCAGCCAATACCCCAGATAGAGCCCAACAGTATCTCAAGGAATAGGACATACTCCACACCCCAGGGTCCAGAGCCCGACATTCATCTCCAGTTGTGAAACCCTCTGCAACCCCATTAGATGCCCCGCTCATTCCGCAGGCCACTCTTAGCACGTCTGCCTCTGAGTGGCATCCTTTGCCACAGAGACCACCCAACCCCAGGCTGATGTCTCCTACTCAAAGTCTTGCTCCAAGCCCTGGTTCAGCATCTTCTGTTGGTCTGCCCTCGTCAACAGCGCTTGCCCTGGATCCCGAGTGACTGATTAACCCAGGACGATAAGTACTTTAATTTGGGAAGGGGGGGATTGTGTTTAACCTTGATGTCTTTTCCTTGCAGGTTAGTTCAATCTATGTTAGAATATTTCTGCCTGGAGGTAGAAAGCTCTCCCTGGACTTTTATATTTAATCACTGGTTTGCCTAGTTCATATGTTACAACCTTGTTTGGCCTTCTCGAAATAATGTACATAGAGGCATGACCCAAGTCAAATATGAGTATTGACCAACAATGCTTGTTTTTTCCAATACCTTGGGGTAAATGCCAGGGTTGAACTGTAATGTTAAAGTGATTTCTTGTGCACAATTTCTAGGAACACTAAGCATGATATTGGGATCTGGGAGATGTGTTCTCTGTTCTGCCCCGCCACCATGGCACGATATGGAGTTTACAGGGGAGATTTCCCCAGTCTGTTCTGTGGCTCCTTTATGATGCACAGAGGCTATGTGATGTGGCAGACCAGATTAGATACTTCACTGTAATCTTGAGTGTCACTATTATTGTTCAAACGTATCAACCCCTAGCTTCTACCTTGACCCAATGTTCTGGGGACATGTAATAAGGGTCTGAGGGTCCATAATTGTACTAAATTATAACGGTATGGTAAATTTAGGTACTGCTCTGCTTCATCATTATGGCATGACATGGACTTTAAAAGGTGAGCTCTCCCCAGGCTGAGCCACGACTGATTTCAGCTACATGGAGGCTGTGTGATGAGACAGATCAGATGAGATCCCTCAGAGACCTATGCTATATAGCGTATATATGACAGTTGCTGCTGCTTCAATGTCTTTCATGGTGGTCCTGAGCAAGAATCTTATTGCCTGACAGTATTGTATATTATGCTGCTGTATATTAGTGTTTTGTTTTTTGGGGTTTTTTTTTGTTTTTTTACAGGGTTTTTTGTGCATGGTCTCACTTTAGTTTGACTGACATTGAAGGGGAGTTCTTGCTTTGACGTCCCCATGTGTTTAAACACATATAATTGGAATTTCAAACATGAATGTTATTGATATAATGTTTTCACCTACTTTGTTATGCATTGATCCAGAATGTTGGGGACTTGATTTAAGTGTCTAAGGATCAATGATTACCTCGAATTATAATGGCACAATAAATTTGTGTAGTGCTCTGCTTCATCATCACGGCAAGCCTCGGAATTGAAAGGGGAGTTTTTCCCGGATTGTGCCACAGTGGATTTAAACTATATGGAGGCTGTGTGATGGGACAGACTAGAGGGGGTTTTCTGGGAATCATTGCCATATATTGTGCATAAGACAATCGCTGTTGTGTTAATGTTCCTCATTGTGGTCCTGAGTACAAATATTATGTATGTGTTCACATATATCCATTGACATCAGGGTGTTTGGATATAGTAGTCCTCTTCGGTCAGTTAATTACACCCTGACAAGTTTTTTAGTTCCTGTTTTATAGAGTTATATGATGGGATAGACCTGCTTATACCCCTCTCCCCCCCCCTCCCCCCTCTCCCCCTTAGTATTTTTGCCCATAGGTAGTTCTTGTGTAGGCACTTTAATTTTGATTCCTGCTAGTACCCCTATGACTGCTGGTTATTCCGGCTGACTATCCATAATTTAAGGAAACTTTACCATCCTGTTTCCACACCCCCCCTGTAAATGTAGTTTACATTGTAAACACCCGAACACAGATTCCATTTTTCCATCTCCTCTTTTTACATGATAGTCTCTAGGTTTGGTCGGATAACTAGTGATAGTTCTAGATTTTAGTCACCCAAGCCATTTGGGTGATCATTCTACAGACAGCACATCTCCCTCCCTACCTAAATTTTACCCTCCCTTCTTTCCCTCTTCTCTTTCCTTTCTTTCTCATTTCTCTTCTCTTACTCCCCCTTTTTTTGTTTTTGTTTTGTTTTGTTTTGGGAAAATGAAATGGCACATAAAACGAACTTAACCTTCCTCACATTGAATGTGAAGGGGCTCAACTCCCCTAACAAGCACAGTCTACTTAGAAATTTCCTCAAGTCACTAAACCCTGACGTGGTTTTCCTCCAGGAGACCCATTGGGCAACTATGCACATGCCAACATTCAAGCTCTCTAATTATCCAGAAATATTTCACTGCACTTACAAAGACAAGGTGAGAGGTGTCGCGATCCTGATTAACAAAAATGTAGCTTTTCAATCGATACATGTTGAAAGAGATGAGGAGCGACGCTTTCTCATGGTAATCGGGAAACTCAATGATCAATTGTTTATCCTAGTTAATGTATATAGCCCTAATCAGGGACAAATATCTTTTATAAAAAAAAACCTCCTCTTGGTGGATAGACTAAAACAGGGTGCTATGATCTTGGGGGGGGGGGGATTTTAATCTAGTTTGGGACCCGCTCCTTGATAAGAGAATCCCTTCTCATAAGAAGGTGGACTCTTTTTCTACTTCTATGGCCCCTAAGTTCCAGCACTTGATGGCCCAACACTCTCTCTTTGATGTATGGCGGGCGTGCCACCCTGGCTTGAAGGATTTTACTTCTCGGCCTCACATAGGTCATATTCCAGACTCGATTATTTTTTTGTAAGTTCATGGACCTTGAATTACGTTGACAGATCGACTATACATCACTGTGTCTGGTCTGACCATGATGCTGTTGCATTCCGGATACAAGGCACAGAAGCCTCCTGTGTGAGACCATCTTGGAAGTTCCCAAGGTTTTTGTGGAAAGATACTCCTTTCCTGCAGGGACTTCAGGAAGATATTACCACATTCCTACAGGAAAACCGAGAGGGACAAACCTCCCACCAAATTAGATTTGCGGCCTTGAAGGCTTATATAAGAGGTGTATGTATTGCTAAGGTGGCGAAATTACGCCGGCTTGCCAGCGCTCCGCTATGCAAATTGAATTGTGACTTGAGATCAGCTGAAATTTTAAATAGAAAAGCTCCTTCCCAGCCACTCACGGCAGAGGTTCAGAGACTCAGGGGCCTGATTAAAGAACTGGAACTCCAGAGGATTCAAAAAGCTCTTTCCACCTTTAAGCAGCTTTTATACCATAAAAGCAACAAAGCAGACTCGCTTTTAGCCAGCAAACTTAAGAATCGCGTCGCCGCAGCGAGAATACCTTACATCGACCTTAATGGCAAGAAAGTGTATGCTCCGGCTGATATTGGGAAAGCTTTTGCGCTGTTTGATGATAAGCTGTATAACATAGCCCAAAGTGAACCTTCCAGTTCGGCCTCAGTTGAGGAGATCACTCATTTTCTTGGTGGTCTGCGTCTTCCGGTGCTCTCGGAGGAGGACAAGGAGACTCTTCTAGAACCGTTTTGTGATAGGGAAATTGCACTGCTTCTTAAAAACCTCCAAAATAATAAGGCCCCGGGACCGGATGGATTCCCCGGCATTTTTTATAAGAGCTTTTCGAAGCTATTGATCCCGGTGTTAGGACCACTCTTCAACGAGATTAAAACAGACGGCCAAATACTGCGAGAGAGTCTTGAGGCATCAATTGTCACTATCCCCAAACCAAATAAAGATGTGACACTATGCAGCAGCTACTGTCCGATCTCATTAATTAATGTCGACACAAAGCTTTATTCTAAGCTTCTAGCCGATAGGCTAGTTAATCTGTTACCTGCCCTTATACAGTCGGACCAGGTCGGCTTTACTAAAGGCCGTCAAGGACCAGATAATACGAGACGATTGATCTCGATATTCTCGGATGCTCTTAAAAATAAGACCCCACTGGTAGCCCTGTCTCTTGACGCCGAAAAGGCTTTTGACAGGGTCCGGTGGGAGTACATCTGGGAAGTCCTTAGAGTGTTCAATTTCCCGCCACAAATCATTTTGGCCATCCGGGCTCTTTACTCATTCCGCATGCGCGAATTAGAGGTCCAGGTTTTTGCTCACCAGAAATTAGTATCTCCAATGGCACCAGGCAAGGGTGCCCCCTATCCCCTCTAATCTTTTCTTTGGTAATGGAACCATTTGCCAAAGCGATTCGACAATCGGACCAGATTACTGGTGTTATGTACTCGTCCCATGAGGAGAAAATTGCCCTCTTTGCGGATGACGTGACCTTGCTGCTGACTAATCCTGAATCCTCGATTCCGGCTGTTTTTGGCCTAATTGAGAAGTTCAGTGAACTCAGCTATTACAAATCCAATGTCGCCAAGACCGAAGCTTATGCAATGAACCTCCCGGCAGACCGCTTGCTTATTCTACAGGAAAAATTTGATTTTCAGTGGTCTACAGAATATTTAACCCATTTAGGGGTGATGCTCAGCGGTAATGTGGATACCATGCTTAAATTTAACTTTGATAAACTACTGGCTGATATTCGATCTTTGACAATGGCATGGGATCATCGGGAAATTTCCTGGCTCGGGCGAGTTGCCACACTTAAGATGTCGCTCCTCCCGAAGGCTTTATATCTCTTCCGCTGCCTCCCGCTTAATGTGCCTTACCGAATCTTTCAACAGATACACAGAATCTTTCTTCATTATGTTTGGAGGAATAAAATCCCGAGAATAGCATATAAAATCCTACAGAGGCCATTTTCTAAAGGTGGTATTGCATTTCCCAACATTTACCTCTATTATGAAGCGACAAGGCTCACGCATGTTTCTGCGTGGGGACTGGAAGTTGATAGACCAGGCTGGTATAAATTGGAGCAACTAGCCTTACCCATAGGCTTGGACTTACGGGACGCCATTTGGGTCCCTAAGGAAGTGAATCTTTCTGCTCAGGTCGACAATCCCATTGTCAGCCATTCTATACGCATTTGGCATGATCTCAGACACCGGTTAGGTGTCTCGCCTTATCCTTCCCCTATTCAGAGTCTGAGGGTTTTGCTGTGGAACTCTCCTGAGATCCACTTTGATTTCTGGAAAAGTAAGGGTATTGTATACATTTCTGATCTTTACCAGTCAGGAGTCCTCGTGACTGCTTCCCAATTAGCTGGGCCCAGTGGTGAAAATCCATTGTGGTTCAGATTTGAGAGCTATAGAGTGCTGAGAGTTGTTAAGGCCAGAGGTTTTCCAAAAACATCTTTACGAGATAGAACCAAGTGGGAGGGGAGGTGGTGTCAAGGCAAGTCGGGACCTAGACATATATCTTTTCACTATGCTAACTTCTTAAATGATTATACGTTGAGCTTGCCATGGCAGATAGGAGCTTGGGGTTGAGAACTAAATATTTCTATTTCGGAATGTGACATTTCCTATGCGATCACTCTTACAAAAAAGACACTTCATTGTGTCACAGTCTTTGAAACATACATGAAAGTTGTGTTGAAATGGCACAGAGTTCCAGTACGACTAGCAGCAATGTTTCCTTCAACCACTATGAAATGCTGTAGACAATGTGATCTAGAGGGTTCTGACCTTCATGTTTGGTGGGCATGCCTGAAAGTAATTCCTCTGTGGAAGGAGGTTGAAACATTGCTTGGTTCCATTAATTTAGATGTTTATCTGACCCCCAAGTTGGCTTTACTCCATATCTTCCCAAAATCCATCTCCCTGAGTGTCAAGAGGTTTTTAATCTATGTTTTGGCGGCTACCAAATTGTGTATAGCCCGGGCCTGGAAACAGATTGAACCTCCAAGCCTAAATGAGGTCTGTGATGTGGTGAACCATTTCGCAGATATGGAAAGATATGTAGCTGGAGAGACCAATACTCTGGACTCTTATTGGGAGACATGGTCTGACTGGCTTGCAATCCGGTAGGCATGGACCGCTTTTCTCCACCCTTCGTGTTTGAATGTTGAGGAGTGTGTCTGTGTGCTTTTTCTTTCCCTGTGGTTTTTTTTTTCTTTTTTCTCTTCCTCTCCCCTGATAACCTCATTTTCCTTACCCTTCCCCTTACTGGGACTAGACACTTCCATCTGGTCTATATCCGGTAAGATGTTCTTTCTGTCCTCTCCTTGAGGGAGATGTTCATTTCTGTTCAATTTCAATTTGTAGTTTCCTTGAAAACCTATGGGCTTTGTTGGCCCATTGTATACTAGTTTCCCTAATTAGGGCTAATGAGTGCCCTGTTTCCTTCTTATTTTTTCTTTTTGTTGACTAGTGAGGCTCCCTTCCAGATATAAGGGTTCGCCCTATGCGTTTTTAGGAAATCAGACTTTTAGTTTTCTGTTCTATCCAGACCTGGGATCTAACATCTGAATGATCTTAATATTTTAGCGTTTGCCTTATTTTTTTTTTCTCTTCTTTGATTGAAAAGTTTGCTATTTTCTTATATGTTCAATTGTTTTAGAATGTAAAAGTATGTGAATTGTATGTGACCATCAAGCTGTACTTTACTGTATATACTTGTTGAATATATTTTATGCTGTTATGATGATTTGCTGTCATTGTACTGCAAAATTCTTTCCAATAAAAAGTTGAAATACAAAAAAAAAACAAAAAACGAATGTCCAGATTCTCAATCTTTTGAGTGGGAAACTAATTTAAACAAAATGTTTGTGTATTCTCAGACTTGGTAACAGAAAGAGTATGGAGGATTTTACTTCTGATTAACTTCATAATATTAGCCTTCAATTTTATCAACAACCTCTATCATATGAAGAAAGAACTATGGTTAAATTATTAGTTTAGATTAGTTTAGGATTCAGGCTTCTACATGAGTTAAGCATGAAGAAACTTACTCTGTGGCTTTTCGACACATAAAGATGTAAGGATAACTTTTTTGTTTAAAGTGAATGTAAATTTTGATGATAAAGTGCCTGGTTTATAAAAATTTGATTAAAAACAGGGGCACTTTAATTCATCAAAATTTACATTTCACTCGTGTTGTGAAAATACTTACCTTTTAATTTTGACAGCCGCTGCATCACTTCCTCCGCCCGTCACAAAGCCTCTTCCTGGGTCTAAAATGAGGAATCTGGCTTCCTCCAATCATGGCATTGAATCAGATTGGAGGATGACGGATCAGTCATTTCTGACATAGGAAGAGGCTTGCGACGACCGGGAGAAGCTGGAGTGGCTGTCAAGATTAAAAAGGTAAGTATTTTCACAACACGAGTGAAATGTAAATTTGATGAATTAAAGTGCCCCTGCGGGCACTTTGTCATCAAAATTTACATTTACTTTACATATTGGAATGCTTTAGACTGCTGATTGACTAAGCTGAAGATAGAAACATAGAATTTGATGGTATATATGAACCAAAAAGGCCCATCAACTCTATACATAGTATGTGTTACTTATTTTTTTAGGGTAGCCTTATGTGTGTCCCAAGCATTTTTAAATTCTTTTACAGACCTTGTGTTTACCACCTCTTTTGGAACTATAAATATTTAGATCATATAGTGTCTTTGTACATTTTACATTGTAGACCATGTAATATTTTAGTATCCCTCCTTTGGACAGTTTCTAGTTTATTTATATCCTTCTGGAAATATGGTCTCCATAACTGTACACAATATTCCATATGAGGCCTAGCTACATTTTGAGCCAATGTAATGAGTGGAATGTTTCTTCTTTTTTTAAATATGTGAAATTTCCTTTTCTTATATTTTCCCCACCCCCCTCAGGGCCCTGGAGAGTAACTGAGATGGAACCTATGTTAAAGCCTAGGAAAGCTTTATTTTATATTTGAAATACATTATTTCTATAAATTAATAATAAACCAAATTTATCTAGAATGCTAGTAGCAAACTATAAAATTAGCAAAATTATGTGCAAGTAGTTTTCTTTAAAGTTTTTATTTGTATTGTGTTATTGTATGGGAATTTGCATAGAGTTGTTTCTTACAAACTCTTTTACATACTTACTAGAAGCAGACACAATTGGGTTACAAGACTATATTAGTCTTTATAATGCAGTTTGTGAGGCTACATCTATTTTCTGTATTTTACTTTAGAAATTACATCTCTGTTTCCGTTTTACATTTTTTAATTATAATCGAAGCTATAATGAGTTTGAATTTACACTGTATATGTAAAAATATATGAAGTAGATTAAAAAGCCAAAAGGAAGACAATTGAACTGTCATAATTGAAGTAAACTTAAATCTATTTTTGGGACAGTGAAAGAAATGATTATGAAACCCAGGATATCAACAAAAATATTCAGATGAAATAATTTTTTGTTTTGCATTTTGGCTGATAATGAGAAGGTCGTCTTACTAAACTATTAAAAGCCAGATTACAAGTGGAGCACTATTTAGCACTCCTGCTGAGTGTTTACTGTGCTAGAAGTAAGCTTTTTGCATAAGTTGGGTTGAAAGTAAAAAGTTATTGCTCATGCGCTAACCCGATGTGTGTAAAAAGCTGAACTCACAGTATTGTGCACGATAACGTATTCCCCCATAGAAATCAATGGAGCAAAGTTAAGTGGGGAAAAAAAACTATATATATGATTAAACATACAACAAGGGGGTTTGGTTAAGCACACCTAACAAAAAACATTTTATATATAGGCACACATATTGTGGGAGTGCTGCCAAAATGATCAAAATAAATACAAGACAAATCACAATATTGGCGCACATCCAAACAAATGAGATTACATATTATAAATGCAGCAAAAAATTGCCTGCAAAAAACTTAGTCACACAATAAGGCCATATTCTGCTCAGCCAGTCACCACTTACAAGGCGTCCCAAGATAGACTGGTCCTAACACTATAAAGTTTAGCCTTTCTTAACACTATAAAGTTTAGCCTTACTGGGCTGAATCATTAAATTCTAATATACCAAATTAGAATCAACACTGCAGTACTATGCCTCAATCAAGACTGCATAGAATGAGAAGACTCCCTGGCTTTATATATATATATATATATATATAAAACTCAATTACATTGTCTGGAACACACCTGAGCAGGGTGGTGTGATTTAACCATAGGGATTAGGACAGTCTCCCTTAAATTTAAGAAATACAACAAGGGTTTTTTTTAAGCACACCTAACAAAAACATTTTTATATATAAGCACACATATTGTGGGAGTGCTGCCAAAATGACCAAAATAAATACAAGACAAAACACAATCGGCTAGATTTAGAGTTTTGTCGGTAAGGACCCGCGTAGCTAACGCCGTTTTTTTTCGGGCCGCACCATAAAAATAACTCTGGCATTGAGAGTCCACATAAAGGCTGCGTTAGGCTCCAAAAAAGGAGCGTAGAGCATATTTAACGCAGCTTCAACTCTCGATACCAGAGTTGCTTACGCAAGCGGCCAGCCTCAAAAACGTGCTCGTGCATGATTCCCCCATAGGAAACAATGGGGCTGTTTGAGCTGAAAAAAAACCTAACACCTGCAAAAAAGCTGCGTTCAGCTCCTAACGCAGCCCCATTGTTTGCTATGCGTAAACACTTCCTACGTCTGCACCTAACACCCTAACATGTACCCCGAGTCTAAACACCCCTAACCTTACACTTATTAACCCCTATTCTGCCGCCCCCGCTATCGCTGACCCCTGCATATTATTATTAACCCCTAATCTACCGCTCTGGACACCGTCGCTACTTACATTTTCCCTATGTACCCCTAATCTGCTGCCCTAACATTGCAGACCCCTATATAATATTTATTAACCCCTAATCTGCCCCCCACAACGTCGCCTCCACCTGCCTACACTTATTAACCCCTAATCTGCCGAGCGGACCTGAGCGCTACTATAATAAAGTTATTAACCCCTAATCCGCCTCACTAACCCTATAATAAATAGTATTAACCCCTAATCTGCCCTCCCTAACATCGCCAACACCTAACTTCAATTATTAACCCCTAATCTGCTGACCGGAGCTCACCGCTATTCTAATAAATGTATTAACCCCTAAAGCTAAGTCTAACCCTAACACTAACACCCCCCTAAGTTAAATATAATTTACATCTAACAAAATTAATTAACTCTTATTAAATAAATTATTCCTATTTAAAGCTAAATACTTACCTGTAAAATAAAACCTAATATAGCTACAATATAAATTATAATTACATTGTAGCTATTTTAGGATTAATATTTATTTTACAGGCAACTTTGTAATTATTTTAACCAGGTACAATAGCTATTAAATAGTTAAGAACTATTTAATAGTTACCTAGTTAAAATAATTACAAAATTACCTGTCAAATAAATCCTAACCTAAGTTACAATTAAACCTAACACTATACTATCATTAAATTAATTAAATAAAATACCTACAATTACCTACAATTAAACCTAACACTACACTATCAATAAATTAATTAAATACAATATCTACAAATAACTACAATGAAATAAACTAACTAAAGTACAAAAAATAAAAAAGAACTAAGTTACAAAAAAAATAAATATCTACAAACATAAGAAAAATATTACAACAATTTTAAACTAATTACACCTACTCTAAGCCCCCTAATAAAACAACAAAGCCCCCCAAAATAAAAAATGCCCTACCCTATTCTAAATTACTAAAGTTAAAAGCTCTTTTACCTTATCAGCCCTGAACAGGGCCCTTTGCTGGGCATGCCCCAAAAAGTTCAGCTCTTTTGCCTGTAAAAAAAACATACAATACCCCCCCCAACATTACAACCCACCACCCACATACCCCTAATCTAACCCAAACCCCCCTTAAATAAACCTAACACTAAGCCCCTGAAGATCTTCCTACCTTGTCTTCACCATACCAGGTTCACCGATCGGTCCTGAAGAGCTCCTCCGATGTCCTGATCCAAGCCCAAGCGGGGGGCTGAAGATGTCCATGATCCGGTAGAAGTCTTCATCTAAGCAGGGCAGAAGAGGTCTTCCATCCGATTGAAGTCTTCATCCAGGCGGCATCTTCTATCGACATCCATCTGGAACGGAGCGGCAGCATCCTGAAGACCTCCGACGCGGAACATCCGTCCTGGCCTATGACTGAACGACGAATGACGGTTCCTTTAAATGACGTCATCCAAGATGGCATCCCTCGAATTCCGATTGGCTGATAGGATTCTATCAGCCAACCGGAATTAAGGTAGGAACATTCTGATTGGCTGATGGAATCAGCCAATCAGAATGAAGTTCAATCCGATTGGCTGATCCAATCAGCCAATCAGATTGAGCTCGCATTCTATTGGCTGTTCCGATCAGCCAATAGAATGCGAGCTAAATCTGATTGGCTGATTCCATCAGCCAATCAGAATATTCCTACCTTAATTCCGATTGACTAATAGAATCCTATCAGCCAATCGGAATTCGAGGGATGCCATCTTGGATGACATCATTTAAAGGAACCGTCATTCGTCGTTCAGTCGTCGGCCAGGATGGATGTTCCGCGTCGGAGGTCTTCAGGATGCTGCCGCTCCGTTCCATTTGGATGTCGATAGAAGATGCCGCCTGGATGAAGACTTCAATCGGATGGAAGACCTCTTCTGCCCCGCTTGGATGAAGACTTCTACCGGATCATGGACATCTTCAGCCCCCCGCTTGGGCTTGGATCAGGACATCGGAGGAGCTCTTCAGGACCGATCGGTGAACCTGGTATGGTGAAGACAAGGTAGGAAGATCTTCAGGGGCTTA
Source organism: Bombina bombina (assembly GCF_027579735.1). Taxonomy (NCBI): domain Eukaryota; kingdom Metazoa; phylum Chordata; class Amphibia; order Anura; family Bombinatoridae; genus Bombina; species Bombina bombina. The sequence continues at coordinate 895,162,221 of NC_069499.1, forward strand.
GTGTTAGGTTTATTTAAGGGGGGTTTGGGTTAGATTAGGGGTATGTGGGTGGTGGGTTGTAATGTTGGGGGGGGTATTGTATGTTTTTTTTACAGGCAAAAGAGCTGAACTTCTTGGGGCATGCCCCGCAAAGGGCCCTGTTCAGGGCTGGTAAGGTAAAAGAGCTTTTAACTTTAGTAATTTAGAATAGGGTAGGGCATTTTTTATTTTGGGGGGCTTTGTTGTTTTATTAGGGGGCTTAGAGTAGGTGTAATTAGTTTAAAATTGTTGCAATATTTTTCTTATGTTTGTAGATATTTTTTTATTTTTTGTAACTTAGTTCTTTTTTATTTTTTGTACTTTAGTTACTTTATTTCATTGTAGTTATTTGTAGGTTTTGTATTTAATTAATGTATTGATAGTGTAGTGTTAGGTTTAATTGTAGGTAATTGTAGGTATTGTATTTAATTAATTTATTGATAGTGTAGTGTTAGGTTTAATTGTAGGTAATTGTAGGTATTTTATTTAATTAATTTAATGATAGTATAGTGTTAGGTTTAATTGTAACTTAGGTTAGGATTTATTTTACAGGTAATTTTGTAATTATTTTAACTAGGTAACTATTAAATAGTTCTTAACTATTTAATAGCTATTGTACCTGGTTAAAATAATTACAAAGTTGCCTGTAAAATAAATATTAATCCTAAAATAGCTACAATGTAATTATAATTTATATTGTAGCTATATTAGGATTTATTTTACAGGTAAGTATTTAGCTTTAAATAGGAATAATTTATTTAATAAGAGTTAATTAATTTCGTTAGATGTAAATTATATTTAACTTAGGGGGGTGTTAGTGTTAGGGTTAGACTTAGCTTTAGGGGTTAATACATTTATTAGAATAGCGGTGAGCTCCGGTCGGCAGATTAGGGGTTAATAATTGAAGTTAGGTGTCAGCGATGTTAGGGAGGGCAGATTAGGGGTTAATACTATTTATTATAGGGTTAGTGAGGCGGATTAGGGGTTAATAACTTTATTATAATAGTGGTGCGGTCCGGTCGGCAGATTAGGGGTTAATAAGTGTAGGCAGGTGGAGGCGAAGTTGTGGGGGGCAGATTAGGGGTTAATAAATATAATATAGGGGTCGGCGGTGTTAGGGGCAGCAGATTAGGGGTACATAAGGATAACGTAGGTGGCGGCGCTTTGCGGTCGGCAGATTAGGGGTTAATAAGTGTAGGTAGCTGGCGGCGACATTGTGGGGGGCAGGTTAGGGGTTACTAAATATAATATAGGGGTCGGCGGTGTTAGGGGCAGCAGATTAGGGGTACATAAGGATAACGTAGTTTATGGGTGTTAGTGTACTTTAGAGTACAGTAGTTAAGAGCTTTATGAACCGGCGTTAGCCCAGAAAGCTCTTAACTACTGACTTTTTTCTGCGGCTGGAGTTTTGTCGTTAGAGTTCTAACGCTCACTTCAGCCACAACTCTAAATACCGGAGTTAGAAAAATCCCATTGAAAAGATAGGATACGCAATTTACGTAAGGGGATCTGCGGTATGGAAAAGTCGCGGCTGAAAAGTGAGCGTTAGACCCTTTTTTGAGTGACTCCAAATACCAGAGTTAGCCTAAAACCAGCGTTAGGAGCCTCTAACGCTGGTTTTCACGGCTAACGCCAAACTCCAAATCTAGGCCAATATTGGCACACATCCAAACAAATGAGACCACATATAAATGCAGCAAAAAATTGCCTGCAAAAAACGTTTTACTTTTAAATGAAATTGGGATCTTAGTCACACAATATGGCCATATTCTGCTCAGCCAGTCACCACTTACAGATAATTAGACATAGGTATAGATATATGTAGGAATATCTATACATACTGTACATAGAACACATTATGCTATGTACATAACATTGGAATGTAAAATATTTATAGTAAATACAGAGTATAACACTTTATTAAATATTTATAACATAAATAGGTTTTTACATATTTTAACCGCAAAGGACTCTGATGCATATATATATATATGTGTTTACATTACTATATATGATTGCAAATACATATACACACACACAAATATATAGTTTATGTAAATTATAGTGGAGATAAAAGCATGAGATTAAATTCCTCCATTTCATAAAAGTAAATCAATAGAAAATATTGCATAGGTAATTAGCACATCTAGGCAAGTATCCCCACTTGCCTTTACCCACTAAGGGGCAATGATATCGATGTGAGGCGGACATTAATAAATAGGCCCCTAAAACTCCATATATACTGTTAACAATGCTCCCGACGATTCTGGTTAAGATATGCAAATTAGATATGCAACTTCTCAGCCTTTTTGCTTCTGATACTGTGTTATAACACAGCAGTACCCTTATGGGGTAAGTGCAGCAAATACAAAAACCACTAACGGAAAACAGTTTAATTCTTATTAGAACTCATCAGCAGTAGATAGATTTTTTATTGCTGCTAAGTAAAAATCAAAGTTTATGTAAATTATGGTGGAGATAAAAGCATGAGATTAAAATATTCCATTTCATAAAAATAAATCAATAGAAATTATTGCATAAGCAATTAGCAGATCTAGGCAAGTATCCCCTCTTGCCTTTACCCAGTAAAACTCCATATACATTGTTACCAATGCACCAGATGATTCTGGGTAAGATATGCAAATTAGATAAGTAAATTCTCTGGATTTTCTTCTGATACTATGTTAAAACACAGCAGTCCCGTAATGGGGTAAATGCAGCTAATGCAAAAACCACACATATACAGCTATTTCATTCTTATTATAGAGCTCTTCAGCAGTAGATAGGTGTTGTGTTATTTTATTATTATTTTTTATTTCTTATTTCAGCTAGTTAAAGATCATTCCAGGGCAAACTCAACGTTTATGTAAATAAAGGTGGAGATAAAAGCATGAAATTCAAATCCTCCATTTCATAAAAGTAAATCAATCTAAATTGTTTCATCTGCAATTAGCACAACTAGGCAAGTATCCCTGCTTGCCTCACTTACCCCATTAGGGGCCCGCTGTGTTTTAACACAGTATCAGAAGCAAAAATCCTGAGAAGTTGCATATATAATTTTCATATCTTACCCAGAATTCTCTGGTGCACTGGTAGCAGTGTATATGTAGTTTTACTGGGTAAAGGCAAGTGGGGATACTTGTCTAGATGTGCTAATTGCCTATGCAATAATTTCTATTGATTATATATATATAAATATATATATATATATATACACATGCATACATACACATCTTTAGACATGTATATGTATGTATCTAAATGTTAAACTTTTTTATGCAACATTTTTTTGTAATCATTTTTATTAGCTGGGGTTATTATGAGTGTAACTTGTAATTTGTAATGCATTTTTTATGTGTTTTGTGACCCTTTTTTGTTTTGCAAAACAGTTAACCAGAGCTCTGAGGACGTGCTAACCCGATGCGCGAAAACTTGGATTGTAGTCAAGCGATCACGTTTACTTTCAAATAGTAATATGAAAACCCGATGGGCAAAAACCCACAATAAAAATATTTTCTCTTATGCGTAACTGTCAATGTCTGCTCGTAATCACACCAAAAATGATGAAAATATATAATTGCTTTTAGACAAAACAAGAAGCTAAATAATATACATTTTTAAAGAAATGAATAAAAACAATGGTGAGATATCAATCTTTTAAATGCAAATGGTTAAGCCTATCTTACCAACAAAATGGTAAAATAATAAATGGTAAAATAAAGTCTATGTTTATGTATATTCACTATTTCTTTATTTGGTGAACAGCAATTAGAGATCACTTTGTGTTCCCAGTAAATACATATGTATATGCTTATATACATATATATTTATGTGTTAATATGTGTATGTACATATATATTTATAAATTGCTGTCATCGCTGCGCTACTTGTGTTTCACAGCATGAGAACGAGGCTTCCATATGAGCCTATGGAAGAGCGCTCTCATGAGCGCAATGATTCCCAGCAATGCGATTGCTGTGAACTTGTAATACCAGCGCACATTAGAGTGCACTGGTATTATTAAAGGGACACTGAACCCACATTTTTCCTTTCGTGATTCAGATAGAGCATGCAATTTTAAGCAACTTTCTAATTCACTCCTATTATCATTTTTTCTTCATTCTCTTGGTATCTTTATTTGAAATGCAAGAATGTAAGTTTAGATGCAGGCCCATTTTTGGTGAACAACCTGGGTTGTTCTTCCTGATTGGTGGATAAATTCATCCACCAATAAAAAAGTGCTGCCCAGGGTCCTGAAACAGATAAAAGCTTGCATGCCTTCTTTTTCAAATAAAGATAGCAAGAGAACATAGAAAAATTGGTAATTGGAGAGAATCACAAAAGAAAAATATTGGGTTCAGTGTCCCTTTAACTGAAGCGTTAATATCACTCCACTTGTAATCTAGCTTTAAATGTCCAAAAGATCAAGCAATAGCCACATCAGCAATAGGAATTACTGGACTAAAATAACTTGCAAAAAAGCCCCCCTAAAGAAGGATTAAGTTCCTATCTAAAGGGACTAAAAAGAAGAACTATCCCCCAAAGAATGTTAATACATTTAGGGTATTACATGTGGAGTGCTAAATATCACTTTCAAGAAAGCGATATTTACGCTCCACTGTGTAATACCAACGCACGCTAATGCATGACGGCATCAGAGCCTAAGCGCAGCTAAGGTGGTAAGCAGTGCAGTGATTGCAGCATTTGTAAATATATATGTTTATGCTGATATACATATATATATATATATATATATATATATTTATGTGTTAATATACACATATTAACACTTAAATATATATGTAAATAAACAAAAATGGCATGGTTAAAAAATAAATAAACATATTAACATTTTTAAAGGGGAGATATCAAATAACAACATATACTGTATATAACTGTCCCAAGGCTATGTACATATATAACAATGTATAAACATATAAAGTGCCAAATAAATAAAAAAGATAGTACTTACCCAAAGGCACTCTACTACTGGAGAAAACCAGTAGGAAGCCAAGACCAGTGCTGGAACATAACAGCAGAGGAACTGAAATTGGAGTATATCGACAAACCAATAGGCAGAGGCAAAGGACAAGTTCCTGCAACCCCCATGGCAAGGCTTGTGACTAAATCCCACCCAGTGAAATATATATCACTTCCAATACTGCAAATACATCCATCCAACAAACAACTGGTACTCTGAGGGGAAATGGGCCTCAGCTCGATCTGAGAACCCCTCTCTCTGAAGAATCAAATGCTAATATGCATTCTTCGACTACCTTCAGCAGAGGCAGAGACAAGACTGAAGTACTGGTGAGGTGGGAGGGGTTTTATAGAGTTCTTGGAGTTTGGGAATCCTTGCCTTATCCTAAATGGTAGGAGAGTCATTCCCAGGAGCAATACAACATGGACTGTCGCCACCTGTAGGGAAACAACAGGGATGTAAGCTCAGGAGAATACATGTGTCTGCAGCACTATATAGCAGCAGATATACAACAATGTTATACATTAGCAAGAGCACTAGATGACAGTACTATTTCCTGTCATGTAGTGCTTAAGGCATGTGCACACTACTTACAGTGGTTATTGAAAAGAATCACCCCCTTAAAAATAATCACATTTTGTTGCTTTGCAGCCTGAAATAAAGACAGACACAGTTTTTATTTATCCAGTTGTAATTACTTGCAATTGATAGCTTCCAAGTGAAAGATATAACACAATGTCAGGCAAAAATAAAGACAATTCAAAAACAGAATCACTGAGTTGATAACTCCCTCCTAAAATTACTTGCAAACTCAATCAGGTGTAGCTAATTACCTTCTCAACGGCACACACAAAGCCATTTAACCTTCAAATGTAATCAGCTGTGGGCATATTAAGTAGCTCCAGCTGGAAAATAACTTTCCTGGAGCATCTCAGTCCCTGGTAGTGCAACTGAAGCAAACAATCAACTATCGGTGGCAAGGCACTGTCAAAAGATCTCCGGGATAATTTTGTGGACAGGCACAAGTCAGGAGATGGATACAAGAAAATATCAAAGGCTTTATCAATGCTTAGAAGCACAGTGAAGTCTATTATTAAGAAGTGGAAGGTATTTGGTACAAAATAGACCCTCTCTGGATCAGGGCGTCACTCCAAACTAGATGAAAGAGCCAGCAGGAAACTGGTCAGAGAGCCTAACAAGAGGTCCACAACAACTCTGAAGCTGTTGCAGGAATTTATGATAAAGAGTGGTCATTGTGTGCATGTGACAACAATATCACAAATTCTCCACAAATGTGGCTTGTATGGGAGGGTTGCAAGAAAAAAGCCACTCCCCAAGAAAGGCCACATACATTCACGACAGAGCTTTGCCATAACACACCTTGGAGATTCTGAGGCCACATGGAAAAGGTGTTATGGTCAGATGAGACTAAAATTTAAATATTTGGCTTCAACACCAAACGATATGTCTGGAGGAAATCCAATACAGCTCACTATCCAAATAACACCATACCTACAGTAAATCATGGAGGTGGTAATATCCTGTTATGTGGGTGTTTCTTTGCAGCAGGCACTGGAGCACTTGTCAGGGTAGAAGGAATAATGGATGGGGCAAAATACCGTCAAATTCTTGAGGAAAATATGCTGCCCTCTGTCAGGAAGTTGTCAATGGTAAGGTTTACCTTCCAACATGACAATGACCCAAAGCACACTGCAAAAATGACCACACAGTGGTTGAAGGAGAAAAAGGTGAATGTCCTTGCATTGCCTAGTCAGAGCCCAGACTTAAACCCCATTGAATATCTGTTGCTTGACTTGAAGGGGTCTATTTATCAAGCTCCGAACGGAGCTTGATGCCCTGTGTTTCTGGCGAGCTGCTCCATAACCTCTGCTCCATAACCTGTCTGCCTGCTCTGAGGCAGCGAACAGACATCGCCGAAAATCAACCCAATCCAATACGATTGGGTTGACACCCTGCTGGCGGCCGTGAATCTGCAGAGGGTGGCATTGCCCCAGCAGTTCACAAGTACTGCTGGTGCAATGATAAATGCTGACAGTGTATGCTGTCAGCATTTATCGATGTGCGGCGGACAATGATAAATGGACCCCGAAGACTTTAGTCCACAAACGGTCACCATTAAATGTAACGGAACTGGAGCAGTTCATCAAAGAAGAGTGGGCAAATATTGCACAGTCAATGGGGGGTAGTTATCAAGCCGTCAACCTCAAATACGCTGGAATTCCGCAGCGTATTTGTGGCGAGGCTGATTCGCCTTAGTTATCAAAGGCTCGAGACCAGCAAAAGTAGAATTTTGTGACGTAGCTTCGATCCGCCAGACTCAGTCCGACACAGATCGATTCTTACGTCACTCCAGATGTTCCGCACACAAGTGCGGCACATTCTCACTACTTTTGCTAGTTATCAAATGACTAGCAGGTACGCTCGGCACTTTTACGGCCCAGCGTACCTGGTTTTCAAAACGCCACCCCTGAGGCGGCGGATCCCATAGGAATCAATGGGAGTCTGACCATAGCGAAAGTACAAGTTCGCTGCTGACAGACATCCCATTGATTTCTATGGGAGCTGTCTGCACCTAACACCCTAACATGTACCCAGAGTCTAAACACCACTAATCTGTCCCCCCCTACACCGCCGCAACTAAATAAAATTATTACCCCCTAAACCGCCGTTCCCGGAGCCCACCGCAAGCTACTCTATACATATTAACCCCTAAACCGCCGCTCCCTGACCCCGCCGCAACTATAATAAATGTATTAACCCCTAAACCGCCGCTCCCGGAGCCCACCGCAACTATAATAAATGTATTAACCCCTAAACCGCCGCTCCCTGAACCCGCCGCAACCTATATTAAATGTATTAACCCCTATCCTGCCCCCCCCCTACACCGTCGCCACCTATAATAAATTTATTAACCCCTAATCTGCCCCCCCTACACCGTCGCCACCTATAATAAATTTATTAACCCCTATCCTGCCCCCCACTACGCCGCCGCCACTGTAATAAAATTATTAACCCCTAAACCTAAGTCTAACACTAACCCTAACGCCCCCCTAACTTAAATATTAATTAAATAAATCTAAATAATATTTTTATTATTAACTAAATTAATCATATTTAAAACTAAATACTTACATTTAAAATAAACCCTAATATAGCTACAATATAAATAATAATTATATTCTAGCTATCTTAGGATTTATTTTTATTTTACAGGTACCTTTCAATTTATTTTAACTAGGTACAATAGCTATTAAATAGTTATTAACTATTTAATAGCTTACCTAGCTAAAATAAACTGAAATTTACCTGTAAAATAAATCCTAACCTAAGTTACAATTACACCTAACACTACACTATACTTTAATAAATTATTCCTATTTAAAACTAAATACTTACCTGTAAAATAAACCCTAATATAGCTACAATATAAATAATAATTATATTGTAGCTATCTTAGTATTTATATTTATTTTACAGGTAACTTTGTATTTATTTTAGCTAGTTTGAATAGTTATTAAATAGTTATTAACTATTTAATAACTACCTAGCTAAAAGAAATACAAAATGACCTGTAAAATAAATCCTAACCTAAGTTACAATTAAACCTAATACTACACTATCATTAAATTAATTAAATAAATTACCTACAAATAACTACAATTAAATACAATTACATAAACTAACTAAAGTACAAAAAATAAAAAAAAGCTAAGTTACAAAAAATAAAAAAATAAGTTACAAACATTTTAAAAATATTACAACAATTTTAAGCTGCTTACACCTAATCTAAGCCCCCTAATAAAATAACAAACCCCCCAAAATAAAAAAATGCCCTACCCTATTCTAAATTAAATAAAGTTCAAAGCTCTTTTACCTTACCAGCCCTTAAAAGGGCCATTTGTGGGGGCATGCCCCCAAAAGTTCAACTCTTTTGCCTGTAAAAGAAAAATACAACCCCCCCAACATTAAAACCCACCACCCACATACCCCTTATCTAACCCAAACCCCCCTTACAAAAACCTAACACTAATCCCCTGAAGATCATCCTACCTTGTCTTCACTCAGCCGAGCAGCGATGGAACCGAAGTGGACATCCGGAGCGGAAGAAGTTAATCCTCCAAGCGGCGCTGAAGAAATATTCCATCCGATGAAGTCATCATCCAGGCGGCGCTGAAGAAGTCTTTGATCCGGCCGATGTCATCTTCCAAGAGGCGCTGAAGAGGTCTTCTATCCGGGCGATGTCATCTTCCAAGCCGGGTCTTGAATCTTCCTCCCGCCGACGCGGAACCTCCTTCTTCACCGACGGACTACAACGAATGAAGGCTCCTTTAAGGGACGTCATCCAAGATGGCGTCCCCTCAATTCCGATTGGCTGAGAGGATTCTATCAGACAATCGGAATTAAGGTAGGAAAAATCTGATTGGCTGATGGAATCAGCCAATCATATTGAGCTCGCATTCTATTGGCTGTTGGCTTTTTCCTATCTTAATTCCGATTGGCTGATAGAATCCTATCAGCCAATCGGAATTGAGGGGACACCATCTTGGATAACGTCCCTTAAAGGAGCTTTCATTCGTCGTAGTCCGTCGATGAAGAAGGAGGTTCCGCGTCGGCGGGAGGAAGATTCAAGACCCGGCTTGGAAGATGACATCGCCCGGATAGAAGACCTCTTCAGCGCCTCTTGGAAGATGACATCGGCCGGATCAAAGACTTCTTCAGCGCCGCCTGGATAATTACTTCATCGGATGGAAGATTTCTTCAGCGCCGCTTGGAGGATTAACTTCTTCCGCTCCGGATGTCCACTTCGGTTCCATCGCTGCTCGGCTGAGTGAAGACAAGGTAGGATGATCTTCAGGGGATTAGTGTTAGGTTTTTGTAAGGGGGGTTTGGTTTAGATTAGGGGTATGTGGGTGGTGGGTTTTAATGTTGGGGGGGGTTGTATTTTTCTTTTACAGGCAAAAGAGCTGAACTTTTGGGGGCATGCCCCCACAAATGGCCCTTTTAAGGGCTGGTAAGGTAAAAGAGCTTTGAACTTTATTTAATTTACAATAGGGTAGGGCATTTTTTTATTTTGGGGGGTTTGTTATTTTATTTGGGGGCTTAGATTAGGTGTAAGTAGCTTAAAATTGTTGTAATATTTTTAAAATGTTTGTAACTTATTTTTTTATTTTTTGTAACTTAGCTTTTTTTATTTTTGTACTTTAGTTAGTTTATGTAATTGTATTTAATTGTAGTTATTTGTACTTAATTTATTTAATTAATTTAATGATAGTATAGTATTAGGTTTAATTGTAACTTAGGTTAGGATTTATTTTACAGGTCATTTTGCATTTCTTTTAGCTAGGTAGTTATTAAATAGTTAATAACTATTTAATAACTATTCAAACTAGCTAAAATAAATACAAAGTTACCTGTAAAATAAATATAAATACTAAGATAGCTACAATATAATTATTATTTATATTGTAGCTATATTAGGGTTTATTTTACAGGTAAGTATTTAGTTTTAAATAGGAATAATTTATTAAAGTATAGTGTAGTGTTAGGTGTAATTGTAACTTAGGTTAGGATTTATTTTACAGGTAAATTTCAGTTTATTTTAGCTAGGTAAGCTATCAAATAGTTAATAACTATTTAATAGCTATTGTACCTAGTTAAAATAAATTGAAAGGTACCTGTAAAATAAAAATAAATCCTAAGATAGCTAGAATATAATTATTATTTATATTGTAGCTATATTAGGGTTTATTTTATAGGTAAGTATTTAGTTTTAAATAGGATTAATTTAGTTAATAATAAAAATATTATTTAGCGGCGGTTTAGGGGTTAGTAACTTTATTTAGTTGCGGGGGGCTCCGGGGGCGCCGGTATAGGGATAGAACAGTGTAGTTTAGTGTGAGTGCTTAGTGACAGGCTAGCAATAAAGCTGGGAAAAAGCCGAAGGGCAGCGAGATCGGATGAGTGATAACTCTCACAGTCCGCTGCTCATCGCCCCGCGGCTTTTTGACAGCTTTTTTTGATAACTTAGGCGAACGTATTCAAGGTCCGCGGCGGTGAAGGTAGGTGAGCTTAGGCGGGCGTATTGGGCCGGCGAAGGCAGAAAAGTAGACGGCTTGATAACTACCCCCCTAGATGTGCAAAGTTAGTTGACACATATACCAACAGACTAAAGGCTGAAATAAAAGCAAAAGGTGGTTTAACAAAATACTGACATAAGGGGGTGATCCTTTTTCCAACTCAGTGATTCTGTATCTGAATTGTCTTTATTTTTGCCTGACATGTTGGTGTTATATCTTTCACTTGGATGTTATAAGTTGCACTGAGTAATTACAGGATTCTATCAGACAATCGGAATTAAGGTAGGAAAAATCTGATTGGCTGATGGAATCAGCCAATCATATTGAGCTCGCATTCTATTGGCTGTTGGCTTTTTCCTATCTTAATTCCGATTGGCTGATAGAATCCTATCAGCCAATCGGAATTGAGGGGACACCATCTTGGATAACGTCCCTTAAAGGAGCCTTCATTCGTCGTAGTCCGTCGGTGAAGAAGGAGGTTCCGCGTCAGCGGGAGGAAGATTCAAGACCCGGCTTGGAAGATGACATCGCCCGGATAGAAGACCTCTTCAGCGCCTCTTGGAAGATGGCATCGGCCGGATCAAAGACTTCTTCAGCGCCGCCTGGATAATTACTTCATCGGATGGAAGATTTCTTCAGCGCCGCTTGGAGGATTAACTTCTTCCGCTCCGGATGTCCACTTCGGTTCCATCGCTGCTCGGCTGAGTGAAGACAAGGTAGGATGATCTTCAGGGGATTAGTGTTAGGTTTTTGTAAGGGGGGTTTGGTTTAGATTAGGGGTATGTGGGTGGTGGGTTTTAATGTTGGGGGGGGTTGTATTTTTCTTTTACAGGCAAAAGAGCTGAACTTTTGGAGGCATGCCCCCACAAATGGCCCTTTTAAGGGCTGGTAAGGTAAAAGAGCTTTGAACTTTATTTAATTTACAATAGGGTAGGGCATTTTTTTATTTTGGGGGGTTTGTTATTTTATTTGGGGGCTTAGATTAGGTGTAAGTAGCTTAAACTTGTTGTAATATTTTTAAAATGTTTGTAACTTATTTTTTTATTTTTTGTAACTTAGCTTTTTTTATTTTTGTACTTTAGTTAGTTTATGTAATTGTATTTAATTGTAGTTATTTGTACTTAATTTATTTAATTAATTTAATGATAGTATAGTATTAGGTTTAATTGTAACTTAGGTTAGGATTTATTTTACAGGTCATTTTGCATTTCTTTTAGCTAGGTAGTTATTAAATAGTTAATAACTATTTAATAACTATTCAAACTAGCTAAAATAAATACAAAGTTACCTGTAAAATAAATATAAATACTAAGATAGCTACAATATAATTATTATTTATATTGTAGCTATATTAGGGTTTATTTTACAGGTAAGTATTTAGTTTTAATACAAAGAGAGAAGCGCTCTACCAGGAACGAACAACAGCTCAGTGGCTTGTTCTATGGCGATTTACCACCCGGAAGCAGCCTCTTTTAGACCAGTGTGCTTTTCACAGAAGAAAACTTTCCTGAAGTATATCAGTCTGATCCTGCCAATTAAGGTCAGTCCAGCCCCGAAATACCAGGCAATTCTCCTCTGAACAAGGAACATGACAACCCCAGACGATCGTTTCGGCCTCCTATGGGCCTCGTCAGTGAGGTGCAGCCACATTCCTCTAAGCACACTGGGCAAGGAGTCCACGTCTGGTTTCCCCCATCACCCATAGGGAGACTTCCCCAGGGTCATAATAATTTGCATACAAAGAGAGAAGCGCTCTACCAGGAACGAACAACAGCTCAGTGGCTTGTTCTATGGCGATTTACCACCCGGAAGCAGCCTCTTTTAGACCAGTGTGCTTTTCACAGAAGAAAACTTTCCTGAAGTATATCAGTCTGATCCTGCCAATTAAGGTCAGTCCAGCCCCGAAATACCAGGCAATTCTCCTCTGAACAAGGAACATGACAACCCCAGACGATCATTTCGGCCTCCTATGGGCCTCGTCAGTGAGGTGCAGCCACATTCCTCTAAGCACACTGGGCAAGGAGTCCACGTCTGGTTTCCCCCATCACCCATAGGGAGACTTCCCCAGGGTCATAATAATTTGCATACAAAGAGAGAAGCGCTCTACCAGGAACGAACAACAGCTCAGTGGCTTGTTCTATGGCGATTTACCACCCGGAAGCAGCCTCTTTTAGACCAGTGTGCTTTTCACAGAAGAAAACTTTCCTGAAGTATATCAGTCTGATCCTGCCAATTAAGGTCAGTCCAGCCCCGAAATACCAGGCAATTCTCCTCTGAACAAGGAACATGACAACCCCAGACGATCGTTTCGGCCTCCTATGGGCCTCGTCAGTGAGGTGCAGCCACATTCCTCTAAGCACACTGGGCAAGGAGTCCACGTCTGGTTTTAGTTTAAAATAGGAATAATTTATTAAAGTATAGTGTAGTGTTAGGTGTAATTGTAACTTAGGTTAGGATTTATTTTACAGGTAAATTTCAGTTTATTTTAGCTAGGTAAGCTATCAAATAGTTAATAACTATTTAATAGCTATTGTACCTAGTTAAAATAAATTGAAAGGTACCTGTAAAATAAAAATAAATCCTAAGATAGCTAGAATATAATTATTATTTATATTGTAGCTATATTAGGGTTTATTTTATAGGTAAGTATTTAGTTTTAAATAGGATTAATTTAGTTAATAATAAAAATATTATTTAGCGGCGGTTTAGGGGTTAGTAACTTTATTTAGTTGCGGGGGGCTCCGGGGGCGCCGGTATAGGGATAGAACAGTGTAGTTTAGTGTGAGTGCTTAGTGACAGGCTAGCAATAAAGCTGGGAAAAAGCCGAAGGGCAGCGAGATCGGATGAGTGATAACTCTCACAGTCCGCTGCTCATCGCCCCGCGGCTTTTTGACAGCTTTTTTTGATAACTTAGGCGAACGTATTCAAGGTCCGCGGCGGTGAAGGTAGGTGAGCTTAGGCGGGCGTATTGGGCCGGCGAAGGCAGAAAAGTAGACGGCTTGATAACTACCCCCCTAGATGTGCAAAGTTAGTTGACACATATACCAACAGACTAAAGGCTGAAATAAAAGCAAAAGGTGGTTTAACAAAATACTGACATAAGGGGGTGATCCTTTTTCCAACTCAGTGATTCTGTATCTGAATTGTCTTTATTTTTGCCTGACATGTTGGTGTTATATCTTTCACTTGGATGTTATAAGTTGCACTGAGTAATTACAACTGGATACAAAAAAACTGTGTCTATCTTTATTCCAGGCTGCAAAGCATCAAAATGTGATTATTTTCAACACAAACTATATATATACATATATATTCTGCAATTTGTATGTACTTGGCTCTAATACATGTGTTTTTGTTTTCTTGGATTATATAAAAAGTTTCTGTTGAAAACCAATTATTATGAATTATTGAATTTGTATTAGTTTTATGATAATCAATAGTGTCTTTGCACATGAATACAATAATTAGTTGACACCATGCATCGTTGAGTCCTATAAATGTCTTAAAATGTGACTTTACTTATTTTGAAGGAAAACTTGACTTGAAGAGTAAGTGATCACTGGTTGAGCTTCAATAGTTCTCATCCTCTTGCAATTACAAAGCAATAGTGTGCTATGGAAAGATCTCAATAGATTACTCTGCTTGTATTTGACAGATGTGACTTCTAGGCTGGGAATTTTCATCTCTTAACAGCACAATAGGTATTCTAGGCAAGATCATTATCAGCTGAACAAAGGTTTTACATCACGGTGGCTGCTGGGGCTGCCAGCTGCAGTATTTATTGAAGCAAATAGCTTCGAGGTGCCAGGAACTTTTTTTTTAAGACTAAATCAGCAAACTTTGTAAAGATCTCCAATTCCTGACTGCAAATAGTTTAGAAATTGCTCTAACTGGAGACATTTTTTTTAGTTAGTAGAAAACGTGTTGGCAATTTGTAGGATATAAATGTCCTAGCAAGGAAATATTTCCAAACTGAAATAATTATTTTTGTACTCCTAAGATAAATTCTCACCTAAACGTTAAATAATTATTAACTGTTAAATATATTTGTAAAGAAAAAAAGATATTACATTAAAGGGACATTATTCAAAATGTTTCATTGTTCTGTGTAAAAAAAAAAAAGATTTTTGTTTTTTAAAAATTAATATATTCCACTGCTTATTTTACTTTTTGTTGCAAGAGCTTTGAGAATTGTTTTTTTTTTTTCTCCACCACAAGAGAATTGGTGACTGGCTCATCAGCCAGTAAGCTGATAATACAAACAAAAAACGGTGCCCCAATGGTGTAGTTTTTTTTAAATCAAATGATCTTGCACTCAGGAAGTGCTTATCACACATGCTGAACCATTAGAAGTCGTCCAGCTGACTTCATCTCTGAAAGAAGGATATATCTCACAAACGTAGGATTTTACAGATGCAAATGTTCAAGATGGTTAAATACCCCTGCACAAACCCTACAAACTTATCACGCTTGGCTGAGTGGGTTCGGGGGTAAGGAGCTTATGAGAGTTGGTTGCAGGCTTAGGACTGTCTGGAGTACTGAAAGGAGCCAATAGTATCTGCTTCATTATGGAATTACCTCTTTCATGCATGGTTGAGTAACATAAAAGCAAGCAAGTTTATTGTACTGGAATTGGAGACTGGAAACAGGTCTGTAAACTGTGTTGTGCAAAAGGCCCATGCCGGGTTGGAGGATGGCCCACACCTTGGTCAAACTGTGAGCACACGCTGGGGCTAGGAAGAGGTGCAAACTTTAGGGCAGAGACAGGAGATGCCCACTCACAGGCCAAGACTGGAGTTGCCTACTCTAAGACCTAGACTGGAGTTGCCTACTTGAGGCTAAGACAGAAATGCCCACTGAAGATTGAGACAGGAAAAGGACACAAATGCTTGGCAGGACCCACTGCAGAGTTTGGACTAAGGAGCTGGACACAAGAGCTTGACAGAGATACTGGCAGTTGTCAGATATCCTTTGTAGATCTTAGAAGCAGTAGCAGGAGACTGGCACTTGGCAGATACCCTTTAAAGAGTTGGTACAGGTACTGGATATAGGAACTTGGCAGAGACTCTCTGCAGAGCTTGGGCACAGTAGCTGGAGACAGGCACATGACAGAGCCCCTCTGCAGAGCTTGGCACAGGTGCTGGATACTGGAACTTGACAGAGACTCTCTACAGAGCTTAAACACAGTTGCTGAATACAGGCATATTACAGAAACTCTCGGCAGAGATTGGATGCAAAAGAGAGTGACTGGTAATTTGCAGATATCGTTTGCGGTTTATGAGTACATGTGCTGAATACAGAAGCTTGGCAAGGGCCCTCTGTAGGGCTAGGCACTGAAACAGGATACCAGCATTTGTCAGGCATCCTTGGCAGGACTAGGATATAGGAACAGGATGCCAGAGTAGCAGGATAATGCCACAGGAAGCAGAGATAGGCTGGTACTGAGAGAATAGCCAGGAGACAAGCCGAGGGTCAGATACCTGTGAGCAGTTAGATCAGTCACCAAATCCAGAGAGAATCTGAGTAGTTAGTGTACAAGCCCAGTTTAAGAAAACAGAGAAACAGTCCAATCATACATCAAATCCAAGGGAGATTTATAAGGGTAGTCAGAGAGCAAGCCAGATTCAGGAACCAAACAGGAAATTCAGGCAAGGTCAGAGGTCCTAACAACAGGAGCAAGATGAACCTCAATGTCAGGGCAGGGGGTAGTCTGTTAAGCAGCCTTTTATTGGAGAGCTGATTTCACAATTACCTGCAGCTGGCAAGCAGGTAGAGCCAGAGAGCTATCCACTGCAGGTAACAGGCCCCCAAAGGCTTCAACATAATGCAGAGCTCCTAGGTGGCACAGGAACAGAGAAATAGGCCCCTAGTTATCAAGCCGTCAACCTCAAATACGCTGGAATTCCGCAGCGTATTTGTGGCGAGGCTGATTCGCCTAAGTTATCAAGCCCTTTACACCGGCAAAAGTAGAATTTTGTGACGTAAGCTTCGATCCGCCGGACTCAGTCCGTCACAGATCGATTCCTACGTCACTCCAGATGTTCCGCACACAAGTTTGGCACAATCTGACTACTTTTGCTAGTTATCAAATGACTAGCAGGTACGCTCTGCACTTTTCCGGCCCAGCGTACCTGGTTTTCAAACCGCCGCCCTGGAGGCGGCGGATCCCATAGGAATCAATGGGAGTCTGACCATAGCGAAAGTTCATGTTCGTTGCTGCCCGACATCCCATTGATTCCTATGGGAGCTGTTTACACCTAACACCCTAACATGTACCCCGAGTCTAAACACCCCTAATCTGCCCCCCCTACACCGCCGCAACTAAATAAATGTATTACCCCCTAAACCGCCGCTCCCGGAGCCCACCGCAAGCTACATTATACATATTAACCCCTAATCTGTCCCCCCCTACACCGCCGCTACTAAATAAAGTTATTAACCCTTAAACCGCCGCTTCCGGACACCACTGCAACTATAATAAATGTATTAACCCCTAAACCGCCGCTCCCGGACCCCGCCGCCACCTATATTAAACTTATTAACCCCTAATCTGCCCCCCTACACCATCGCCACCTATAATACATTTATTAACCCCTATCCTGCCCCCCTACACCGCCGCAACCTATATTAAACTTATTAACCCCTATCCTGCCCCCCCTACACCGCCGCAACCTATAATACATTTATTAACCCCTATCCTGCCCCCCTACAGCGCCGCAACTATAATAGAATTATTAACCCCTACACCTAAGTCTAACCCTAACCCTAACACCCCCCTAACTTAAATATTAATTAAATAAATCTAAATATTATAACTCTTATTAACTATATTAATCCTATTTAAAACTAAATACTTACCTTTAAAATAAACCCTAATATAGCTACAATATAAATAATAATTTTATTGTAGCTATCTTAGGATTTATTTTTATTTTACAAGCAAATTTCAATTTATTTTAACTAGGTACAATAGCTATTAAATAGTTATTAACTATTTAATAGCTACCTAGTTAAAATAAAGAGAAATTAACCTGTAAAATAAAAACTAACCTAAGTTACAATTACACCTAACACTACACTATACTTAAATAAATTATTCCTATTTAAAACTAAATACTTACCTGTAAAATAAACCCTAAGATAGCTACAATGTAATTAATAATTACATTGAAGCTATTTTAGGATTTATATTTATTTTACAGGTAACTTTGTATTTATTTTAGCTAGTTAGAATAGTTATTAAATAGTTATTAACTATTTAATAACTACCTAGCTAAAAGAAATACAAAATTACCTGTAAAATAAATTCTAACCTAAGTTACAATTAAACCTAACACCACACTATCATTAAATTAATTAAATAAATTACCTACAAATAACTACAATTAAATACAATTAAATAAACTAACTAAAGTACAAAAAAAAAGCTAAGTTACAAAAAATAAAAAAAATAAGTTACAAACATTTCAAAAATATTACAACAATTTTAAGCTACTTACACCTAATCTAAGCCCCCTAATAAAATAACAAAGCCCCCCAAAATAAAAAAAATGCCCTACCCTATTCTACATTAAAAAGTTAACAGCTCAATTACCTTATGGCATGCCCCAAAGAAAACAGCTCTTTTGCCTGTAAAATAAAAATACAACCCCCCCCAACATTAAAACCCACCACCCACATACCCCTACTCTAACCCAAACCCCCCTTAAATAAACCTAACCCTACCCCCCTGAAGATCATCCTACCTTTAGCCGTCTTTAGCCAGCCGACCACCGATGGAACCGAAGAGGAGATCTGGAGCGGCAGAAGTCATCATCCAAGGGTCGCTGAAGAAGTCTTCCATCCGATTGAAGTCATCATCCAGGCGGCGTCTTCAATCTTCATCCATCCGGAGCGGAGCCATCTTCAGACGAGCCTACGTGGAGCCATCTTCTTCCACCGACGACTGAACGACGAATGACGGTTCCTTTAAGTGACGTCATCCAAGATGGCATCCCTCGAATTCCGATTGGCTGATAGGATTCTATCAGCCAATCGGAATTAAGGTAGGAAAGATCTGATTGGCTGATCCTATCAGCCAATCAAATTGAGCTCGCATTCTATTGGCTGATCGGGACAGCCAATAGAATGCAAGCTCAATCTGATTGGCTGATTGGATCAGCCAATCGGATTGAACTTCAATCTGATTGGCTTTTTGGGAGGAACAGTGCAGGATTTAGGAGCCGAATCTCAGTGTTTCACCATCTTGAACATTTGCATCTGTGAAATCCTACATTTGTGAGAGATAGCCTTCTTTCGGGAAAGAAGTCAGCTGGACGGCTTCTAATGGTTCAACATGTGTGATAAGCACTTCTTGAGTGCAAGGAAATTTGTGAGTATGTTTTTTCCCATGATATTTGTGCCCTATTGTGTTTTTTATTTTCTAGGTTAGATTCTACTTTGAAGAGATAGAGATTTTGGAAGAGGATGCAGCCTTAGAACCCTAGGGACATTTCGAGGAGGACTCTGGGTGATAGGTTCATATTTTGTTCTTGGCGCATTTAGTTTGATTTTTGTATGTTTATTTAAAACTCAAGGTTGTCTTGCTTTTATTTTTCTTTCATTTTTCTTTTTCCAAGTTTTGCTTTGTGCATGTGTTAGTGTGGGTTGTTTTATAGTGGGTGTATTTTTTTCATTCTAATTTGTTCTGTAATTTTTTTAAGGGCATTTTTTTATCCATGACAGTGGAACTTTTTCAAGGCAACAAGAAGAGAATACTTCCAAAATACATTTATTATAATGGAGATGAACTTGCAAGCTGTACGAAGAGCGATTACACATGTTTATGAACTTTAGAAGGAATGTTGCAGAAATGTATTTTTCTACAATATATTACTTTTACAAATTAATTTTATTGAATCTAGGCTCTTGTACATTTTTCAAAACCTATATTTTGATACCTTTATAGTTGTCAACTGTCCTGTATTTTAGCCCTTGTTCAATTTAGTCTAACAATATTGTGTGCAGTCCAGCACTCCATCCACAAAAGCCACTGTGTTTTTTAGTTTTTATTTTACTCTATTGTCATTACCAGTCTTATTGCCTACAGTATGTGATTTTTCTGTAGTTTTATTTATCTGTGGTCTTCTGTTACATTAAAGTTTAGCAGTGTGTATACAGGTTACAGGTAACGGGAAGGTATGAGATTTGATTTATAATACGTGGAAGAGTAAAATCAGTATTAGTGCTAGCAGGTATATGTGCTCATCTGCTACACTGAAGGTTAGCAATGTGTAGTCAGGTAAAGAGAAGCCATAAGATGTAATATATAATACCAGGTTTTATTAGGTCTATTTCACACAATGTCCTATATCTCCTCTATGGGGACTTGGGTTCTCCATTATCACCCTATTTGATGCATGGGACCCTTTAGAATAGGGAGCCTTAGCTGCTCCTATTAGTAGATCTATAGTAGTTATAAGTTCCTTATTGTTCCATTTTGGTGAGTAATAGTGTTTACTATCATATTACACTTCTAAATGTTGATATGCATATACATACATCTTTTCTACCCTTATGGGTATTCTGCCCTTAGGACATTAAATGCATATAGATAGGTATTGGGACTAGTCCACCTACATTTCTAGTATCTGTACTAATCTATACATGGTAGTCCCTTATTGGTTTAAGAGAGTATTGTCCTGTGCCACTAGAGGTCAATAATGGTGTAGTTATGTCAGTAGGAGTCTTTTATCTGAGCCAGCACTGTTTAAATATTGAGCCTTTTTCACCATCTAGTGTGACTTTTTGAGTGACTCTAAGGTTTTCCTTCGGTGGCACCTCAACTTTATAGAGCACATAAGCAAAGGGCTGACTATGCTTTATTACTATGATAGTTTTTTTAAAACAAATCTCACCGATTTATTCATATTATATTTAGTTCTGAAGTATAAGGTGATTAATTTTAATATTATACGGTTGATATATATTTTTATATTTTTATATATTTCTATATATTTTTATATATTTCTATTATGTCTCATGTATATAATATTTGTAATATTTCTTCATATGAACTGATTGTAGTAACAAGTTATAACATTCATTTATAAACGTATATATAATTTTATTTATCAAGCACATGATGACAATTTTGTGTATGTGTGTATATATTATGTTTTGTTCCCAATGTAAGTCCTGCCAGCATCTCACTACACATTCTATCCCTTAATTCACTTCTTATGCGAGGTCATCGCTTTGAGTCATTACTCATTATGACGTAAGAGGGGAGTGTATTGACACTGTTCCTTGATTGGTCAACATGTTTTATTTATAGAGCAAGTATTTTATATTAACTTTAGCCTGATAAAACGGCACTTATTTCTGCTGAGAAACGCGTTTCTGTATATATAGTGTGTCCATTAAAGTCTACACATTTTACTATTACTTGCTCTTTGTTATCCATCATTATATACGATCATATGGTCTTATCTTCCTGACCGTGCTGGTTCCTGTGTAATGCCCTCCTGTGTACCCGGGCTCACGGTTCTTTGGATGACTGCTATCCTTTGATAGATCCCGCTGCAGGTATTGGTGCTTTCCTCTACGTGACCTGACGTTGGACATGGGGGCTTCCTGCCTCGTGTCTATCAGGCAACTTTTTTGGTTCGTACTGTTCAGCTGGGCACTCCGGTTGTGCCGCCGTGTTTGTGAGTAGCCATCTTCAAAGGGGGGGGGGGGTTCCTTTGTTATCATATGTCCTGTTTGCAAATGTTATTACCCTATGTGGAGGCTCTTTATCTCCTAACTCTAACAGGATTATTTTTAGCAAAAGTAAAATACAAAAAACAAATCCTCAACATATCTAAATATATTGTTCTCCATTCCATAAAACCAAACACAGTAGTTGAAAGGAAAAACATTCTGAGGTATATAACTTTGGTACTTTGTGCTGTGCTGCTATAGAGATGCTGAGGGGTTAACAATTTAACCCTTGCCTGATTATTTTGATACTAGCTGTAAAGTTATTCTTCCTATGCTGATCATGGGCTAGATTATGAGTGGCGTGCCAATTGTAGCATGCAAGTGATATGTAAATAGTGCATTGAAAGTAAACACATTCACTCGAGGGCAATCACGATTTACGCTCATGGGGTAAGTGCTACTTCAGAGCTCATGTAAAGGGTAGGGGAAGAAAAAAAGTTGCACTAAAGACAACATAAATACAGTCATATTAACACTATATGACAAAAATGAGTTAAAACAAAAAGGAATAAAAAAAAGTTATAAGGGTTTAAAGATATATGGTATAAGGTGTTAGCAAAAAAAGGCTTTAATGGGCTTTGAGATATATATATATATATATATATATATACATACATATACATGTCTAAATATGTATATACGTGTGTACATATGTATTTAAAGGGACAGTATACACCAATTTTCATATAACTGCATGTAATAGACATGACTATAAAGAAAATATGCACAGATACTGATATAAAAATCCAGTATAAAACCTCTAAAAACTTATTTAGAAGCTCACTAACCGCTAGATTTGGAGTTTTGTCGGTAACGACCCGAAAAACTAACGCCGGCTTAGTTAGGCTCCAAAAAAGGAGCGTAGAGCATTTTTAACGCAGCTTCAACTCTCAATACCAGAGTTGCTAATGGACGCGGCCAGCCTCAAAAACGTGCTCGTGCTCTTAACGCAGCTCCATTGTTTGCTATGGGGAAACACTTCCTACGTCTGCACCTAACACTCTAACATGTACCCCGAGTCTAAACACCCCTAACCTTACACTTATTAACCCCTAATCTGCCGCCCCCGCTATCGCTGACACCTGCATTTTATTTTTAACCCCTAATCTGCCGCTCCGTAAACCGCCGCTACTTACATTATCCCTATGTACCCCTAATCTGCTGCCCCTAACACCGCCGACCCCTATATTATATTTATTAACCCCTAATCTGCCCCCCACAACGTCGCAGCCAGCTACCTACAATAATTAACCCCTAATCTGCCGACCGCAAAGCGCCGCCACCTACGTTATCCTTATGTACCCCTAATCTGCTGCCCCTAACACCGCCGACCCCTGTATTATATTTATTAACCCCTAATCTGCCCCCCACAACGTCGCCTCCACCTGCCTACACTTATTAACCCCTAATCTGACGACCGGAGCTCACCGCTATTCTAATAAATGTATTAACCCCTAAAGCTAAGTCTAACCCTAACACTAACACCCCCCTAAGTTAAATATAATTTACATCTAACGAAATTAATTAACTCTTATTAAATAAATTATTCCTATTTAAAGATAAATACTTACCTGTAAAATAAATCCTAATATAGCTACAATATAAATTATAATTATATTATAGCTATTTTAGGATTAATATTTATTTTACAGGTAACTTTGTATTTATTTTAACCAGGTACAATAGCTATTAAATAGTTAAGAACTATTTAATAGCTAAAATAGTTAAAATAATTACAAAATTACCTGTAAAATAAATACTAACCTAAGTTACAATTAAACCTAACACTACACTATCAATAAATTAATTAAATAAACTACCTACAATTACCTACAATTAACCTAACACTACACTATCAATAAATTAATTAAATACAATTCCTACAAATAAATACAATTAAATAAACTAGCTAAAGTACAAAAAATAAAAAAGAACTAAGTTACAAAAAATAATAAAATATTTACAAACATAAGAAAAATATTACAACAATTTTAAACTAATTACACCTACTCTAAGCCCCCTAATAAAACAACAAAGCCCCCCGAAACAAAAAATGCCCTACCCTATTCTAAATTACTAAAGTTAAAAGCTCTTTTACCTTACCAGCCCTGAACAGGGCCCTTTGCGGGGCATGCCCAAAGAAGTTCAGCTCTTTTGCCTGTAAAAAAAAAACATACAATACCCCCCCCCAACATTACAACCCACCACCCACATACCCCTAATCTAACCCAAACCCCCCTTAAATAAACCTAACACTAAGCCCCTGAAGATCATCCTACCTTGTCTTCACCTCACCGGGTATCACCGATCCGTCCTGGCTCCGATATCTTCATCCAACCCAAGCGGGGGCTAGAAATCCACTGAAGAAGTCCAGAAGAGGGTCCAAAGTCTTCATCCTATCCGGGAAGAAGAGGCGATCCGGACCGGCAACCATCTTGATCCAAGCGGCATCTTCTATCTTCATCCGATGACGACCGGCTCCATCCTGAAGACCTCCACCGCGGACCCATCTTCTTCCGGCGACGTCCAACTGAAGAATGACGGTTCCTTTAAGGGACGTCATCCAAGATGGCGTCCCTCGAATTCCGATTGGCTGATAGGATTCTATCAGCCAATCGGAATTAAGGTAGGAATATTCTGATTGGCTGATGGAATCAGCCAATCAGAATCAAGTTCAATCCGATTGGCTGATCCAATCAGCCAATCAGATTGAGCTCGCATTCTATTGGCTGTTCCGATCAGGAACGTCCCTTAAAGGAACCGTCATTCTTCAGTTGGACGTCGCCGGAAGAAGATCGGAGCCAGGACGGATCGGTGATACCCGGTGAGGTGAAGACAAGGTAGGATGATCTTCAGGGGCTTAGTGTTAGGTTTATTTAAGGGGGGTTTGGGTTAGATTAGGGGTATGTGGGTGGTGGGTTGTAATGTTGGGGGGGGGTATTGTATGTTTTTTTTTACAGGCAAAAGAGCTGAACTTCTTGGGGCATGCTCCGCAAAGGGCCCTGTTCAGGGCTGGTAAGGTAAAAGAGCTTTTAACTTTAGTAATTTAGAATAGGGTAGGGCATTTTTTATTTTGGGGGGCTTTGTTGTTTTATTAGGGGGCTTAGAGTAGGTGTAATTAGTTTAAAATTGTTGTAATATTTTTCTTATGTTTGTAAATATTTTTTTATTTTTTGTAACTTAGTTCTTTTTTATTTTTTGTACTTTAGCTAGTTTATTTAATTGTATTTATTTGTAGGAATTGTATTTAATTAATTTATTGACAGTGTAGTGTTAGGTTAATTGTAGGTAATTGTAGGTAGTTTATTTAATTAATTTATTGATAGTGTAGTGTTAGGTTTAATTGTAACTTAGGTTAGTATTTATTATACAGGTAATTTTGTAATTATTTTAACTATTTTAGCTATTAAATAGTTCTTAACTATTTAATAGCTATTGTACCTGGTTAAAATAAATACAAAGTTACCTGTAAAATAAATATTAATCCTAAAATAGCTATAATATAATTATAATTTATATTGTAGCTATATTAGGATTTATTTTACAGGTAAGTATTTATCTTTAAATAGGAATAATTTATTTAATAAGAGTTAATTAATTTCGTTAGATGTAAATTATATTTAATTTAGGGGGGTGTTAGTGTTAGGGTTAGACTTAGCTTTAGGGGTTAATACATTTATTAGAGTAGCGGTGAGCTCCAGTCGGCAGATTAGGGGTTAATAATTGAAGTTAGGTGTCGGCGATGTTAGGGAGGGCAGATTAGGGGTTAATACTATTTATTATAGGGTTAGTGATGCGGATTAGGGGTTAATAACTTTATTATAGTAGCGCTCAGGTCCGCTCGGCAGATTAGGGGTTAATAAGTGTAGGCAGGTGGAGGCGACGTTGTGGGGGGCAGATTAGGGGTTAATAAATATAATATAGGGGTCGGCGTTGTTAGGGGCAGCAGATTAGGGGTACATAAGGATAACGTAGGTGGCGGCGCTTTGCGGTCGGCAGATTAGGGGTTAATAAGTGTAGGCAGATGGAGGCGACGTTGAGGGGGGCAGATTAGGGGTTAATAAATATAATACAGGGGTCGGCGGTGTTAGGGGGAGCAGATTAGGGGTACATAAGGATAACGTAGGTGGCGGTCGGCAGATTAGGGGTTAAAAAAATGTATTCGAGTGTCGGCGATGTGGGGGGACCTCGGTTTAGGGGTACATAGGTAGTTTATGGGTGTTAGTGTACTTTAGAGTACAGTAGTTAAGAGCTTTAGAAACCGGCGTTAGCCCAGAAATCTCTTAACTACTGACTTTTTTCCTGCGGCTGGAGTTTTGTCGTTAGATGTCTAACGCTCACTTCAGAAACGACTCTAAATACCGGAGTTAGAAAGATCCCATTGAAAAGATAGGATACGCAAATGACGTAAGGGGATCTGCGGTATGGAAAAGTCGCAGCTGAAAAGTTAGCGTTAGACCCTATTTTGAGTGACTCCAAATACCGTCGGTAGCCTAAAACCAGCGTTAGGAGCCTCTAACGCTGGTTTTCACGGCTAACGCCAAACTCCAAATCTAGGTCTAAGTTTTTACTTTCAACTTGTATTATGAGCACAAAAAGCCTCCGTCTAGCAAAGTGAATGAACAAGCGGGAGCGCTAAAGAGCGTTCCACTCGTAATCTAGCCTTATGTGCTTGAAAGTAACCTGCTTAATGATTTAACCTGCATTAATGGGCTATAACAGGGCAAAAAGAAAATGCTCTAATATGTTAGAGCACTGGTTTCCAAACCTTTTCTCAGGCCTCCCCAACAGTTCAGGTTTTCTGGATTACTTTGGATGAGAGTAGGTAAAATAACCATGTTTACTAATCAGCTGATTGTTTCACCTGTGCTCTAGTTCAGATATCCTCAAAAATGTGGCCTGTTAGGGAGATCTGAGGACAGGTTTGGAAACCAGTGCATTAGAGCAATTTAAAAATTGCACTATTGTTTGTACATAACAATGGATTTTAACTCTGCAATGAGATTAAACGTATACTTAAAGTCAGTTCCAGAGCAGCAATGCTTTACAGGGAGCTAGCTGAACACATCTGGTGAGCCAGTGACAAAAGACAAATGTGTGTACCCATCAATCAACAGCTAGCTCCCAGTAATGCCTTGTTGCTGTGCTGCTGAGGATATATACATATTCTTTTCAACAAATTTAATGAAAGTTTAATTTTGCCTTGCCTCTCATTTTAAGCAATCAGGATGGCTGAATTATACTGCTAGAATTTTATGTGCTTGTTTTGGGGTGTATTGGAGTGGGCGGAGCAATGCAAACCATACATTGGCATGGCTCTGCTGCAAAGTTGGCATCTAACGGTAGAATTTATATGAGTGCTCATGTAAAACAGTAGGTAAAACTGAATAAACTTTATTTACAATGCAGCAATGTACACAATTGAGTTTTAATGGTGAGGGAAGATTTGTGCCTTTTAATTTTATGTCCCCTTTGAATACTGAGCAGGACACATTCAAATTTAAACAATCTATAAACTTAAAAAAATTAGAGATTAATACAAAATATTTTCAATACCAGAAATAAATTTTTGCCATTCTGTATTGTATTAACAAAAGAAGAAACCTAATATGTCAAAAGAAAAGACACAAAGGAAACTATTTCTGTGGCGCCGCTTACAGCTAAATATAATAGCGGTACCAGGCTATAGATTACCACTACTATGAGACTATAAAGGGCAGTATCAGATAACGTTAAAATGTTAATTTTAATATGTGCTACTATGTTGCACCAAAAATGAATCAGTAAAAAGTAATGTAACATAAAATCAAACAAAACACATCAATATATGTGCATTGTCAGACAAATAAAAACTTCACATATGCAAATAAATATTAAAATTTAAATTACCAGCAATGTAAGAAAGTCCATAAATTCTGTTATAATTCCAGGTTAAACGATAAGATCCAAATGATCCTGCGGATATACAAAGAGACAAGGGTTCCTTGTCAGAGTAAGGCAAAGTAAATCACTTAAAAGGACATGAAACCGAAATTTTTTATTTCCTGATTCAGATAGAGAATACAATTTCAAACAACTTTCCAATTGACTTCTATTATTTAATTTGCTTCCTTCTCTTGTTATCCTTTGCTGAAATGTTTATCTAGGCAAATTCCGGAGCAGCAGAGAACCTAGATTCTAGCTGTTGATTGGTGGATGCATAAATATACCGATTGTCATTGAATCATGAAAGACATTTTTTGGGTTTCATGTCCCTTTAAGGTGCACTTAATTACTTACACTGAAAGAGAATTACGGCTGGTTCATGTAGGGGATCTATTTCCTCCCAGTCCTTCCTTGCTCCCTCCGTTTGTGAGTCGCAACAATTACCTTTTAAGGTTAGCGATCTCTCTGGGGTAAAGGAAACACTTTTTCTTTCTCAATCTGCAACCTGTTGTCAAATTGGAGTTAAAACTATGGATGCCTCAAAGGGACTAAATCAGAGTAATGCGTTTCAGCTGAAAGCCTTTCTCAAACTCTGCTTACCAGTGTATCTGCAGCCACTATATACCCTAACACTTAAAGGGGCATATTAAAAGGGACATATTTATAAAAAACAACATATGTAATAGATATTTGTATATCAATTTGTGGATTTATTGTGATCTGTTATATAACCTCATACTTAAAGGGGCATACTTGGTAAGATAATCTAAATAACAGTTTTATAAAATGATTGTGATCCAATAGAGTACCAAATTATATTTGCAAGTTATATGCGGCTGCAGATATTCCGTTTACATTTAATAGCTCTTGTGAACATATACATTTAGCGATAATCTGTACATCTATAATACACAATTCTATACACTACTTTCAACAGGCAATTTTTAAATAACATAATATTCTAACATTCTGTATTGTAACAAGGCATGCAAATAAAACTGAAGACATAGATGTCATTGTTCAAATGAAAAATAAAAAATAAGCAGATAGAAATTGAAGTTGTTCCAAAATAAAGGTTTGGAAGCTTTTACAAATATATGTCTTTTTGAAATATTAACTGCAAAACTATTGCTGTCAGTGTTGTATCACTGGCATTTGCTGTGCAATCCATTTCTATATTTTGCAAGTTTGCCAAGAGGTATACATTTCACTTCACTCTTGAACAATACAGAAATATATAGGATAGAAGGCGCTTGTTGTTTGTTTCCCATATAAATCTTCTCTCTATAGTACGGGCAATTATTCTCTCCTCATTATGGGCCATATTACGAGTGGTGTGATATCATTAGCACGAGGAGCGTAAACGTGATCGAGAGATTACAATGTTCTTTGCACTCAAATCCATATTACAAGTGGCACGCTGTTTAAATTACCGCAAATTCGCTGTAACTTAGACTCCCCATATTATCTATGGGGGCAGTTAAGCAGCAATTTCCACTTGTATTACAAGTTGAATGGTCGCGCAAAGAATTTGGCCAGAGGAAACAGTTGCACTAAACTATTCTATTTACCGCTAAACTGCCACACCCCATTAGTGATGTCGCCAACTTAAAATTTTCGGTTCGCGAACTCGAACCGCCATTGAATTCAATAGGCAGGCGAACTTTAAAACCTACAAGGACTCTTTCTGGCCACAATAGTGATGGAAAAGTTGTTTCAAGGTTACTAACACCTGGACTGTGGCATGCTAGAGGGGGATCCCTGGCAAAACTCCCATTTAAAATTACATAGTTTATGCAGAGTCTGCTTTTAACCCATAAAGGGCCTAAATCACCTAACATTCCCAAATTGTTTGCAATAACATGCTTTAAAACATCAGTAATGATGTCATATCTATCAGGTAGTGTAAGGGTTACGGACGCATCACAGTGACAGAGCAAACTCCAAGTGTAACGCACTGCAATCAACCGCAAACAGTCCACTTGCAGAACCACAAGATAGGTAGATTTGATAGATAGATACATAGATTACATAGCTCAATCGATGCAATATACATATGATCGATACACTGTACATAGCTCAATAGATGCAATATACATTTGATAGATACGAATTACATCGATCTATAGATGCAATATACATTTGATAGATACGAATTTTAACGAATCAAAGATGCAATATACATTTTATAGATACGAATGACATCAACCAAAATATGTAATATACATTTTATAGATAAGAATTACATCGATCAAAAGATGCAATCTACATTTGATCGATACGTTTGATAGTTCGATCGTTTTTATATATAAATAAATCGATTTGAAATATATATAATTTCCCTGACAGAGTATAACAATAAGACATGTGGTCTGTGACCCGTGGTGTGTAAAGTAGTACTATTCTTAACATTTTACTACAACCTGTTACTCCCCCTATCGGTTGAGGTCTATATGGCCTTTATTTTTGGAACTCGGAGATGGAAGAAGATGATTGTTCTGTCCTCCTACTTCAAATTTCTCAGAAACACAAGTGGCTGTCTCAAAACAGTCCGGACAGAAGATAGATCGATCGATAGGATAGATAGATATACATAGATTGATAGTTAGATAGAATCAATATAAGAAAAATAGATAGATTTTTTTAGATATATAATTACCCTGATAAAGTCTAATAATTAAACATGCGGTCTTGGACCCATGGTAACTAGGTTGTGTTAAGTATTACTCTTCTTAGCATTTTAATACCTGTTACTCACCCTATCGTGGGAGGTCTATACGGCCTGCATGATTACCCATACAAAATATAATAAGACATCTGCTCTGGGTCTGTGACCCATGGTAACTAGGTTGTGTTAATTAGTACTGTTCTTAGCATTTTAATACCTGTTACACCCTTTTGGGGGAGGTCTATATGGCCTGCATGATTACCCTGACAAAGTATAACAACAAGACACGAGGTGTGGGACCCATGGTAACTAGCTTGTGTTAATTAGTACTGTTCTTAGCATTTTAATACCTGTTACTCACCCTATCTGGGGAGGTCTATATGGCCTGCATGATTACCCTTACAAAATAGAATAACAAGACATGCGGTCTGGCACCCATGGTAACTAGGTTGTGTAAAGTAGTACTCTTCTTAGCATTTTAATACCTGTTACTCACCCTATCGGGGGAGGTCTATATGGCCTGCATGATTACCCTAACAAAATATAATAATAAGACATATGCTCTAGGACCCATGGTAACTTTGTGTTAAGTAGTACTGTTCTTAGCATTTCAATACCTGTTACTCACCCTATTGGTGGAGTTCTATATGGCCTGCATGATTACCCTTACAAAATATAATAACAAAACATATGCTCTGGGACCCATGGTAACTAACTAGGTTGTGTTAAGTAGTACTGTTCTTAGCAGTTTAATACCTGTTACAACACCGAATGGTGGCAGGTCTATCTGGCCTTCATGATTAGCCGCACCCAAACCCAAAAAAAAGCCAAGCGGTCTTAGACTAACACCCATGGCTAACTCGGATGTTTCAAGTAGTACTATTCTTAGCACTTTCATCTCATCATCCCTTTTACTTCCAGGACTCTCGGTGGTGGCCTACATGTCCATCATGATTAGCCAAACCAAATACTACAATGCAACCTTGGCTCAGTCTTCATAAGGCCCTTCATTGGCTGTATTTTGGTAGTACTGTTCTTATTAGTTTAATAGATGATACAACACCGAATGGTGGCAGCTCTATATGGCCTGCATGATTAGCGCACCCAAAACAAAAATAAAGCCAAGCGGTCTTGGATTAACACCCATGGCTAACTCGGTTGTTTCAAGTAGTACTATTCTTAGCACTTTCATCTCATCATCCCTTTTACTTCCAGGACTCTCGGTGGTGGTCTACATGGCCATCATGATTAGCCTAACCAAATACTACAATCCAACCTTGGCTCAGTCTTCATAAGGCCCTTCATTGGCTGTATTTTGGTAGTACTGTTCTTATTAGTTTAATATCTGATACAACACTAAATGGTGGCAGCTCTATATGGCCTGCATGATTAGCCGCAACCAAAACAAAAATAAAGCCAAGAGGTCTTGGATTAACACCCATGGCTAACTTGGTTGTTTCAAGTAGTACTATTCTTAGCACTTTTATCTCATCATCCCTTTTACTTCCAGGACTCTCTGTGGTGGTCTACATGGCCATCATGATTAGCCAAACCAAATACTACAATACAACCTTGGCTCAGTCTTCATAAGGCCCTTCATTGGCTGTATTTTGGTAGTACTGTTCTTATTAGTTTAATAGCTGATACAACACCGAATGGTGGCAGCTCTATATGGCCTGCATGATTAGCCGCACCCAAAACAAAAATAAAGCCAAGAGGTCTTGGATTAACACCCATGGCTAACTCGGTTGTTTCAAGTAGTACTATTCTTAGCACTTTCATCTCATCATCCCATTTACTTCCAGGACTCTCAGTGGTGGTCTACATGGCCATCATGATTAGCCAAACCAAATACTACAGTACAACCTTGGCTCAGTCTTCATAAGGCCCTTCATTGGCTGTATTTTGGTAGTACTGTTCTTATTAGTTTAATAGCTGATACAACACCAAATGGTGGCAGCTCTATATGGCCTGCATGATTAGCCGCACCCAAAGCAAAAATAAAGCCAAGCGGTCTTGGATTAACACCCATGGCTAACTCGGTTGTTTCAAGTAGTACTATTCTTAGCACTTTCATCTCATCATCCCTTTTACTTCCAGGACTCTCGGTGGTGGTCTACATGGCCATCATGATTAGCCAAACCAAATAGTACAATACAACCTTGGCTGAGTCTTCATAAGGCCCTTCATTGGCTGTATTTTGGTAGTACTGTTCTTATTAGTTTAATAGCTGATACAACACCGAAAGGTGGCAGCTCTATATGGCCTGCATGATTAGCCGCACCCAAAGTCCAAAAAAAGCCAAGCGGTCTTGCACTAACACCCATGGCCAACTCTTTGTTTTCAAGTTGTATTATTCTTAGCACTTTCATCTCATCCCTTACTTCCATGCCTCTCGGGGGTGGTCTACATGTCCATCATGATTACCCTCACCAAAATATAACAACAATACGTGCGTGCAGGGAACCATGGTAAGGTTACTTTCTTTCGCAAAATCGAGTATATCAGTTGCAGGCAGAGGTTCTGACCCTGCATTATGGCTGCACCTCTCCCTAAAAGAGGCATGTGTTACAGAGTCTGTGGGCATGTATGCAAAGAGAGTAACAATACTGTTACAATAAATATGATTGGTGGCACTAATTGGCTAGTTGGGACTGGCACACAGGCAGGCAGGCAGGCAGGCAGGAGGAAAATGCAATTCAAGGGCACTAGTAGACTGCAGATTGACAGTCAAAACAGTGATGATTGACAATTTTTGCAATACTGTTAAAAGAAATATGATTGCTGGGAATAATTGGCTAGGTGGGCCTGGCACACAGGCTGCAAGGCAGGAGGAAAGTGCAATTCAATGGCACGAGCAAACTGAGGATTCAGAACAACTATTACCAAAAAAATTAATTTTTAATTATTAAGAATACTATGACAACAAATATGATTGGTGTAAATATTTTGAAAGTAGGCCTGGCACACAGGCTGGCAGGCAGGAGAAAAGTGCAATTCAATGGCACAAGCAAACTGAGGATTAAGATCAACAATCAAAAAATGTTTAATTTTAATTTGTAACTATACTGTGACAACAATTATGATTGGTTTGAATAGTTGTCAAGACGGCCTGGCACAAAAGGCTGGCAGGCAGGAGCTAAATGCAATTAAATGGCACTAGGAGACTGAATATTTGCAGTCCAAAAAATTATGATTTTTATTTTTTTATATACTGTTACAAGAATTATGATTGGTTCCACTAATTGGGTAGTTGGGCCTGGAAAACACGCTGGCAGGCAGGAGGAAAGTGCAATTCAATGGCACGAGCAAACTGATGAATCACAAGCGATCAATTTGGAATTTTCAAGATTAACAATACTTTTACAACAATTAGGATTGGTGGCACTAATTGGCTAGTTTGTGCCTGGCACACAGGCTGCCAGGCAGGAGGAAACTTCAATTCAATGGCACTAGTTGACTGAATATTTGCAGTCCAAAAAATTATGAATTTTAATTTTTTTGATACTGTTACAAGAATTATGATTGGTGCCACTAATTGGTTAGTTGGGTCTGGCACACAGGCTGGCAGATATGAGTCGTGGATGGTAGGTAGGGCAGCAATTTAACACAGTATGCTGTGTAAGTGACAAAAACACAGGCCTGATAGAAAATTAAGTTAGATTACACTAGCAAAATATTTTAAAATTTTAGATTTTAATATTAAAATTATGTTAAGAAGTGCAATGCACATATGAGTGGTCGCACTGGCTGGCTGCTACGTGGGGCAGCAATTAACAACTGTATGCTGTGTAAGTCAGATAGACAGTTAGACACAGGCCTGATAGAAAATAAAATTAGATTGCACTAGCATAATGATTTAAAGACTTTTTTGGCGGGAATTTAAAGGAAAAGGTTAAGCACATACATATGAGTTGTGGCTGATAGCCTTGGAAGGGCAGCTATTAAAAACAGTAGGCTCTGTAAGTCAGATACATACACGCCTGATAGAAAATACTATTAGATTACACTAGAAAAATTATTTAAATTATTTTTTTTTGGGGGGGGAATTAAAAAAAGGTTAAACACATATGAGTTGTGGCTCATAGACTAGGGAGGGCAGCAAGTAAACACAGTAGGCTCTGTATGTCAGCAAAACACACAGGCCTGATAGAAAATTATATTAGATAACACTATCAAACAAATTTAAACTTTTTTTTTTTTTTAATATTTAAATTAAGGTGAAGAAGATATGAGTGGTGGCTGCCTGGCACAGACCAATTAACCAAAAGACTGAAAAAAATGAGGTATATTAATGCTGAGTGAGCCTTACAGACACAGGCCTGATCGAAAATGTAATTAGATTACACTAGAAAAATGATTTAAATAAAAAAATTTAAATTTAAAATAATGTTATAAACGGATATTAACACTGGTGGCTGGCACAGAGCAATGAACCAGAGTATATGCTGTGTGACACAGGCCTGATAGAAAATGAAAAAAAATTACACTAGCAAAATAATTAAAATTTTTGGTTAGTTAAATTTAAACTAATGTTGTTAGGGAGATATCAGTGGTGGCAGTAATCACAGCATATGTTGTGAGCCCTAAACACACAGGCTGAAAGCCAGGCAAATGCTAATAAAAATACGGAGAAAAAAAAACGGCACGAAATATAGCCCTAAAAAGGGCTTTTTGGGGTGCTGTCCTTGCAGCAGAGATGAGTGGAATCCTTCTGGACTGTAGTGGACACTAAATACACTAGCCTAGCTATGTATTTCCCTATAATGTCAGGAGCACAAACACAACACGTCCTCTCACTAAGAAAGCAAGATCGTTATGAGTCTAAAATGGCGGCTTCCGAGTAGCTGGGAGGGTCTGTGAGGGAGTGTCTGATGTTGATTGGCTCTAATGTGTCAGACGGCTGTGACATACAGGGTCAAAGTTTCCTCAATGATGACACATAGGGGGCGGATCGAACATCGCCATGTGTTTGCCCGCAGCAGCGAACGCGAACAAGCTATGTTCGCTGTTAACCATTCGTGGGCGAACAGTTTGGGACATCACTACACCCCATCGCAAAGTAACCCACTACGCTATTAACCCCTAAATCACCACACACTCATCGCAAAGTAACCCACTACACTATTAACCCCTAAACCGCCACACACCCCTATTGCAAAATAACCCACTAACATCTAAACCCCCTAACTGAACTCCCCCTAAGTTACCCCTAAACAGACTAACCTTACCTGTAAAAATAAAAAACTAACAGTACCTTTAAAAAAAAACCCAAAAAAACCTTACCTTTAAAAATAAAAAAACCTAACCTTACATTTAAAATTAAAAAAAACTAACCTTTAAATATAAAAAAACCTAACCTTACCTTAAAGCTTACAAAACCAAACATTACAAAAATAAAAAAAACTAACATTACAAAAAAAAGAAAATTACTAAAAATAAAAAATGAATTGTGCCTATTCTGAAGCCCCAATGAAACAAAAGCCCACCCCAAAATAAAGAACCTATACTAACACTAAACTAAAGAAATAACTCCTAAAAAAGCCTTTTGTAGGGAATTGCCCTAAAGTGTCAGTTCTTTTTCTAAAAAAAAAATGTCTATCAAACTCTACAATTAACCCCCACCCCTTCCAAAAAAAGGCTATATAAGGGCATTAAGCTCTTTTTCTGCCCATTAAATAAAAACAACACAGAAAAAACCCTAATCTAAAAAAAAAACATCAAAGACGGTACTCATCAAAGATTAATCTGGGCGGCGGTGCTCCATCTTCATCCCAGTGGTGATCCATCTTCATCCTGGCTGCAATCTTCTTATCTTCATCCTGGCGGCAATCTTCTAATTTTCATCCCGGCGACACTCTTCATCCATCTTCTTATCTTTGATCCCCGACGTCTTCTTCATAAGGTCACCAGCCGCACACTGAATTTTGAATGCAAGGTACCCCCTATATGTAGATGAACCCTTGCATTCCTATTGGCTGATTTTCAAATTCAAATTCAAATCAGCCAATGGAAAAAAGCAATAGAAAAAGATTGATTACTATATCTTACTACTGCGTTACCTTTGGTGGTCAAAAATGTATGCACTAGGGTCCTCTGTTAAGTAGGTCTGCTACTAGATTTGCTCCCGGATTAAAGGCCATGGGGAATAGCATGGCATAGTAAGAGTTAATTGTACTTGAAAAATGCCAAAAGAAGGGTTAATATGATGGGAGGGGGGTCATGAGAAGAATTAGGGGGATAGCAGACAAAATTTGTTGAACTTTAATGTGATGGAGATTCTCAGTTATTGTTTATTATATTTGGGATATTTGGGGATCATCTTTCTAATATAAGAATACTGGTGCCTGTACAATATAGATACCGGTGTCAATAAGGCAGTTAATTTATAACAGGTTGTTCCCTAGTGAGGTTTCACCTGCGTTGGTGCAATGACTTTTGGGCAGGGATTACAACAGGTTGCTAAAAAAGTTGAAAGGATTGTGTTGAATGTTTTTTTTTTGCATTTGTCATAGAAAGTAATGGAACATTATAAGAGTTTGAGTACATTTTTATTTTGCTAGGAATTTAATCACTTGTAAGTTACAATTGCTTGCATCAGTGAGTGTCAGTTCTTAGAGGCCATATCACAAATTATTGAAACAGAATTTAGAGTTAGGATTTAATCTTTGAAACAGCTATACAGTGAATTATTGTTACTTATGATGAGCCAAAAAGACATGATATTTTACTATACACTATCATGTCCAAAAATATTATCTTGCTATTTCAGTCTATAGCTCCTGATAATACAACGTACGCTCGCTTCTGTGCTGTAACTCAAGCAAGACACAAATGTCAGTAAATGAGATTTATTAAACCAGTAAAGTATGCATCTTGGCTTGGCAATAAACCACATCCCAACATTTGAAAAAAGCACAAAATATATAATATTCAAAGACTTAAATAATATAGACTTTTGTCAAATTTGCAAAAATGTTATGATATGACTGCAATATATTTGATTTGATTACAGTGGATTTACAATGAGCAGTAAAGTAATACCAGCTGTGCTTTTATCAATTGTAGATCATGTGTCATTAGTATATAAGTTCTGGCAACAGGATTCCAAGAGTGCATAGTTAATAGGAGCATGTCTTAATAACACCATTTCAGTTAATTAGAGTCATGGAACTAAGGCTTTTATAAATGGCATATCTTGCTGTTATTGAGTTAAAGTGTTTGCACATGTTCAGTTAAAAATATATTTTTTTTTTTAAAAAAAAGCTCTTGCACTTATTTTTATTTTGATGATGTTTCAAACGTGTTCAAAAAGATTACGTTTGTCTTCTTTTCTTCTTCTTTTAATGTTGTTAACACACATGGTCAATAAATAAATCCCAAATATTTTGTGTGATTTGCATTCATGCCAGCTAGTTTTTGATATTTTGGCCCTAAGTGTCTTTGCTTTTGTGGAGAAAAAAATTAGGAACGGTTTGGCTTATGGGTTTTGCCAGGGTAACATGGAGTAAAAAGTGTTAAGGTAAATCCCATAGCTAAGTCCTGTTCTAATACATGTGTTTAATATTTTGTCCAAAGCTTATTTTTTAATAAAGGTTTGGGCATAGTGCACAGGTAACTGTTTTCTCTTGTTTGTAAAATGTGCTCAATTTTTATTTTGCAGCAGACCATTAAGACACTGGTTTGCACATAGATATTTTTCTCTTTTTCTTTAGGCAGTTTTATTTAGTAGCCTTACACTTATATGAAAATAAAAAGGGTAATTCATGGGTGAGGTTCAAATTATTCCAGCTCTTTTCTCATTAGAGCTTTTCTGTAAAGGTTGCAGAGAAGACCAAAGGCAAGCCCGTCTGCGCCCGTCCGTGCCCACACCACGCCCAGTGCAACCAACCCCGTCCCCTGCACCCGCTTCCACTACAGCACCAGCACCCTACTCCATCTCAACAACAAGAGATCGCCCGTCTGTCACCTCACATCCCCCACTAACACCAACAGACCTTTAACTTGCTCCAACTGCCCCTTCTCCTCCCTGTGGACCACAACCCCAAAAATCAACAAACTCAACAACAGCCGCAACCATTTCAACTGCTTCCTCCTCAACACCCGCTCCATCCACAAGCAATCTGGAACCTACTTGACTCCACCTCCCCAGATGTCTCATCCTTCACCGAAATCTGTCTGAACACCATGCCTGACATCGCCATTGCCATCCCTGATGGATAAAAGATCTCCCACAAGGACCACACTAACCGACCAGGTGGAGGCATCACCATCGTCTACAAACACTACCTCCAC
This sequence comes from Bombina bombina, assembly GCF_027579735.1. Lineage (NCBI taxonomy): Eukaryota > Metazoa > Chordata > Amphibia > Anura > Bombinatoridae > Bombina > Bombina bombina. Next base: position 895,200,949 of record NC_069499.1, read on the forward strand.
ATCACAACCAGCTCCGACCCTTACTCTCCAGGGCTGGAATACAACTTCAAGATCCAGGTCAACCCCAACACCACCCTCTGCGGCACACTCATCTACAGACCTCCCGGACCCCGTCCCACCTTCTGTGATTCCATCACCGACCTCCTCACTACCCACACCCTCGCCTCCATGGACTACATCCTCCTGGGTGACCTCAACTTCCACCTCGACAACTTCAACGAACACAACACCAACAACCTAATAGAAAACCTTAAAACCGTCAGACTCAAGCAACTCGTAAACTCCTCAACCCACGTAGCCGGACATGCCCTCAACCCGATCTTTTCCGCGGGCAACCACATCTCAGTCAACCTCACCAACAAACTCCATTGAACTGACCACCACTGCATCCATTTCTCCTTCAACAAACCCACTACACACCTACAACAGCACCATCCCCCCGCAGAAACTGGAACAACATCACCAAACTCCAACTACACTCCACCCTGAACAAGTCCCCTCCAACCACCTCCACAGACCCCAACCTCTCCGCCCACAATCTTCACCACTGGATAACAGACTGCACCAACACCCTAGCCCCCATCAAGACAACGCCAACCCACCAACATGGCTGGCTGGTTCACCCTGGCCCTCCAGGACTCAAAACGTCACTACAGATGACTGGAAAGAACCTGGAGATCCAGCAAGTCACCAAATGATGTATTGCCTAATAAAATGTATACCTTAATACATATGCTAAAAGCAATAATTGAACTCTTTGCTATTCTTAATAGGTATAATAGTTTATTAACAAAAGAAAAGCACAATCTTAAACAATAATGTATAGTAACAACTTGTTTATATAAAAGTAACATAAATCACTACATCACTAGATAGTGCATCATATATGTCCCACTTTGGCTGGGGATTCCCGTCAACTTCAGCCCGAACGATATAGAAGATCTGGGAGTTTCAGTTTTATATCCAAACGACATGTCTGTCCTTGGATTGAGAAGTCCAGTGAAAGAAAGTCCCAGATCCTTTATATACACTTTTAATAATAGTTCTTAAATTAGTTTGTGCAAAAGAGGTTATGAAACTGTCTGTGTCTCTTATTCCTGTCAAGATGTATCCGGTTCAACAAATGTCTTAACCAAGGATGAGTCATTTGTTTTTTTAGAATACATATTGTTATATAGATTCATATAGGCCAAGAAGACTGGTTCACATTCATCACACTTTATATGGCCTGCCATATAACATTTGTATCACACACACTCAAATAAACACATCACACATATTATTATTATTATTATTATTATTATCGGTTATTTGTAGAGCGCCAACAGATTCCGCATCGCTAACATACACACACACACAAACACCACACTCACATACACACACCACACACACATGACCATATGCATCATACACATACAAACACACACCACACTCACATACACACACTACACACACATGGCCATATGCAACATACACATACAAACACACACCTGACCACACTCACATACACACACACACATGACCATATGCATCATACACATATAAACACACACATACATACAAAAACACACAAACACCAAAGAACAGCAACAACACAGACAATTTACATAACTGTTCAATCTTCCCGCCAAACTACACATAAGGACATAATTCCACAAGTATCCACCCGATAGCCTACCTTTAAATATAATTTAGTCAGATTTACCTGGCAAGCTCTGCCTCAGCATGTAAGGCTAGGGTAATGTTGGTAAGGTGCTGGGTGAAAACATGGGACATTCACAAACTGGGACAAGGGAGGAGCGATCAGTGATTGCTTCTCATGGAAATTACGTAAGGAAGCTGTTTTTGTTTTCATAAAAAATCACACTCTCTTCTGATTCAGATATCACATACCCTCATACCGCTATTAATCATATCATGTGATTAATCGTGGCAAATCTTTTTTTTTCTTATTCAAATATTGTTGGATTTTTAGCACAGATGTGTCTAGCCTTGGTTTTTTTTATTGTGTGTTTACTCACAAAGAGTCTGGAAATTGTCTCTAGAGAGAGTTATGATAATCTGTGTTATAAAATTGGTTTTAGTTTGTTTTGTTTTTCGTCTTTTTTTTTTTTTTCTTCCCTCCCCCCCCGCTGTTCCTTTTCCATGTCATTCTGATGTATATATATTTAAACTGAATGGGGGATGTAGGATTTAAAATTTTATCCTGGAATGTGGGAGGGATTTCTTCCCTAAGTAAACGTAAACTAATTATTAAAACACTTGCCAAAGAGAAACCGGGGCTAGTATTTTTACAAGAAACCCATCTAAATAGGGAAGAAGCTGCCAAGCTGAGAATTAATTGGGTTGGAGAAGTAATTTCTTCTTCAGGCCCTCACAAACAACGAGGAGTCGTAGCCTTATTCCATAAAGATCTAGAATATAAAATTATTAATGTGGAGATAGACCCCGCAGCTAGATATATTTTGCTTCAAGTTATGGTTAACAATGTAAAATATATCTGTTGTAATATATATGCTCCCAATAAGTTTTCAGTGAAATTCTGGGAACTGATTCAAAACAAAATATTCTTGTATCAAAGAGAAAATATTATTTTATGTGGAGACTTTAATATGACAATATGTCCAGATTTGGATCGTTTCTCAAATAAGAATTCTAAAGAATTTAAGAGAAATGCAAAGTATTTAAAAAAATTCTGTAATAAATTTAGGCTGACCGATATATGGCGTATTCAGAATCCACAAAGGCGAGTTTTCACGTGTGAGTCAAAGGCTCATAGGACATTCTCAAGGATTGATCTTTTTCTATTATCAGAATCATTGTCGGTATGTCCAGTTAAGGCTGAAATTGGTGAGTTTGTGTTATCTGACCACGCTATCATTTCATTGTCCTTTACAGGAGAAGGAGAGGCTAGGGGTGGCGCACCTTTTTTTTCTTTTCCCCGATTCTTGCATGACAACCCCAGGTTTATAGCTTGGATTAAAGGTGTTTGGAATGATTATGTGCAATTTAATTCTGGCTATAAGAATAAATTAGAGATTTATTGTGAGGCAGCCAAGGCAGTTATGCGCGGAGAGATTATAGCTTATGTGAGTAGATGCTCATAAAAGATGAGGGAACAGGGACTTCAATTACTCGATAAGGCTAAGTTGGCTTACAGAAAGGTGATTCTTGACCCATCTCCGGGGAATTGGGCTGTATACTCGGTGGCCAGAAAGGAAAGGGAGGTGTTCTTAAAACAAAGAGCCCAAGAAGAAGAGTCGAGGCTTAGTTTAAAATATAAGAGTTTCCATGGTTGCTCTGCAAAACATCTGGCCCGTATAACCAAAAACAGGAAAAAAAAAAAATCTTATTCCAGTCATTCAAGATGGGGATAAGAGGCATCTTAATTCAATAGATATTAGTCAAGTATTTCATAACTACTACCAGCAATTGTATGCACCGCTGATTATAAATTTGAATAATCAAAACATTTTTTGGTCTAAAGTAAGTACTCCTAAGATTCAGACAGAAGAGCTGGTAGCGTTAAATCAACCAGTCAATAAAGAGGAGATTGTTAAAGCAATTGATGGCCTCAAACTAAATAAAGCGGCAGGCCCAGATGGGTTGCCTGCCGAATTTTATAAATCTTTAAAAGACGAATTAGCTCCGTTTCTGGTAGAATTATTTAATAATTATTATCTATCTAATGAAAGTATTTCAGGCGGCTTTGTAGAGGCAAATATCTCGCTCATATTAAAAAAAGGGAAAAACCCTGAAGATCCGGCCTCTTATAGACCAATATCAGTGCTTAACACTGATTATAAAATATTGGCCGCTATTATTGCAGCTAGGCTTAGCCGGTGTTTACAGTCTGTGATTCATTCGGATCAGACAGGGTTCATGTGTTCAAGAAACTCTTCTAAGAATATACGCAAGGTAGTTACATTTCTAGATTTTGCGTGGAATTCTGATCAGGATATAAACAATCCATTAACCTGTGATTCAGCAGTGTTAACTTTAGATGCTGTCAAGGCATTCGATTCGATTGTTTGGGAACATCTTTTCCGATCCTTGGATAATTTTGGTTTCTCTGGTAATTTTTTACAATATATACGCAAAGTTTATTCAAACCCCAGATCATTCTTATTAGTTAATGGTATTCGGTCACGAGAGATTATCTTGCAACGTGGTACTAGGCAAGGATGCCCGTTGTCCCCTCTTCTTTTTAATATAGCAATAGAACCTTTGGCAATACGATTCCGTGATGCTTTAATCGGCATACCACTTGGTACTAATCGTTTAAAGTCTCTTTTATATGCGGATGATATTCTACTATTTGTTGACAATGTTCACTTAACTATTCCTACTATTGTACAAATATTGGCTGAATTCCGCTCATTCTCAGGCTATCGAGTCAATCTAGATAAAAGCGAACTTATGTACGTGGGTAGGAGGCTTCCCTATAATGGGGTCATCCCATTTAAGGTAGTAGATGTAATTAAATACCTAGGGCTAGAGTTGCATAGGAACCCGAAGTTATGGTACGCCGCTAATTATCTAGCTTTGTTTGAAAAAATCAAATGGGATCTTCAGCTGTGGGCCTCATTTCCATTGTCCATTTCTGCTAAGGTAAACTTAATTAAAACGATTATCTTCCCGCGACTCCTGTATGTTTTGCAAAACTTACCCATTTTTATATCTAATCTAGATATAAGGAAGCTCTATGGCTACTTCTCTAAATTTATTTGGAAAGATAAAAAAACGAGAATAGCTTTAGTGAAGCTTATGCAGAAAAAGAATATGGGGGGTTTTGCTCTGCCTGATGTTAAATTATATAATATTGTTGCAATGGTAAAATTTGCTGTAGATTGGATTACCGAAACTAATCTTATTTCGGTAGGTAAAGAAGAGGCTTTCTATATACGCCCTTTCTCATTAAAAGCTATTCTACATTGTAAGCCTAAACAACTTCCTTCTAATATTTGTAAACTGATATCATTTAAAAATATAGTGATAGCATGGTATAAATTTTGTGGTTGTCTTAATATAGATCCTGCTTTTTCGGATTTTCTTCCCATTCAGGGTAATCCACAATTTTCGCCGGGTATTCATCAAAGAATTTTCAAATTATGGGCAGACAAAGGTTTACTTTATGTAAAGCAAGTTATGGATGAGGAATATCAGGTGTATACTGCTGAACACATATTCCAAGCATTTGAATTACCTAGATCAGATTTGTATGCCTATTTCCAAATACGACATTACATATTTAGTCAGAATTGGCAAGCGGAGAACATGTTAGCGTGGTCAGATATTAAAATTTTAATTCAAAAGTTCAAGGCAGGAAACACATCTATCTCATTGATGTATGACATTATGCTCTCAAAGCAAAGCGAAAAATATCTCGGCGGGATAAGCAACTGGCTATGTCCATCCATTCCTGGAATTGACAATGAAAGGCTTATTCTGAGTTTTAAGATGCTAAATAAATGTAGATTGTCCATGAGCTGGAAAGAGTCTCACGTGAAATTGCTGAATAATTATTATTTACATCCAGCGAAAATTCAAAAGTTCTTTCCCACTAGTACAGGGAATTGTCCACGCTGCTCTAAGTCTAGAGCGGATTTATTCCACATGTTTTGGTGGTGTCCTAAATTAAACCAATTATGGCTTAAGATCTGCTTTTGGCTTAGTACGCTTTATGATGTAAATATTTCTATTATATTACAAGATGTAATTTTATTGTTTCCTCAAGTTAATGATAGTTCCCCTCGCCTGACCAGTATATTTAATACGATTATTCTTGCAGTTCGTCATCTCATTCTTAAAAATTGGAAAACGAATAGAGAACCGAGTTTCTCGGTAGTTCAAAAAGAAATACAAGAACAAATTATCTTTGAATCATTCCACTTACAAGATGCCTCAGAAAAGAGAATCGAAGATTTTCTTCTTGGTTGGCTTCCAATTATTGAATCCTATCCTCTCCCGCTGCAAAAACAGATCTTGTACCCATTCCGTTTGTCTATAAGTTTTGCAGAATTAGTCCTTCTGAATAAATTTCCTGGCACCTGGTTAACTTAAGATTACATCTGTGATAACATCAGTTGGATGTCATGGCTTGGGCGCAGCGGTGTTTTTTTTTTTGTTTTTTTTTTCCTTCCGTAGTTTGTTTTGTCGTTTGTTTTGTTGTTTTAATATATTGATGAAAGCTCCAACATGATTTAGTTAGTCTTCGCAAATTGCATGAAATATTAGTTCTCATCTTATTGTTTTGTTTACCATGTACATATTTATATGAAATGTTTTTGCGATTCTTATATTTTTTTTTCTCTTGATGCATTTCTTGTGGAGATTAATCCAATAAAAATGATTTAAAAAAAAAAAAAATGTGGCAAATCTACTGTCAGATGTGTGGGTTTATAAGTGTGTGTATATTTGCGTGTATGTGTGTATGAGTGAGTGTGTATGTATGAATAATTGTGTTTATACATAGTATACATATATATATATATATATATATATAATATATATATATATATATAGAGAGAGAGAGAGAGAGAGAGAGAGAGAGGGAGAGAGAGAGAGAGAGAGAGAGACTGAGAGGGAGAGACATAGAGAGAGAGAGAGAGAGAGGGAGAGAGAGAGAGAGAGAGAGAGAGAGAGAGAGAAAGGGAGAGAGGAGAGACTGTAATTTCACTACTTAATACAATACATGTTATAAGAACTACTGAAGAATGGGGGTTTGTGGAGCAATATGTATAACAAAGATGATATTGCTTTTCTGTTGCCTGTATTGCAACAATATAATCTGCCACATTGGATCTCATGATATTGGGCTCTGGATTTGCCTCTGCTGACAGTTTAGCTTCTTGAAATGGTGAGAAAGGATACTGTTAAAATGGGGGACACAGCAACAGCTTTTGCCCTTCTGTTTGTCTAATCAAGCTATCTAATCTATATATCTATCTAATCTAGCTGATCAAGTCTATCTAATCTAATCTAATCTAATCTATATATCTAATCTGTCTATCTATCTATCTATCTATCTATCTATCTATCTATCTATCTATCTGGTTATATCAATTAATGTGGTTTACCAAAAAGTTACTAATGCACTAATTGTTAAGTATATGGAATCTCTTACTAATCTGCTAAAATTTCTTAATACTGGGACTAGTGGGCTAGTGGACAATTCTATCATTATTTAAATATGTAAATTAGCTTCTGCGTTCAACTAAGCAGCTATTCTATAGAATACAGCTAGGTAAACCAAACTGTAGCACTTAAATACTTATGGCTCCATTACTTAAGCAGCTTCTGAGCCATAGTGGTGCAGGCTCATACGAGCGAGTCTTAAGAACGCTACTACATAACCTTTCCAACACCTTAATAGTGACGGCATTAAATGCAGCCAAGAAGATTGACAAGCCCTGCAACTAATCACGCAAAAGCAGGGAGTGCGGCTGTATGAGAAATTGCTTGTGCAGGGGGTACAATAATAAAACCTCTCCACCTGCATTATGATAAATGGGATCCATACACTCCAGCCTCTATCATGGAGTGGAATGAGCACAATTTTAATACTACATATATATATATAATTACATATATAATTTTGAAAGAGGACCTAAATAAATGCATGAGAAATGTATAAAATAAACCAAAGAGGTCCAAGTACAGAGGATTACATTATTTGCTAAACTGTAACCCTATCTCTAAGATGTTTTGCTTTGTGCCAATTAGTTTTGTTTCAATTTAAAAAACAAGTTGACCCTTGAAATTATAAAGACTTTCTAGGATTACTACTCCATATGATAACATTAAGTAAAATGGCTTATTATAGCTTAAAGGGATATGAAAATCAAAAATATTTTGTTCATGACTCAGATAGAGCATGTGATTTTAAACACCTTTCTAATTTATTTCTATTATCAATTGTTCTCTTGTCATCTTTAGATGGAAAGCACGGACGCATACTTAGGAGCCGACACATTTCTGGAGTACTATAAGGCAGCAGAGTTGCAAGAATGTTATTCATTTGCAAGAGCACTAGAGGGCAGCACTATTTCCTGTGATGTAGTGTTCCAGATGCCTACCTAGGTATCTCTTCAACACAGAATATCATGAGAACAAAGCAAATTTGATAACAGAAGTAAATTGAATGTTTTTTTAAAATTGTGAGCTCTGTGTGAATCACAAAATAATATTTTTGGACTTGATATCCCTGTAATATGGTTTATATCTACAAATATGTATCTTTTTTCATATAAAAAATATTTATTCTGTTACACGGTTTCAAAACTTTCCGGATTTTTTAGCAGGCATGCGGATCAATGTTCCTGCCTTAATGAAAGGACAGTAAACACATTGGGCCAGATTAAAAGTGGAGCGCTAAATATATCATTTTCATGAAAGCGATATTAGCACTCCACTGTGTAATAACATTAGTGCTCCACTGTGTAATAGCGCACAAATGTGCCCTGGTGTTACAAGTTTTCAGCAATGAGAATGCGACCTCGTGTTCACGTTGATGGGAAACATTGGGTTCACCAGAGTGCGCCATAGGTGCAGCGAAAGGTGTAAGTTCAGCGATGGCAGCAAACTTTAATATATGTGTATATGCTGATATACATATATATTTACTGCATTTGTTAATATGTGTATATACACATATTGACACATAAATATATATGTATATAAGCATATACATATATATTTACTGGAAACACACAGTTCCCATTGACCACAATGTAAAGGCAATTTTTACACCCCACTCCCACCAATTTTAGTCCCACAATACTGCCTAGTGCAGTAATTTTATTAAAAATAAAGATGCTGCTATCTTTATTTTTTAATAAAATATATATTGTACTATATTTTGGGGGCATTTATCTGATCTCTGGTTAATTTTATAAGCGCTAATTGCTACTACAAGCTTGCGGTAGCAATAACCAGCCACTTATAATGGCTAGTTAATTATTGTGCGCCTGCAAACAGGCAAATTTGCTAATTTGCGGGCATGCAATAATTTAGCGCTCCACTTATAATCTAGCCCCTTGTATTTACAAGACATCTCTGTTGTGTTGCTATAGAATAATATATCTGTAAATTCTTAATATTTTTTTTTAAAAAAATGAATATCCTTTTACTGCAATAATTTTTCATTAGCCAAACTTCACTAAAGCCCAGAGACACTAAAGCCCAGATATAACAAGGCAAGTCACTGTCATAAATGTAGTATACAATGCATTGTTTTGCAGTTGTTATCTGATAAAGACAATTAGAGACAGATATGTGGCAGAGATAGTCTTCAGAAGTCAGCAGGTGCCTTTTAAATTCTAAAAATTAGAAATTGTTCAATTTTCAGAGAGAATTGTTACATTATGCAAAGCTAAACATTTTATATACAAATCTTAAGGTGTTTACTATCCCTTTAACAAAAGGGGTAGTTTCTAAGCCTAAGGCAAATAATTAGAAAGACTCAAAGACTCTTAAATATTCTTAAACCATGAAGGTAACCAAACCTAAAATAAGCAAACTTTCTGTATCAGATTGAACATATGTTAATCATCACCAAACTACTAGCCAAAATATCATACAAAAGAATTGGAACCTAATGTAAAATGTAAGTTGTCAGTCCTATTAACTGCAATATATTTGTATAACCCTTTGCAACAGGTATTGTATGGCACAAATACTGAGTGTTCTTTTAGATTCCAAGAGGTGTAGAGAAAATTATCATGATCACTCACTGTGTTGGTAGAACATGATGATTCTGTTAAGGGGTAATTAGACATAATAACAGTCAGTTTTATAAAGGGATAATTAGTGATTCAGATAATTAAAGAATTAATAGTTTGTTAATTGATATTTAGCTTTGATGTTAACTCAGCAGTTTGTACTTTATTAGACTCACACAGAAGACCAGGGTCCCATAACATCTGGCATTCAAACACTAAAAACAGGTAGTTGTGATACTAAAAAATAATAATAAAGACTGGGGCTTTATTATTATTTTTTAGTATCCATCTGAAAGTGTAGCATCCAGATATAGTGAATTTGCTTTTCTTGTCTGAGAAAATGTGAACTAAAAGCTATTTAAAATAAAACTAAAACAGAAGTCAGTATGTGTATTGTGTACTTACTACTAATGCTAATTGGTTGATGTGTAATTCCTACTAATGTTGATTGGCTGTTAGGTAATTCCTATTCATTCTGATTGGTTGTTAGGTACTTCTTGCCAATAATCATTGGCTGATAGGCACTAATTCAGGGGTCAAGTCTTACAAAAAAGTGTGGGAACTCTCCAAGACTTTCACCCCCTCACAATTAATATTGTTTTATACACTCAAACACACACTGTATTTATATGTATATAATCTGTACACTTTGGTTAATGAAAGCAAATTAAAATCAATGAAGGGTTGAATGGTTGCCTTTGGGCCTGAGAATCCTCCTCTGTCACAGTGTCTCACCCACTTAAGGTGCAATAGTCCTATTTCTGCTGAGGGGAGCTAAATAACCCCAGAGCAAGCCACACAGAAATGTAATCACCATGTGTTACACACAGAGCAGGGTGATCACACAGCAGGACTGCTGACAGACTTGCATTTAGTGTATTATTGGAAGTGTTACTGCTCATTACTAGAGGATTCCACTATTCCTCTAACCAGACTGTGCTCCAGCGCCTCCCACCAGCAGCAGCAGTGTTTACTGAAATGTTTCTGTTCTCTGTCCAGGGGGAACCACCTGCAAAAACAGTGCAGGAACTCTGTTCCCATGCATCCCCACTGGACTTGACCCCTAGTAATGCTCATGTTTAAATGCTGCTCTTTCATATTAACGATAAAAAAAATATTACTGTGTCCCCTTAGCAAGCAAGTACATTTGTAACATAATATGCAGTAAGATACATGTTTACAAAATCTAGCATAGCTACATTAGCTTTATCAGTACATGTAGGTTATATAATTATTGAAACTATCAGCATTCTTTCAATGACAAAATATTTTCTCTTTTTCTATGTTCATTTATTTTATTTATTTATTTTGTCTAGGTTTTCTTCTTTGACTTTCAGTTATGATCCTTGAAACGTTATCTTACCACTTTTTCTGATCATGTAATATGATCCACAGATTAAATTGCACTTTCTGTAATCACACTCTCTTTAAACTGATTTATGAACCTACGCTGGTTTTAAATGACATTGTACGGTATGTTAAATAAACATGAGTACTAATATTTTCTCATACACCATATATAATAATGTAATATATGACCCATGGACAACAAATTTAACAAGGCAAATCAAATTTGTTCATAAGTCTTTCCTCATGTAAATTGCCCTTTTCTGGAGGTAACCAATATGTATATTTAATAATGAGTTGTTATTTTTAAACCTATATTTTATTACAAGTCTTAAAATTGTTGTTTCTTCTTGTTAAATACAAATTAACATAAAATCAAAACACAATAACCTTGACTAAACTTTTTTATAGTTGTTCTCTTGGAAGACATGCATCTCATCACTAAACTTTGTCTACAATTGTTCACCATAACATCTTTACTTCTCTACAAATAATACAAAGTTGTTTTTCTGTTGTCCTTGAAATTTACAACATTGTGGAATAGGATAAGTAACCAGTAAAATCGTGTTCTGCTGCAACAGACAAAAAATATGGTTAGTGATAAATTTTAAAGACAGTAAAGTATTGCTGTGTTGAATGTGTTGAGTATTTGAAATTGTATCTCTTAAAAACAATTTGTTTCAGTAGATGCATAATTCTTCCTAAAAAGAAAATATATAAAACAATAATTGATTCTAAATGAGTTTGAGTGACTTTGCAGGTACAGATAGCCAGAGGGTAAAACAGGTCTGATCTTAAACACCTTTAAATCTTAAAGCAAATCCAGTCAGAATGACTCTGGATGAGCTGGGTCTTCATTCTGCATAGCTTAGGTTAAACAGACATAAAACCCATTTTCTTTAATGATTCAGTAACAGCATATTGTTTTTAACAACTTTCCAATTTACTTCTATTATGAAATGTTCTGCATGTCTCAGTATCAACTTTTTGACAACTGTTTAAAGTGCTTCAGGCTATGGTGCATGATATAAAGCAGGAGCTACTCATTTTTGCTGTGACTGCATTTCTATATATTATTGTTGAGCACTTTTTAAAATATATTTTCTGTAACTGTAAAACTGTGCAAACATGTAAATCTCACATGATGTATCATGCACACTATCATGAAGCACATTATACAGCTGCAAAAAAAAGTGTAAATTATGACTGATCTGTGAGATTGCACAGCTTCTGTCACAGAATGTGAGAATACCTCACAAGATGGCAGCTCCAAGTACAAAGAGGCAGAGCTTCAGTATCTGGCACATTTAAAGGAATAGTCTAGTCAACATTAAACTGTCATGATTCAGATAGAGCATGCAATTTTAAGCAATTTTCTAATTTACTATTATCATTTGGCTGGATTACGAGTTGTGCGTTAGGCTTAAAAAGCAGCGTTGGCCAGTCCCAGCGCTGCTTTTTAACGCCCACTGGTATTACGAGTCTTGCAGGTACAGGTGTACCGCTCACTTTTTTGGCCAGACTTGGAAATACCGCAAATCCACTTACGTCAATTGCGTATCCTATTTTTTCAATGGGACTTGCATAGCGCCGGTATTACGAGTCTGACAAAGAGTAAGCGGTAGACCCTCACCTGTCAAGACTGGTACCGCATTTAAAAGTCAGTAGTTAAGAGTTTTACACTACAACGCCGTAGCATAAAACTCTTGACTAAAGTGCTAAAAAGTACACTAACACATAAACTACCTATTAACCTCTAAACCGAGGCTCTGCCAAACCGGACATCACCGCCACTATAATAAATATATTAACCCCTAAACCGCCGCACTCCCGCCTTGCACTAGTTACACTAGTTAAATTTTATTAACATCTAATCTGCTGTTCCTAACATCGCCGCAACCTACTTACATTTATTAAACCCTAATCTGCTGCCCCAACGTCGCCACCACTATATTAAAGTTATTAACCCCTAAATCTAGTCTAACCCTAACCCTAACACCCCCTAACTTAAATATAATTTAAATAAATCTAAATAAAAATAACTATCACTAACTAAATTATTCCTATTTAAAACTAAATACTTACCTATAAAATAAACCCTAAGCTAGATACAATATAACTAATAGTTACATTTGTATCTATCTTAGGGTTTATTTTTATTTTACAGGCAACTTTGTATTTATTTTAACTAGGTAGAATAGTTACTAAATAGTTATTAACTATTTAATAACTACCTAGCTAAAATAAATACAAAAGTACCTGTAAAATAAAACCTAACCTAAGTTACAATTACACCTAACAATACACTATAATTAAATTAATTACCTAAATTAAATACAATTAAATACAATTAAATAAAATTAGCTAAAGTACAACCCCCCCACTAAATTACAGAAAATAATAAACAAATTACAAGATTTTTAAACTAATTACACCTATTCTAATCCCCCTAACAAAATAAAAAAGCACCCCCAAAATAAAAAAGCCCTACCCTACACTAAATTACAAATAGCCCTTAAAAGGGCCTTTTGCGGGGCATTGCCCCAAAGTAATCAGCTCTTTTACCTGTAAAAAAAAGTACAAATCCCCCCCCAACATTAAAACCCACCACCCACACAACCAACCCTACTCTAAAACCCACCCAATACCCCCTTAAAAAACCTAACACTAACCCCTTGAAGATCACCTTACCGGGAGAAGTCTTCACCCAACCGGGCCGAAGTCCTCAACGAAGCCAGGAGAAGTCTTCATCCAAGCCGGGCGAAGTGGTCCTCCAGACGGGCAGAAGTCTTCATCCAGACGGCATCGGAGCGGCGCGGAGCGGGTCCATCTTCAAGACATCCGGCACAGAGCATCCTCTTCCATCAAAGTCTTCTTACTAAATGACGGTTCCTTTAAGTGACGTCATCCAAGATGGCATCCCTTCAATTCCAATTGGCTGATAGAATTCTATCAGCAAATCAGAATTAAGGTAGAAAAAATTGAACTTCAATCCTATTTGCTGATGCAATCAGCCAATAGGATTGAACTGGCATTCTATTGGCTATTCCAATCAGCCAAAAGAATGCCAGCTCAATCCTATTGGCTGATTGCATCAGCCAATAGAATTTTTTCTACCTTAATTCTGATTGGCTGATAGAATTCTATCAGTTAATCGGAATTGAAGGGACGCCATCTTGGATACCGCTGCTATTACAAGTCTTGCAGGTATAGCTGTACCGCACACTTTTTTGGCCATCACGCAAAGAAATCAGCTCTTTTACCTGTAAAAAAAAATACAAACAACCCCCCAACAGTAAAACCCACCCACCACCAACACAACCAACCCCCCAAATATAATCCTATCTAAATAAACCTAAGCTCCCTATTGCCCTGAAAAGTTAATTTGGATGGGCATTGCCCTTAAAATGGCATTTAGCTCTTTTACATTGCCCAAAACCCTAAGCTAAAAATAAAACCCACCCAATAAACCCTTAAAAAAAACCTAACACTAACCCCCGAAGATCCACAGTTTTTGAAAAACGGACATCCATCCTCATCCCGGTGAAGTCCTCATCCAAGCGGGCAGAAGTCCTCATCAAAGCCGGGAGAAGTCTTCATCCAAGCGGGCAAAAGTCTTCATCCAGACGGCATCTTCTATCTTCATCCATCCGGCGTGGAGCGGGTCCATCTTCAAGACATCCGGCGTGGAGCATCCTCTTCTTTTGATGGCTATTGAAGAATGAAGTTTCATTTTAAATGACGTCATCCAAGATGGCGTCCCTTACATTCCGATTGACTGATAGAATTCTATTAGCCAATAGGAATTAAGGGGGGGAAATCCTATTGGCTGTTGCAATCAGCCAATAGGATTGAGCTTTCATCCTATTGGCTGATCCAATCAGCCAATAAGATTGAGCTTGCATTCTATTGGCTATTCTAATCAGTCAATAGAATACTTGGTATTGGCACCGATACCGATACTAGTATCGGTATCGGTGCAACTCTATAAAGAATAATTATATTGTAGCTATTTTAGGATTTATATTTATTTTACAGGCAACTTTGTATTTATTTTAACCAGGTACAATAGCTATTAAATAGTTAATAACTATTTAATAGTTACCTAGGTAAAATAATTACAAAATTACCAGTAAAATAAATCCTAACCTAAGTTACAATTAAACCTAACACTACACTATCAATAAATTAATTAAATAAACTATCTACAATTATCTACAATTAAATCAACTAAACTAAATTACAAAAAAAAACAAACACTAAATTACAAAAAAATAAAAAAGGATTACAAGAATTTTAAACTAATTACACCTACTCTAAGCCCCCTAAAAAAATAACAAAGCCCCCAAAATAAAAAAATGTCCTACCCTATTCTAAAATAAAAATTGTAAAGCTCTTTTACCTTACCAGCCCTTAAAAGGGCCTTTTGTGGGGCATGCCCCAAAGAAAACAGCTCTTTTGCATTTAAATAAACATACAATACCCCCCCAACATTACAACCCACCACCCACATACCCCTAATCTAACCCAAACACCCCTTAAAAAACCTAACACTAAGCCCCTGAAGATCTTCCTACCTTATCTTCACCATGCCGGGTATCAACGATCCGTCCAGAAGAGGGTCCAAAGTCTTCATCCTATCCGGCAAGAAGAGGTCCAGAAGAGGGTCCGAAGTCTTCATCCTATCGGGCAAGAAGAGGGCATCCGGACCGGTAGACATCTTCATCCAGACGGCATCTTCTATCTTCTTCCATCCGGCGCGGAGCGGGACCATCTTGAAGCAGCCGACGCGGATCCATCCTCTTCTAACGACGTCCTAAGTCCGAATGAAGGTTCCTTTAAGGGACGTCATCCAAGATGGCGTCCCTCGAATTCCGATTGGCTGATATGATTCTATCAGCCAATCGGAATTAAGGTAGGAAAAATCTGATTGGCTGATTGAATCAGCCAAACAGATTCAAGTTCAATCGGATTGGCTGATCCAATCAGCCAAACAGATTGAGCTCGCATTCTCTTGGCTGTTCCGCGCCGGATGGAAGAAGATAGAAGATGCCGCCTGGATGAAGATGTCTAATGGTCCGGATGCCCTCTTCTTGCTCGGTAGGATGAAGACTTCGGACCCTCTTCTGGACCTCTTCTTGCCGGATAGGATGAAGACTTCGGACCCTCTTCTGGACGGATGGGTGATACCGGCATGGTGAAGATAAGGTAGGAAGATCTTCAGGGGCTTAGTGTTAGGTTTTTTAAGGGGTGTTTGGGTTAGATTAGGGGTATTTGGGTGGTGGGTTGTAATGTTGGGGGGGTATTGTATGTATTTTTTTTTGTAATTTAGTTTAGTTGATTTAATTGTAGATAATTGTAGATAGTTTATTTAATTAATTTATTGATAGTGTAGTGTTAGGTTTAATTGTAACTTAGGTTAGGATTTATTTTACTAGTAATTTTGTAATTATTTTAACTAGGTAACTATTAAATAGTTATTAACTATTTAATAGCTATTGTACCTGGTTAAAATAAATACAAAGTTGCCTGTAAAATAAATATAAATCCTAAAATAGCTACAATATAATTATTCTTTATATTGTAGCTATATTAGGGTTTATTTAACAGGTAAGTATTTAGCTTTAAATAGGAATAATTTATTTAATAAGAATTATTTTATTTTGTTAGAATAAAATTATATTTAATTTTGGGGGGTGTTAGTGTTAGGGTTAGACAGCTTTAGGGGTTAATACATTTATTAGAGTAGCGGTGAGGTTCGGTTGGCAGATTAGGGGTTAATAATTGTAGGTAGGTGGCGGCGACATTGGGGGCACCATATTAGGGGTTAATAAATATAATATAGGGGTTGGCGGTGTTAGGGGCAGCAGATTAGGGGTACATAGGGATAACGTAGGTTGCGGCGGTGTACGGTGCGGCAGATTAGGTGTTAAAAATAATATGCAGGTGTCAGCGATAGCGGGGGCGGCAGATTAGGGGTTAATAAGTGTAAGGTTAGGGGTGTTTAGACTCGGGGTACATGTTAGGGTGTTAGGTGCAGACTTAGGAAGTGTTTCCACAAAGGAAACAATGGGTCTGCGTTAGGAGCTGAACGCTGCTTTTTGCAGGTGTTAGGTTTTTTTCAGCTCAAACTGCCCCATTGTTTCCTATGGGGGAATAGTGCACGAGCACGTTTTTGAAGCTGGCCGCGTCCGTAAGCACCGGTGGTATTTAGAGTTGAAGTGGCAGTAAATTATGCTCTACGCTCCCTTTTTGGAGCCTAACGCAGCCCTTCTGAGAACTCTAAATACCAGCGTTGTTTAAAAGGTGCGGGGGAAAAAAAGCACGCATAGCTAACGCACCCCTTTGGCCGCAGAACTCTAAATCTAGCCGTTAGTTATTAATAGTAGGTTTTATTTAGAATTATTTTAATTATGTCAAAGTTAAGGGTGTTAGGGTTACGTTAGGGTTAGGGTTAGACTTAGGGTTAGGTTTAGGGGTTATTATATTTATTTAGTGTTAGTGATGTGGGAGGCCAAAGGTTTAGGGGTTAATAGCTTTAGTATAGTGGCGGGGGTGACATTCGGGGCGGCAGATTAGGGGTTAATACATTTATGTAGGTGGCGGCGGCGTTGGGGGCGGCAGATTAGGGGTTAATAAATTTATGTAGGTGCCGGCGACATTGGGGGCAGCATATTAGGCATGAATAAGTGTAGGTAGGTGGCGGCGACATTGGGGATGGCAGATTAGGGGTTAATAAGTGTAATGTAGGTGTTGGTGACATTGGAGGCGACAGATTAGGGGTTAATAAGTGTAATGTAGGTTTCGGCGATGTCGGGGGCGGCAGATTAAGGGTGTTTAGACTCGGGGTTTATGTTAGGGTGTTAGGTTTAAACATACATGTTCTTTCCCCATAAACATCAATGGGGCTGCGTTACAGAGCTTTACGCTCAGCGATTGCAGGTGTTAGGCTTTTTTTTAGTCGGCTCTCCCCATTGATGTCTAGGGGGAAATCGTGCACGAGCACATCAAAACACTGCTTGTATTTGGGTGCTGTATGGAGCTCAACTCAACCATATCGCCCGCACAAGCTGTTTTTTGGCAAACCTGTAATAGCAGCACTATTAAAGGTGAGAGGTGAAAATAACTTGCAAGTTATTAGCAAGCCAGCCATAACGCAAAACTCGTAAATTGGCTGTGAGTTATTATGAGATGATGCAAGCACCTTAGGTTCTCTGAGCAGGTGCTGTTTTTGAAAATGCTGGTGCACGGTGCATACTTAAATACACTTTTGAAACAGCTATAGCTTTTATTAGAAGCATTTTTGCTAATACATGTATATTACAAAAATGTTTCTATTCAAAGCTCAAATGCATCCATGGATTCAAAGTTTGGCTGGAATATCCCTTTAGCAAATTAGTTGCTATGGTAACCTGACCTTACACTTAAACTACATTTAATTCATGCGCTTCTTATCTGTGATTGCTTCTAGAAAAAAACAAAACAAATATACATTGAATTCATTAGCAAATTAAATTAAATATTTTTTCTTTAAGAAATCTTTTTTTTGGGGGGGTTTATTACATTTTAAAATGTATTAATTGATTTAATATTTAGTGCTGCCCTAGGCATAGGCCTAGTTGGAATTTTGGAGGTATGTGCTTGATTATATTTTTATATGTTAAAACATATTGATATTTAAATAGAAACATAACTCCAAATACCTGGGCCAGCAATAAATATTACATATAGCAATATATTTATAAAGAGAAACACTTGTATTGTTTTCAAATTGTAATATTTCAATGTAAAAGAGGCCTAAAAAAGATTATTGTTCCCCTTTTACACCTAGTTGAGCATGCCCTAATATTTGAAACCTTATTGATAGCTTCTGACAGTGTTTTACCTGTTTGCACATTCAGTAGAATCCAGGGGTAAATTTGTGCTTTTAGACTTTTATTATTTTCTATGGGACGTGTAATGACTGAAAATGTTCTATCAGAAACAGAAGATAATTGTAATGGCTTCTAACAGCAGTTTTTCCGTTTTGTGACCTTGCTAAAACCCAATTACCGCTTGAGCCCATATTTCTGTAAATATAATCAATATAATAAAACAATTTTTTAATGAATGCAAAGTATTTCATATGCAGGAACAAAAACATTTATTTAAGAAAATTATTTGTCAAAAGAAAAAAAATATTATTTTGTCTATTATTAACTCATGGGGGTCAATTTACTAAAGTGCGAGCGGACATGATACGATGTAACATATCATATCCGCTGCACATTGATAAATGCCAACAACATACGCTGTCTGCATTTATCATTGCACCAGCAGTTCTTGTGAACTGCTGGTGCAATACCGACCCCTGCAGATTTGCGCCCAATCAGCCGCTAGCAGGGGGTGTCAATCAACCCGATAGTATTCGATCGGGTTGATTTCTGTCCACTTCCCTTAAAGCAGGCGGACAGGTAATGGAGCGGAGCTTGATAAATTGACCTCATGGAGTCAATATGAATTTGTTAATGAAAATCTGTTTATCAGCTACTTCCTATGGAAAACATTTTCAGGATAGCAGAGGAGCAGTGGGGAAGCAACTTAAACTAAAATAAAGTTAAAGTAATGACTAGTGCTACTGCTGTAAGATAGCAGCAGCACACAAAAAATATGTGGCGGATTTTAAAATTTGAATAGAGTCAGATTTAGGCAAGAACAAACATGAAGCTTAAATACTAATTGACAGACAGAGAGATCAATCAACTGACAAGGACATTGCTGACTTATTGAAGAGTGTAAATGTGATGCCTTTCCTGTCTGCAGAAAATCCTTTCCCAGACAAATGTCACTTGCAATCATTTGTTTATTGGCCTGTTAAAGGAATAACTTGTTTATGAGATTTCTGACTTAAGAAAATGAATTAAAGGGAAATTTAACCCCACCATTTTCTTTCATGATTCAGACAGAGCATACAATTTGAAACAACTTTCTGATTTACTTCTATTATTATACTTGCTAGCAGGGCCGCCACTAGAAATTTTGGGGCCCCTGACTTAACCATTGATCAGCCCCCCCCCCCCCCCTTTGACATGTACAATTTTTGACCAAGTGACTAAAACGTATATGCACTTTTTTCTAAAGTGTCTAAACTTAGAAATGTTGTAAAGGTAGTAACATACAAACACACTCATACACTGAAACACACACACACTCACACATAAGGATTCACATATAGACACTCTAGCAGACATGTAAAGGAACACACAAACGCACTCAGACACAGACACTCAGCACTTGATTACATTGACCTGACAAGTAATGAGGTAGACTACAGTTTTGTAAAAAAAAAAAAGGAGATTTAGAAAACAAAATATGGAGTTCTGATTATCTTTTTCTAAAGGAAGATGCCAACTAAATGATGACAACAGCATGCAGTGGCTGAAAGGAAGGGTCCTGAACTGCCTAAATAATAATTTAAAGGTTAAATGGTGGATTGGTGACTTCCGTAAAGGTCTCAAAGTCTGTAGAAAGATGTGAATAATCAGTAGTAAGGTCAAAATGTCCTAAAAAGGAACAGACAATGGACACACACACACACAAACTCAAACTTGCACGTACACCCAAGGAAACACTGACAGAGACAGCCTCAGAAAACGCACAAAGACATACACACAAAAACATACACACACAGAGAGATAACCCCATAAAACACAGAAAGACATACATACACACACCCTCACTGAGACATCCACAGAAAACACACAAAGACATACACACACCCTCACAGAGACACCCACATAAAACACACACCCTCACAGAGACATCCACAGAAAACACAGACATACATACATACACACACCCTCACAGAGACATCCACAGAAAACAGACATATACACCTACCCTCACAGAGGCATCCAGAGAAAATACACAAAGACAAACATACACACACCCTTGCAGAGACACCCATAGAAAAAGCACAAAGACATACACACCCACCCTCACAGAGAGACCCACAGAAAAAAAATACATACACACTCATAGAGACAAAAACCAAAGCACAAAGACATAAACACAGACACCCACAGAAACACTTGCAGGAGGAAACATGTATGCACCTTGCATCCCCTAAATCAACAGTGTGTGACATGCATGATAAAAAAAATTGCAGAAATTAAGAGATCACTTTTTAAAGAATCATATTTGTAAACGTGTAAACAAAAATAATTCAGTGAATTCAAATTGTACATTAATGATCAGGGTAGATGGCTACATGAAGAAAAGTACTTTTAAATGGTTGACATATGTTTGTTTGTTTTTTCCCTAACCAAGAGCACCACTTCAAATATAGTGTACAAATGTTCCCATCTGTCAGCTGTACTTGTGGATTTTGTAAATGCTGTACTCTATATGGTCTTGGTGGCACCATAAGCTGTGGTACTCATACCATTAGATCTGGTTAAATGCAGGATTTAGGCTTGTTGGTATGCAACAAAAGGGCATTGTATTGAGGAGGAAACATTTCTGCATGGTTTTAAATATAGAATTTCTACAGCATTGTCAAATAATCATAAATACACTGCTGCTTAAAAAAATGTTTTTTTATGGACTCCTGGCCCCACCATACAACTACTACCACACTGAAGTTACAATCCGAAATTGCACAAAGAAATAAAAAACATTTGCTAAGTAAGTCCTAACT
The DNA here is from genome assembly GCF_027579735.1 of Bombina bombina. Lineage (NCBI taxonomy): Eukaryota > Metazoa > Chordata > Amphibia > Anura > Bombinatoridae > Bombina > Bombina bombina. The sequence goes on from NC_069499.1 coordinate 895,222,696, forward strand.
CCTCTACAAATGAAAGTGATCAGCCGTCTGACTCAGGCACACACTGTACAAACAAAGTGCAAAGTCTGTCTCACACTGTGCATAGTGGTTTAGTGCACACTCAGAAATCCTCTCAAATGCTAATACTTTACTCCTTGTAATAACATTTCCCATGCTCAATTAGCACTCTGCTGTAGTACCCACTGGTGGCTGCCAAAATTTAAAAAAAAAAAAATATTTATTTTTTTTAGTTCTTGCCTCATGGGGCCCCCCTGGCCCATTGGGCCCCTGACAGGAGTCACCCCTGTCACCCCCTGATGGCGGCCCTGCTTGCTAGGCTTGTTTCATAACAAATGCAAATTCATAAAGAAAGCACAGATATTCGATTTTTTTCCCCATGAAACAAATATCTGAACAAATGCACTAATTTAAAGAAAACTAACAAATACTGACAAAATTAATCTGAATTCATTTGTTTTCTTTAAAGGTTAAAGTGATGGTAAACGTTAGACTATAAGATTGCTGCAATAAAAAAAAATATGTTTGCAAGAAAAACCACATCATTTTTTTTTAAAGTGTATATATATTTTTAAATAAAAGATTTGTGATCCTAATTGGTATTGTCTGTTCCTCCGCCCCCCTTCATGTCCTCATTAGGCTGGGCTGTGATATATAGAGCAGTCCCACCTACTCTCTACATAGGCTTTCTATGGGCTTTAAAGGGGCTTCAAGATTGTCAAATGACACATACGTTGATTGGATGTTCACTGGATTTGTAATTTTAAAAAAAGAGTTCATCCATGTGGGCCGGCATAGCATTGTAATAGAAGCATTACTATTTAACCCTTTTAAAGATGGATTAAAAACAAAAAATGGTACACATATACCTTTTTAATGGCAAAGATTACATTTATGGTATTTCATTATTTAAAGTTTATCATCACTTTAAATACTTACCTCTAGCACACTAAAGAGAGCTGCTCTAATCCCAACTTCATCTTCACAAAGCCCTGGGCTGCGCTATTAGAAGTTTTGTGGATCCCAGAGCCTGCGCTAAAGGAAAAGTTCATTTAGCTAAGGCTCTGGGATCCACCGCGCTAAGCCTCCTAATAGCCTGGCCCAAGGGTCTCTGAAAAAGGGTCGGGATTAGTGCGACTCTCTAGAGCACTAGAGATATAAGGCTGCACGTGCACTTTTTCACCTGTATCAAAGTAACATTTACATTTGTTTAACAAAATTGAATGTAAATGTTTCCCAAATATTCAGTATTTGTTTCATTTTCAACTAAACGAATACTGAATAGTGCAGCTGACGAACATTCTGAAAAAACAATATTTCTAAATATTTGTTTAGAAAGATTTCAACATAACAAAGTTTTGATGTTGCACGTCTAATATTTACTTCATTCTTTTGGTATCCTTTGTTGAAGGAGCAGCAAAGCTCTACTGGGAGCTAGCTTAATTAATAGGATAGACTAATGACAAGAGGCATATAGGTGCAGCCACCAATCAGCAGCTAGCGCCCATAGTGCACTGTTGTTCCTGAGCCTAAAAAGCTGTGCTTTTCAACAAAAGATGCATTTACTGCATTTTAAAAAACACATGTACACTGTAATGTTGTTTTATTTTTCTTTTAACATATATTACATTGAAGTATTTCTACCACGCTTTGGGGTATATTTATCACAGCATCAACTGAAAATACACTTGAATCCTGCATTGTATTTGTCGCGATATTGATCAACCGTAGTTATCAAAGCATCAAGATTGTCAAATGTTGAAATTTGTGATGTAATATACCCTCCCGCAATCTCAATCCGACGCAGACCGATGCTTGCGTCATTACAGATATTTTGAAGTCAACTCTATTTGACCATTTTCCAAATTTTTTTTTTAATTTTTTTTTTTAAAGTTTTTTATTGAGGCAAAGTTTTGGCATACATAGTAAATTATTACAGCATTATACAGTTACAGGGTACATGTTAGGAATCACAGATTCGAAAGAAAATCATATGTAAGAAACACTAACTTTTACAACAAAAATGTATAACCCTAATTGCATATTAGAAATGCATATGCAGCGAGCAATATCTTCTGACTACATGGTAAGAATTAGTAAATTAAATATTAGCTGTAAAAACCAATACAATTTAAGAAGAAAAGACATGCCAATAAGAAAAGTTAAGTCCTCTATTCCATTCAAGAGGTCTCTCATGGACCCCATACCTTATAGGATAATGACATTTACAGAGGACTACCTGGTGCAAATGAGACCACTTGTGGATCTCATGGATGGGACCTCAAATTTTATCAGTAATATACCCCTTTATAAAGTAGGGCTGCTAAATACGTAGCTCCCCATATTGAAATATACCGGCTTCTCTTGGACCGCTGTTCACTAAGAAAGATTAACAAGGGGGCTGGAGGGGAAAAGAATGAAAGGGCCACTGTCGGACCCATTAACTAGAGTTAGAAGAGATAGTGATAATGATAAGGGAACCATCAATGTTAATTAAATAAACAGATTCAAAATATAAAAGCTAATATTGCTCTGGGGGGGCACGGCAAAGAAAACAAAGGAGGAATACACAGTAATATATACTGTTAGACATACACCCAAGGCCTGCAAATAAACAGTTATTGATGAGGATACACTAATATACAGATCTACCCTTATCTCACAAATGCACCATTTTAGAGAACCGTGGGGGTGCCAGAATGTAGTATAATGGTCATTCTCATGAGTAGGTTAATACTTATCTATATTAAGATTGGCAGTCACTTGGTTAATGTGAGGGTGCGCCGACCCGGCCGCAGCCCGCGCACCGCTAGGAAAGGTTGAGTTATAGTGACTCTTTAATAGGCCTTGTCTACTGAATAAGATAATCAGATCACTAATACATATCCAAGTGTTATACAGTAGGTATGACTGTTTAGGGGATCAGTCTAAATTGCCCCAAGCTTTCTCATAGCAGTGTGGTATATATGGATAAATACAGATGGGGTTCTGAATGTGAACATATACCAAGTCCAGCTAGGGAATATGGGTTAAAATGATGCAATTCAACTTATTAGTGTGATAGGGTGTATCTCACAAAGTATTGTGTGAAGGTCTCCATAGTTAGGGGTTGTGTGGTCTTAAAGCTTTATACATACTGCCTGTTATATGGTAGCACTGTAATGTTTAAATATTGATGGACTGGCTCATGCTTGGTTTTGCAGTTGCTTGTAGAGACTAGTACTATCATGCATATCTAAATACATACTTATCCACAAAGAGTAACCAGATAGATGGCAAATTACATTCTGATCTTAATAATTGTTATAGCAGTATAGCACAAAACATGTGGATGACAAAAAAAGAGAAATAAGTCTGTTTAAGTTAAAAGTGCAAAAGACAAAATAGGCATATATGGAATATATGGGAGCTAAATGTCCGGAAGAATAGCTTTAAGCGCTTAATAACTACCACAAAATTTCAAACTGGGAGTCATCAAATATATTAAAAGCAAAGAAAGGTAGATAGGTGCGCTGGGCCAAACTGATAACCATACACCCCCTTAAAAGACAAAAATCCCTGCAATTGTCTAAAATAAAGTGAAAAGATAAAATGGTAATAAGGGAGGCGCTCAAAGCCAAAGGTATCAACACTAAAACAAATTTAATAAAAACATATAAATGAACAGTGGTACAAATATAAAGGGACGTCTCCCCAAACTGAATTAAGCTAATATCCTAAAAAGTCTAAAATGACTGATAAAACTTGCTCAGGTCTAAAAAACAAACAATGATAATCAGCAGTTCTTATGTGGTTGTTGTAATTAAGGCAAATGTTAATGTCTTTTCTCCATATAGAACCAAATCAATAGTCAGTGTAAAGTAAAGCCGTAGCTGCCAAATATAGTGTCTAGAAAAATAACTTCGATATCCAAAGCTCTCTTGCTTTGTAAGATATCTTTATGTCAAAACCATTAAGCCGTGTACTTTACCAGAAGATAGATTCGTAATAAAACAAATTCGTAATAAAACATGTACTTTTATTTTGAGCCAAAAGTTACAATTAGAATGGTCAGATACACTAAACAAGGCGTCTAACAGCCTCCTAGATATTTTGAAAAGATCACGTAAGGAATCCCTATTATCTATTGAGAAGGAAATACTTAGTCTAAAAGAACAACTTGAAGGAATGAAGGAAGATAGGGAATTCAAAGAGAAACAAAAGGTGATCATCAATAAATTAGATAATTTAAACAAAGATCTGCTAAAGTCCAAATGGGGCAAAATGGAGAGGGATGTTAAGGAAAATAATGAAAAAACAGAAGCCAATAATGAGCAAGCAAGTACAAGTAACAAAACTAATACAAGGGTACAGGGCACACATATACACAAAAATAAATCCAACGATGATTCTAAGACCAGACCTTTTTATAATCACAATAATAGTTATCAGGAGAGAAATTTTCAAGAAAGGAATAATGGTGATAATTATAACCATAGTAGAGATAACTATAGAAATAACTATTATAATAGAGGTTATCATAACAACTATAACAACTATGGGTATAATCAACACCATAATAGACACTATTCCCAACAGAGACACAACTATAATGATTACAACAATTTCAATCACAGAGATTATTATTCAAGGCAGAATGAATGGGAATATCCCAGGAGGAGAAATACTGTGAGACACGAAAACTTTAGGCAAGAAAATTATAGACATGATTATAAGGAGAATGAAACACCAACGTTTAATAGATTTGCCCCTTTAAGGGTCGAACCCACTATCACAAAAACCCTAACTACTGAAGAGAAATCTTTTTTAGATTACAGCCCTCCAAGAGAGGGCACATCAAAAGATACTTTAAGATTCAATCCAGATCAATCCCAAAGAAGAAAAAGAGGGCTTGAGGGAAGAGAGGAGGAGGAACACGTAAATGTAGCCAAAAGGGTAAGATAGTTGAAAGTGAAAAGAAAGGGATTTTTAATTTGAGCCAATTTAAACTTAACAGCGAACAAGAGAAACTTTTGAATTTGGGATTATCCTATGCCCCTACGGTAAGGATGAACAAATTCCACACCCATATTCACATAAAGAAGTTTGTCAGAAATTTGACCATTAAAAAATTCTTTATGAAAACCCCCTTAGAGAAACAGGCAATTAGTGATCTTGAATCAAAAGACAATTTTCAACACACTAATCTGAAATTAAAGTCAAAATTTAACCCTACCTTTGCCAAAGGCAATTTTTTGGAAACATTTGAAAAGATTGTAACCAATGAGATTAGGAAATGTAATCTCCCTAAGTTAAAGAAACAGAACATAAGCAAAAAAGAAAGAGAAATTTTAAGTGAGTTACAAACCAATAACCAGATCACCATAAAGCCGGCGGACAAGGGTGGAGGGGTAGTGGTAATGGATACCACGAAGTATATGGCAGAAGCCTATAGACTTCTCAACGATGAAAAGACATACAGAGTGTTAACTAGTGAGCCAACCAAAAGATATAAAACAATTCTTGATAAAATGTTAATAGAAGGCAATAAAAAAGGTATCTTGAATGATAAAGAGTTTTCATATTTAACATCTGACCACCCAAGAATCCCTATTTTTTACTTTCTACCGAAGGTCCATAAGTGTCTAATAAACCCCCCGGGAAGACCGATAGTGTCTGGGATTAATTCCGTAACAGCAAATGTGTCCCAATATATCGACAAATTCCTTCAGCCTTATGTATCCAAATTGGATTCATATCTTAAAGATTCTACCCAAGTGCTGAACTGTTTAAAACTGATAAAATGGAGTAATGATATGATAATGGCGACATGTGATGTGTCGTCATTATATACCATAATTAAGCACGAACAAGGCATACAAGCTGTTAGACACTATCTAGAAAAAGATTCGAACATAAAGGAAGAACAAAGAATATTTATCTTAAACAATATAAAGTACATATTGGAGCATAATTACTTTTCTTTTGATAATAAATTCTTCCTGCAGATAGAAGGGACCGCTATGGGTACGAGGTTTGCACCGAGTTATGCCAACCTCTTTATGGGTGTTTGGGAAGAGGAATTCTTTGGCAGTAGAGATCTTGGTGCAAGCCTCGTACTCTATAAGCGCTACATAGATGACCTTTTTATTATTTGGAAGGGACCTGAGCAAGAATTGTTAAAACTCTTTGAAGAGATGAATAACAATACCAATGGTCTCAAGTTTGTGAGTAATTATAGTAGGGAACGAGTGGTGTTTTTAGACCTAGAAATTATGGCAATAAATCAAAAATTGGAAACACAAACTCATTTTAAAGAGGTGGAATGTAATAGTCTGCTACATGCTGACAGTTGCCACCTGAAGCTATGGAAGGACAATATTCCTTTCGGCCAAAGTTTACGTATAAGGAAAAACTGTTCACGTATTGAGGACTTTGAAAGACAGGTAGTGGTTCTAGCAGACAAATTTACTGTAAAAGGTTATAAGGAGGAAAATATTACAGGGGCAATAAAAAACGCACAAGCAATAAATAGGGATGACCTTTTAAGTTATAAAACAAAGGAAATCATTAAGGAAGACAAAATTAATGTTCCCTTTGTAACGGACTACAACGCAGACCACTTTTTGATTAAAAAAATCATTAAAAGAAATTGGCACTTATTAAAAGAGGACAATATCATAGGGAGTCAGTTGGCGGATAATCCGACTTTTATTTTTAAGAGAGCAAGAAATTTTAAAACAATTTTGGCCCCTAGCGAAATACGAAAGAAGATAAGAGTTAATAAACAATTAGATTTGGAGGGTAGAAGTGTAGCAGGTTTCTTTCCCTGCTACACATGTAAAGCATGTACACATAGTTCTAAATTGAAGAGTTTAAAACTTGATGGTTTGGGAGAAGATATAACTATAAAGGGAATTGTTAGATGCACTCAGAAGAATGTTATATATGTACTAAAATGTACGTGTAACTTATTCTATTTCGGAGAAACCAAAAGGAGTCTCCGGGATAGAATAAGAGAACACCTTCTTTGTATAGAAAATGAGAGAGTAGACACACACTTATATAAGCACTTTAAGGAAGTTCACCAGAGTAACACTAGGGATTTAAAATATTGGGGTATTCTGAAAATAAATAATCAATGGAGGGGTGGTAATATTGAAAAAACCCTCCTTATAAGGGAAGCAGAATATATTTACAAATACGACACCTTATACCCAAAGGGATTAAATTCCGAATTAGACCTTTTCCCCTTTTTATTTGAAGGATAAAAGAATCTTTTTGGGATACTTTATTATAACACTATACGGTTTTAAGTTTTTTTATATTCACTTTTAAGATTAAGCACCACTATGCACTTTACTATGGGACTTAGGTTATTTAATCTGTTAGCACACTTTATGATATACAGACTTTGTGGAGTTTGTTAGATAATTATTAGTTTTGTGATTCAATCTGTAATTTACATATCACGTTTAATGACTCGAATATTGACTATACACATTTAACTCCTTGCTCTAGAGATATATTTTATAAATATAATTCAAAACAATTAAAGTCCACAACTGAGAATGCCTTTTTATAAGTAGGAATGTTCAATTTTATTTAAGGCTAAGAAAAGAGAAATACCACCTTAAAAAAGAAACTGTCATTAAAGCCAAATACCACCTTAAGCTGATCTGCCAATTAAAACCAGCACCAATCAGACTGAAAGTTATCCCTTTAAATAAGGTCACTCACACTAGCCACCACTATCTTGATAAAGCCCATAGGAGGGTGAAACGCGTCGTATGTGTTGGCAGTGTTGTTGTTATCACCATTGTAACAACTAACCATATCTTTGGAATCTCATTTGGAGTCTCATTTAATAACCCGGGTTATACTATTGGGACATTTTCTCACAAGGAGCAGAGCCTCTGTGTTTGGGAACACTGTTTTGGATATCCATTATATCATCCTGTTATTCAGTCCCCTGCGTGCTATTAGCACTAAGTGCAGGGCTTATCAAAGAGGACCGTGATTACAGCGCATAGAGGGGAGCGCAGGGATCGGCCTCTACCTTTAGCCGGAACACATTTCTGTGACGTCAGACGCCAAAGCTGCAGTCAGCCCCGCTCGAGGTGAGGACCAGGCGAGGGAGTAAGACCTTCAACTGACGAATCTATCTTCTGGTAAAGTACACGGCTTAATGGTTTTGACATAAAGATATCTTACAAAGCAAGAGAGCTTTGGATATCGAAGTTATTTTTCTAGACACTATATTTGGCAGCTACGGCTTTACTTTACACTGACTATTGATTTGGTTCTATATGGAGAAAAGACATTAACATTTGCCTTAATTACAACAACCACATAAGAACTGCTGATTATCATTGTTTGTTTTTTAGACCTGAGCAAGTTTTATCAGTCATTTTAGACTTTTTAGGATATTAGCTTAATTCAGTTTGGGGAGACGTCCCTTTATATTTGTACCACTGTTCATTTATATGTTTTTATTAAATTTGTTTTAGTGTTGATACCTTTGGCTTTGAGCGCCTCCCTTATTACCATTTTATCTTTTCACTTTATTTTAGACAATTGCAGGGATTTTTGTCTTTTAAGGGGGTGTATGGTTATCAGTTTGGCCCAGCGCACCTATCTACCTTTCTTTGCTTTTAATTACTTGTTGTCCCTGTGATTGGTTGCCGCTTCAGGTCATACTTATTTGCACTTTAGAGGAAAAATTTCCTTATCTATATATATATATATGGAGGATTTATTTGATTTTAGAGATAAATCTATCTAGACATGGATGATGAGAGTCCCTCAGGGGTCAATACGGTAGGAAATACATCCAATCTCTCAGACATTATGCACAGTTTAGAAATAGCAATGACAAAAGAGCTCAAACAGAAAATGGAATTAGTTTTCTTGAACAGATACACAACTAAAGGATTAATACCGAAAGGCTTACAATTTAATAAAACATGTACTTTTATTTTGAGCCAAAAGTTACAATTAGAATGGTCAGATACACTAAACAAGGCGTCTAACAGCCTCCTAGATATTTTGAAAAGATCACGTAAGGAATCCCTATTATCTATTGAGAAGGAAATACTTAGTCTAAAAGAACAACTTGAAGGAATGAAGGAAGATAGGGAATTCAAAGAGAAACAAAAGGTGATCATCAATAAATTAGATAATTTAAACAAAGATCTGCTAAAGTCCAAATGGGGCAAAATGGAGAGGGATGTTAAGGAAAATAATGAAAAAACAGAAGCCAATAATGAGCAAGCAAGTACAAGTAACAAAACTAATACAAGGGTACAGGGCACACATATACACAAAAATAAATCCAACGATGATTCTAAGACCAGACCTTTTTATAATCACAATAATAGTTATCAGGAGAGAAATTTTCAAGAAAGGAATAATGGTGATAATTATAACCATAGTAGAGATAACTATAGAAATAACTATTATAATAGAGGTTATCATAACAACTATAACAACTATGGGTATAATCAACACCATAATAGACACTATTCCCAACAGAGACACAACTATAATGATTACAACAATTTCAATCACAGAGATTATTATTCAAGGCAGAATGAATGGGAATATCCCAGAAGGAGAAATACTGTGAGACACGAAAACTTTAGGCAAGAAAATTATAGACATGATTATAAGGAGAATGAAACACCAACGTTTAATAGATTTGCCCCTTTAAGGGTCGAACCCACTATCACAAAAACCCTAACTACTGAAGAGAAATCTTTTTTAGATTACAGCCCTCCAAGAGAGGGCACATCAAAAGATACTTTAAGATTCAATCCAGATCAATCCCAAAGAAGAAAAAGAGGGCTCGAGGGAAGAGAGGAGGAGGAACACGTAAATGTAGCCAAAAGGGTAAGATAGTTGAAAGTGAAAAGAAAGGGATTTTTAATTTGAGCCAATTTAAACTTAACAGCGAACAAGAGAAACTTTTGAATTTGGGATTATCCTATGCCCCTACGGTAAGGATGAACAAATTCCACACCCATATTCACATAAAGAAGTTTGTCAGAAATTTGACCATTAAAAAATTCTTTATGAAAACCCCCTTAGAGAAACAGGCAATTAGTGATCTTGAATCAAAAGACAATTTTCAACACACTAATCTGAAATTAAAGTCAAAATTTAACCCTACCTTTGCCAAAGGCAATTTTTTGGAAACATTTGAAAAGATTGTAACCAATGAGATTAGGAAATGTAATCTCCCTAAGTTAAAGAAACAGAACATAAGCAAAAAAGAAAGAGAAATTTTAAGTGAGTTACAAACCAATAACCAGATCACCATAAAGCCGGCGGACAAGGGTGGAGGGGTAGTGGTAATGGATACCACGAAGTATATGGCAGAAGCCTATAGACTTCTCAACGATGAAAAGACATACAGAGTGTTAACTAGTGAGCCAACCAAAAGATATAAAACAATTCTTGATAAAATGTTAATAGAAGGCAATAAAAAAGGTATCTTGAATGATAAAGAGTTTTCATATTTAACATCTGACCACCCAAGAATCCCTATTTTTTACTTTCTACCGAAGGTCCATAAGTGTCTAATAAACCCCCCGGGAAGACCGATAGTGTCTGGGATTAATTCCGTAACAGCAAATGTGTCCCAATATATCGACAAATTCCTTCAGCCTTATGTATCCAAATTGGATTCATATCTTAAAGATTCTACCCAAGTGCTGAACTGTTTAAAACTGATAAAATGGAGTAATGATATGATAATGGCGACATGTGATGTGTCGTCATTATATACCATAATTAAGCACGAACAAGGCATACAAGCTGTTAGACACTATCTAGAAAAAGATTAGAACATAAAGGAAGAACAAAGAATATTTATCTTAAACAATATAAAGTACATATTGGAGCATAATTACTTTTCTTTTGATAATAAATTCTTCCTGCAGATAGAAGGGACCGCTATGGGTACGAGGTTTGCACCGAGTTATGCCAACCTCTTTATGGGTGTTTGGGAAGAGGAATTCTTTGGCAGTAGAGATCTTGGTGCAAGCCTCGTACTCTATAAGCGCTACATAGATGACCTTTTTATTATTTGGAAGGGACCTGAGCAAGAATTGTTAAAACTCTTTGAAGAGATGAATAACAATACCAATGGTCTCAAGTTTGTGAGTAATTATAGTAGGGAACGAGTGGTGTTTTTAGACCTAGAAATTATGGCAATAAATCAAAAATTGGAAACACAAACTCATTTTAAAGAGGTGGAATGTAATAGTCTGCTACATGCTGACAGTTGCCACCTGAAGCTATGGAAGGACAATATTCCTTTCGGCCAAAGTTTACGTATAAGGAAAAACTGTTCACGTATTGAGGACTTTGAAAGACAGGTAGTGGTTCTAGCAGACAAATTTACTGTAAAAGGTTATAAGGAGGAAAATATTACAGGGGCAATAAAAAAAGCACAAGCAATAAATAGGGATGACCTTTTAAGTTATAAAACAAAGGAAATCATTAAGGAAGACAAAATTAATGTTCCCTTTGTAACGGACTACAACGCAGACCACTTTTTGATTAAAAAAATCATTAAAAGAAATTGGCACTTATTAAAAGAGGACAATATCATAGGGAGTCAGTTGGCGGATAATCCGACTTTTATTTTTAAGAGAGCAAGAAATTTTAAAACAATTTTGGCCCCTAGCGAAATACGAAAGAAGATAAGAGTTAATAAACAATTAGATTTGGAGGGTAGAAGTGTAGCAGGTTTCTTTCCCTGCTACACATGTAAAGCATGTACACATAGTTCTAAATTGAAGAGTTTAAAACTTGATGGTTTGGGAGAAGATATAACTATAAAGGGAATTATTAGATGCACTCAGAAGAATGTTATATATGTACTAAAATGTACGTGTAACTTATTCTATTTCGGAGAAACCAAAAGGAGTCTCCGGGATAGAATAAGAGAACACCTTCTTTGTATAGAAAATGAGAGAGTAGACACACACTTATATAAGCACTTTAAGGAAGTTCACCAGAGTAACACTAGGGATTTAAAATATTGGGGTATTCTGAAAATAAATAATCAATGGAGGGGTGGTAATATTGAAAAAACCCTCCTTATAAGGGAAGCAGAATATATTTACAAATACGACACCTTATACCCAAAGGGATTAAATTCCGAATTAGACCTTTTCCCCTTTTTATTTGAAGGATAAAAGAATCTTTTTGGGATACTTTATTATAACACTATACGGTTTTAAGTTTTTTTATATTCACTTTTAAGATTAAGCACCACTATGCACTTTACTATGGGACTTAGGTTATTTAATCTGTTAGCACACTTTATGATATACAGACTTTGTGGAGTTTGTTAGATAATTATTAGTTTTGTGATTCAATCTGTAATTTACATATCACGTTTAATGACTCGAATATTGACTATACACATTTAACTCCTTGCTCTAGAGATATATTTTATAAATATAATTCAAAACAATTAAAGTCCACAACTGAGAATGCCTTTTTATAAGTAGGAATGTTCAATTTTATTTAAGGCTAAGAAAAGAGAAATACCACCTTAAAAAAGAAACTGTCATTAAAGCCAAATACCACCTTAAGCTGATCTGCCAATTAAAACCAGCACCAATCAGACTGAAAGTTATCCCTTTAAATAAGGTCACTCACACTAGCCACCACTATCTTGATAAAGCCCATAGGAGGGTGAAACGCGTCGTATGTGTTGGCAGTGTTGTTGTTATCACCATTGTAACAACTAACCATATCTTTGGAATCTCATTTGGAGTCTCATTTAATAACCCGGGTTATACTATTGGGACATTTTCTCACAAGGAGCAGAGCCTCTGTGTTTGGGAACACTGTTTTGGATATCCATTATATCATCCTGTTATTCAGTCCCCTGCGTGCTATTAGCACTAAGTGCAGGGCTTATCAAAGAGGACCGTGATTACAGCGCATAGAGGGGAGCGCAGGGATCGGCCTCTACCTTTAGCCGGAACACCTTTCTGTGACGTCAGACGCCAAAGCTGCAGTCAGCCCCGCTCGAGGTGAGGACCAGGCGAGGGAGTAAGACCTTCAACTGACGAATCTATCTTCTGGTAAAGTACACGGCTTAATGGTTTTGACATAAAGATATCTTACAAAGCAAGAGAGCTTTGGATATCGAAGTTATTTTTCTAGACACTATATTTGGCAGCTACGGCTTTACTTTACACTGACTATTGATTTGGTTCTATATGGAGAAAAGACATTAACATTTGCCTTAATTACAACAACCACATAAGAACTGCTGATTATCATTGTTTGTTTTTTAGACCTGAGCAACTTTTATCAGTCATTTTAGACTTTTTAGGATATTAGCTTAATTCAGTTTGGGGAGACGTCCCTTTATATTTGTACCACTGTTCATTTATATGTTTTTATTAAATTTGTTTTAGTGTTGATACCTTTGGCTTTGAGCGCCTCCCTTATTACCATTTTATCTTTTCACTTTATTTTAGACAATTGCAGGGATTTTTGTCTTTTAAGGGGGTGTATGGTTATCAGTTTGGCCCAGCGCACCTATCTACCTTTCTTTGCTTTTAATTACTTGTTGTCCCTGTGATTGGTTGCCGCTTCAGGTCATACTTATTTGCACTTTAGAGGAAAAATTTCCTTATCTATATATATATATGGAGGATTTATTTGATTTTAGAGATAAAATCTATCTAGACATGGATGATGAGAGTCCCTCAGGGGTCAATACGGTAGGAAATACATCCAATCTCTCAGACATTATGCACAGTTTAGAAATAGCAATGACAAAAGAGCTCAAACAGAAAATGGAATTAGTTTTCTTGAACAGATACACAACTAAAGGATTAATACCGAAAGGCTTACAATTTAATAAAACATGTACTTTTATTTTGAGCCAAAAGTTACAATTAGAATGGTCAGATACACTAAACAAGGCGTCTAACAGCCTCCTAGATATTTTGAAAAGATCACGTAAGGAATCCCTATTATCTATTGAGAAGGAAATACTTAGTCTAAAAGAACAACTTGAAGGAATGAAGGAAGATAGGGAATTCAAAGAGAAACAAAAGGTGATCATCAATAAATTAGATAATTTAAACAAAGATCTGCTAAAGTCCAAATGGGGCAAAATGGAGAGGGATGTTAAGGAAAATAATGAAAAAACAGAAGCCAATAATGAGCAAGCAAGTACAAGTAACAAAACTAATACAAGGGTACAGGGCACACATATACACAAAAATAAATCCAACGATGATTCTAAGACCAGACCTTTTTATAATCACAATAATAGTTATCAGGAGAGAAATTTTCAAGAAAGGAATAATGGTGATAATTATAACCATAGTAGAGATAACTATAGAAATAACTATTATAATAGAGGTTATCATAACAACTATAACAACTATGGGTATAATCAACACCATAATAGACACTATTCCCAACAGAGACACAACTATAATGATTACAACAATTTCAATCACAGAGATTATTATTCAAGGCAGAATGAATGGGAATATCCCAGGAGGAGAAATACTGTGAGACACGAAAACTTTAGGCAAGAAAATTATAGACATGATTATAAGGAGAATGAAACACCAACGTTTAATAGATTTGCCCCTTTAAGGGTCGAACCCACTATCACAAAAACCCTAACTACTGAAGAGAAATCTTTTTTAGATTACAGCCCTCCAAGAGAGGGCACATCAAAAGATACTTTAAGATTCAATCCAGATCAATCCCAAAGAAGAAAAAGAGGGCTCGAGGGAAGAGAGGAGGAGGAACACGTAAATGTAGCCAAAAGGGTAAGATAGTTGAAAGTGAAAAGAAAGGGATTTTTAATTTGAGCCAATTTAAACTTAACAGCGAACAAGAGAAACTTTTGAATTTGGGATTATCCTATGCCCCTACGGTAAGGATGAACAAATTCCACACCCATATTCACATAAAGAAGTTTGTCAGAAATTTGACCATTAAAAAATTCTTTATGAAAACCCCTTAGAGAAACAGGCAATTAGTGATCTTGAATCAAAAGACAATTTTCAACACACTAATCTGAAATTAAAGTCAAAATTTAACCCTACCTTTGCCAAAGGCAATTTTTTGGAAACATTTGAAAAGATTGTAACCAATGAGATTAGGAAATGTAATCTCCCTAAGTTAAAGAAACAGAACATAAGCAAAAAAGAAAGAGAAATTTTAAGTGAGTTACAAACCAATAACCAGATCACCATAAAGCCGGCGGACAAGGGTGGAGGGGTAGTGGTAATGGATACCACGAAGTATATGGCAGAAGCCTATAGACTTCTCAACGATGAAAAGACATACAGAGTGTTAACTAGTGACCCAACCAAAAGATATAAAACAATTCTTGATAAAATGTTAATAGAAGGCAATAAAAAAGGTATCTTGAATGATAAAGAGTTTTCATATTTAACATCTGACCACCCAAGAATCCCTATTTTTTACTTTCTACCGAAGGTCCATAAGTGTCTAATAAACCCCCCGGGAAGACCAATAGTGTCTGGGATTAATTCCGTAACAGCAAATGTGTCCCAATATATCGACAAATTCCTTCAGCCTTATGTATCCAAATTGGATTCATATCTTAAAGATTCTACCCAAGTGCTGAACTGTTTAAAACTGATAAAATAGAGTAATGATATGATAATGGCGACATGTGATGTGTCGTCATTATATACCATAATTAAGCACGAACAAGGCATACAAGCTGTTAGACACTATCTAGAAAAAGATTCGAACATAAAGGAAGAACAAAGAATATTTATCTTAAACAATATAAAGTACATATTGGAGCATAATTACTTTTCTTTTGATAATAAATTCTTCCTGCAGATAGAAGGGACCGCTATGGGTACGAGGTTTGCACCGAGTTATGCCAACCTCTTTATGGGTGTTTGGGAAGAGGAATTCTTTGGCAGTAGAGATCTTGGTGCAAGCCTCGTACTCTATAAGCGCTACATAGATGACCTTTTTATTATTTGGAAGGGACCTGAGCAAGAATTGTTAAAACTCTTTGAAGAGATGAATAACAATACCAATGGTCTCAAGTTTGTGAGTAATTATAGTAGGGAACGAGTGGTGTTTTTAGACCTAGAAATTATGGCAATAAATCAAAAATTGGAAACACAAACTCATTTTAAAGAGGTGGAATGTAATAGTCTGCTACATGCTGACAGTTGCCACCTGAAGCTATGGAAGGACAATATTCCTTTCGGCCAAAGTTTACGTATAAGGAAAAACTGTTCACGTATTGAGGACTTTGAAAGACAGGTAGTGGTTCTAGCAGACAAATTTACTGTAAAAGGTTATGAGGAGGAAAATATTACAGGGGCAATAAAAAAAAGCACAAGCAATAAATAGGGATGACCTTTTAAGTTATAAAACAAAGGAAATCATTAAGGAAGACAAAATTAATGTTCCCTTTGTAACGGACTACAACGCAGACCACTTTTTGATTAAAAAAATCATTAAAAGAAATTGGCACTTATTAAAAGAGGACAATATCATAGGGAGTCAGTTGGCGGATAATCTGACTTTTATTTTTAAGAGAGCAAGAAATTTTAAAACAATTTTGGCCCCTAGCGAAATACGAAAGAAGATAAGAGTTAATAAACAATTAGATTTGGAGGGTAGAAGTGTAGCAGGTTTCTTTCCCTGCTACACATGTAAAGCATGTACACATAGTTCTAAATTGAAGAGTTTAAAACTTGATGGTTTGGGAGAAGATATAACTATAAAGGGAATTATTAGATGCACTCAGAAGAATGTTATATATGTACTAAAATGTACGTGTAACTTATTCTATTTCGGAGAAACCAAAAGGAGTCTCCGGGATAGAATAAGAGAACACCTTCTTTGTATAGAAAATGAGAGAGTAGACACACACTTATATAAGCACTTTAAGGAAGTTCACCAGAGTAACACTAGGGATTTAAAATATTGGGGTATTCTGAAAATAAATAATCAATGGAGGGGTGGTAATATTGAAAAAACCCTCCTTATAAGGGAAGCAGTATATATTTACAAATACGACACCTTATACCCAAAGGGATTAAATTCCGAATTAGACCTTTCCCCCTTTTTATTTGAAGGATAAAAGAATCTTTTTGGGATACTTTATTATAACACTATACGGTTTTAAGTTTTTTTATATTCACTTTTAAGATTAAGCACCACTATGCACTTTACTATGGGACTTAGGTTATTTAATCTGTTAGCACACTTTATGATATACAGACTTTGTGGAGTTTGTTAGATAATTATTAGTTTTGTGATTCAATCTGTAATTTACATATCACGTTTAATGACTCGAATATTGACTATACACATTTAACTCCTTGCTCTAGAGATATATTTTATAAATATAATTCAAAACAATTAAAGTCCACAACTGAGAATGCCTTTTTATAAGTAGGAATGTTCAATTTTATTTAAGGCTAAGAAAAGAGAAATACCACCTTAAAAAAGAAACTGTCATTAAAGCCAAATACCACCTTAAGCTGATCTGCCAATTAAAACCAGCACCAATCAGACTGAAAGTTATCCCTTTAAATAAGGTCACTCACACTAGCCACCACTATCTTGATAAAGCCCATAGGAGGGCGAAACGCGTCGTATGTGTTGGCAGTGTTGTTGTTATCACCATTGTAACAACTAACCATATCTTTGGAATCTCATTTGGAGTCTCATTTAATAACCCGGGTTATACTATTGGGACATTTTCTCACAAGGAGCAGAGCCTCTGTGTTTGGGAACACTGTTTTGGATATCCATTATATCATCCTGTTATTCAGTCCCCTGCGTGCTATTAGCACTAAGTGCAGGGCTTATCAAAGAGGACCGTGATTACAGCGCATAGAGGGGAGCGCAGGGATCGGCCTCTACCTTTAGCCGGAACACCTTTCTGTGACGTCAGACGCCAAAGCTGCAGTCAGCCCCGCTCGAGGTGAGGACCGGGCGAGGGAGTAAGACCTTCAACTGACGAATCTATCTTCTGGTAAAGTACACGGCTTAATGGTTTTGACATAAAGATAACTTACAAAGCAAGAGAGCTTTGGATATCGAAGTTATTTTTCTAGACACTATATTTGGCAGCTACGGCTTTACTTTACACTGACTATTGATTTGGTTCTATATGGAGAAAAGACATTAACATTTGCCTTAATTACAACAACCACATAAGAACTGCTGATTATCATTGTTTGTTTTTTAGACCTGAGCAAGTTTTATCAGTCATTTTAGACTTTTTAGGATATTAGCTTAATTCAGTTTGGGGAGACGTCCCTTTATATTTGTACCACTGTTCATTTATATGTTTTTATTAAATTTGTTTTAGTGTTGATACCTTTGGCTTTGAGCGCCTCCCTTATTACCATTTTATCTAGTCATCAAATATATGGCAGTGCATACGTCCTTGTAAGATCAAATCCAAGAGAAACAAGAAACCACTTATCTGAAAGATCGTTCGCCAAGGCTTGAGTCTCTGAGAGTAAACAGCAACATTTTCTGAGGTGGGTTTTGTGAGTATTCTCAGTCAATTATGTCCCCGGCATCAGATGCAAGAGAGGGGAGCCTTCACCTCCTGGAGAAGAGCAGTTACCTATCCCACTCCCAGTCGTATGGTTAGGTGTGCACTAGCTGGATGCTGGAGCTCTTTATGGTATTGTTGCTTGCCAGGAACGGCCAGGGCTTTGCGGACATACACATTTCTCTGAGACCCAGACACATAGTAGCACCCCATGGCATCCGCTTTGTTGGCGCTCACAAAAAGGAAATTCCTGCAAGCAGGGCTGGCCACCATCTGTAAATAGGGTAAAACTGAGACCGGAATCACAGCCAGGTTCCCTGTCTGTCTCCCACCTCCGTAAGTCACAATAGGGCTGTAGTGGCACTTGAGGGCAAGCACATCTCCGTTGTTAGCCACAGGCTGCAATGCGGCGCTGCCGCGATGCGCTAAAATTTCTCGGTCAGCAGTAGATTGTGGTGTAAGCGCCTGGGTGCTCATTGATGTAAATTCAGTTCTTTGGTGCGCTGTCTCCGTTGGTAGAGAGCTAATATGATGGTCTTGATGTGAGTCATTCTATTGAGCTGACCGGGCAGTATGTATAGATCCTGGATGTAGGAGTAATCTGAACAACTCCAGTTTTAGGTTTTCAAAGTGATGATCAAGTAGCTGCTTCACCTCGCCTTCCCACTTAGCCAGGGCCTCCATCTTTTGACCACTTGCTAGGCCGCTGAAAATGTTAACACTCAAATTTAGAATAAATGGTTCCCTTTTATTAGAATCTCAGATGTGGTAGTTAAAAACTAATTTGTAACCCAGAGTCTGGGGGGGGGGGATATATGCGGCAGCCCCAGACACGCGGTAGGCTAATTATGGCTCAAATCTCTAGCTGGTAGACAATTTCAAGGCCCCGTAGCTTTCCAAAGAGCATAGGTCAGGATTAATGTCGGAAATCAGCTCTGTAATCTTACTAGAATTAATATATAGACGTGTTCCTCCAAATAAGTGTAAATGTCTGAGTAAATGTATTAAAGCACAAAATAAAACAAATTTGAGATCAGGAGCTTCATGTAGACACATCCTGCTGCTTTGGAAGTTGGCTCCGCCCCCCCATTTTCCAAATTTTTTAAACATTTAACAGGTACGCTCACGTCTATTCCGACGCACCATACCTACTTTTCAATCCGCCACCCTTGAGGTCGTGGATGCCATAGAAATCAATGGGAGTCTGAAAACACAGAAAGCTTATGTTCAATGCTGCAAGAGAATTAAGTATATTACATAATAAAAGTAAATTAGAAACTGTATTAAATTTCTATACCCTTTCTAAATCAAACAATATTATTGCTCCACATTTGGTGCACTAGTAGATGTAGGGATAAAAATGAAAAATACATTACTACTTATGGATTATGTTACAAATTTGTCTCTCATTACAAAGCAAGGGGACAATATTATTTCTACAAATTTGGTGCAAAGTTTTGCCCCAAACTTGTCGCACTTATAGATATAGATATAAAAATAAAATAAATACACAACATAATATAGCTAAGTTCCTTTTTCTTTTTTGAAAAATCTATGTGCACCATGTTTAAGCCATGTAATACAAGTTCCACTCTCCACTTTGCACCAATTTTGACGCAACACTTTTCACACCAATTATGAAGCAAATTCCAAACAACCCACACACTAGTGAATTTTTCAACCACTTTTGATTGGAATATGCATAATCACATGATTTATGACATCAGACAATCTGATTGAAATATACATTTTAAACTATCACCAATAAATCGAATTGCTCGATACTTGTGTCATTGATCACTCTTCAGAATTTGTAAGTGCCATTTGTTACATTGTGTATTACACTTTGAAAGTATTTATATGTGAAATTAGTATTAAAGATAAACATTGATGCTGACATTAGGACACACAGTGTAATATTTTAGACAATGATTTTAAAATTCAAATTGATGTTTAATTCAATATAATCTTAAACTGATAGCTCAAAGGGATAGCCCACCTAACATTAAACTGCCATGATTCAGATACAGCAGAGATTAAAATTTCCTCTTTACTGTCATGATATTTTCAGTGTATTTCTTCCTTCTCTTGAATTTCTTTTTCAGTAAGAAATGTCATGTTATATGCCAGCCCATTTTATAACACCTGTGTAAGGGTGGTTTTTAAAACTAGATTGCAATCAGGAGGGGTTACACAGGTACAGAGAGAAAACTGTCCCAGCTCTTAAAATATCAATTGATTGCAAATAAATACATATGATACCTTGATGATATGTTATATTTGCAATTATTCCTGCTCAGAATAATAATACATTTACACTACATACATATAGTGGTATAAATAAACACATAGATATGACAGACAACATTGTTTAGAACAAAAAAAAAGGAACCTAGGGACATGTAAATATGTTTGCAAAAGATTTCTGACATAACACATTTCAAAAAAAAAAAACATGAGATAAAAGCATATCATGACTTCTAGAAATACAAATACACATTAATTTATGTGAAAGTATCATATAACAAATAAATATAAAAATAACTTTCTATGAGATATTGTTTGTTGAGGTATAAATCTATCTTTTTCTTGGACATTAACAGATGAAAAATCAAAGATTAGCTTTGTAGAAATGTGCTTGTTCATTGACAGTAATGAAATGGTATAAATAAAGTTTGGAAAAACCTGAATAACTGCGACATCGATGACTGTTAATTAACAATAGTCCGATGTTCATCGCGCCGTACTTGACGCGCGTGTTTATGACATTTTTTTTTTAAATAAAGGGGATCGTATGTGGATCAGCGTTAGCGATGTCTGGCAAAGTCTGGCGAGCGTATTGATGCCGGTGAATGCACTGAGATTGACGCTTTGATAAATATACCCCTATATGTACATTTATCTCTACTTATTTTAGTACAGAAAAAAAAATGTAACACATTTTTGGATGCAACACATATAAATAATAACTATGTGCCCCTTTAAAACAAAAAAGGAAAGGAACTGAATGTTTTGCTTCTCATGTAAACATATGCCTGTGCAAGACGCTTGTCAGCCTGAAGGAAACTAAGGGCCTGACCCCTGCAGAGGTTACAGGTTGAGTGTTGTGTGTGGCAACTATGTTGCAATTTGGTGTGAGGTTTTACTCACCACTATTTTAAAGCTGGCAGCCATTTATTCTTTTTTTCCTTTTGCTGCTGCTGAGATTTTCCCCGCCCTCCCTTCCCATATTCAGGACCGGTGTTCTATCAGACCAGCAAATTCATCAAAGTAGCGAATGGAAGTGACGTTCCGTCAGATGTCTGATT
The DNA here is from genome assembly GCF_027579735.1 of Bombina bombina. Classification (NCBI taxonomy): domain Eukaryota; kingdom Metazoa; phylum Chordata; class Amphibia; order Anura; family Bombinatoridae; genus Bombina; species Bombina bombina. Next base: position 895,244,551 of record NC_069499.1, read on the forward strand.
AAAAATACATACCAAGCATGTGCTTCTCGTTGCAGTCACATTCCAAAGTGACTACGTCACAATCGCTGTTCTGATAGAACACCGGTATAGGAAAAAGGGGAGTGACAGCTGAAACATTCCCGTATAGGGTCAATCCCCCTCCCCTCCTGTGAAGTTTTAGGAACCACTTTCCCCTAACACTCAGGGAATAATACGCACAGCACAGCCCGGACAAGTGTGAGAACAGCAGCAAGGGCACTTAAGCATTTGCTATTAAATACGAAAACATGTGTGTATTATTCCCTGAGTGTTAGGGGAAAGTAGTTCCTAAAACTTCACGGCAAGATCATTGTAGACAGCAAAATAGAGCTGATGTTTTTTAAAATAGTGATAATAGTGTTTTTTATACAGGAACGTTTCAGCTGTCACTCCCCTTTTTCCTATACCGGTGTTCTATCAGAAAATTGAATGTGACTACAATGAGGAGCGCATGCATGGTATGGGTTTTTAATCAGCTGACTGAACGTCACTTCCGTTCGTTACTCTTATGAATTCGCTGGTCTGATAGAACCCCGGTGCAAGGATTTTGGGCTACACAGGTAGAAAACACATTTGGCCACCCCTCCTACCTCCAAAGAAATTACATAGCTGAAGATCCTATCAGGACAGAATGTATTTCCTGCCTGGGCTGACCAGCTGCTCATTAACTGTGACTGAGGGCTCGATTATATAAACTTTGCAAGCTCAACCATACTTTTTCTCGCCGACTCTCACAGGGCTGCCCCGGTGGAATGATTGTAAAAAAGGGGCAGTCCCTGCGCGTGGCGAGATGTCTCCTATTAAAAGTAATGATGTTCGCTGGATAGGGACACTTTACTCCTTAGTGCAAAGTTAGCAGGGAGCAGGGGGAGCTCTTAAAATTAAAATCCTGCAGCCAATATAACTCACATTATGTTTCCTAGAGCATCTTACATTCGCCCATATTTTAGTATGCATTTGTTTTTCTATTGGGGTTTTAAGTGTTCATATTGTTATGAGAAAAGCTTGCCCCCTTTTAGTTTGGGAGAAAAAACTGTGAGATCTGCAATGCGAAATCTTTATAGAATTACGCTGGAATTAGAGAGACATATACGACCATGGAACACCCATGTTCAGCCCATTTTACAAAAAACAACAACTACACTTTGCATTTTGTATTTATAAGTACAAATTTCTGTGTGATTTTTGCACATCCAGTGTACTAAAATTATGATTTACGCTGTGCATATTTAATTTTATTTATTCCTGTGTAGATTACATACAATTTCTACTTTTTTGTTAAAATACGATTATGGAGAAGAATTTAGTTAAGATTTTTGATGCACCTTAACAATTCAAAAAAATCCCTACTTATTTTTGTGTGAATGGTTCAAATATTTGTTTCGTATGATGTTTAAAATACAAATTTTATTGTGCACTTTTTATATGAAAATGCTGTATACGCCCCTTAGTGACACGCCAGAAAGGTGAGACTTTGGGGAAGCTCCACCAGATGCGAAGCATAGTGCCTTTGGTATTGCATCCCCTCCAGCATCTATCTGAAGAGTTAGGGTATATGTCTTTAAGGCGGGACGGGGTTAAGTTCCATCTCATAAGTATTTTAAAACTTTGATCTTTTAGTTTAGTGGAGGTTGAGGAATTTCTGGTGTTATTGAATATGCGTTGCCATGTTTGGAGATTAAGGTCTGTGGTGAGTTCTAGGTGCCCTCTGATTGTGCAATCTGGTAAAGTTGTGCATTGTGTGTTTCTGTCTATTTTTCTAATTAAAGAACTATGGGGTTGATCCCAATCCTTTAAAAAATATTTTCTTATATTTCTTTCTACAACATTCATCACTAAAACCTATGAAGATGTTTGCAGATAAATAATTTGATAGGTTCTTTAAAATAATTTTGATCTACTCCATTTGTGTGATGTATGTGTGTGTGTGTGATTTCTTTATTATTTTTTGCACTGGATTTTAAAAATAATTTGCTTAAAACTGTATCTGGTGTCAGTTTTTCACATTCTGTTGTATGCCTCTTCCTTTTTTAACCTAATAATATTTAAAGGGACAGTAAAGTCAAAACTAAACATTTATGATTCAGATAGGGCATGCAATTTTAAACAACTTTCCAATTTACTTTTATCATCAAATTTGCTTTGTTCCCTTGGTGGCATTTTTGAAAAGCTAAACCTCGCTAGGCTCAAACTGATTTCTAAACAGTTGAAAACCGCCTACTAGCTCAGAGCATTTTGAAAGTTTTTCACAGTTAGACTGTGCTAGTTCACATGTGTCATATAGATAACATTGTGCTCACTCCCGTGAAGTTATTTAGGAGTCTTCACTGATTGACTACACTGCATATCTGTCAAAGGCACTTAGATAAGGAGGCAAGGTAATTACATGGTAATCACAGAGGTAAAAAGTATATTAATATAACTGTGTTGGTTATGCAAAAATGTGTAATGGGTAATAAAGGGATTATCTATCTTTTTAAATAAGAAAAATGTTGGTGTAGATTGTCCCTTTAAGTGTTGCAATTGGGGGTACATATGGCAAAACATATGACTGTAGGGGTACTTGCTACAAAAAGTTTGAGAAACCCTGCTACAGTGGATAAAAAAGGATCATTGGGAACTTATTAAAGGCAAAAATATTTTACAGTACACTGACCCTTTAAACTGGCCTTTTCATGGAGGCATATTGAGGATGGCTTGGGAGAATGGACGTGTCAGGAATAGTCTATGGCAGTATTGTTTGCAACAGTGAACTAAATGTCAACAAAGGATACATGTATACAAAGAGAAAGAGGTCAGTCTAATTAATAGAAGTAATCTGGATTTTTTTTTTAAGGGACAATAAATTAAAAATTTAAGTTTCATAATTCACATAGAACAAGTCATTATAAACAACGTTTCAATATTCTATTATCTAATTTGCTTTGTTCTCTTGGAATCCTTTGCTAATAAGCATACCTAGCAACTTGTGGCCGCACATATGTCTGCAGTTATTGGCTAACCCTATTTGTTCAGCTAGCTTCCAAGTGTGAATTGCTGCTCCTTCAATAAAGGATACCCAGAGATTGAAGCATTTTTTATACTAAAGTAAATTAGAAAGTTGTTTAAAATTGTATGCTCTATCTAAATCCTTAAAGAAGAAAATGGGTTTCATGTTCCTTTAAATGTATGCTTTATTTAAATCATTAAATTTGCTTTGACTTTATATCCCTTTAACTAAAGAAACATACACGTTTATAAGCAAATTATAGTTTGTGGAGCTCTCAATCTTCTGAATTTGCTAGTCACATACTTTTTGCTTTTCATAAATAATAAGCATTACTATTTTGCATTTTTTCAAAACTGTCTTCGTTTGCATTTGTGATGCAATAAATACAGCAAGCAAATGTATTCTGTTTTTGGAAGGATTACATCTAGGGAGATATTAGGAGACCATTAAAATCTATATTATATAATATAAATATATAACATCTAAATGAATTGTTTAATTAGCAATTTTTTTACAGCTTTAATTAAACTGGAATTATCCTAAGGTGTTAAATAATTAAATGTATTGAAACAAAAAGAATTGTATATATTGTTGTTTTGTTATGTGTAGAACTGTGAAGGTGACTTTGAAAGCACGTAAAAGTTAGCAAGAAAACTTGACTGAAACTGAGAATTGAGAGTTTATTGCATTCAGTACACTGAAAAAAAGACAGGGGAACCATAAACAAACGTACTTACGTCCCTTGGGAGCATAAACAAAATCACAGATGGACAGCATAACTGCCTTCCAAACTTTTTTGCAAGAAGTTTATTGTTGTAGGTATGTGTTCAACATTAATATTGTAGTGATTTTTTTTCTGGGTATTTGTATTTGATATTAATATATACTTTAACTGGGAAACTGATGAATTTTTTTTTTATTTTAGAAATATATAATTTACACTCTATCATTTTCTTTGTCCCATTACCTCAGTACAAATTACATCTGAAGAGAACATATAAGTAGGGTATATCGCTCAATTGATATTTATACATTTACAAGAGGAAATCATGAGTGTGAAATAAATATTTAGGGGCCTATTTATGAAGGTGCGAGCGGACATGATCCGATATTGCGGATCATGTCCGCTGCACATCGATAAATACCGACAGCATACGCTATCAGCATTTATCATTGCACCAGCAGTTCTTGTGAACTGCTGGTGCAATGCCGCCCCCTGCAGATTCGCGGCTAATCGTCCGCTAGCAGGGGGTGTCATTCAACCTGATGGTATTCAATTGGGTTGATTTCTGCCGATTTCTGTCCGCGGCATCAGAGCAGGCGGACAGGTTATGGAGCAGCGGTCTTTAGACCGTTGCCTCATAACTTCTGTATCCGTTGGATTCCAATCATTTAGAGCCCTCCCCCTCGATTTTAGAAAAAAGGAATAAGGTGGATGCAAGGTTCTAGATACTGTAAATATATATGTTTATTGTAAAAATCGGGAAACTGATATTAGTTTCCAATAAATAAGATGGAATGGCAAACTGTTAATTCCTGATCACTAATTGCTGATAGAAATTTATTTTAAGATAATGTAATTACTGTAAATTACAATTGTGAGTATGCAAGTATAACATAAAGACAAAGAATTTAAGAGCACGACTGCTAAATATCATTTCTAGATGTCAAAGTTGTGATTTACATTTTCTTATGTTTCCATGTATGAGATATCACATATACAGTATGTCTATTAAATATATATACATGTTTAAATATCTGTCCCACCCTTTACTGAAGGACTATACAATAGTAGAAAAAAAGTTCATGAGGGCGCTCCACTATAAAAGCAAAAAATCTTTATTGATAATCGATTAAAACGAACCCAAACAGCAATTTGTTTTTTTTGTATATCAACCTGTTGGCACCCTGGCGGATGAATATAGAGTGAGAGTGTGATTTATTCAGGATTGTACATATATATATATATATATATATATATATATATGTGTATATATATATATATATATATATATATATATAAATATATATATATACAGGTGAAACTCGAAAACTTAGAATATCGTGCAAAAGATCATTTATTTCACTAATGCAACTTAAAAGGTGAAACTAATATATGAGATAGACTCATTACATGCAAAGCAAGATAGTTCAAGCTGTGGTTTGTCATAATTGTGATGATTATGGCGTACAGCTCATGAAAACCCCAAATCCACAATCTCAGAAAATTAGAATATTGTGAATAGGTGCAATATTCTAGGCTCAAAGTGTCCCACTCTAATTAGCTAATTAAGCCATAACACCTGCAAAGGGTTCCTGAGCCTTTAAGTGGTCTCTCAGTCTGGTTCAGTAGGAATCACAATCATGGGAAAGACTGCTGACCTGACAGTTGTGCAGAAAACCATCATTGGCACCCTCCATAAGGAGGGAAAGCCTCAAAAGGTTATTGCAAAAGAAGTTGGATGTTCCCAAAGTGCTGTATCAAAGCACATTAATAGAAAGTTATGCAGAAGGGAAAAGTGTGGAAGAAAAAGGTGCAAAAGCAGCAGGGATGACCGCAGCCTGGAGAGGATTGTATGGAAAAGGCCCATATGACATGGGCTTCAAATGTCATATTCCTCTTGTCAAGCCACTCCTGAACAACAAACAATGTCAGAAGTGACTTACCTGGGTTAAAGAAAAACAGACCCGGTCTGTTGCTCAGTGGTCCAAAGTCCTCTTTTCTGATGAGAGCAAATTTTGCATCTCATTTGGAAACCAAGGACCCAGAGTATGGAGGAAGAATTGAGAGGCACACACTGCAAGATGCTTGAAGTCCAGTGTGAAGTTTCCACAGTCTGTAATGATTTGGGGAGCCATGTCATCTGCTGGTGTTGGTCCACTGTGCTTCATTAAGTCCAGGGTCAACGCAGCCGTCTACCAGGAGATTTTGGAGCACTTCATGCTTCCTTCCGCAGACGAGCTCTATGGGGATGCTGACTTCATTTTCCAGCAGGACTTCACACCTGCCCACACTGCCAAAAACACCAAAGCCTGGTTCAATAACCGTGGGATTACTGTGCTTGATTGGCCAGCAAACTCGCCTGACCTGAACCCCATAGAGAATCTATGGGGCATTGCCAAGAGAAAGATGAGAGACATGAGACCGAACAATGCAGAAGAGCTGAAGGCCGCTATTGAAGCATCCTGGTCTTCCATAACACTTCAGCAGTGCCACAGGCTGATAGCTTCCATGCTACGCCGCATTGAGGCAGTAATTGCTGCAAAAGGGGCCCAAACCAAGTACTGAGTACATACAGTATGCATGCTTATACTTTTCAGAGGTCCGATATTGTTCTACAGGTATGTACAATCCATGTTTTATTTATTGCATGTAATATTCTAATTTTCTGAGATTGTGGATTTGGGGTTTTCATGAGCTGTAAGCCATAATCATCACAATTATGACAAATCACGACTTGAACGATCTTGCTTTGCATGCAACGAGTCTATCTCATCTATTAGTTTCACCTTTTAAGTTGCATTAGTGAAATAAATTAACTTTTGCACGATATTCTAATTTTTCGAGTTTCACCTGTATATATATATATATATATATATATATATATATATATATATATATATATATATATACACACAAAACCAAAAGCATTGATTGAGGTGAGGCACATGCCACCAGTTGGTTGTAAGATTATGCCAAATGTAATTATATAAAAAAAATACATTTTTCACAAACTTTGGGCTTTGCACAGAAATTATTTGCATACAACATGTGCAGTCATATACTTTCAAAAAACAAGTTTGAGGGGCGGCAGTTCAATAAAACAGTTCTTTATTAGCTTCTTAAAAATAAGAACAAGTGCACAGTTTAAGCAGTGTAAATGCCCATTAGCTCGAAGTAAAGCTTACGCGTTTCAGCTTAGGTGCCGTACTCATAGCTCTCAAGTGTTACCTGCTGCTCTTGGGCTTAAAAAGAGGGTAAAAACATTTAATTCCTTAATGGGCAGGTGATTGCTAATTACTAATTAGACACTCACCATAAAGGTAACATCTCTGTATTGATTGTTGTACAACCAATCTTAAACCTATTCAAAATATGAAATACACTTTTAATGACCTGTGTGTACTTACATAACATAATAATTGTGTGTTATTGGTGGGCTACAGTATAACATAGCAATTTTGTATATGTATATTAGCCAACAGTATGGAGATATATATATATATATATATATATATATTGCACAATTTAATGCAAACTGAATTCCTTTATATTATATTAACCCCAAGATAAACAGTCATATACAAGTAACATTGTAACCCCTGTCCAATAATACACTGTGTAACACGGACTTAATGAACCCTAATATAGCAATTAAAATTAGAATTTTGCTTAAATTAAATCCCCATTTATGGGACACTTACTGTTCATGTTAATTATCATACATAAACAATTTTGAACTATTCATGATTTCTCACATACAGACAGTTATAGTAACATGTCAGATATTGCATTGTATAAAACTAGACCGCCGCCTCTCCAGACTTGTTTTTTGAAAGTTACTGATGGCCAAATTGGAGAGAGAGCAGCATGGATCCCAGTAAACTTTCTATACACTGAGATACAAGCATCCGGAGGGATACGTATAGAGCGGAGCCACACAAGGAGAGTTTCCAGTCCAAGTGACCATCTTACCCCCAGTAAGTCATCTACGTCGTGTGACATCATCATCCAAAGCGGAGGCCTGTGGAGACATGGTAGGGGGTGAACCGCAACAGATCCGTAGTAGAGTGTGAGGCTGACGGCTGTAAGCACAAGGAATCCACAGGAGCCTCATAGCCAGGTGAAGCCTAGGAAAGAGGTCTCCCTAAAGGTGAAATAGTATTAAGCCATGAAGCGGGGGGAAGTGGAATTACATGTTTTGACTTTGGTCAAGTGGCTTTAAATTGGAACATCGTGAATGGCTCCTAAACATACATGTACATATCATAAGATAGTGTGTGTATAAGGTGGTAGGTGCACCTAGGGTCTCCTCTATATGAGGTTTAGTGTCCTTTAAAGTTATGTGCAGTCATATGACAAATAGTACTTTATTTCTCTTTCTGATTTCCTATGTTGCTTATACACATCAGCTTTCCTGCTCTACCCGACCCAACACTGACTCCCCATATGCTTTACAATCCAATTCAAAGTGGCATATTTATCAAGCTCCGTATAGAGCTTGATGCCCCGTGTTACCGGCGAGCCTTCAGGCTTGCCAGAAACAGAAGTTATGAAGCAGCGGTCTAAAGACTGCTGCTCCATAACCTGTCCAGCTGCTCTGAGGCGGCGGACAGAAATCGACAGAAATCATCCCGATCGAATACGATCGAGTTGATTGACACCCCCATTTAGCGGCCGATTGGCTGTGAATCCGCAGGGTGTGGTATTTCACCAGCAGTTCACAATAACTGCTGGTGCAATGATAAATGCAGAGAGTGTATGCTGTCAGCATTTATCGATGTGCAGTGGACATGATCCGCTATATCGTATCATGTCTGCTCGCACCATAATAAATAGGGCCCAAAATATTCACTGTATTAATAGAACCTCCAACCTATGATTAATTACCACCTCCACCTCCAGTACTGTGCTGCTCCTACTCTCTTATTCTCTCTACCCTTCACCAACTCATGCATCCTATACTATGAAATTACAAATAACAATATCAATGCATTTTATCCAATAAGGGAAACATATATCCAAAAACTGAACTGTACTCTGTGTCCGGGTTTTGTTTTTTATTTGTAAAGTGTTAAGCTACTTAGGGATCTATGTCACTTAAGATAAGTCAAAGAAACACACTCTCAATCATACACTCACAAATACACAGATAAACACTCAGACATGCACATACATGCCCAAACACACACACATGCACCCACATGCCCAAATGCACCCACATGCCCAAACACACACACATGCACCCACATGCCCAAACACACACACATGCACCCACATGCCCAAACACACACACATGCACGCACATGCCCAAACACATGCACGCACTTGCCCAACACACACACTCACACATGCACGCACATGCCCAACACACACACATGCACGCACATGCCCAACACACACACATGCACCCACATGCCCAAACACACACACATGCACGCACATGCCCAAACACACACACATGCACCCACATGCCCAAACACATGCACGCACATGCCCAACACACACACATGCACGCACATGCCCAACACACACACATGCACCCACATGCCCAAACACACACACATGCACCCACATGCCCAAACACACACACATGCACCCACATGCCCAAACACATGCACGCACTTGCCCAACACACACACTCACACATGCACATGCCCAAACACACACTCACACATGCACATACTATGAATTATTTGCCTTTAAAAGGAAATAAATAAATAGAATAAACATAATCAGATAATCTGACTGCATTTTACTTCATTTACTACACATACCGTATATGGCTCATTTCTTTGTTACATTTTATTTGTCACAATTCAGTTTGGCAGAGTTTATTTTGCTGGCTTAATTTTGGTGCACTTTAAAATGTTAGTATTTTGCAATGGTAGACTTTACTTCTTGCGCATTTATTATTGCACACAATGGCATTTATTTGGCACTTTTCACACAAAGCAAAACAAACCAATTACTATATAAGATAAAAATATTTTTTCATTGAACTGTAGTAAAATAAAAAGTCAAAATTATGGTAAAAACGTTTCTAAAGATTTTTAGACAGAGAGACAGACAGAACGATAGATATATGATAGATACATTGATGTATAGATATATAGATATATAGCCAGATAGAGGATAGAAATATAGATGATAGATAATAGATAGATAGATATATAGATAGATAAATAGATAGATAGATAGATAATAGATAGATATATCGAAGATGATAGATAAATAGATTTGTACATTCTTCAATAACTTGTTAAAAACACTGTACCATATTAAGGAACATTGCACACTGTATATAGATAGATAGATAGATAGATAGATAGAAGATAGAAAGATAGATGATAGATAATAGATAGATAGATAGATAGATAGATGATAGATAGATAGATAGATAGATAGATAGATGATAGATAGATAGATAGATAGATGATAGATAGATAGATAGACAATAGATAGATATATAGAAGATTATAGATAGATAGATAGATAGATAGATAGATAGATAGATAGATAGATAGTTTTGTACATTCTTCAACTACTTGTTAAAAACACTGTACTATATTAAGGAAGATTGCACACTGTATTATTGTATTGCAACCTGGGAACTATGAATTCTTGCTCTGCAGTATATGCATTATTTATTATGCCTGCTTCATAATCATCTTCTTTTGAAAATGCAATGACTCTCTGTTTAGAGAACTTATCTATTTCCCAGTAACCTAAAAATGACACATTTTATAGGGATCCCCCCAGAAAATCTAAAGAAACAGATTTTATTAATGTATACTCCAGGCTGAAAATACAACTGAAATATTTTGCTTTTTTTTCCTAGTTGTTTTCCACAAATAACTTACCACCTATCTGCAAATAAGTAATTATATTTGTACAGTGCAGTTCTTTTAATTTAACAACCAGTAGGATAAAACCAACTGTGTCAAACTGCTTTTCATTCACACGTTCTGTATTTTTCTCTATATTTTTTAATATTGTTAAATCAATATAGCTGCAAATGAACTTAATATGAAATTATAAACCCCACTATTTTAGTCATTAATTTGTTTCTTTTCATCAGCTCACAACCTTATATGCAAGTGAAAATACAGGATCTGAGATTATTATTTTTGTATCAAATGAAGTGCAGAGTTTATTTTTATACAAAGGATATAAATCCATTGAAACACTTAAAGGGTTAAGAGTTAATCTGCTTATAAGTATATTTTCCACCAGTTTCCATTTTAAATAGATATTTAGCGCAGATGCACCGCTTCTACACAGATCACAGCTGCTACCACCTCAGTTGAGGAATTAATTTTCTTGAAAGGGAATATGCCACATGTGCCTGCATATGCTAATTCTGAAATACTGCCCAGTGGTTATCTTGATAAGTCTTATGAGTCAAACTGCGAATAATTTTAAAATAAAAATAGGAAAAGTAGCATTAAGTACACTTTAGTAGTCTGTTACAATAAATTGTCAAAGCCAACCATCTACAATATGTGTTTTGAAACCAGAAGCAATCTTGTGACCTTCATTCTTTCTTTGTGCCCTAATGGTTGACTCACAGTATGATTATTTTACAATGAACAGAATAAATATGAAATGAATTGGAAGTAGAGAAGATGGATGGTGCTTGCTAATGGGAGATATTTGTATGAAATAGACAAAGAGAATGCAATCTGGTATGTGCATATTGATCATCACAACATTCTTTTATGAGTTAACTAGAATGTGATAGGATGTTGTAAGCAAGAAAAGGAATTTACAGATGAAAGTAGGCAGCACTTTTTGATACACTGAAAAAGTGACCAATTATTGTGGTTCTTTATATTTTTTAGGCAACAAATCGTTATATGTTTAACCCATTAACTATGGATTCATTTCTTCCCATGTACAGAACCTTTGTTTATAGTTTTTTGCTGCTGCTCACATTTAAGCCATACTGTAGATCATGTCTTTCATAAGATGGTGAGAGTCCACAAACCATCACATGTGTAATTAAAGTCTAGTCCTAGAGGAGGCAAAACACCCCACACAACATAACTTTAATCAATTCCACTTTCCCATGATTCCTTTATTATTTTTGTTACCTCCATCAAGGAGGGTAGTGGAACTTGTGCTGATCTACACATTGATTGATAGGGGTTCTGAAACTTATGTGACTGATCCTGTAGCCTCCACCTGTTGGCCTGTCAGGGTACTCATTCCTTTAGATTATGTGTCAGTGCTTACTACACAGTGTCAGTGTGAGTGACTGCTGACAGGTTTATAGGTACTTGCACTCACATAGCCCACTGGCTATTAATATGAATATGTACACATGATTTACATAGCCTGTGGACATAATTACATACACCAGATCATACAGTTTTAGGCACTTCTGGGCACTTTTATACATTTACACTACAATAAAATTGAGGTACTATCTCTTTAAATCTGTTTCTCATATTTAGTGCATTCCGGAGCTCTGTTCCTCATTCTCAGTAGGCTCTCAGATGATCGGGAACATTTTCAAAAGTTTCTGAGCTTCCTTCTGTGCAGAGCTCAGGGAGTTAAAGGGACAGTCTACACCAGAATTGTTATTGTTTAAAAAGATAGATAATCCCTTTATTACCCATTCCCCAGTTTTGCATAACCAACACAGTTATATTAATACACTTTTTACCTCTGTGATTACCTTGTATCTTTACCTTGTATCTAAGTCTCTGCAAACTGCCCCCTTATTTCAGTTCTTTTGACAGACTTGCATTTTAGCGAATCAGTGCTGACTCCTAGGTAACTCCATGGGCATAAGCACAATGTTATCTATATGGCATACATGAACTAATGCCCTCTAGTTGTGAAAACAATGTCAAAATGCATTCAGATAAGAGGCAGCATTCAAGGGGTAAGAAATTAGCATATGAGCCTACCTAGGTTTAGCTTTTAACAAAGAATTCCAAGAAAACAAAGCAAAATTGATGATAAAAGTAAATTGGAAAGTTGTTTTAAATTACATGCCCTATTTGAATCATGAAGTTTTATTTTTGACTAGATTGATGATACACTGCAATTTCTCCTCAGATACTTGGAGTGAGATTACAAGTTGTGCAGTATAGCCGTAGCATACACACTGCGCAAAATGGGGCCATACCGCTATTTCTATACCGCCGGCATTACAAGTAACCCTTAAACTTTCTTTTGTCGGGCAGTATAGTGTGGTAAACCCCATACCACACTAAAAAAATGTTTTGACTTTGCGTGCTCGTGCACGTTTCCCCCCATAAAGATCAATGCACTTAAAGACAAGAGCAGAGAAAGAGGCGCCGCATGTGTGTATCAATAGCAAAACATCAGGATAAGGAACGGTTGAGTGCAGGGTACTCTCATGTGCTGAAGGCACTCAGTTGTGCTGATAAATGTAGGCTGGACCTTTTGTAGGGCATGGCCCTAAGTTTAACAGCTCTTTTACTTAAAATAAAAATACTAAGTCCCCCCTAACAGTATAACACCCAACCCCCAAAATAAAAAAGACCTAACTATAAAAAAAAGACTAAGCTACCCACCTAAAGGGGCATTTGTATGGGCATTGCTCTTTTACTGGCCATTAAAAAAAATAAAAAGCCCTAATCTACAAGAAAAAAACACCAAAAAAAAAAAAAATAACAGTCTAGGGTTGCGACCTCAGCCATGTTTTTCTGGACACTTATGAGTTACATATGCTGCAGGGTGTGCCCAGAGGAACTTGTATTGTGTTTCTGGACAGCACTATTTATATTCCTCCCTGCACACCCTGCAGCATGTGTAAGTTATAAGTGTTCTGTATTTTATGGGACGGGTGTCAAACCTACCTAACACTAATCCCAAAATAGGTACTCACCATTCTTTAAGTCAGGCGGTGAATGTCTTCTTTCAGGCGGCTCCATCTTCAATCTTCTTTCCAGTGTCGCGGAGCCAGCTTCAATCTTCATCCAGGGGTCACGGAGCTGGGGCGGTGCGGAGCTGAGCAGGATCGGCGACAGCTCGGATATCCAATGTGGAGGCTCCTCTTCATCTTCATGCTATTGTAAGCTGCACACTGAAGATTGAATGCGAGGTACCCATTTTATACTGGGATACCTTGAAAAATGTTGTATGTTCCCTGTGAATAGGGATATGAAAATAAGCATCTTTCAATTCTATGGTTGACCCTCCTGCACTAAAGGTAATATAGTCAAAATATCTCCATTTCAAAGTTAGAACTTTCAGGAATTTGTTCAGAGTTTGAGATCCAGGATCAGCCTCTAAGTAATTTATTTCATTGGAAGCCCTGAATCTCTTTCCCCAAGGGGACCGGAGTAATCATTCCCATGGCTTCTAGATCTGTTACACATTCCAAGAAAGCACATGAGACAGGAAGAATCCTACTCGAGGAGGGTAAGACAAAAGCCTATGTAATAGCTCTAGGAAATTATGTTCAGAACCCATGGAGCTTGAACATAATTTTCTCAAGGCCTCCCAAAAAAAGTTTGGGTAATCTTCTCAAAGCTTCTCTGAGCTCTTTTGTCCATAGTGAGAGTTCAGGGCTTGTCAGTATCTTCTTACCTAGGTCACATTCTGGTAGAGACTTCCTTTTTCAGATGGCTCAAAAACATACAAACACAGTTTATACAGTTCCTTCTTTACCGCAATTGGAAAATCAAATTCCAGAAAAGATCTTTTCTGCCACATACCAGAGTTGCCTTTCTGGGCATCATCATAAACTCTCTAACAGATGCTCACAAACTCAAATTGCAGAAGCCCTGTTCTCTTCTCCATCAAACTCTTCTTCCTACACTGCTTCAATGCATGGAAGTAATTGGAAGCAGATTCAGATGCCATTCCTTTTGCCGCATTCCCCTAACGTTCTTTGCAGCATCAAATGTTTCAACAGTGTTTTTCAACAATCTGTCTCAGGCGATCTCTTTAGCCTTCAAGACAAAACATTATCTATCTTGGTTGCATACTCACCAATCTTGATTAAAGAAACATTTTTTCCTCCATCTGAATTGAGTAGTATTTACCGTGGAAGCTAGCTTGCTGGGTTTGGAGGCAGTCTGAGGTTCACATAAAGTGCAGGGAGTTTAGTCTCCTCAGGACATGAGGTTAATGGTCGACTTCTTAGAGCTCCATGCAATCTTCAGGGCTATCCATAAGTGGCCCTTGTTAAGACTGGAGTCTTTTCTGAAGTTTCAGTTAGGCAATGTCCTCGTAATGGCCACCAAGGTGGTTCTCAAAGTGCCTTTGCAATGAAAGAGGTAGCATGCATTCTAATTTGGGCAGACCACCATCATTGTATGATTTGAGCTATACACTTTCCCGGCATGGACAATTGGGAAGTGGACTTCCTCAGTCATCAGTACCTTCACTCCAGTAAATGGTCTTTAAATCAGGAGGTATAGTGTGATTTTTTTGGGAAGGCCAGAAATAGACCTTATGACTTCTCTCTTTAATTACAAGCTACCCCAGTATTGTTGGAGATTTTGGTATTCCCAAGTGATTCTATTAGACACACTAGGGATTTCCTGGTTATTCAATCTAGTTAACATATTTTCTTCTTGTGATTTACTATGGAGGATAATAGCCAAGATAAAAAGGACAGGGCCTTAGTTATTGTATTTTCACTTGCATGGCCTCACAGGACTTGGTAGGTAGATATTGTACAATTGTCCTCAAGCCAGCTTTGCTGTTTTCCTCTCAGGAAGGACCTTCTCTCTCAAGGTCTCTTCTTCTATCAATGTCTCAAAGCAATTGAATTCCCTTATCTTAAACCTTATGTTCTAAAAGCATTAATACTGATGTCAAATCATGGCCTCCCGATATGAAAGACCTGGTTACTTTTAGAAACCCTATAATTGCCTGGCAAAGATTTTGTAAATTTCTTGATGTAAATTTTCACACCTCTAAATTTCTTCCTATTTTAGGAAATCCTTAATTTCCCTCAGGTTGTGACTCAAATATATTTAGGCTTTGGAAATCAAAAGGGCTAGAATTCTTCTCACAATGTGTAGATAATATAAATTATGTGATTTACTTATTTGAAGATCTAAAAATTAAGTATAATATAGCGAATCGTTATATGTATGGATATTTTCAAGTAAGGCCTTTTTTAAACTCAGTTAATCTAGAATCTTTTTTCAAAAATTGGGAAGTAATTTATGCAGGGATCAATTTATTTAAGCAAGGTAAAGCTTCAATATCGGGCTGGTATAATCTCATGTTACAAATGGAAGGTGAAAGAAATCTCAGGGAAATTGTGCAGAGGTGGAATCATAAGCTCCCCGCAGTGAATGTCAAAGTAGTGGAAAAAAGCATTACTAGGGCATGGAGAGCAACACCTCAATTATCTTGGCGAGGGTAACATATTAAATTGATAAATAGGGCATATATAGGATGTAGATAAATAAAGGAAGGGCTCAGGCTATACTTGTAATAGATGTAGCTTTCCATTGGCTGATTTAATGCATTGTCTATGGGGTTGTCAAAAAGTAAGAAGCTTCTGGGGAAAAGTTACATTATGACTTTCAAAGATATTAAAGCAGGAAATTGTTCTGCTTGAGGAGCTAGTCTTCCTCAGGGAACTATTTAATGAGAGGGAAAATACTGATTTCTTTAACTTTGCATTACTTAAAGGGACACTGAGCCCACATTTTTTCTTTTGTGATTCAGATAGAGCATACAATTTTAAGCAACTTTCTAATTTACTCCTATTATCATTTTTTCTTCGTTCTGTTGCTATCTTTATTTGAAAAATAAAGCATCTAAGCTATTTTTTGGTTCAGACCATGGACAGCACTTGTTTATTGGTGGATGAATTTATCCACCAATCAGCAAGAACAACCCAAGTTGTTCACCAAAATTGGGCCAGCATCTAAACTTACATTCTTGCATTTCAAATAAAGATACCCAGAGAATGAAGAAAATTTGATAATAGGAGTAAATTAGAAAGTTTCTTAAAATTGCATGCTCTATCTGAATCACAGAAGAAAAAAATTGGGTTCAGTGTCCCTTTAATACACAAAACATAATTTTTTAGAAAGAGTCCTAATTGTTCGCTGTTTGTGAAGAACGTTCAGCTGAAAGCATATCTAGAGCAATATGAAATAAACAGCTCAGTGGAAAAAGAAATTCAACGTTACTTTTTAAAATGGGGCAGATATATTAGTAGTCTTCCAGTTGCTATACAATCGTAGTTTATTAGACCTTCTGCTATGTCTGTCACTATTCAAAATATGCTTCTTAGAGGCAAAATTAGTGATGTGACCTAAAAACAGTGATAGCTATATTAGTTGGGAGAGGGGGACAGATATTCATCTATCCTTTTTCTTTTCTTTTTTTTGTGTTTTGTTTTGTTTTGTCTTGCTGGGAACAAATTCTATGGATACAGGTGTTTTGCATATATTTTGATATGTGTATGTAATTCTGTTATATTTTTTATTCAATAACAAAAAACTCCAACAGTGTGTCTCACAGTAGAAGCAGGTACTTATTTATTTACTTTTTCTTGTCAAGGTACAACAGATATATAAAGCTATGTGTTTAACCCTTTCAAGAGAGGGTCAATTTGTCTACAACAGAACAACGTTCCGATGTAGACAAATTGAAATCCTGCGATCTTGCACCCGATCGCAAGATTTCAGTTATGGGATCAGGTCAGGGGGGCTTGCCTAGCATCATAGGGACCGCGATCAGATCCAGGAATCGCCGTTGGCTTCAGGACAGTCAAAAGGCTAGGACGGAATAAAATGCCATAAAGGCTTTAAAAGGTTCAGAAGATTATAGCAAGATTATGTGCTATGATAAATATGTCTTTGTATGATAATGTATGATTTATTCAAATACCCTGTGTTGTGTTATACAAAAAGTTGGCATAATATGTACCCACTGTTGGCTATAAATAAATAATAAAAAATAAAGAAAATATTTTAAAGCTTCAATTTGACAGCATGAAAACGGCATTTCTGATTTTGTCAGCTCAAGTGAGACACTTTGAATCATGCCAATAAGCTTGATACAAGACAAATTTATCATAAAGTCTGTAAAAGTTTTAATTTTCTGGTGTAAGTCTAAGAATTGCAATTGAAACACTTTCAGATTTTTATGAATGTATCTTTTTTTTTTGCAAGATGATCTGGATAAGGGTTTATAAGCCAGTTCCCTTAAAAGCTGCCCTTTCAGTCTTGTATCACAAGAAGATTTTGAGACTTCCTGATATTCAAACCTTTGTTTAAGACCAGTTATCAGGCCTGCTTCCCCTCTGTGGACTTTTTTCAGACTCTAACCTATGCATAGTCTGGCCATTCAACTGTTGTCTTGAATGGTGCTCATTCAATTAGCTATTTCTCTATCCAGCTAAAAAGAAAAAACAAAACAAAACAAAAAAACAACAACAACAAAAAACTTGCTAAGGAGAGATTACTTCTTAAAGGGACAGTCTACACCAGAATTTTTATTGTTTTAAAAGATAGTTAATCCCTTTATTACCCATTCCCCAGTTTTGCATAACCAACACAGTTATATTAATATACTTTTAACCTCTGTGATTATCTTGTATCTAAGCCTCTGCAAACTGCCCCTTTATTTCAGTTCTTTTGACAGACTTGCAGTTTAGCCAATCAGTGCCTGCTCCCAGATAACTTCACGTGCACAAGCACAGTGTTATCTATATGAAACACATGAACTAACACCCTCTAGTGGTGAAAAACTGTTAAAATGCATTCTGAAAAGAGGTGGCCTTCAAGGTCTAAGAAATTAGCATATGAACCTCCTAGGTTAAGCTTTCAACTAAGAATGCCAAGAGAACAAAGCAAAATTGGTGATAAAAGTAAATTGGAAAGCTGTTTAAAATCGCATGCCCTATCTGAATCATGAAAGTTTATTTTGGCCTAGACTGTCCCTTTAACTTGAATGTAGTTTGGGCCTTTAAATTTTATCTTCAATGGTAACAAAAAAAGAGAAATAGACACAAGTGTACCAAACAATATATTATTATTTTAAAAATTATACAATCACTAAAACAATCTTTGGTTATAGATGAATAATGGTTTATTCCTGTGTAATCTTCGATGTAACAGTTCCTCAAAAGAGAAAAAGTGGAGACATAGGGGCATATTTATCAAGCTCCATATTCAGGCTCACCAGAAACACAAGTTATGAAACAGTGGTCTAAAGACCGCTGCTCCATAACCTGTCCACCTGCTCTGAGGCGGCGGACAGAAATCAACTCGATTGAATACGATCGGGTTGATTGACACCCGAATATGCAGGGGGCGGCATTGCACCAGCAGTTCACAAGAACTGCTGGTGCGATGATAAATGCTGAGAGTGTATGCTGTCAGTATTTACCAATGTGCAGCGGACATGATCCGCTATATTGGATCATGTCCGCTCGCACAATCATAAATATGCCCCACAGAGTAACAATTTCAATGCATATATCAAGTTGCAACTAATGCATGTATATGTTATGTAACTTTGATCTGCATATAAGGGCTCCCATGACCCTCTACTCAAATGAATGCAAATGTATTCACACTAGATGATCACTATTAATATAGTGATCAAGTGATCACCTGGCTATTAAAACTTATATAGGGCTTTAGTTTAAAAAGGGGCTTAAAGGGACAATAAACCCCAAAAATTTATTTCATGATTCAAGTAGAGAATGCAGTTTTAAACAACATTCCAATTTACATCTATTATCTAATTTTCTTCATTCTTTATATATCCTTTGTTGAAGAAATATTAATGCACAAAGGTGAGCCAATCACACAAAGCATCTATGTGCAGCTACCAATCAGCAGCTATTTAGCCTATCTAGACATGCTTTTCAGCAAAGGATATCAAGAGAATGAAGCAAATTAGATAATAGAAGTCGATTAGAAAATTGTTTAAAATTGCTTGTTCAAGCTGAATCATGAAAGAAAAAAATTGGGTTTAATGTCCCTTTAAGGATTTTAAATCAAACATGCACACAAACACTTGCAAACCTAGACAAATAAATAAAATAATACTGCTCCCTCCGTCTTGGACTAATTCTAAGAGTTCTGTCACTGAAGGCTGCTAGGGTTGGGAACTGAGATTGTGCACGGGTCCTGCTTAGTCACTGACGCTATTGCCAAAGTGCCAAATAGTGAGTGCACAGCAGTGTAACAGACTGTTGCAGCACATATGCTTACAAGTGTGAGCATTTACAATGAAGGTCTCTCAGTTTGATTTGCACATGTGTTTATGAACTACAAAGGAATCTACTAATGCCTGCTATTTTGCACATATTATTAATAGAAAAAAGCATACACAAATTTGCCAGTGTGCATATGATAAATTCATGGGACTTTTTTGAAGGTATAGTTTGAAACATTTAAGACACGTTTGAATGAAGCATCAGCTCAAGAAGAATTTATACTGCATGTGTGCAACATTAATTCAAAACAAGACAATACGTTTTATTGATTGCTATATACCTATGTCCCTTTGAGACTATTAAAGGGACACTCAAATCAAAATTAAGCTTTCATTATTCAGATAGAGCACACACTTTTAAACAACTTTACAATTGACTTCCGTTATCTAAATGTGCACAATATTTTAATTTGCACACTTTCTAAAGCACCAGCACCTACTGATCATTTGCAAGATGCATAGAATATATTTATTTGCATTTTGTATTTGACTGATAGCTGTCACATGATACAGTATGGGGGGATAGAACTAACTTTAAAATGTGACAGAAAGCAATCAGTACTATTCATTTGAAATTCAATCTACATTCTTTTGCATTGTCTTTTTACTATGCATTTATTGATTAAGCTGTTCCACTGTGTTTAGTGGTCCTTTAAGCCTGAAAGGGAATATGAGAAGTTGATATCTAACTTCTTACTCTGTGTACAGCATGTGTTACATATAATATAATAAATACATAATATAATGCATGTATACCCTGTGTCCTTGGAACAATCCAATCCAATAGCCATGTTAGCATTCCTCATGATAGACTGAAACAACAGTATGTGTGTATATAAAAATCACAACCTTTACTTTCATAAAGTGGCAGTGTACTGTAATTTTTTTTTTAACCTTTATTGTGTTTCCAATTATTCAATTTACATGCTGGTGTGTAGTACACTGTTTACAAATAGATGCTTTATCTTTATTTTGGTATTTGAAATAGCTGGTTTTCCTGTGGCATCCCCACCTATTCCGAAAATTCAAATACTGAAGCATTGGCTATAGATAAGGATGTAAACATATCCAGCAGAATAAATTAAAATACCAGTGGGGGTAGGAGAGATAAGTAATAAAATGATTAGTTCTTTCTAAGTATTGGGCTTTGGTATATAGACAGAGAAAGGATAAGGAATCAAGATAGCGATGCAAATAATTTGTGTGCATAGAAAGTTATAAGATAAGGATGTCTGATTTCACTGCAAGCTCAGACCATTTTAATGGGTTGTGGTCTTAAAGAGCAAAATCTGATATGTCAAACACAAATATAGACCTAAAAGAGCATCTTCTCCTAAATTATATACTCTGTTGCTGGTAGAACAAGTCACTGGAAACACATTAAGAAGAATCCAATTTTACAGTGCACTGTCCCTTTAAAAACTTGCCCATGTTTTTCTTGGCAGCTATGAGTTGTATGTTGCAGGAAGGAACATGAATAGTGAATAGACAGAACATGAACACTCTGCAGCACGTGCAATTCATAGCTGTGCTGAAAATTATGACAATCCCACCTTCAAGGCATACTCTAAACATGTTGTAATATTTCTGTGTGACATGGTCGGGTGTTAGAATTTTGTAACTGCCCCAGTCAATGCAATCCATTTTGGGAGAACAAATTAGAAGTAAACTTTTCCCATAAGGACGCATTCTATGAACAAGGTCTTGTGGAAATGACAGAGGTTACTTTATGATTTTTCTTTTGTTCAAATTAAATGCTTGTTGAAAACACTCAAAACTGATTGGTAAAATACACTTTGACATGTGAATTTGTTGGAAAAGTAGCAATGATAAGAAAATAAAATGTGTTGAAATGTATGTCAGATAACATTCCATTTTTAGGGGAATATTTAACTCTGTCCATTACAGAGAAATAGACTATAAATAAATAAATATATTGATTTCCACAATAAAAGTTTAGTATAGAACGGAAGGAAATGTGAAATCAATAGTTTGTGTTCTTAAGTGTGAAAGCTGAGCAGCTCAAATGACCATTAAATACAGAAAATATTGCATAGTTAACAAGTACATAATAAAAAGACATATTGATTTCTACACTAGTGATGTCGCGAATAGTTCGCCGGAGAACAGTTCCCGGCGAACATAGCTTGTTCGCGTTCGCAGCGGCGGGCAAACATATGCGATGTTCGACCCTCCCCCTATTCGTCATCATTGAGTAAACTTTGACCCTGTATCTCACAGTCTGCAGACACATTACAGCCAATCAGCAGCAGACCCTCCCTCCCAGACCCTCCCAGCTCCTGGGCAGCAGCCATTTTAGATTCATTCTGATCCTGCATTCTTAGTGAGAGGAGGGATAGTGCTGCTGCTGCTGATTTTATAGGGAAATTGATAGCTAGGCTAGTGTATTCAGTGTCCACTACAGCCCTGAAGGACTCATCTGATCTCTGCTGTAAGGACAGCACCCCAAAAAGCCCTTTTTAGGGCTACATCAGTCGTTTTTTTTTGTTTGTTTTATTCTTTGTAATCTAATAGCAGTTGCCTGCCTGGCACTGCCAGCCTGTGTGTCAGGCTCACAGCATATACTGTTCCTACTTGCTCAGTGCCACCAGTCATATCTGGTGTAACATTAGTGTAAATTTAAAAAAAAAACCTTTTACATAAGTCTGCTAGTGTAATCTAATTGCAGTTGCCTGCCTGCCAGCATGTGTGCCAGGCCCACTTGCAAACTAGTGCCACCAATCATATTTGTTATAACAGTAGTTTAAATATTTTTAAAAAAAACTTTTTTGATTGTGAGACATCAGTCTGCTAGTGTAATCTAATTGCAGTAGCCTGCCTGCCAGCGTGTGTGCCAGGCCCACTTTCCAAGTTAGTGGCACCACTCATATTTGTTGTAACTAGTGTAAATATTTTAAAAAAATCTTTTTTGACTGTGAAACATCAGTCTGTTAGTGTAATCTAATTGCAGTTGCCTGCCTGCCAGCGTGTGTGCCAGGTCCACTTGCCAACTAGTGCCACCAATCATATTTGTTATAACGGTAGTGTAAATATTTAAAAAAAAAAACTTTTTTGACTGTGAAACATCAGTCTGCTAGTGTAATCTAATTGCAGTAGCCTGCCTGCCAGCGTGTGTGCCAGGCCCACTTGCCAAGTTAGTGGCACCACTCATATTTGTTGTAACAGTAGTGTAAATATTTAAAAAAAAAACTTTGACTGTGAAACATCAGTCTGCTAGTGTAATCTAATTGCAGTTTCCTGCCTGCCAGCGTGTGTGCCAGGCCCACTTGCCAACTAGTGACACCAATCATATTTGTTATAACAGTAGTGTAAATATTTTTTTTAAAAAACTTTTTTGACTGTGAAACATCAGTCTGCTAGTGTAATCTAATTGCAGTAGCCTGCCTGCCAGCGTGTGTGCCAGGCCCACTTGCCAACTAGTGCCACCAATCATATTTGTTATAACAGTAGTGTATATATTTAAAAAAAAAAAACTTTTTTGACTGTGAAACATCAGTCTGCTACTGTAATCTAATTGCAGTAGCCTTCCTGCCAGCGTGTGTGCCAGGCCCACTTGCCAACTAGTGCCACCAATCATATTTGTTATAACAGTAGTGTAAATATTTTTTAAAAAAGTTTTTTGACTGTGAAACATCAGTCTGCTAGTGTAATCTAATTGCAGTTGCCTGCCTGCCAGCGTGTGTGCCAGGCCCACTTGCCATTGCCAAGTTAGTGGCACCACTCATATTTGTTGTAACAGTAGTGTAAATATTTAAAAAAAACAACTTTTTTGACTCTGAAACATCAGTTTGCTAGTGTAATCTTATTGCAGTTGCCTGCCTGCCAGCGTGTTTGTGCCAGGCCCACTTGCCAAGTTAGTGGCACCACTCATATTTGTTGTAACAGTAGTGTAAATATTTAAAAAAAAAAAACTTTTTTGACTGTGAAACATCAGTCTGCTAGTGTAATCTAATTTCAGTTGCCAGGGCAGCCTGCCACTGCCAGCCTGTGTGTCAGGCTCACAGCATATACTGTGCCTACTT
Organism: Bombina bombina; assembly: GCF_027579735.1. Taxonomy (NCBI): domain Eukaryota; kingdom Metazoa; phylum Chordata; class Amphibia; order Anura; family Bombinatoridae; genus Bombina; species Bombina bombina. Next base: position 895,268,507 of record NC_069499.1, read on the forward strand.
CCTCAGTGCCACCACTCATATCTGGTGTAACATTAGTGTTAATTTTTAAAAAAAAAACTTTTACATCAGTCTGCTAGTGTAATCTAATTGCAGTTGCCTGCCTGCCAGCTTGCGTGCCAGGCCCACTTGCCAACTAGTGCCACCACTCATATTTGTTATAACAGTAGTGTAAATATTTAAAAAAAAACTTTTTTGACTGTGAAACATCAGTCTGCTAGTGTAATCTAATTGCAGTTGCCTGCCTGCCAGCGTGTGCCAGGCCCACTTGCCAACTAGTGCAACCAATCATATTTGTTATAACAGTAGTGTAAATATTTTTTTAAAAAACTTTTTTGACTGTGAAACATCAGTCTGCTTTTTTGTGTCAGGCTCACAGCGTATACTGTGCCCACTTGCCCAGTGCCACCACTCATATCGGGGTCGATCCGATAAAAATCGTTGCCCACAAAAGTCGGCGACGCCAATATTTGCACAGAAGTTACGCGCGTATATTTCTGCCGTCGCCCGTAGTTTTTTGGGCCATAGGCAGGTATTCCAAACCCACGCAATTTGGTATCCAATATACAGCGTAAGGACTTACGTGGCGAAAATGGAGAAATCTTACTCCATTTTCACCTCGCCACAAAAAGCAGCCGTAAGAAGCCTTACGCTGACTATTGGAGCCCCGTAACTCCCTAAACTGGCTGCTAAAATAAACCTAACACCTAACGCATGCGCAATGTCTATCTCCCTGTCAACCGCGATCTGCTAAAATAAACCTAACACCTAACGCATGCGCAATGTCTATCTCCCTGTCAACCGCGATCCCCCGCCGCAATCCCTAATAAAGTATTTAACCCCTAAACCGCCGCCATCTACATAAACTAACCCCCTACTGTGAGTCCCTAAAACCGCCACCATCTAACTGATCTATCCCCTAATGTGAACCCCTAAAACCGCCACCATCTAACTGATCTATCCCCTAATGTGAACCCCTTACACCGCCGCCATCAATATTAAAATTATTAACCCCTAATTTAATCTACCTACCGCGCCGCCAGCTATATTATCTATATTAACCCTGAGTATATTATAGTTAATATAGTTATTACATTATATATATTAACTATATTAACCCTAATTATATTAGGGTTAATATAGTTAATATAGTTACTATAGTATTTATATAAACTATATTAACTCTATCTAACCCTAACACCCCTAACTAAATTCTTATTAAATAAATCTAATTCATATTATAAACTAAAATATTCCTATTTAAATCTAAATACTTACCTATAAAATAAACCCTAAGATAGCTACAATGTAATTAATAATTACATTATAGCTATGTTAGGGTTTATATTTATTTTACAGGTAAATTGTTAATTATTTTAAGTAGGTATAATAGCTATTAAATAGTTATTAACTTGAACAAGATTGAAGATGCCGATTTGCTTGAAGACGTCGCCGATGGAAGAAGACTCTCTGCCGCTTGCTTCAAGACATCGCCCGGATGGAAGAAGACTTCACTGCCGCTTGCTGGAACACATCGCCCGGATCGGATGAGGAGTTCTGCCCGGAGGGGTGAATACAAGGTAGGGAGATCTTCAGAGGGGGTAGTGTTAGGTTTATTTAAGGGGGGTTTGGGTTAGATTAGGGGTATGTGGGTGGTGGGTTGTAATGTTGGGGGGTGGTATTGTGTTTTTTTTTTGCAGGCAAAAGAGCAGTTTTCTTTGCGGCATGCCCCCACAAAAGGCACTTTTAAGGGCTGGTAAGGTAAAAGAGCTTTGAACTTGTTTTAATTTAGAATAGCGTAGGGAATTTTTTTATTTTGGGGGGCTTTATTATTTTATTAGGGGGCTTAGAATAGGTGTAATTAGCTTAAAAATCTTGTAATCTTTTTTTTATTTTTTGTAATTTAATTGTATTTTTAGATAGATATTTGTAGTTTATTTAGTTTATTGATAGTGTAGGTGTATTTGTAACTTAGGTTAGGATTTATTTTACAGGTAATTGGGTAATTATTTTAACTAGGTAGCTATTAAATAGTTAATAACTATTTAATAGCTATTATACCTAGTTAAAATAATTAACAATTTACCTGTAAAATAAATATAAACCCTAACATAGCTATAATGTAATTATTAATTACATTGTAGCTATCTTAGGGTTTATTTTATAGGTAAGTATTTAGATTTAAATAGGAATATTTTAATTAATAATATTAATATTAGATTTATTTTAATAAGAGTTTAGTTAGGATGTTAGAGTTAGATAGGGTTATTATACTTAATATATATATAATATAATAACGATATTAACTATATTAACCCTAATATAATTAGGGTTAATATAGTTAATATATATAATATAATAACTATATTAACCCTAATATAATTAGGGTTAATATAGTTAATATAGCTGGCGGCGGTGTAGGGGGATTAGATTAGGGGTTAATACATTTATTATAGGTGGCCGCGGTGTAGGGGGATGTAGATTGTAGGCAAAAGAGCAGTTTACTTTGTGACAAAGCCCCGCCAAAAGCCCTTTTAAGTGCTGGCAAAGGAGCTGTTACTTTGGGGCATGCCCCGCAAAAAGCCCTTTTAAGGGCTGGCAAAAGAGCTGTTACTTTGGGGCAATGCCACGCAAAAAGCCCTTTTCAGGGCTATTTGTAGGGTTAGACTTAGGTTTAGTGGTAGGGATAGTTTAGTATTTTAGGGGTTAAATAATTTAATATAGATGGCGGCGGGGTAGGGGGATTAGATTAGGGGTTAATAATTTTAAAATAGCGGCGGGGTAGGGGCTCACTTTAGGGGGTAGGTAAGGTAGATGGCGGCAGTGTTAGGGGCTCACTTTAGGGGGTTATAGATTTAATATAGCTGGCGGTGGTTTAGGGGTTAATAACTTTATTAGGTAGTGGCGGGCTCCGGGAGCGGCGGTTTAGGGGTTAATACATATTTTATTGTTAGGATAGTGAGGGGGGATAGCGGATAGAGGGTTAGACGTGACGGGCTATGTTAGGGAGGCGTGTTAGACGTGTCGGGCTATGTTAGGGAGGCGTGTTAGACAGTGCGGGTGATTTAGACTTTAGTCAGGTTTTGTAGGCGCCAGCAGTTTCTAACGTGCCGCAAGTCACTGGCGACGCCAGAAATTTGTACTTGCGCAGATTTCTGGACATCGCTGGTTTATCAGACTTACGGCACGTTAGCATCTGACGGCGACATATATGGGATAGCTCGAGTTGCGAGCTGAAACTGCGGGCGACGCGGGTTCCCTCGCTTGCGCTGCAAACTACGATCTATATCGGATCGACCCTATCTTGTTTAATAGTAGTGTAAGTGTACATTTAAAAAAAATAAACTTTTTGGATTGTGAAACATCAGTCTGCTTTTTTGTGTCAGGCTCACAGCGTATACTGTCACTGTGCCCACTTACCCAAAGGCACCACTCATATTTTGTTTAATAGTAGTGTAAGTCTACATTTAAAAAAAAAAAAAATGACAGGCAGAGGCAGGCCACCCCGCAGGTGCCGTTGTGGTCGTGGTGCTGTGATTCCCTTTGAACCTACAATAATGCACAGTGTTCAGAGGCCACGTGCCATGAACGTGAAAAGATATGATGAAATAGTTGACTTTATAACACAGGACACCCAATCTTCTACAGCTTCCGCTCTTAACCTTGACGCACCATCCACCTCCAGCTTAGCTTCGGGCACCTCTCAAGTGACCAGTGCCACTCGCCCGCTTGCCGCAACCACCAACACTAGCACCACAGCCGCTTCACTTGATCTGTCAGAGTAGTTATTGACACATAAGTTGGAAGAAATGAGTGATGCTCAACCATCATTGACAGAGGATGTAGATAACAGTGATATGTCTCAGTCAGGCAGCATTACAGACATGGACGACATACGGTGTGATGATGATGATGATGATGATGTTGTACCTGCTGCTGCTTCCTTTGTTGATTTGTCAGATACAAGTGAAGCGGTTGATGATGATGCATCCGTGCCCGCTAGAAGAGAAGAAGAAGAGGGGAAAAGTTCAGATGGGGAGACAGAGAGGAGGAGGAGGAGACAAGTTGGAAGCAGGGGGAGGTCGTCGCAAGGAGATAGTGGCACAGTCAGACAGCATGCATCGGCACCCGGGGTCAGCCAGACAGCACGCCAATCAACGCATGCTGTTGCCACCACCAGAATGAAGTCATCGCAGAGCTCAGCAGTGTGGCATTTTTTTGGTGTGTCTGCCTCTGACAACAGCGATGCCATTTGCAACCTGTGCCAAGTCGTGGGAAGTCCAACACCCACCTAGGTACAACTGCTTTACGAAGGCACATGATCTCACAGCACAAACGACAATGGGATGAACACATGAGTAGAAGCAGCACACAAACTCAAAGCTGCCATCCTCCTCCTGCTCCAGCATCTTCAGCCATGTCAACCACTGCTGTACTCCTTGCCCCCTCTCAACCATCCGCCACTCAGTCTCTCTTCCGTAGCAGTTCCTGGTCATCTGCCCACAGTGTGTCTGTCAAGGACATGTTTGAGCGTAAGAAGCTAATGTCCCAAAGTCACCCCCTTGCCCGGCGTCTGACAGCTGGCTTGTCTGAACTCTTAGCCAGCCAGCTTTTACCATACAAGCTGGTGGAGTCTGAGGCGTTAAAAAAATGTGTATCTATTGGGACACCGCAGTGGAAGATACCCGGCCGAAATTTCTTTTCACAAAAGGCAATCCCCAACCTGTACTCGATTGTGCGAAAGGAAGTAATGGCATGTCTGGCACACAGCGTTGGGGCAAGGGTCCATCTGACCATTGATAGCTGGTCTGCAAAGCATGGTCAGGGCCGGTATATCACTTACACTGCGCATTGGGTAAACCTGCTGACGGCTGACAAGCATAGAATGCGTGGCTCTGGAGAGGAGTTGGTGACACCGCCACGACTTGCAGGCAGGCCTGCTGCTACCTCCTCTACTCCTCCTACTCCATCCTCTTCCATAACCTCTTCCCCGGCTGAGTCCTCTTCTGCTGCTGCGTCTTGCTCCACATCAACGGCACCCCCCCAGCTCCCCAGGTACTATTTAACATCCCGGATACGGCAGTGTCACGCCGTCTTGGAGTTGACTTGCCTGAAAGCAGAGAGTCACACCGCACCAGCACTCCTGTCCGCCCTGAACGCACAGGTGGATCAGTGGCTGACTCCACACCAACTGGAGATTGGCAAAGTTGTTTCTGACAATGGAAGTAATTTGGTGGCGGCATTGAAATTGGGCAAGTTGACACATGTGCCGTGCATGGCACATGTGTGTAATCTGATTTTACAATGCTTTGTGCATAAGTACCCAGGCTTACAGGATGTCCTGAAGCAGGCCAGGAAGGTGTGTGGCCATTTCAGGCGTTCCTACACGGCTATGGCGCACTTGTAAGATATCCAGCGGCGAAACAACCTGCCAGTGAGGCGCTTGATTTGCGACAGCCCGACAAGTTGGAATTCAATAATAATATAAATAATGTTCGACCGCCTGCTCCAACAAGAGAAAGCTGTTAACGAGTATTTGTATGACCGGGGTGCTAGGACAGCCTCTGGGGAGCTGGGGATTTTTTTGCCACGTTACTGGATGCTCATGCGCAATGCCTGTAGGCTCATGCATCCTTTTGAAGAGGTGACAAACCTAGTCAGTCGCACCAAAGGCACCATCAGCGACATCATACCATTTGTTTTCTTCCTAGAGCGTGCCCTGTGAAGAGTGCTGGATCAGGCCGTAGATGAGCGTGAAGAGGAAGAGTTGTGGTCTCCATCACCACAAGAAACAGCCTTATCAGCATAGCTTGCTAGACCAGTGGCAACGCAGGAAGAGGATTGTGAGGAAGAGGAGTCAGAGGAGGAATGTGGCTTTGAGGAGGAGGGCCAAGCACAACAGGCACCCCAGGGTGCTCGTTGTTGTCACCTATCTGGTACCCGTGGTGTTGTACATGGCTGGGGCGAAGAAGATACCTTCAGTGACATCAGTGAGGATGAGGAATGGGACCTGAGTAGCTCGGCATCCAACCTTGTGCAAATGGGGTCTTTCATGCTGTCGTGCCTGTTGAGGGACACTTGTATATAAAAGCTGAAGGAGAACGAACTGTACTGGGTGTCCACGCTACTAGACCCCCGGTATAAGCATAAAGTGAATGAAATGTTACCAAATTCCCGCAAGTCGGAAAGGATGGAGCAGTTCAAAAATAAATTAAAAAGTATGCTTTACACAGCGTATAAGTGTGATGTCACAGCACAATGGGAATCTAACAGGGAAATAGATGAAAGTAATACTCCTCCTCCCACGACCACGCCGGCAAGGACAGGACGCTTTCCAGACGTGTTGTTGATGGAGGACATGCGGACCTTTTTAACTCCTATGCATCGCCACAGCCCTTCGGGATCCAGCCTCAGAGAATGACTCAACCGACAGGTAGCAGACTACCTCGCATTAATTGCGGATCTCAACACTCTGAGGAGCGATGAACCCCTTGACTACTGGGTGTGCAGACTTGACCTGTGGCCTGAGCTATCCCAATTTGCAATCGAACTTCTGGCCTGCCCCGCTTCAAGTGTCCTGTCAGAGAGGACCTTCAGTGCAGCAGGAGGTATTGTCACTGAGAAGAGAAGTCGCCTAGGTCAAAAAAGTCTTGATTATCTCACCTTTATTAAAATGAATGAGGGATGGATCCCGAAGAAACTGGCATAGGGCGATACATTTGAGTAAAAAAGGCCTGATGAGATGAGCTGCTTCTGTTTCATGAATTCCTGTTTTGTTGATGGATCCCTGGCATCTGAACTTGGCTTGCTGATTGACCATTCTTCTGGATTCCCCTTTTTGCTTTATGAAAGATTGGACTGCTTTCCTGGCTACTGACCCTTGGCTTGTATTCTGACAATTCTTTTGTATCCTGTATGCTTACTTGGCTACTGTGTCTATCACCATGCTGTGAGAACTGTAAGCTTAACTGGCTGCTGAGTCTAAGCAACTATACTGTGACATCTGTTTATCCTGAAGCCAAGTACCTCTGCTGTGAGTACCTGTATACTTCCTTGGCTGTTGGTACTAAACTCCACTTCTGTAAGAACTGTATGTTAATCTGCCTGCTGAGTCTAAGCAACTATACTGTGACATCTGTTTATCCTGAAGCCAAGTACCTCTGCTATGAGTACCTGTATACTTCCTTGGCTGTTGGTACTAAACTCCACTGCTGTAAGAACTGTATGTTAATCTGCCTGCTGAGTCTAAGCAACTATACATTGACATCTGTTTATCCTGAAGCCAAGTACCTCTGCTGTGAGTACCTGTATACTTCCTTGGCTGTTGGTACTAAACTCCACTGCTGTAAGAACTGTATGTTAATCTGCTTGCTGAGTCTAAGCAACTATACTGTGACATCTGTTTATCCTGAAGCCAAGTACCTATGCGGTGAGTACCTGTATACTTCCTTGGCTGTTGGTACTAAACTCCACTGCTGTAAGAACTGTTTGTTTATATGCTTGCTGAGTTTAAGCAACTCTACTGTGACATTTGTCTTCCTGAAACTAAGTTGTCTTACCGAGATACTGGCGTATGCTCGGCCTGTTCCTGAACCAAAGTTATCTTACCGAGATACTGGCGTATGCTCGGCCTGTTTCTGAACCCAAGTTGCCTTACCGAGATACTGGCGTATGCTCGGCCTGTTCCTGAACCCAAGTTGCCTTACCGAGATACTGGCGTTTGCTCGGCCTGTTCCTGAACCCAAGTTGCCTTACCAAGATACTGGCGTATGCTCGGCCTGTTCCTAAACCCAAGTTGCCTTACCGAGATACTGGCATATGCTCGGCCTGTTCCTGAACCCAAGTTGCCTTTATCTATGTAAATCTTATCTATCAAATGTATATTGCATCTATTGATCTACGTAATTCGTATCTATCAAATGTATATTGCATCTATTGATCTATGTAATTTGTATCTATCATATGTATATTGCATCTATTGATCTATGTATCTATCTATCTATCAAATCTATCTATCTCGTGGTTTTGCAAATGGACTGTTTGCGGTTGTTTGCGGTGCGTTACACGGGGAGTTTGGTCTGTCACTGTGAAGCGGGCGTAACCCTTACACTACCTGATCGATACAACATCATACCTGAAAGCAGGTTATTCCAAACAATTTAGGAATGTTAGGTGATTTAGGCCCTTTATGGGTTAAAACCAGACTCTGCATCAACTATGTAATTTTCCGTGGGAGTTTTACCATGGATCCCCCTCCGGCATGCCACAGTCCAGGTGTTAGTCCCCTTGAAACAACTTTTCCATCACTATTGTGGCCAGAAAGAGTCCTTGTGGGTTTTAAAGTTCGCCTGCCTATTGAAGTCAATGGCGGTTCGCCCGGTTACGGAAGTTCGAGTCCGCCGTTCGCAAACCAAATTTTTTAGGTTTGCGACATCACTATTCTACATTATTTTCCTCCGCTGTGCCATGTGACAACCATCAGCCAATACCAGACTAGTATACATAAATGAGTAGGAGTTTGTGCCTTGGATATTTTGCATATAAAACGACTGTGCTCAATTTGATGATAGAGGTACCTTGAAAAGTATCTTAAAACCATGCGCTTTCTGAATCATGTGACTTAAGTTATGGTCATAAAACAGTTTTGAGATTGTAACACATAATGAACACTGCTTCTTACATTCTTTGCCACCTCTGAGGAGGCGAAGAGATATCACCTGAACATGCTCACTCAGAGTGATTGACAGACCCTTCTCACATGTGATTGGGTGTGCGAGAGAAAGGGCAAGTTTTACTTGCTCACTTGAGTATGTAAAGATACATATGGGCAGCAGACGAACAGGATCTGTTGCCCGTAGACCATGAAAGTGAGCGGACAACTTCCCAAGTTGAAAAGCTTGTTCACTTGCCTTTTAATAAATGGAGCCCACAAGATTTAACTATGAGTAGAAATATTTGCAAGATACTTTTATTATTTTTTATTTATTTATTGCCCCATTTCCTTTCATTTAACTCTGAAAATTGAGTTTTTTTCCAGTTTTGGGAATTGAAAGGCACACTGTAATATTTACAATCCAACCCTGCAACATATCCACAGAGGTAATGATAAGATAAAAGACTACAAATCAATTAAGCCTTGTCTACTCCAGTAGCAAATCTGGATTGGCCTCTCCAATTAAAGTATGTGGTGGGGTAATGTGGCCAGTCAAAACTTATAGGAAGCAAGATATAAACTTACAAGATATTTTATGTAATTTTAGGGACCACTTTACAAATTAAATAGCTGCTTGAAGTAAAACATAATACAGAACCTCACTTTAGTAAAACAAAGTTAACCTTATTAACAGACCTACTAGTCATCTATCGTAAATAAATGTCACTAATGGCAATGTCTGTGCTTGTTCTTTGAAAGCCTTGACAAAGGCTTAATTAGCAGCCGAATCATTGACACTGTATAGCAGGGTTCTTCAAACCACGGGTCGGGACCCATTACTGGGTCACAACACCAGGTTTACTGGGTCGTGACTTGAGTGTGTATTGTATGAGAATGTGGGTTGTGTGTGTGCGTGTGCTATATAAGAATGGGTGGTGTGTGTGTGTGTGTATTGTATGTGTAATATGAGAGTGTTTGAATGTGTTGTATAAGAGTGTGTGTGTTGTATGAGAGTGTATTTGGTGTTTGTGCTTTATTAGAGTGGGTGTGGTGTGTGTGTCATGTGTGTGTTGTATGAGAGTTTGTGTGTATTCTATGAGAGTTTGTGTGTGTTGAATGAGAAAGTGTGTGTTGAATGAGAGAGTGTGTATTGAATGAGAGAGTGTGTATTGAATGAGAGAGTGTGTCTATTGAATGAGATTGTGGGTATTGAATAAGAGTGTGTGATGTGTGTGTTGCATGAGAGTGTGTGTGGTGTTTATTGTGTGTGTTATATGAGTGTGTTGTCTGTCGAATGAGAGTGTGTGTAAGAATTTTACTCACTTTGCCAAAAATTGCAGCTATTTTGTTGTATATATAAGAATTGTTCAGTCCAAGCATTGCCAGTCGGTGTAGCATTTCAAATAGGCGGGTGGGGCAGTATAATATTTTCTTATATTATATCATTTTTAGCTATCCAAAGCACATACATGTATTTAATGATAATTTGTGCAATAACTATTTTAAATTTTAGTCAGGCTGTCAGTAAAATCAGTCAAAAAATAATAATAATAAAATAGAACAAATTATATATATATATATATATATATATATATATATATATATATATATATATATATATATATATAAGATGATGATAGATAAATAGATAGATGATGATAGTTAGATAGATAGATAGATAGCACTAAAAGGTCAGTTCTTTCTCCCTTTTTAAATGTACAGAAAATGAAATAATGGACTTTACAATGCAAATTAACTATAACGTTATCTGGAGATCAAATCAAGAGGTTTTGCAAATGATTATTATTTATTATATTACAATCATAGAATAGTTTATACATAAGATGGATGCAGATAGTATGAATATACAAGGGTCAAATGTAATCTAAATATGTCACATTACAAAAAGATTTTCTTTAGTAATAATTATATCTTTCTTTTATTCTTTTTTTTCCAAGTAGCACTTCATGTGAAATGGTTAATATAGAAGAAACACATATAATGAACATTTATTATGTAACAGATGCTGTTTAAAAGTCAGAAAAATCATATAATATGTTCCCAACCAACCTTATCGACATGTGTGCACTAAATTTGATTGAATTCTCAATGGGTTTGACAAAGGGCAGGATGATTACTAGATATAAAATGTATTCCACTTTCCACTGCAGGGATAAAGAATGATCTATCAGCTTAACTCTCATGCACAAGGTTTCGGCTCTGCACAATACAAATTCAATACAAAGAAATAAATGTGGCAGAAAGTTAAATTCAAATTGATTTTGGCAACCAGACAAGTACACCATGCAAAAAATACTCTTAATTTTGCAGTTGACATAGGGGCTTTTTTTTCTATAATATTTTGTTTTAACTTCTCTGTTAATTCCAGTGCTGTTTGAAAGTCCTTCAACACCCCTCCAGCAAAATCTAAATTGCAGCCAAGAAGTCAAAGAACTATGTTCCTGGTTTCCCCTTATATACATAGTAGCAAATATTTTCAGTGGTATAGGCCTTAGGTACTGTTGTACATTACAGCCTGTGACATAACTAGGATAACTTGTGCTCATGAACAGCAAAGTAGTATACCCAAAGGAGACAGAACAATTTGTTTGATAGTACAATTCAAGTTTGGTTGATGTTAGCTAAATTGTACTAGTAAGATAATGAATTTGCTCTTCTAAAAGGCACTTACAGAAAATACAAAAGATACAGTTTATTCATTTGAGAGATTTCTTCATTTCCAAAACTGTACTATCAAGCTGTGATGCTGATGTTACACTGTTGCTTCAATGCAGTTTATTACGGTTTCCGTATGGCTTAGTGTAGTGTCTTGGGTCGTACAAATTCCATCTGTTCATTTACTTCCATTGCTTCTTCAGAATAACAAAGATATGCATGTTTAATATTTATAAAAACAAAATTTAAAATGTTGATTGATATTTAATACAAACATATATCACCAAAAACAGAAGTCTTTCAAAATCAGAGAATTCCAGGTTTTAATATTGACTTGAAAGTTAAACTTATCATTTCTTACTCCCCAATAAAAATAAAAGAAGTTATAAAGGCGCTAAGATATATGGTATAAGGTGTTTGACAAAAAGGGCTGCAAAGGGCTTAAACATATAGATGCATACATACACATATCTTAATATGTGTATGTATATATATATATATATATATATATATATGTATGTTAGAAAAAAGGAGGGGCACCTGCGCTAAAAACTCTAACACTTGGTGAAAAATGGCTATTTTGCAACAATAGTAGTGATAGTGATATATATGCGTGCTGCCACTGATACAGTGTACCCGTGTCACTGTTAGGAATGTGGATGGAAAAGAGGAAATCAAAAGGGGGCACAGCTAGGCACTAGAATAACAATTAACTATTTGTAAAGTAAGCATGTTATTTTCAGACCAATGTGGTTATAGTAACAGGAAGAGGGCATAATAATAAATAATAATAATAATAATAATAATAATAATAATAATAATAATAATGTCCTTGGATTGTTATTGTATTCTAAAAAGTTCAATATTGTACTTTAGAATATTCAACACTTCTTTGTCTGAGGTAAATGGATTTGTGCTTACCAGAGGTAACCTCAATCATATGAGGTAAGTTGTAGACTTGTTTGGGTTAGAGATGTTTCTTTGGCTCTTGTCCAGTCAATTTTGCTTTGTTCTTTGCTGTAGGAATCTTTCTTTTGGTGAAACCCTTGGGATCTTTGTTTCCAGGTGGCTCCTGGCAGCAGTATGTTGTTTTGAATGAAAATCCTGGACTCTCTTGTATCGTTTGTTGAAAGGCAATGGAAAATCCTGGACTCTCTTTTTCCTCTTGGTGATGAGAATCTGGGTTGTCTCAGGTGTTCATATCGGTTGAGATGGAATGAGAAAAGAAAACAAGAACATAGTGTGATAACGTTTAAATAAAAAAGCTCTTTTTAATTAGAACTAAGAAAATGTGCTTACATCAAATGCCCTCAATCAGAGTATGAGGTAAGTAATAGACATGGAATAAGTATTTCGATCTCCTGGTCAGTGCTCTGGTTGGCTGCAGTGCAAAGATTGCCCAATGCAGTATTTGAATTTAAAGTACAGTTCAGCCTGCTAGTGGGAAACAAATAGCTGTATGCTTTATGTGGTTCTGTTGTTTAAAAGAACCACATAAAGCATACAGCTATTTGTTTCCCACTAGCAGGCTGAACTGTACTTTAAATTCAAATACTGCATTGGGCAATCTTTGCACTGCAGCCAACCAGAGCACTGACCAGGAGATCGAAATACTTATTCCATGTCTATTACTTACCTCATACTCTGATTGAGGGCATTTGATGTAAGCACATTTACTTAGTTCTAATTAAAAAGAGCTTTTTTATTTAAACGTTATCACACTATATTCTTATGTATAGGAGAAACAAGAAAACAGCGCATCCACGATTCACAGTAGAGTTTATTCAGGAGACACACCTACATATATAAAATTGCACTTACAAGATAATGATGATAAAAATGCCTGTAGCTCAAAATTTAGCTTGATGGTTATAATCCTGAGCAGTCCATACAGAAGTTTCCTCTTTATGCCGACCAGCAGCTTCCAATTCGACCTCCCTGCTCCGGCTTAAATACAGCAACTTATACAAATACAAAAATTTAAAACACAATATTCCTCATATCAGGGAAATATTGAACACCCAACGCGTTTCCTCTGCTCACAGGCAGACTTTCTCAAGGGACATGTATTGTATGACTGATTCTATTCTCAGACCAAACTTAAACTTTCAAATTTTCCCGCACTCATTACCTGTTTGTGGGAGGGTAACTAGTATACCATATTACCCTTAATACATAGGCACTAGTACCACAAACAGTCACAGAGATGTGCATTCTATGTCTTCACCTATTCCCTAACATAAATAAAAGAGAGAATCACCAGTATGTAAAATATTTTGAAATTATAAAACCTATTACTAAACCTATTAAAAGTACTTTTTTTAAAAAACTAACTTAATCTCACTTATGGTATTTGACCCCCATTTCATATTGCACTTAATTCATACATTTATGCTTCATGAAAATATAAACTTAATAGTCGTAGCAGATGGTAAAAAATAATAATGGAAAAATTAATGTAAGATAAAAGAACCTAATAAAAGATTATACACACTTCCGTATACTTCTCTATTATTGCACCTATTTATGAACATTTGAGAAGTATTTATTTAATTCATGATGCCCTAATTCATAAATGCCTGCAAATCAATATCAATATTCAGGCCTTTTGGTTCCAGGCAATCTAGGCGATGTATCCATTTTGTCTCACATTTCCTAAGTAATAGTAACCTTCTATTTGGACATGGTCCTGGTTTTATCTGCTCTAATACTCTTATAGACAAGTCTTTGTGATTACTGTTATGCACATTATTAAAGTGACTGGATACACTATGCTTGTCAAATCCTGCCTTTATATTTTCAATATGTTCGTACCATCTTCTTTTTATGGTTCTTTTCGTACGCCCTACATATATTTTCCCACATTTACATAGGAGTTGATAAACCACATACGTGGATTGGCATGTTGTTCTACAATTAATGTTGAACTTTTTACTATTATCATAGTTGTTAACCTCTGTTCCTTTAATAATATTGTCACACATACTGCAATTTTTTCTGCCACATCTATATGTGCCTGCTTTCAATTGTAGCCAATTAGATAGAGTTGTGGGCCCATTTGTATTTATATTCCTTCCTTTTATATTTTTCAATTTTGAAGGAGCTATCAGGCTTTTTAGATTTCTATTCTTTTTGAATATTACGTGTGGATTGTTCCCTATATGATTTCTTAGAATAGGGTCACCTGTTAGTATTCCCCAATGCTTTTTTAGTATATTCTTAGCCATTTTTGATCCTTCGTTATATGTTGTAATAAACTTCACTTGTGTATTAATATCTTCTTTCTGTTTATGAACTGAGCTTATGACACCCTGTTCCCTTGGAATTACTAAACATTTTTCTTTTCCTCTTTCTACCAGTTCTTTATTATAACCTTTTTGGATTAGTTTATCCTCTAAAATTTTGGCTTCTTTTAAATAGTCCTCGTCATATGTGCAGTTACGTCTTATACGTCTGAACTGTCCATATGGAATATTGTCCTTCCAGCTTTTGAGATGCCCGCTTTTGGCGTTTAGGAAGCCATTTCTATCTGTCAGTTTCCTGAAATTTTTTGTCGCTACTTTATTATCTTTAATGAAAAAAGTGACATCTAAAAAATCAATAGATTCTTTGTTACTATTGTTTGTAAAATTCAGATTACATTGGTTATTATTCATAAATTTTAAGAACTCTATTGATTCCTCACTGGTTCCTTGCCATATCATTATTATATCATCTATATATCTATAGAAACGGTAAATGTTCTTTTTAAAGGGATTATTGTTCCAGATATATAGGTGTTCATAGTGTGCCATATATATATTTGCATATGAGGGGGCCATGGTAGTACCCATGGCCGTACCCCGAATTTGTTTATAGAAATTTCCCTCAAATTGGAAATAGTTGTACTGTAATACAAATTTCATGGCCTCTGTTAAAAATTCCATATGGATATCAGGGATGTTCCAACCCTCACACATGTGTCTAAAGGCCGATATCCCTAAATCATGTGGGATGTTTGTGTAGAGGGCAGAAACATCACATGATATCCATATGTAGTCAGACCTCCATTCCATTCCTTCTAATTTCTGAATTATATCAGATGTGTCTTTGATATATGATTTGATCGTTTTGACTATTGGCTGTAAATACCAGTCTATATATACTGACAAATTACTACTTATAGAGTCTATTCCAGAAATTATAGGCCTCCCTGGGGGCCTATTTCGATCTTTGTGGATTTTTGGTATATGGTAGAAGGTTGGGATCTTTGGGCAGCAATTATAAATAAATCCAAATTCATCACTATTTATTATTTCATTTTCTTTGGCCTTTATCAATTTGTTTCTCAGTATTGTATTGTACTCCATAGTGGGATCCCCTTCTAATTTTTGATACGTAGATATATCATTCAATAGCCTATCTGCCTCATCAATGTAGTCTTGCCTGTTTAGAACGACAATTCCCCCCCCCTTGTCAGCCTGCCTGATCACCACATTAGTGTCACTCATCAGGTCCTTCAAAGCCTTCCTTTCTTGGATAGTGATGTTATCATTAAATTTATGTACAAAATGTTTGGCTTTTTTGTCAAATGCTTCATTAAAGTCCCTAGTTACAAGGTCATTAAACACTCGAATATGTTCACCTTGAGCATGTATGGGATTAAATGTTGATCTACGTTTCAGATTACTATGTTGTATACTGGGTTCTTCCTCATAAGTACTCAAATTTAACAGTTGATCTTCTATATCAGGCTGATCTATTATACATTGGTCTCTTTCTAGAGCCTTCAGAATTGGAAAAGGATTAAAATTTGCTCCCAAACATCCCCCCAACAAGTTTGAAATGTATATAGACCTGCAAAAATTTGTTCGAAAAATGACGCTCAAAAGGTATTATTTAAAAGATGAATATACAAGAAATCGGTCAATCTTAGATTCTAATGATATTAAATCACTATCAATTCTGAAGGCTCTAGAAAGAGACCAATGTATAATAGATCAGCCTGATATAGAAGATCAACTGTTAAATTTGAGTACTTATGAGGAAGAACCCAGTATACAACATAGTAATCTGAAACGTAGATCAACATTTAATCCCATACATGCTCAAGGTGAACATATTCGAGTGTTTAATGACCTTGTAACTAGGGACTTTAATGAAGCATTTGACAAAAAAGCCAAACATTTTGTACATAAATTTAATGATAACATCACTATCCAAGAAAGGAAGGCTTTGAAGGACCTGATGAGTGACACTAATGTGGTGATCAGGCAGGCTGACAAGGGGGGGGGGGAATTGTCGTTCTAAACAGGCAAGACTACATTGATGAGGCAGATAGGCTATTGAATGATATATCTACGTATCAAAAATTAGAAGGGGATCCCACTATGGAGTACAATACAATACTGAGAAACAAATTGATAAAGGCCAAAGAAAATGAAATAATAAATAGTGATGAATTTGGATTTATTTATAATTGCTGCCCAAAGATCCCAACCTTCTACCATATACCAAAAATCCACAAAGATCGAAATAGGCCCCCAGGGAGGCCTATAATTTCTGGAATAGACTCTATAAGTAGTAATTTGTCAGTATATATAGACTGGTATTTACAGCCAATAGTCAAAACGATCAAATCATATATCAAAGACACATCTGATATAATTCAGAAATTAGAAGGAATGGAATGGAGGTCTGACTACATATGGATATCATGTGATGTTTCTGCCCTCTACACAAACATCCCACATGATTTAGGGATATCGGCCTTTAGACACATGTGTGAGGGTTGGAACATCCCTGATATCCATATGGAATTTTTAACAGAGGCCATGAAATTTGTATTACAGTACAACTATTTCCAATTTGAGGGAAATTTCTATAAACAAATTCGGGGTACGGCCATGGGTACTACCATGGCCCCCTCATATGCAAATATATATATGGCACACTATGAACACCTATATATCTGGAACAATAATCCCTTTAAAAAGAACATTTACCGTTTCTATAGATATATAGATGATATAATAATGATATGGCAAGGAACCAGTGAGGAATCAATAGAGTTCTTAAAATTTATGAATAATAACCAATGTAATCTGAATTTTACAAACAATAGTAACAAAGAATCTATTGATTTTTTAGATGTCACTTTTTTCATTAAAGATAATAAAGTAGCGACAAAAAATTTCAGGAAACTGACAGATAGAAATGGCTTCCTAAACGCCAAAAGCGGGCATCTCAAAAGCTGGAAGGACAATATTCCATATGGACAGTTCAGACGTATAAGACGTAACTGCACATATGACGAGGACTATTTAAAAGAAGCCAAAATTTTAGAGGATAAACTAATCCAAAAAGGTTATAATAAAGAACTGGTAGAAAGAGGAAAAGAAAAATGTTTAGTAATTCCAAGGGAACAGGGTGTCATAAGCTCAGTTCATAAACAGAAAGAAGATATTAATACACAAGTGAAGTTTATTACAACATATAACGAAGGATCAAAAATGGCTAAGAATATACTAAAAAAGCATTGGGGAATACTAACAGGTGACCCTATTCTAAGAAATCATATAGGGAACAATCCACACGTAATATTCAAAAAGAATAGAAATCTAAAAAGCCTGATAGCTCCTTCAAAATTGAAAAATATAAAAGGAAGGAATATAAATACAAATGGGCCCACAACTCTATCTAATTGGCTACAATTGAAAGCAGGCACATATAGATGTGGCAGAAAAAATTGCAGTATGTGTGACAATATTATTAAAGGAACAGAGGTTAACAACTATGATAATAGTAAAAAGTTCAACATTAATTGTAGAACAACATGCCAATCCACGTATGTGGTTTATCAACTCCTATGTAAATGTGGGAAAATATATGTAGGGCGTACGAAAAGAACCATAAAAAGAAGATGGTACGAACATATTGAAAATATAAAGGCAGGATTTGACAAGCATAGTGTATCCAGTCACTTTAATAATGTGCATAACAGTAATCACAAAGACTTGTCTATAAGAGTATTAGAGCAGATAAAACCAGGACCATGTCCAAATAGAAGGTTACTATTACTTAGGAAATGTGAGACAAAATGGATACATCGCCTAGATTGCCTGGAACCAAAAGGCCTGAATATTGATATTGATTTGCAGGCATTTATGAATTAGGGCATCATGAATTAAATAAATACTTCTCAAATGTTCATAAATAGGTGCAATAATAGAGAAGTATACGGAAGTGTGTATAATCTTTTATTAGGTTCTTTTATCTTACATTAATTTTTCCATTATTATTTTTTACCATCTGCTACGACTATTAAGTTTATATTTTCATGAAGCATAAATGTATGAATTAAGTGCAATATGAAATGGGGGTCAAATACCATAAGTGAGATTAAGTTAGTTTTTTAAAAAAAGTACTTTTAATAGGTTTAGTAATAGGTTTTATAATTTCAAAATATTTTACATACTGGTGATTCTCTCTTTTATTTATGTTAGGGAATAGGTGAAGACATAGAATGCACATCTCTGTGACTGTTTGTGGTACTAGTGCCTATGTATTAAGGGTAATATGGTATACTAGTTACCCTCCCACAAACAGGTAATGAGTGCGGGAAAATTTGAAAGTTTAAGTTTGGTCTGAGAATAGAATCAGTCATACAATACATGTCCCTTGAGAAAGTCTGCCTGTGAGCAGAGGAAACGCGTTGGGTGTTCAATATTTCCCTGATATGAGGAATATTGTGTTTTAAATTTTTGTATTTGTATAAGTTGCTGTATTTAAGCCGGAGCAGGGAGGTCGAATTGGAAGCTGCTGGTCGGCATAAAGAGGAAACTTCTGTATGGACTGCTCAGGATTATAACCATCAAGCTAAATTTTGAGCTACAGGCATTTTTATCATCATTATCTTGTAAGTGCAATTTTATATATGTAGGTGTGTCTCCTGAATAAACTCTACTGTGAATCGTGGATGCGCTGTTTTCTTGTTTCTCCTATACATAGTTTTTGCCTCTACGGGACGCACACAGTGGAAGCCCCGTGATACACCAGCAGCACCTGATCAGATTCAAGCAAGATCTGTGGAGTTTCTGTAAGGAGACACCCGCTCCTTCCTTGTACTCGCTGTGGACATCGGCAAAACAGCTTCAACCTGAACTGAACCAAGTGCGGTCTGTAATCATTTTTTTGTATCTTGTTTGCCTTGGGAACCACTGCCAAAAAACTATAAAAGAACAATTGTGGTACAAATACGGAGCGGTAAAGGACTAATTGTAACTTTGTTTGTGGCTACACGCTTATATTAGGAGACGTGTATGACATTTTAACAGCAATTTTTATTTCCATGTTTTCTATTAATTTTTCTGACGATAATTGCTGTGTATAATATTTTCTCTTGGTATTTGCATTTATATTAACCCTATTGCAAATTAATACTTGAAAATACCTTAAATTACTCTATCTGGATAATACCCAGGGTCACTATAGACGTGTGCCTCCAATTGCAAACAGTAGCGCTGTTAGTATTCTCTCAAATTTTGTTTCCACACTATATTCTTGTTTTCTTTTCTCATTCCATCTCAACCGATATGAACACCTGAGACAACCCAGATTCTCATCACCAAGAGGAAAAAGAGAGTCCAGGATTTTCCATTGCCTTTCAACAAACGATACAAGAGAGTCCAAGATTTTCATTCAAAACAACATACTGCTGCCAGGAGCCACCTGGAAACAAAGATCCCAAGGGTTTCACCAAAAGAAAGATTCCTACAGCAAAGAACAAAGCAAAATCGACTGGACAAGAGCCAAAGAAACATCTCTAACCCAAACAAGTCTACAACTTACCTCATATGATTGAGGTTACCTCTGGTAAGCACAAATCCATTTACCTCAGACAAAGAAGTGTCGAATATTCTAAAGTACAATACTGAACTTTTTAGAATACAATAACAATCCAAGGACATTATTATTATTATTATTATTTATTATTATGCCCTCTTCCTGTTACTATAACCACATTGGTCTGAAAATAACATACTTACTTTACAAATAGTTAATTGTTATTCTAGTGCCTAGCTGTGCGCCCTTTTGATTTCCTCTTTTCCATCCACATATATATATATATATATTTATTTTTTTTCTCTTGTAAGATGTATCGAGTCCACGGATTCATCCATACTTGTGGGATATTCTCCTTCCCAACAGGAAGTGGCAGAGAGAGCACCCACAGCAGAGCTGTCTATATAGCTCCTCCCTTAGCTCCACCCCCCAGTCATTCTCTCTGCCTGCTTAACTGCTAGGAAGGGCATGTTGAGTGAGTGTGGTGACAAAAATGTTAAGTTTTTATTTTCTCAAGCAAAAGTTTGTTATTTTAAATGGTACCGGTGTGTACTATTTACTCTCTGGCAGAAAAGAGATGAAGATTTCTGCAAGGAGGATGATGATCTTAGCATTTTGTAACTAAGATCCACTGCTGTTCTCACAAGGGCTGAAGAGTACAGGAAAACTTCAGTTGAGGGAACAGTTTGCAGGCTAAACTGCATTAAGGTATGTTCAGTCTATTTTTTTCTAGACAGACTGTGTTATTTCTAGAAAAGGCTGGCAATATCCCCATGAGGGAAAGGTAAGCTTTATACAGTAAAAGAGGAATCCAAGCTTGCATAAAGGGCTCATAGTTACTGGTGACACTGATAGGAAAAAACGTTTTGGTTCAATATGCAAATATAACGTTTTTTGAGGGACTTTAAGGGGTCTTTGTGGCTTATTTGAGGGTTATTAACCCACATGGCTAGTTTAAGAAACACTCTGTGGTGTTTCTTTTAGGCCCAATAATATCGAGTGAGGTGGGAGGGGCCTATTTTCAGTTGCAAAGTTTTATTTACCTCAGAAGCATCCAGCTACTTCTCCAGAGATTCCTGCTGTATTTGAGGGCTGTAAAAATGTTTTTATCCCCACAAATCGTTCCTAAAGGGCAGGTAGGCGCCATAGCAGAGCTGTGGCACGGTGCTGAACGTTATTTTACCGGTTTTGAAGTTTTTTCAATACGGTTTTTACATTAAGGGGTTAATTGTTTATTTGCATAGTGGTGCAAAGTTACTAAGGCTTTATGATGCTACTGTAAAAATTTTGTTGTGTTTACTGCTTTTTTACACTGTTTTGCAGAGTTTGTGCAGCTTTTTTCTCTTAAAGGCACAGTACCGTTTTTGTTTAAAGTGTTATTTACTTTGATTAAAGTGTTTTCCAAGCTTGCTTGTTACATTACTATGCAAAACAGAATGACAAGCAGTCTGCCAGGAACGAACAGCAGCATCAATAGCTTGTTCTATGGCCCGGTTGCCACCTGGTAGTAGCTTCTTTCTGCCCAATTGTGCTTTTCACAGAGGAAAACTTTCCTGTAGTATATCAGTCTGATCCCACCAACATGGTCAGTCCAGCCCCAAAATACCAGGCAATTCTCCTCTGAACAAGGAACATGACAACCCCAGACGATCGTTTCGGCCTCCTTTGGGCCTCGTCAGTGAGGTGCAGCCATATCCCTCTAAGCATATTGGGCAAGGAGTCCACATCTGGTTTCCCCCATCACCCATAGGGAGACTATCCCCAGGGTCATATTTACATATGCAAAACAGAATGAGAAGCAGTCTGCCAGGAACGAACAGCAGAATCAATAGCTTGTTCTATGGCCCGGTTGCCACCTGGTAGTAGCTTCTTTCTGCCCAATTGTGCTTTTCACAGAGGAAAACTTTCCTGTAGTATATCAGTCTGATCCCGCCAACATGGTCAGTCCAGCCCCAAAATACCAGGCAATTATCCTCTGAACAAGGAACATGACAAACCCAGATGATCGTTTCGGCCTCCTTTGGGCCTCGTCAGTGAGGTGCAGCCATATCCCTCTAAGCACATTGGGCAAGGAGTCCACGTCTGGTTTCCCCCATCACCCATAGGGAGACTATCCCCAGGGTCATATTTACATATGCAAAACAGAATGAGAAGCAGTCTGCCAGGAACGAACAGCAGCATCAATAGCTTGTTCTATGGCCTTTTTAACATGTCTGACACCAAGGAAAATCCTTGTTCTATGTGTTTAGAAACCATTGTGGAACCCCCTCTTAGAATGTGTCCCACTTGCACTGATATGTCTATAAATTATAAAGAGCATATTTAGCACTTAAAAATATTGCAATAGATGATTCTCAGTTAGAAGGAAATGAGGGTTTAGCATCTAGCTCTCCCCAAGTGTCACAACCAGTAACGCCCGCACAAGTGACGCAAAGTACCTCTAGTGCGTCTAATTCATTTACTTTACAAGACATGGCCACAGTTATGAATAAAACCCTCACAGAGGTTTTCTCTAAACTGCCTGGTTTACAAGGAAAGCGTGACAGCTCTGGGTTAAGAACAAATGCTGAGCCATCTGACGCTTTAGTAGCCGGTCAATACGGTTTTTACATTAAGGGGTTAATTGTTTATTTGCATAGTGGTGCAAAGTTACTAAGGCTTTATGATGCTATTGTAAAAATTTTGTTGTGTTTACTGCTTTTTTACACTGTTTTGCAGAGTTTGTGCAGCTTTTTTTCTCTTAAAGGCACAGTACCGTTTTTGTTTAAAGTGTTATTTACTTTGATTAAAGTGTTTTCCAAGCTTGCTTGTTACATTACTAGCCTTTTTAACATGTCTGACACCAAGGAAAATCCTTGTTCTATGTGTTTAGAAGCCATTGTGGAACCCCCTCTTAGAATGTGTCCCACTTGCACTGATATGTCTATAAATTATAAAGAGCATATTTAGCACTTAAAAATATTGCAATAGATGATTCTCAGTTAGAAGGAAATGAGGGTTTAGCATCTAGCTCTCCCCAAGTGTCACAACCAGTAACGCCCGCACAAGTGACGCAAAGTACCTCTAGTGCGTCTAATTCATTTACTTTACAAGACATGGCCACAGTTATGAATAAAACCCTCACAGAGGTTTTCTCTAAACTGCCTGGTTTACAAGGAAAGCGTGACAGCTCTGGGTTAAGAACAAATGCTGAGCCATCTGATGCTTTAGTAGCCGTATCCGATATACCCTCACAATGTTCTGAAGTAGGGGTAAGGGATTTGTTATCTGAGGGAGAGATTTCTGATTCAGGAAAGACGCTCCCTCAGACAGATTCTGATATGACGGCCTTTAAATTTAAGCTTGAACACCTCCGCTTATTGCTCAAGGAGGTATTAGCTACTCTAGACAATTGTGACCCTATAGTGGTCCCAGAGATATTGTGTAAAATGGACAGATACTTAGAGGTTCCTGTTTACACTGATGTTTTTCCAGTCCCTAAGAGGATTGTGACTATTGTGGGATAGACCAGGTATTCCGTTTGCTCCCCCTCCTGTTTTTAAGAAAATGTTTCCCATATCTGACACCATACAGGACTCGTGGTAGACTGTTCCTAAGGTGGAAGGAGCTATTTCTACTCTTTCTAAGCGTACAACTATACCTATTGAAGACAGTTGTGCTTTCATAGATCCTATGGATAAAAAATTAGAGGGTCTCCTAAAGAAAATTTTTGTTCATCAAGGTTTTCTTCTCCAACCTATTGCATGCATTGTTTCTGTAACTACTGCAGCTGCTTTCTGGTTTGAGGCTCTAGAGGAGGCTCTTCAGGTGGAGACTCCATTAGAGGATTTTATGGATAGAATGAAGGCCCTTAAGTTGGCTAATTCTTTCATTACAGATGCCGCTTTCCAAATGGCTAAATTAGTGGCAAAGAATTCAGGTTCAGCATGCATTGCGTTATGGCTTAAGTCCTGGTCTGCTGATGTGTCATCAAAATCTAAATTGTTGAACATCCCTTTCAAAGGAAAGACCCTATTTGGGCCTGCACTGAAAGAAATTATTTCAGACATCACTGGAGGGAAAGGCCATGCCCTCCCTCAGGATAAAACAAATAAGATGAGGACCAAACAAAATCATTTTCGTTCCTTTCGGAACTTCAAGGCATCTTCGTTCCTTTCGGAACTTCAAGGGTGGTCCCGCTTCAGCTTCCCCTGCAGCAAAGCAAGAGGGGAATTCTGTCCAATCCAAATCAGTCTGGAGACCTAACCAGGCTTGGAACAAAGGTAAACAGGCCAAGAAGCCTGCTGCTGCCTCTAAGACAGCATGAAGCAGTAGCCCCCGATCCGGGACCGGATCTAGTATGGGGCAGACTCTCTCTCTTTGCTCAGGCTTGGGCAAGAGATGTTCATGATTCCTGGGCTTTAGAAATTGCGTCCCAAGGATATCTTCTGGACTCCAAGGGGGAGATTTCACATTTCTCAATTGTCTGCAAACCAGACAAAGAGAGAGGCGTTCTTACACTGTGTAGAAGA
Source organism: Bombina bombina (assembly GCF_027579735.1). NCBI lineage: Eukaryota > Metazoa > Chordata > Amphibia > Anura > Bombinatoridae > Bombina > Bombina bombina. Next base: position 895,293,167 of record NC_069499.1, read on the forward strand.
CCTACATACCATGGGAGTGATCCGCCCAGTTCCAAGAGCGAAACAAGGGCTAGGTTTTTACTCCAACCTGTTTGTGGTTCCCAAAAAAGAGGGAACTTTCAGACCAATCTTGGATCTCAAAATTCTAAACAAATTCCTCAGAGTACCATCTTTCAGGATGGAGACTATTTAGACTATTCTTCCTCTGATCCAGGAGGGTCAATATATGACTACCGTGGATTTAAAGGATGCGTATCTACACATCCCTATTCACAGAGATCATCATCAATTCCTCAGATTCGCTTTCTGGACAGGCATTACCAGTTTGTGGCCCTTCCCTTCGGGTTGGCCACGGCTCCCAGAATTTTCACAAAGGTGCTAGGGTCCCTTTTGGCGGTTCTAAGACCGCAAGGTATAGCAGTGGTGCCTTATCTAGACGGCATCTTAATTCAGGCGTCGATTTTCCAGCTAGCCAAGTCTCACACGGACATCGTGTTGGCTTTTCTGAGATCTCACGTTTGGAAGGTGAACATAAAAAAGAGTTCTCTCCTCCCTCTCACAATAGTTTCCTTCCTAGGGACTCTGATAGACTCGGTAGAAATGAAAATATTTCTGACGGAGGTCAGAAAATCAAAACTTTTAATCACTTGCCGAGCTCTTCATTCCATTCCTCGGCCATCAGTGGCTCAGTGTATGGAGGTAATCGTACATAGTTCCTTATGCCCGCCTACACCTCAGACCACTGCAACTATGCATGCTCAAACAGTGGAATGGGAATTATGTAGACTTATCTCCTCAACTGCATCTGGACCAAGAGACCAGATAATCACTTCTCTGGTGGTTGTCTCAGGACCACCTGTCTCAGGGAATGTGTTTCTGTAGGCCATAGTGGCTCATAGTAACGACAGATGCCAGCCTGCTAGTCTGGGGTGCAGTCTGGAAATCCCTGAAAGCACAGGGCTTATGGTCTCGGGAGGAATCTCTCCTCCCGATAAACATTCTAGAATTGAGAGCGATATTCAATGCGCTTCAGGCGTGGCCTCAGCTAGCTGCGGCCAAATTCATCAGATTTCAGTCGGACAACATCACGACTGTATTTATGTAAAAGAGGGTGATTATCTACCTGGTTAGTGCAGAGCTAAGCTCACCTTTAAAACTTTCTCAAAGGTTTATATGTAACTAGTATTTTCATAAGGTGGCGCAAATAAATGCTGTTCTGACTCTTAGTGATATATAGTAGTATATAGTATGAAAAGGGAGGTGTCCTCCTAGTATATTCTACTTGGTGTGTAGAGAAATTGAGGTGTATTTGATAGAAATTCTATCTTTAATCTAATAAACCAAATATAGTCATGAATGAACTAAAACAATTTATTAATAGGTTAAATACCTAGACAAAGTCAAATCTAATTCATAAAATCCTAAACAGTTAAAAATTATATATATATTAAAAATGCTAAACACTGGTGTTGCGGCTACTTTAAAGCCTAAAATTCAGTAATATTCTTAATAATGTGAAGTTTGATGGAGTTTTATACTTTATAACACAATGGCAATAAACAATTTGACATTTGATTAGATCTTCCTGTACATTGTTGCACTTATCTAAGCAAAATATGTTCAATCCTAGATGGCACAGAAATGTCCGTTTTCCTATGTGTCTGGATTCAGGCAAACAGGGGTTAACAGGGGTTAATTGCTTCCCATATGTTGAGTCTCTTTTCCTTAGAAAAAGCACACAGGTGGTTAAACTGCTATTTTCAATGTATCACTATTGTTATAATAATTCACCTTGCTGTTTGCACTATTGTGCAATAATGTTTCTTTACTAAGCGTCTTCTATAATGTACAATTTAGACACTAAGTTTCCAGTTGGTTACATACAGTTTGTAGCTGCTTGTATGGGCTCCTTCCATTGAACAGTGCACTGTTGTTGATCTTTGCCTCTGTCGTACAGAGGGCCGGTAAAGTGCTGTGTATCTCAGCCCCCGTTTATCCGCTTGTGCTGGTGGATCCCAGTCTTCGTTGGTGGTCAGTTCCCCAATAGCGGGACTGCTCTCAGATGTCGTGAGCCTTTTACTCCACACCGCCCGTATAGCGGGACAGCTTTCAGATGTTTTTAGCCTCTTGTTCCACACCGCCCGTATAGCGGGATTGCTCTCGGATATCGTGAGCCTCTTGCTCCACACTGCCCGTGTCTTGTCAAGCTGTTTCAACTTAGACTCGGTCTCTCTTTCACCGGTCGGATCACTGATATCCCAACTGATATCACTCAAGATGTTGAAAAAGGCACAATGCCGTAACGGGTAGAAACCTGATTACGACCTGTATTTTGGAAAGAGTGAGCAGTGAGCCAAGCCAAGCTACAAAGTTACCAAGCTCCAGAGGAGTTCGGTGTCAGTTGGGATATCAGTGATACGACCGGTGAAAGAGAGACCGAGTCTAAGTTGAAACAGCTTGACAAGACACGGGCAGTGTGGAGCAAGAGGCTCACGATATCCAAGAGCAATCCCGCTATATGGGCGGTGTGGAACAAGAGGCTAAAAACATCTGAAATCAGTCCCGCTATACGGGCGGTGTGGAGTAAAAGGCTCACGACATCTGAGAGCAGTCCCGCTATTGGGGAACTGACCACCAACGAAGACTGGGATCCACCAGTACAAGCGGATAAACGGGGGCTGAGAGACACAGCACTTTACTGGCCCTCTGTATGACAGAGGCAAAGATCAACAACAGTGCACTGTTCAATGGAAGGAGCCCATACAAGCAGCTACAAACCGTATGTAACCAACTGGAAACCTAGGCCTAGATTTGGAGTTCGGCGGTAAAAGGGCTGTTAACGCTCCGCGGGCTTTTTTCTGGCCGCACCATAAATTTAACTCTGGTATCGAGAGTTAAAACAAATGCTGCCTTAGGCTCCAAAAAAGGAGCGTAGAGCATTTTTACCGCAAAAGCAACTCTCGATACCAGAGTTGCTTACAGACGCGGCCGGCCTCAAAAACGTGCTCGTGCACGATTCTCCCATAGGAAACAATGGGACTGTTTGAGCTGAAAAAAAACCTAACACCTGCAAAAAAGCAGCGTTCAGCTCCTAACGCAGCCCCATTGATTCCTATGGGGAAACACTTCCTACGTCTGCACCTAACACCCTAACATGTACCCCGAGTCTAAACACCCCTAATCTTACACTTATTAACCCCTAATCTGCCGCCCCCGCTATCGCTGACCCCTGCATATTTTTTTTAACCCCTAATCTGCCGCTCCGTAAAACGCCGCCACCTACGTTATCCCTATGTACCCCTAATCTGCTGCCCTAACATCGCCGACCCCTATGTTATATTTATTAACCTCTAATCTGCCCCCCACAACGTCGCCGACACCTACCTACACTTATTAACCCCTAATCTGCCGAGCGGACCTGAGCGCTACTATAATAAAGTTATTAACCCCTAATCCGCCTCACTAACCCTATCATAAATAGTATTAACCCCTAATCTGCCCTCCCTAACATCGCCGACACCTATCTTCAATTATTAACCCCTAAACTTCCGATCGGAGCTCACCGCTATTCTAATAAATGGATTAACCCCTAAAGCTAAGTCTAACCCTAACACTAACACCCCCCTAAGTTAAATATAATTTACATCTAACGAAATTAATTAACTCTTATTAAATAACTTATTCCTATTTAAAGCTAAATACTTACCTGTAAAATAAATCCTAATATAGCTACAATATAAATTATATTATAGCTATTTTAGGATTAATATTTATTTTACAGGCAACTTTGTAATTATTTTAACCAGGTACAATAGCTATTAAATAGTTATTAACTATTTAATAGTTACCTAGTTAAAATAATAACAAATTTACCTGTAAAATAAATCCTAACCTAAGTTATAATTAAACCTAACACTACCCTATCAATAAAATAATTAAATAAACTACCTACAATTACCTACAATTAACCTAACACTACACTATCAATAAATAAATTAAACACAATTGCTACAAATAAATACAATTAAATAAACTAGCTAAAGTACAAAAAATAAAAAAGAACTAAGTTACAGAAAATAAAAAAATATTTACAAACATAAGAAAAATATTACAACAATTTTAAACTAATTACACCTACTCTAAGCCCCCTAATAAAATAACAAAGCCCCCCAAAATAAAAAATTCCCTACCCTATTCTAAATTAAAAAAGTTACAAGCTCTTTTACCTTACCAGCCCTGAACAGGGCCCTTTGCGGGGCATGCCCCAAGAATTTCAGCTCTTTTGCCTGTAAAAGAATAAATACAATACCCCCCCCCCCAACATTACAACCCACCACCCACATACCCCTAATCTAACCCAAACCCCCCTTAAATAAACCTAACACTAAGCCCCTGAAGATCTTCCTACCTTGTCTTCACCATCCAGGTATCACCGATCCGTCCTGGCTCCAAGATCTTCATCCAACCCAAGCGGGGGTTGGCGATCCATAATCCGGTGCTCCAAAGTCTTCCTCCTATCCGGCAAGAAGAGGACATCCGGACCGGCAAACATCTTCTCCAAGCGGCATCTTCGATCTTCTTCCATCCGGTGCGGAGCGGGTCCATCTTGAAGCAGGCGACGCGGATCCATCCTCTTCTTCCGATGTCTCCCGACTAATGACGGTTCCTTTAAGGGACGTCATCCAAGATGGCGTCCCTCGAATTCCGATTGGCTGATAGGATTCTATCAGCCAATCGGAATTAAGGTAGGAATTTTCTGATTGGCTGATGGAATCAGCCAATCAGAATCAAGTTCAATCCGATTGGCCGATCCCATCAGCCAATCGGATTGAGCTCGCATTCTATTGGCTGATCGGAACAGCCAATAGAATGAGAGCTCAATCTGATTGGCTGATTGGATCAGCCAATCGGATTGAACTTGATTCTGATTGGCTGATTCCATCAGCCAATCAGAAAATTCCTACCTTAATTCCGAATATTACTGAATTTTAGGCTTTAAAGTAGCCGCAACACCAGTGTTTAGCATTTTTAATATATATATATATATATATATATATATATATATATATATATAATTTTTAACTGTTTAGGATTTTATGAATTAGATTTGACTGTGTCTAGGTATTTAACCAATTAATAAATTGTTTTAGTTCATTCACGACTATATTTGGTTTATTAGATTAAAGATAGAATTTCTATCAAATACACCTCAATTTCTCTACACACCAAGTAGAATATACTAGGAGGATACCTCCCTTTTCATACTATATACTACTATATATCACTAAGAGTCAGAACAGCATTTATTTGCGCCACCTTATGAAAATACTAGTAACATCACAACTCTAGCCTATATCAATCATCAAGGAGGAACACGGAGTTCTCTAGCGATGATGGAGGTAACCAAAATAATCCGATGGGCGGAGGATCACTCTTGCCATCTCTCAGCAATCCATATCCCAGGAGTAGAGAACTGGGAGGCGGATTTCCTAAGTCATCAGACTTTTCATCCGGGGGAGTGGGAGCTCCATCTGGAGGTATTTGCCCAGCTGACTCAGCTATGGGGCACACCAGAATTCGATCTGATGGCATCCCGACAGAACGCCAAACTTCCTTGTCCCAGGATCCCCAGGCGGTACTGATAGATGCTCTAGCAGTGCCCTGGTCCTTCAATCTGGCTTATGTATTTCCACCGTTTCCTCTCCTCCCACGTCTGGTTGCCAGAATCAAGCAGAAGAGAGCTTCAGTGATTCTGATAGTGCCTGCGTGGCCACGCAGGACTTGGTATGCAGACCTGGTGGACATGTCATCTGTTCCACCATGGACTCTGCCAGTGAGGAAGGACCTTCTAATCCAAGGTTCGTTCAAGCATCCAAATCTAATTTCTCTGCATCTGACTGCTTGGAGATTGAACGCCTGATTCTATCAAAGTGTGGAAAATCTTTCATAAGATTTGGCGCAAATATCTTTGTTGGTGTGAATCCAAGGGTTACTCATGGAGTAAGATTAGGATTCGCTAGAATTTTGTCCTTTCTCCAAGAAGGATTAGAGAAAGGATTATCAGCTAGTTCCTTAAAGGGACAAATATCTGCTCTGTCTATTCTTTTACACAAACGTCTGGCAGATGTTCCAGACGTTCAAGCATTTAGTCAGGCCTTGGTCAGGATCAAGCCTGTATTTAAACCTGTTGCTCCGCCATGGAGCCTAAACTTGGTTCTTAAAGTTCTTCAAGGGGTTCCGTTTGAACCTATGCATTCCATAGATATTAAGCTTCTATCTTGGAAAGTTTTGTTTTTAGTAGCTATCTCTTCGGCTCAAAGAGTTTCTGAGTTATCTGCTTTACAGTGTGACTCACCTTATCTTGTTTTCCATGCAGATAAGGTGGTTTTACGTAACAAACCTGGATTCCTTCCTAAGGTTGTTTCTAATAGGAATATTAATCAGGAAATTGTTGTTCCTTCGCTGTGTCTTAATCCTTCTTCAAAGAAGGAACATCTGTTGCACAATCTTGATGTGGTTCGTGCTTTAAAGTTCTACTTACAAGCAACCAAAGATTTCCGTCAAATATCTTCATTGTTTGTTGTCTATTCTGGTAAGCGGAGAGGTCAAAAGGCTGCAGCTACCTCTCTTTCTTTTTGGCTGAAAAGCATCATCCGTATGGCTTATGAGACTGCTGGCCAGCAGCCTCCTGAAAGAATTACTACTCATTCTACTAGAGCAGTGGCTTCCACATGGGCTTTTAAAAATGAGGCTTCTGCTCAACAGATTTGTAAGGCGGCGACTTGGTCTTCGCTTCATATTTTTTCCAAATTTTCCAAATTCGATACTTTTGTTTCTTCGGAGGCTATTTTTTGGAGAAAGGTTCTACAAGCAGTGGTGCCTTCCGTTTAAGGTACCTGTCTTGTCCCTCCCTTCATCCGTGTCCTAAAGCTTTGGTATTGGTATCCCACAAGTATGGATGAATCCGTGGACTCGATACATCTTACAAGAGAAAACAGAATTTATGCTTAACTGAAAATTTCTTTCTCTAGTGATGTATCGAGTCCACGGCCCGCCCTGTCTATTTAATACAGGTAGTATATTTTTATTTAAAAAACTTCAGTCACCACTGCACCCTATAGTTTCTCCTTTTTCTTCCAAGCCTTCGGTTGAATGACTGGGGGTGGAGCTAAGGGAGGAGCTATATAGACAGCTCTGCTGTGGGTGCTCTCTCTGCCACTTCCTGTTGGGAAGGAGAATATCCCACAAGTATGGATGAATCCATGGACTCGATACATCACAAGAGAAAGAAATTTATCAGGTAAGCATAAATTCTGTTTAATATATATATATATATATATATATATATATATATATACAGTGGGGCAAAAAAGTATTTAGTCAGCCACGAATTGTGCAAGTTCTCCCACTTAAGAAGATGAGAGAGGCCTGTAATTTTCATCATAGGTATATCTCAACTATGAGAGACAAAATGTGGAAACAAATCCAGACAATCCCATTGTCTGATTTGGAAAGAATTTATTTGCATATTATGGTGGAAAATAAGTATTTGGTCACCTACAAACAAGCAAGATTTCTGGCTCTCACAAACCTGTATCTTCTTCTTTAAGAGGCTCATCTGTCCTCCACTCATTACCTGTATAAATGGCACCTGTTTGAGCTTGTTATCCGTATAAAAGACACCTGTCCACAACCTCAAACAGTCACACTCCAAACTCCACTATGGTGAAGACCAAAGAGCTGTCGAAGGACACCAGAAACAAAATTGTAGACCGGAACCAGGCTGGGAAGATTGAATCTGCAATAGGCAAGCAGCTTGGTGTGAAGAAATCAACTGTGGGAGCAATAATTAGAAAATGGAAGACATACAAGACCACTGATAATCTCCCTCGATCTGGGGCTCCACGCAAGATCTCACCCCGTGGGGTCAAAATGATCACAAGAACGGTGATCAAACATCCCAGAACCACACCTAGTGAATTACCTGTAGAGATCTGGGACCAACGTAACAAAGGCTACCATCAGTAACACACTACGCCGCCAGGGACTCAGATCCTGCAGTGCCAGACGTGTCCCCCTGCTTAAGCCAGTATATGTCCGGGCCATCTGAAGTATGCTAGAGAGCATTTGGATGATCCAGAAGTGGATTGGGAGAATGTCATATGGTCAGATGAAACGAAAGTAGAACTGTTTGGTAGAAACACAACTCGTCATGTTTGGAGGAGAGAGAATGCTGAGTTGCAACCAAAAAACACCATACCTACTGTGAAGCATGAGGGTGGCAACATCATGCTTTGGTGCTGTTTCACTGCAAAGAGAACAGGATGACTGATCCGTGTACATGAAAGAATGAATGGGGCCATGTATTGTGAGATTTTGAGTGCAAACCTCCTTCCATCAGCAAGGGCATTGAAGATGGCTGGGTCTTTCAGCATGACAATGATCCCAAACACACCGCCTGGGCAATGAAGGAGTGGCTTTGTAAGAAGAATTTCAAGGTTCTGGAGTGGCCTAGCCAGTCTCCAGATCTCAATCCCATAGAAAACCTTTGGAGGGAGTTGAAAGTCTGTGTTGCCCAGCGACAGCCCCAAAACATCACTGCTCTAGAGGACATCTGCATGCAGGAATGGGCCAACATACCAGCAACTGTGTGTGACAACCTTGTGAAGACTTACGGAAAATGTTTGACCTCTGTCATTGCCAACAAAGGATATATAACAAAGTATTGAGATGAACTTTTGATAGTGACCAAACTTATTTTCCACCATAATTTGCAAATAAATTCTTTCCAAATCAGACAATGTGATTGTCTGGATTTGTTTCCACATTTTGTCTCTCATAGTTGAGGTATACCTATGATGAAAATTACAGGCCTCTCTCATCTTCTTAAGTGGGAGAACTTGCACAATTGGTGGCTGACTAAATACTTTTTTGCCCCACTGTATATATATATATATATATATATATATATATATATATATGTGTGTGTGTGTGTGTGTACAGATGTAATAATGTATGTATTTGTGTATATATGTATTTACATATACACACATATAAACACAGGTAATGTATGATACAATAGTCTCTGTATAGATAATTTTATATATAATAGTTGCTATATATACTAGTATAAGCCACACAAAATGTTCCCGGTTAGAAAAAAAATGAGAAAAAGTGGTCCTAAGAGAGATAATAAAGTCTTATCTGTCTCTTTTGGATAGACTTGTTCGTCTGATTTGTCTTATTTTATTCTGAGAGTCAATATTCAAAAGTGTGCTGTAGCATAAGAATGTATTAACATGCAAAAGAAACCTATTGATAGATTGGTACGCAAAGAGAATGCTAACAGCACATAAGATTGAAGTAACTTTATAATGTAACCTTTATTGGATTATCTTATTAAAAGACAACTGTGATAGGGAAAAAAGCTGCTAAAAAATATTAAAAAAAACTTCTCTGCTGGACAGTCAAAGGTCAATGTATCATTAAATGTTTCTGTTGCTGCAATACTATAGCTTGCACTAGGGAGTAATAGAAGGGGTGTGAGTGAAGAATGTATGATAATTCCTCTTAGCTTAAAAATCAGTGGTTGAAAAGGTATAGTCTGGACCAAAGTCTCAAATCTGTATAATAGCTAGAGCGGTTTAGATTCACTAATTTACCCACAAAGGCGTCCCTTATAGCCCTTTTCCCTTGTTGGACGAACAAAACATATACTTTAAGACTGGACACAATCCAAGCAGGGAGGTTGTTAAAATACACACACACACAGGACCCCTGAAGAGGTCACGTTTCACATTACGCTTCCTTAGAGGGGGTGTGCCGGGCCGCAAGTTTCTATTTATCTGAATATAAAAAACGCCTACTTAGGGGTCAAACCCTATCGAGAGTTGGGATTGACTTCTACACTGCTGTATTGTACCAATCAGAGACCTGCTTTAGATATTGTCACTTTAGTATGAATTGTGCATGCAGTGAAAAAAGATACGCCTCTGAATGACGTTTTTAAATGCAAAGTGTGAATTGGTGGTTCCAGTATTGTTTTAATGATTACATAGTAACACTTCTGCTTAATGTAAAAGCTTAATATATTACATGAGATGGTCAATTAAATTATTGAGAACACATCGAATAAGTTATCATTTTCTTCAATAAGGGGAATATTGTGATTAGCTCTCATAAGCTAGTGTGATCGCACATGCTAGTGTGGTCCTATCATATTGAAGGTATATTGATATATCGATTGTATTGCAGTTAGATGTTATCTTGGATTGATATTGATATATACAATTTCATATGTTTTCCACTTTGGCAATAGCTGGCGTTACTGATTTATTTTTTCAGGGTATGGACAAATTACTGACTGGTTGGAAATACATATCAGAATAATAAACAGAACAATATACCCAGTATTATGGTTTTATACTTACTTTGAATGTTGTATTAGGCAACAAGATAAATTATAATAGAGTGATTACTACTACAGATATGATCCCTTCGATTCTTAAAATATTTGATTACTTACTGTAGGGCAAAGTATAATGGAATGTTTATATGTAGTGTGGATATACTTTATATAATATGAAAAAAGTGATGATGGTAATGATAATAATAAACCCGCATCTTGGAAGTGTATTAATGTGTGCTGTAAAAAGAAATCAAGAGAGAGAACAATACAATATATTGAGACAATAAAAGATAAAATATAAAAAAAGAAATTAGAAAAAGTGCACGAGTGCTAAAAAAATGTTGCTGTTAATAAAATATTAGACAATGTGACTGTAAAGTTACTAACTCTGATATTCTCAGTGGCTTACATTTTTAAATAATAGTGTGGATTGTGCTCATGGTTCGAACCTATTAAGGTAAGATGTGATGTAAGGTGATACTTGAATATTAAGGTTTTTTTTTTTTTTAAGGTATACACCATAGTTATTCTAATCATTTAATCCAAATGGTTTTACACAGTTCAAAAGATGGATCGATTTGCATTCCATCTGCAATAGTAATCATTACAGATTGCCTCCTCTAATGCCCAAGGTGGCTTTTTGAATTACAGCAAATATGAGACATTTCTCATTGTTTCTCCATTGGCTAGATCTTTTGGTGCATTGCATATATTTCTACAATGCTCTAGTATGCATTTACTGACTTGTCTTGTTGTCATGACTGTATATATCAAATTGCAAGGGCAATTTAATATATATATTACCCCAATAGTGGTGCATGAAAAGTAATGGTGAATTGTATGAGTAACATTGTATTGTCTATTATTTCCTGAATTTTCCATACATGGGCAAATGTACGGCATGTTCCACATGGGTTCATGCCTTTGGCTTTAGGTGTTTTTTTGGGTTTATGTATGAAATGACTTTTTACTAGGGTGTCTCATAGATTTTTGGGTCTTCTGTACCCTACTTGTACCCCTTTCCCTATTTGGCTGGCTAGTAGTGTATCCTTTCCCAATATATCCCAGTTCTCATTCATAGTTTTCCTTACTTCTTTAATTTGGGGAATGTAAGTAGTTATTAAACGAATGGTTTTATCAGTGGTTTTGTTTTTTGGTTATAGCAGATCTCCTCGCTTAGTATATAGAACCTGATTCTTCGCTTTTTTTATGGACCGATTGCTATAACCTCGACTTCTGAGTCTGGTGGCTAAGTTCACTGATTCTTGCTTATAAGTTTCTGTATTTGAACAGTTACGCCTTTATCTTATGAATTCCCCTTTGGGGATTGTTTTTAAAGTGCTGGGTGCATGAGCACTTGTGAGATGTAACAATGTATTAGTGGCAGTTTCTTTACTATATAATGAAGTTGAAATGAACCCATCTGGGTCCTTGGTTACGGTTAAATCTAAGAAATTGATTGCATTCTCACTGTAATCATAAGTTAGATTGATGTTAAGATTATTTTGATTTAATCTTGCCATGAATTAATTTAGCTCTTTCTGAGATCACTCCCATATGAATAAGATATCATCAATTAACCTTACCCATAATGGGATTTGTTCAATATATTTGCATTTGATAGCTGTGAATACTGTAAGTTGTTGCCACCATCCTAGAAAGAGGTTAGCGTAGTATGTGGGGGCACAAGCAGTGCCCATCACTGTTCCCTGTGTTTGCAGGTAGAAATTGTCTTGGAAGGTAAAGAAATTGGAATGTAATACAAAATGTAGCAATTTAAAAATGAAATCATTATGTAAGGAATTATCTGTTTGATTAGTGCTCAGAGAATATTTTATTGCATTTTCTCCCAGCGTATGCATTATATTAGTGTAAAGGGACTCCACATCAACGGTCACTAAAATCGAGTTGCTTTTTACATGTAAGTTCTCTAGTCTCATAGTGTAGTTGACATAAGATGGAAGAGAGTAAAGGTATTCCCTCAGTCTGAGATCTACGTATTGACTGTCTTTCGGGTGAAGTGCACCCTGGCCGCTGAAATTTTTGTAAGACTGTGCTCATCCTTTTTGGAAGTTTCCTTATATATACTATATATGTGAGTATATATATATATATATATATATATATATATCGACCCCTAATAATGTCTACTGTGGCCAGAGTGTTTGACATATGTGAAATATAATATAATATAACTAATATAATAATAGTTTTACAAAATGTCCTTTTAAGGAGTTATCAAGTGCCTAGAGGTGTTGAATTCAATAAGCTAAAAAAAAAAGGTATTGTGATAGCCAAGATCTTTTCGGTTACTTAAGGAAAATAGAACTGATAAGCCAGTTTGGAAGTGGTGGAATCAGCCAAATTGCAGTATTGTGATAGCACCAAATTGAAAAGTAGCCTTTTTGGCCCAAAAAAAGAGCTGAAAATGATTAATGGTATTATTTGTTAAATAGCTTAAAAACTAATTAAATTAAATGGAAAACTTACATTCTCAGTCAAATACAAAAAAACTGATGAATCCTGATTTCAGCTCCCTTTTATTGGAAATGTCATAACAGGGGTTTGGTGAAAAGGTTTTGTTTTTCTGTGCCTTCTGGGTTATGATGGGCTAAGAAGCCCTAATTGCAGTAACCTTTATATTCCCTGATTTGTGCAATGTCTGGTTGCTTGTGTATTAAGATTTTTCAAACTCTGACATTTGTTCCCTGTTTTTGGATTTCTGTTTTCTGAATTTAGCTTTTCCGACATGACTTGTGTTTTCTTGTGATTTTGTTACTAACTCTGGCCTATATCGGACTAAGAATCTGTTTTTTGATTTAGTATTATATTTATTTCAGCTGGTTTTGACCTGGACTGTTTGGCCATATTTTCTCTGCCTACACTCTCCTGATCTTGTTTGCCCTGTTTTTGGTACATTAGAGTTGAGGATACTTAATTTGTCTCCCAGCAACTGACATTCTCCATCTCCATGTGATCTGCACTCTCCATGTACTAAGCATTATATGGGTGAGTATGTTATAGGGTGAGTATGTTAGGACAAGTGAAATGATGCAAGAAACAGACAAATGGCAACTCACGTGTTTGCAAGCACCACCAGTGGTGCTTGAGAGGTGAGCTGGGGCACACCGGTCCCCCCAGCGAGACAAACCCTGGTTATTTCAGGAAGCTTAAGTGGAAACAGATCCCCAACACAGCATCAACACAGTTCTGTAGAAAGGATTCCTGCAGGGCATCAGCTCAATTAGCTGAATGTGCAAACAGTTTAGCCAGGCAGACTGGAAGGCAATGCAAAAAAAAAACACTCAGGTTGCCAATTAGGCAATGAAAGGTGATAAAAAGTGCTGCTGAGATTGTATATAAAGTATACAATAAAATGATAGTTTGAGTTAAAAGGGGTTTATTTAAAAGCAACGCGTTTCTCAGTGGATATACCACTGTTACATCAGGCTCACTGGTGGTGCCTGCAAACACGTGAGTTGCCATTTGTCTGTTTCTTGCAGCATTTCACTTGTCCTAACATACTCACCCTATGAAGCGCTTCCATTTCTCCTTTCTCATATTTTTCAGCTTTGCACTAGGAACTGATGGCTTTTTTAATGTTGTATTTGTATAGCCACCATAAGTTCACACTGTACTAAACATATTGCGGTTACACTGAAAAAAGTGTTATTAATAGAGAATGTTTGCTATATTAGAAGTAAAACATGTCTAAATTCTGAAGGGTAGACATGTCCAATGATTGATGGCTTCACCATAGTTTTAGTTTTACCTCAAACCAGTTCTCTGTTGAAGCACCTGATTTAAAAACTCTCTCTCACTGCTGGTGGTCACAAACAGTCCTGTTTATAGGCCATCCTAAAAGTAGAAGGACACTTGTAGGTAAGACTGGCTTTCTTGTTAGTCCACGAGTGTCATCATGTGAAAGGCGCAGGAAGTTCACTGCAGGACCAGCATAGATCTGACAGCAGGGGGTATCCAGAAGACCACATATGGAGTCAAACATCCGCATTGGTTCCCTCTCAAGTTTACAATCAGATGTACCACCAATCTCCCCTTTTCTTTCAAGTCTGACAGTTTTGCCAATAGAAATGATGCCCTCTTTCGAAAGCAGTCCGGTTCTCCAGGCTTCCACAATATGTAAGTTCCCCTGGATCTGTACTCCATTGTTTTCTTGATTGGAGAAGATAGTATACAAGGGAACAGTTGAAAAGATAGGGGCACTCAAGGCTTCTCATAACTCTTTTTCAAATTGTTGGAGATAGAAAGGCAGTAACTTTGTAAGGTACTTGAGAATAGGTTCCATCCATGACATGATTTTCCTGCACCAGCACCAAAACATATGTACTCAGGTCTGGGAACTAAGTGAGCAGCTGCAATGCATACTAGCAGTCCAACTCTGTCTGCCATACCTAGATTATGCGGGGGGTGTTAAATACCTGTAGTAAAGCTGTTGCCATAAATTTCGGTCCAGACGAGAACAAAGAGTGTAGACATAGGCCAATATTGATATTTTTCCTATCAGCAACTCATTCAAAAGCTGACACACCAAAGATAATAGGCCGATTATCAGATTTCTGCAAGCAGAGTCTTGTATTGTGACTTATTATGGCCACTTTCTGGAAATGTCCCCTCCACCTATTTATGTAATATTTAATCAACTAATATAATTTTCAAAAATACATCTCCATATTATATTTAGGTTAATCTTTGCTTTGGGTTCAAAATTATATCTAACATCTTTTAGAGTTTAACGTCCTTTTAAAAAATATTCCTGCAAGCTGTTTACAACTGGAATGTAATCTAATAACAGTTTTATATGATACTTTCTATTGAAATTAATAGGCTTGTGTAAATCTTGAAACTCCATAGTCAATTTGAATTTAAAGGGACATAAAAAAAACAAAAATGTAATTTGTGATTCGGATAGAGCATACAATTTTAAAACAGCTTTCCAATTTACTTTTACTATCAAATGTGCTTCATTCTTTGCTATCCTTTCTTGAAGAAACAGCAATGCACTGCTGGAGCTAGCTGAACGCATCAGGTAAGCCAATAACAAGAGGCATATAAATGCAACCACCAATCACCAGCTAGCTCCCAGTGATGCTTTGCTGCTCCTGATCCTACCTAAGTATGCTTTTCAACAAAGGATAGCAAAAGAACAAATCAAATTAGAAAATAGAAGTAAATTGGAAAGTTGTTTAAATTTGCATGTTCTATCTGAATGAAAGAAAAATTTAGGGTTTTATAACTCTTTAAGAAGTGTTGAGCTAACACTGAAATATATATCTTTAATAATATATACTCATTTTTTAGATATGATTTTTTGAGTGACCCTTTTTTATCAAAATATTTCATTTCAATTTGTAGCTTAATAAATAATTTCAGTAAAAGGGCATTCATATGTATTAATATATATGTGTGTATTAATAAAGATGCTTTGGTGAGACCATGATGTAGAGTTCCATTTATGTGAGATTATTTTAATGATTAAAGAATTGTCCAGTGCTCAATAAACTTGAAAACCTCTTGTGCCTTGCTTGTCTGAAATGTATTTAACAGGTATTTTGAGGTGGGTTTAAGGAACCCCTTGTTTAATGAAAACAACTTTATTTCAATACACATATCTAATTGTCATTTAATACACATTGGACTAGATTAAAAGTGGAGCGCATTGTACACACAGAGAGAAGCGCACTCAAGAACTCACAACAAGCTCAATAACTTGTTAGCTTGTTCTATGGCAATTTACCACCTGGGAGAAGCTTCTTTTTAGCCCAACAAAGGTTTTCACAGAGTAGAACTTTCCTGTAGTATATCAGTGTGATCATGCCTAATAATGTCAGTCCAGCACTGAAATACCAGGCAATTCCTCTCTAAACACAGTAACCGCAGATGATCGTTTCGGCCTACATTGGACCTCATCAGTGAGGTGCAGCCATATTCCTCTAAGCACACTGAGCAAGGATAGTGCATGGTGTGATATACTTAGTGATATACTAAGCCCAGCCCTGTTCTAAAAATAACAACCTGGTATTACTAGTGAATGGTGAAAAGATTTACCAGATAATCTTAACGTCACCAATAATTTTTTAGTGGACCTTACACTTTGAAATGATAGTGCAGGATGCATAACAAAACACATGTATAATATATAAAAATAAATAATTTCACTCAAATTATACATATTAAATGAAAAATAAAGGTTTATTACTATTGAAATAAATGCTTTAATAGTGATTGAAAGGGATATGGTATAAAACATGGTTTATGGTATAAAACAAGGTGTTGGATTGGGAAGGGCTATATAAATGTGTTGTATTTGTAGGTATATATGTGTATGTAGGTGTATATGTGTACAGTGTTTTAAAAATATATTTCAATAGCAAATCATGTTTAAAAGTTAGCGAAGAACTCCACTATCTGATCTTCAGCACATTCAGCTTAGTGTACCTTCATCTTAGCGCTCTAGCCATAGTGTTTTTTTAGCGTGCCCCCCCCATAGAAGTCTGTTATGTGAGGGATTTAGTGCACTAGCGCTATCTGATATCCAGATGCTAGGGTGTCCTAGAGCACTAATACTTTACCTTTAACTTGTAATATGGGGGCAAAAATAAAAATGTGATTGATTTAATTTGAGCTGTGTTTGTGCACTACAGTGCTAATATTTGTGCACTATACATGTAATCTAGCCTATTGTAAATATACTTAATAATACCATTTACTCTACCCAATGTGAATTATATCATTTGTTTACCACATGTTAAGCAATTGCTACAAATAACTAAATATTGTAGTGATTTTTTTTTATTTCATTATGTTTACTCAGGGCCATCTTTAACACAGTACAAAAGGGGCAGCTGCCCAGGGCCCAGTCTTTTTGTTTGTGCTAGACTGCTGATGTCAGTCCTAACACACACAGTCAGTCCTAATACTGTCACAGTCAAAAGTTCTCAGCTTATATTTATTTGTGAGAAACTGTGCCAGACCGTGCCAGTATCATGTGACATGCCAAGCTAGTGCCATGTGCTGTTTTAGGTGTGCACTGTGCAGCACTGAATGCTAAGCCCTAACTCGGCATCCAGCCAATCCCACTGCATCAGAAAAGGTCCTGCTGGGTTTACCATTGTTACCAGGTAACTGCTCTGGTGGTGGGGATTGTTCAGGGTAGGGCTGACTGTAGGCACATGCAGCAGAAAGCTGGAGCGGCAGGCATATGAGGATTTGAACATCTGTGCAGCTGCAGACACTGCTCTCTTCAGTCTTTAGGCTGTGTGACTGGTCTCACACTGTATCCATGCAGCTTTGGACAGAGAGCATCCAGTCTGCTTGTCCCCCTAGCTTTGCTCTTTCTGCTGTGGCCCTCAGATCAACTAACTGAAGTTTGTTAGGGGAACAGTGCTTTGTAGAAAGGTGTCAGTGGGAAGAATAAGTGCACACACGCCCCTCCCCCATGCAGCATCGTCTAGTGCAGGGTGGGAGGGAAGCGACATGTGCTTCTGTGGCTGATATATAGTGTCATGCTGATATTTCACACATTAAGGTTTATTTTTATAGATTTTTTTCTCTCTGTCTCAGATTTTACAGCTTTCCATAGTAGTTCTGCTGTTCCAGTCAGTAAACGTATATTTGTCTGCATCTTCATGCTTCTTCCTCAGTCTTTACCTTGCTTTGTTCCTGTTAGCTGCCCTAAATCTCTTTAACCAGCCCTAAATCTATATAACCAGCTAACCTCACTCCAGAATCACATTGAAAAGCATCAGCTGTATTGATTAGATGATCCATAGCTGATCTTGTTCTCCCCAAATGTCAGGATTCCACCTTACAGGTCAGACACACCTCACTCCACTGCACAGTGCACACATACTTTGTATTTTTAATATTGGATTATATAGAGTGTGTACCAGTGGCGTAGTGTGTCTTGTCAGCGCCCACGGCAAGGCAAGAATTTCACCCCCCTAACCCATTAGCACTGACTGAGTCTCTTCCACTAGTACAGTAGGGATTGGAAAATTTGCTTTGAATCTATGAGCCAGCTCAACAACTTAGGAGACAGGTTTTTATTTTACAACAAAGCTTTATTTTTAACAACAAAAATATATAATATATATAGAATTGTAAACTCTTCATTCATCCTTACAAATTAAAATTCAATATGGTTGCAGGCAGTCATTACTTTATTATATACATTAAGTAATTACATTATAGAACTTAATATAATTTTTTTTTTTTGTTCAATATTTAAACATGTGATTTCATTTTTAAAACACATCTGAGCCAGCATGCTAGAGTGTGAGACTGATCTATGCTGCTTTAAAGTGAAAGCCGGTTATTTTATTTCAAATTAATTTTTAACCTGGGTAAACATACAAGATGTAGATCATCTACATCCTGCATGTTTTTACCCAGGTTAAAAATGAATTTGAAATAAAATAACTGGCTTTCACTTTAATGCATCATAGATCACTCTCACACTCTGGCATGCTGGCTGGCTCAGACTCTGGGTTCTTTGGAAGTTGGAACTTGGCTGGCTGGCTCAGAGTGACTCTGGGTCCTTTGGAACTTGGCTGGCTGGCCCTGGGATGTCACCTGGGTAACGGTAGAGGCTAAGCTGCATTTTGCATGCGTTGCTATTTCCAATCCCCATTCCCCAGGGCCCAGGCAAAAACAGCAACAGGGGCTATAATAATTTAATTATAATTCTGACTGGCAGTGGCACTGGTGGTCTGGTCCTGATACGGACCCAGTGATGAGTTCGGTAATTTCAGTTGACACTACTTACCTTATCGTTGCGGGCACAGCGTGCTAGTCAGTCTGACTCCACTCTGGCTCTGCTGCTCTGACTTCTTACTCCCTCCTGACATGCACACTGGGAGTGGAAGTGGACCGTGCTAACTAGTGACGTAAACGCTAGTCTAGCAGCAGGTAACGGTCGGATAGGATTACACTCATAAATTATAATAATTAAATCATTACACAGCATGTCTTGACTTCAGAGTAGTAGACAGTTCACTTGAGAGACAGAACGGCTGGGCGCAGGCGCCTGTCAGATTTTTTAGCCTCCCTGTAGAACTGGGAGTGGGACTGTGACTGTCTACTGTCTTGAGATGGTGGGGACTGGGGAGGCTGGGAGACGAGCGTTTTGCGACCCTCAGAATTATGCGCCCGGGGCAACCGTCCCTGTGCCTCCCCCCACGCTACACCACTGGTGTGTACATAAATTTGTGTGTGCTCTGTAGTGTGTGTTTGTGTATACATGTGTACGCTCTGGAGAGTGTGTGTGTGTACATTTGTGTGCTCCGTAGTGTGTGTTTGTGTATACATGTGTATGCTCTGGAGAGTGTGTGTTTGTGTATACATGTGTATGCTCTGGAGAGTGTATGTTTGTGTGTACATGTATATGTGTATGCTCTGGAGAATGTGTGTTTGTGCTTACATGTGTATGTGTATGCTCTGGAGAGTGTGTGTTTGTGTGTACTTGTGTATGTGTATGCTCTGGAGAGTGTGTGTTTGTGTATACATGTGTACGCTCTGGAGAGTGTGTGTGTGTGTGTACATTTGTGTGCTCCGTAGTGTGTGTTTGTGTATATATGTGTATTCTCTGGAGAGTGTGTGTTTGTGTGTACATGTGTATGCTCTGGAGAGTGTGTGTTTGTGCTTACATGTGTATGTGTATGCTCTGGAGAGTGTGTGTTTGTGTGTACTTGTGTATGCTCTGGAGAGTGTGTGTTTGTGTGTACATGTGTATGCTCTGGGGAGTGTGTGTATTTGTGTACATGTATATGTGTATGCTCTGAAGAGTGTGTGTTTGTGTGTACATGTATATGTGTATGCTCTGGAGAGTGTGTGTTTGTGTGTACATGTGTATGCTCTGGAGAGTGTGTATTTGTGCTTACATGTGTATGTGTATGCTCTGGAGAGTGTGTGTTTGTGTGTACTTGTGTATGTGCATGCTCTGGAGAGTGTGTGTTTGTGTGTACATGTGTATGCTCTGGGGAGTGTGTGTGTTTGTGTACATGTATATGTGTATGCTCTGAAGATTGTGTGTTTGTGTGTACATGTGTATGCTCTGGAGTGTGTGTGTTTTCGTGTGTATGTTCTGGAGTGTGTGTGTGTACATGTTTATGCTCTGGAGAGTGTGTGTGAGTATATGGGTTATGTTTATCAGGTTAGGCATTCCTTTGGTATTCATGAAAGTGGTAATTTTGCTGTACAGTTGCTGTCTAAACAATAAACATGTAGTGAATATCCCAAAACTGGTGAGATGCTTTTAGGGGGGCCCAAAATAAATTCTTGCACCGAGGCCCTGTAGACATTAGGTCCGCCACTGATTTTTACTATGAAATGCCGTGCATTGCATTAAATATTTTTGTACATTAAATATTTTTTTACTTAAAAAAATATATTAATAAATTAAAAACCAACATTTATTTAATTAATTAATTAATTAATTAATTAATTGGTAAATATTTTAAATGAATCCACAGTGGAGGAATTTATATATTTATGCTGAGCTAATCATTTTAAAAAATATATCAAATAAATTGATTTAGTTGTTTTTTGGGATGTTGGAGTGAAGAGCAAATATTGCATGGGCTGGGGGCAAGAAAATGTTTGCCCAGGGTCCAGTCAATATTAAAGACGGCCCTGTGTTTACTTTACTTTTTAATAGTTTCCCAATTTTGCTATGAACTGAGCAGGAATGATTATGTAGTAATATTTTATGTCACACTACCCCGCTTTTTCCTCTGTGGGAATTCACCTGACTGAATGACTGAGACAATTTATTGGTACCTCAAAAATCCACCCACCAAACAATCTTTTTTTTTTTTTTGTTCTGCTTCTGGGCAGGTGGAAGAAAATAACTTATTAAATAGTCAAATTATAATTGAATGTATTCTGCTATTCCCAACAAGAACTGCTTTATTGTGCTAGATGGGTGTTTGTTTTAATGTTTTTTAATTGGGATATTGTACCTAATGTTCTTTCTGTAAATGACAGTTTCACTAATGTAGCCATTAAAGAAAAGTTACAGCAAATTCAAACTGAGGCTTTTTCATTTCTTTTCACCATGGGATATAACGATATATGTTGGTATACATAAGCAATTACTACCTACAAAACCTGCCCTGCAGGTTTTCCATACACAAAAACCTCTGTTTAATTAAACAGCTCTCCCTTGGCTTTGAACAATCTGTGCTTATTGCCCATTCAAACAAGCATATAATCAATTAAGTATTTTATTATCCAATTGATTTTTAAGGTGAATTTTTTAACAGAATCTTAAGCTCTTATATATTTTTGGAAATGGTTTGAAATTAGAATAAATAGATTCCCTTCATGTCTAAATGCTAGCAATAAATAATAAAGTAGTTTGAATAAGATTTCAGTAGGAAACTTAAACAAAGATAAAAAAAAAAATAATACCTGCCATCTATTTAAAATACAGCCAGCAAACACTAAGGATTTCATTGCACTAAATTGTCACTATGACCTTTATTGATATATTTCTTTTATGTTCTTTGCATTAATGTACTGTTTTCAAAATGCATTTGTACTGGAAGAAGCATGCAGATTCACCGTAGAATATTATAATAATATTGTTATACCTTTTGAAAGCTGATATTTTTACATACAGTTTAATACAATATGTGATATAGATATTTATTATTCTTTAAAGAATAAATGGTTTACCCCAGAGGATGAGACCAAAGGAAAGCTTGTTTTCTATTTTACAATATTGGGGGGGAAAAGATATAAAAGTAATATTTTCTTATCATTTATTGAAGAGATATTTTACAGATTTTATTCACCATGTTCCAGTAATCCAGAGCTTAACCATTATATTAACAAATCACATAAATGTAATGGTTTTGTTTACCCAGTGTTTTACTATACCAAGATAAAGTTCTAGACAAGGTTTTTTTTAATTCTAATCCTTTAGAACACACTAATAGTCATATTTTCATGATGTCTTAACTTGAGCACAGGTGAAATAATTAGCTGATCAGTAACCATGGTTACTAAGCTTCTCTCACATCAGCTGAATAGTTCACCTGAGCAGATATGATCAATTCCAGAGTGCAGAGTTACCGCAAAATAAATATTAAAGCGACAGACAAATTATATGTTTTCTTTCTTGATTCAAAGATAGTATGTAGTTTTAAACAATTTTCCTATTTACTTCTTTTTTTTAAAATATTTTTATTGGGGAAGCAAGAGGAAAATACAAATATACAGATTGTGATATATACATAAAGTGTATTTTATATTCACCAGTATGACATTTTGAATTATTTTAATTGTTCAACATATTTCATTATAACATTTCTTGTCTTGTTCAACATGCATTGGTTGAAGTTTCTATATAGTGTCATCTATGCTATAAACCTGGGCTACAGGTTGCTATGTACACTTCAATAAATAAAGGAAATCTTTTAGGAGCTGTATTTATAATTGGTATCTCGTTTTCTCTCTTTTTATTATTTTCTTCCCCCTTTATCAAAACAACACCCTTACATTAAATCTTCTGTGTTATTTAACAATACCTACTCTTCTAGACAATTTATAGCAAGCTAACTATGCCTTTTTGACAAACCGCCAGCAGTCTAAGCTAAATTTTAATTTTAGGTTCATATGGATGAGATATATTTTGTGAGGACTCTTACATTTGTTTCCACTTATCTGTCTTTTCATCTATAGTTCTTGAGGTCTTCTCCTCCTTGTGTTTAACTGTACACCAAGATCAACCTTCCCATATAAAAATGCGTAGGCTGTTTAAAGACTACTAGTTAAACAATTCTTATCCAAAATTCGAAAATAGCAGGCAAAAATCGTGCATATATCTATAACACTCTTTGCATAAATGTTGTACACACACTAACTTTCTCAACAATCTACCATAGTAAGTCATAGACTATGTTTACATGTTGCATTTCCATAAATATAAATCTTACATTTCCTGGTATAGTTCCTAAGTCACTCCCGGGGTGCCAGACCACTCCACAATCCTTTCTTAAATTTGACCTTAGCTGGTTATCCTAAAATCTAGTGCCCCCTCACCTCTTGTTGGACATTTAATATATACTCTGAGATTTTTAGTGGGTATAGAATCTGTTTTTGTAAAGTTTCTGGTACGATTTTCAGCTATGTTTCCCACTTCTTCATAAATGATTTTGTTCTTACATTAATATCTCCCATTGCATCCATTTGTTTAAAAAGGATTTGCTGCAGTATTTAATATTTTAGCATCACTAGTGTTTGGGCCTTTTTATCTTGACAAAGTCTAAAGATGAGTCGTTTAGCCAGTAATATCACACCATGAAGGAGCAGCCAGGCTTCTCCCAGGGGGACATTCATCACCAGGAATATTACTGTTTCCGTTGTTATATGTATGTTTTTAAATCCACATTTCCAACATTCCCCAAAATTTGTGTAATTTGGGGCATTCTCATATAATGTGCATGATGGCTGCTTCTGTAAATCATCTTGGGCATCTGCCCATAGAGGATGGTTGCCATCTTTGCAACTGTGTTGGGTGATGTTTTTTGTTGTTGTTGTGAATCAGTTTAATATGTGCCTCTCTAAGTTACGTTGACAAAGTAGCTTTTCTGACTTTCTGAATGCTTTGTTGTATGAGTTGAGTCGTAATGTTATCACCAAGTTGTCTACTCTTGACCACAATTAACTAATACTTTGTAATGTGGACTCGTTAGTTTTCTGAAGTAAATATTTATATGTTGGTTTAATGGAGGTGAGCCCTTTTTCTGCAAGTGTGAAAAGTAGGTGTATGTTGTTGTTGTCTACCAATGTGTTTCCTATTTTTATTAGCCCTGTCACATAGTGTTTCATTTGCAGGTAAGCGAAATGCTATGTAGTAGGTAAGCCAAATTATTCTCTTAAGTCCCTAAATGTAAGTACGTTTTTTATCATTAGACAGTACCTGAGCTATAGATTTTAACCCCAGTGATTTCCATATCTGGAATGATTTTGTGGTAAATCCTGCTAGGAAATCCAGGTTTCCCTGCAATGGGAGATATTTGGATGCCTCAAAATTATCTCCTAATCTCTTACATACAAAATGCCATGCTTGTAATGGTTGATTTATCAGGGGGTATTCGGTTAGTCTGGGGTCTAGTTTCACATGTGTTAAGTGTGGGAGCATAGATAAAGCCCATGGGTCTATTGCCTGCTCCTCCAACTCTATGTTAGTAAAATGGTTTTCCCTCTCAGCCACTGCAGGACATATTTGATATGTGCTGCCTAATTATAGTACTCTAAGTTTGGAAGTGGACATCTGCCTTCAGGGCATGCACTGTCAGTTTTTGGTAACTAAGCTTATGTTTTTTATGAGCACATACAACGTCTAACATTAGTTTTTTGAAATGTTTGAGGTCTGCTTTTTTCATTAGTTCTAGCAACATCTGAAAATGATATAGCAATTTAGGGAATACTATCATTTTAATTAACCCGATTCTACCTGCCATTCAATGCATTTTTTGTAAAAGAAAAGGTGCCGGTACTCAAACAAAAAGGTGCTAGTACTCATTGTTTTTTTATTGATATTTTCTGCTAAGTAACTTTGATTAAAGCAAAGGGACAAGATTATTTACAATGTTTAATGCATTTTGCAGCCCCTACTTGTGAAAACTAGAGTATTTACATGATAATTATAAATATTACCTCTTATAAGTTGGCAGAGGTGGGGGTACTCAGTACCAGTGAGTACCCTCACAAAAATCTCTGCTGCCATTGATATTTCCAGTTTCCCCCACTGTGTGAAAAGATTTAGAGGTTTATAATTGCTATTGCACCATTTATGTGGATCTTGGGTCAAATTTATCCCTAAGTATTTAATTATTCCTGTTACAATTTTAAAATTATATCCCTTAATTTGGTGATCTAAGTTGGAGTTTAGCCAGACTTGTTCTGTTTTGTCCATGTTCAGTTTATAACCAGAGATACAGCTAAATTGTTGTATTGTATTCATCGCTTTTGGGAGATTTACCCAAGTATCTTGTAAATACAGAATTAAATTGTCCACAAATAATGAAAGATGGTTGTTTACTTTTCCTATTGGGAGTCCTACTGTTTCTTGTCTGATCTTTCTTGCCAATGGCTCTATCGCAAGGTAGAACAGAAGTGGAGACAGGGGGCACCCCTGTCTTGTACCTCTCTGTAATACAAATGGCTGAGATAGGCTTCCATTCACTACAATGGATGCTTGCGAGGATTTACATAAATGGTGTATAGCTTTTTGAAAGTGGCCCTTGACTCCCCATTTATCAAGTGTGGAAAAGAAGTGGTCCCAAAGAATCTTGTCAAATGCTTTTTCAGCATCTATCAAAATGGCACAAGCCTCTGGCACCACCTCTCCCATTTCCTCTTTTCTCAAGTTAAAATAGTGTGTTAATATGAATTAAAGTTTGTGTTTGTTTTGTACTGAGGAGCGTCCCTTGACAAAACCCATTTGACCGTGGTGTTCAAGGTATGGCAAAGCAATGGTCAACCTATTTACTAGCACTTTTGTGAAGATCTAAGGTCTGAGTTTAGCATGAAAATTAGTCTATACGACTCTGGATGTTATGGATCCCTTCCTGATTTGTGGAGAACACTAATGTTTGCTTCTGTGAATCTATTGGATAGAGTTATGTTATCCGACATAATCTGATTAAATAAGGTAGTGAGGGTGTTAGCTATTTCCGGATTTAATATTTTGTAAAATTCTCCCGGTAGACCATCCGGCCCAGGGGTCTTTTCCAAAGTTAATTCATTCATACATTGTGTAACTTCTTTGACTGATATGGGATTGTGTAATGTTTGTAATTGAGTTCCTCCCAGAGATGGCATTTTCAAATTTTGACAAAACTCTTCTCGCACTATAGTGTTAACTGTCTGACTTTGGTACAATTTTTGGTAATATTCTTTAAATATATGTTGGTTATCTAACATTTTACCTGTCTTATTTCCGTAATGGTAGAACTTTGCTTTTGTTTTTATGAATGTTTTATGAGCGGCCTGGGTAAGATATGTATCTCTAAGTAGTTTGACTTCTCTATATTTTGTCTTAACTGTGGGATTCCTTAGGTAGTTATTTCTAGCATTCAGTATCTGTTTTAGCAGTAGACCCTCCCTGTGTTGATGTTTTTTCTTGATTCCTGCTAAGTATGACATTATTACCCCCCCCCCCGCAATGCAGCCTTTAATGCTTCCCAGAACAGTATAATATTTTTAGAATGTTGTGTATTCAGTGACCTATATGCATTCCACTCGCCAATAAGGTGTTTGCGTAGATTGTAGTCAAGATAGAGAGGTGCGGGGAATCTCCAAGAATTTGTTCTTTTTGTTTGTGGTTAGGTTTGTATCATTAGTACGATAGGTGCATGGTCCAATATTGTTATGGGATCTATGTGTGCGTGATCTTAGAGCCCAGTGTTGTAGAAACTAGAATGAGATTTATTTGTGACAATTTATCTTTGGAGGGTGTTGAACAGGTATAATCTTTGACTTGTGTATTTATTTCTCGCCATATGTCGCAAAGAGCTAAAGTGGAGCAAATATTTTTTAAGTAATATATTTTCCCTTTTGGCATTAGGAGGAATCACCCGAGGGTTTTTCCTAGACTCTGGGTTTTTAAACCTATCTGCAGATGTTTGTGGTGTGATGTTGAAGTCACCACCTAATATTATAGGGATATCATCTAGCTCCATTAGCTTTCCTTTAATTGTTCCCAAAATTATTATTTTTTTGGAATGTGGGCCGTATACTCTCTTATCGCAAACTGACACCCGCCTATCTCTATTTGAGCTATTAGTTATTGCCCTTCGGGTTCCTCTATGTATTTTTTAATGTTGTATGTGAATTTTTTCCTAAAGAGGAAAGCTACCCCTTGTTCTCGTGATTTGTCATATGGAGTAAAGAGGACCTAACCCACTCATCCCTGTTGTAATTGTAAGTGTTCTTTTTTAGTCAAATGGGTCTCCTCTAGTATGGCAATGTCTGCTTTAGTGTTTCCTAGAAACTTTAAAATTGTTCATGGTGTGATTTCTCGGCTGTTAGCAAGGCAAGATATAATGTCAAGATAACTCACCCACTTGATTGTTCTACTACTAGTATACCAGGTTCTACCCGTGTAAAAGTAAAGTGTTGAGTCTGGCACCCCAGTGATGTGCAGTTTCCCTGAATTGATTCCAGGCTATTACATGGCAGTAAAACGAAACAGGTCAAAGATTAGGTAAATATAATACTCAATACAAATGCAATGAAGATGCAAAGAGGGAGAAATAAATACAATGACACTCTAACTAAAATAGTAACTACAATATTATAGTGCAATAACTTCATAATGGGGTCCTCCTCCCCCTGTGATAAATATAATAACAGTAACAATGGGGTTGGCATACCCCAATAGGTATAAATACAGTGGCGGATCCAGGGGGGGGGGCAACGGGGCAATTGCCTCCCCCCGAGAATATAGTGAGAGACGACTTCCCTATCAGGGCCGAGTGACTCAGAGACAGTGACTGACTGAGTCTGTGTCTTTTAAATTGTCACTCACAGTCACAGGCTCAGTCACTCACAGTGTCAATGAGGCGGCGGGCGGCGGGGGCCGGCCGGAGTCGGACGGGCCACCACTGGGCTGGCCGCTGGGTCAGCCAGGGAAGGAGGTCAGGTCACTCAGTCTCCAGTCTGAGTCAGGATGGAATTACACAGATCATAGATAGTTATGATGCGGCGCAGCGGCGGGCCGGGTCAGGTCAGGTGGGGCAGGCTGGCGGCTTACGTGAGTGACGTCACTCATTGAGTGAGTAGAGTGTAGACTGAATCGGTGTCTGTTCTGTTCAACTTCTTCTTACACGTCACGTGACACGTGATAGTGGAGGGACTAGGGAGCGAGCCTCAGCCTGGCCCTGGGAACACCTGTGTCAGCGAGCCAACTTAAGGATGCCCATGCCCACTCCCTCAGACCGGAAGAGAAGAGTTGACAGATGCACAAAGAGGTTTTAGGGCGAGGGTCTGACCGATGCACATCTGAAGAGAGGTAGGAGAGGGCAAGGGTCTGGGGGGATGCTTTAAGAAGTCCGGTCCGGGGCTGAGCACATGACAGTGTTGTGAGTGACTGTCACTCAGTGACACAGCAGACAGCACAGCTTCAGGGGCAAAGCTGCATTAAGGAATACTCATTGGTGAAGGAAGGCGCTAAAAGCTGTAAGTTTAAAAAGACACCCAAAACAATAATACAACTATTTTAATAAGAATGCACTCATAAATAAAAAAGTTAATAACAACACATCTAATATGTTGTTGTTGATACACTGGGATGTCTCCCAGTGTTTCAACATATTAGATGCATATTTTTATTTATGAGTGCATTCTTTTTAAATTAGTTGTCACATTGATTTGTGTGTGTTTTTTAAACTTACAGCTTTTAGCGCTTCCTTCACCAGTGTATTCCTTTTGTCATATATCTACCTTGGAGGAGGTAGTTATTTTGTTAGGAAGGCTTGTAAAGTCACTAGTTTAGTAGTTTAACCCAATTTATCTGTATTTGACAGCTGCATTAACCCCTTATTAAACAGTCTCTGACCGTCACACTCTCACACTGCACAAACTCAGTCACTGCAGTCAGACAGTTATTATTTTAATATATACTGTGTGTATATATATATATATATATATATATATACACATACACACACATATATGTATGTATATATATATATATACACACACACACACATATATATATATATATATATATATATATATATATATATATATATACACATATAAAAATCTGGAAGTGCCCCTCCCGAGACCAGGCTCTGGATCCGCCACTGTATAAACATGGCTTCTCTGTGAAACAAATTTTTTACATGAAGCCTACTTTTATTTAAGAAAGTCACATAAGTGAGTATGTGTGATACTTCAATCTGGATCCTCTTGTCGCTCTTCAATTTCTGGTTAATTTTGTGAGTTCTCTTTGGTTAAGAACAACTGCAGATGTTGTGGCGTGTCAAAAAATCTGGGTCCTTGCGTTGTTTGTAGCTTCAGGCGTACTGGGTAAAGGAGCACCACAGAGTGGCCATTTTCTATAAGCTGCTTGCAATATGGTGTAAACTCTATGCCTCTTGGCTACATCCGCTGAATATTCTTGGAAGATAAACAATTTTCCACCCTCATAGGTTAATGGTGTTGTCCGGTATGCTCTCAGTAACAGGGCTTTATCCTTGAAGTTTAAGTATTTGATCATCACCTGGTAGGCCTGTTTTGTTATCTTGTTTTTCCAAATTTCCTATTCTGTGCACCCTCTCCACAATACATGGTATATGATCTTTGGGTATTTTGAGGAGATTCGGTGGGATGTTTTCTGCAAAATTCACCAGTGCTGAATTTGGGATAGTCTCCGGTAACCCCACAACTCTCAGGTTACTCTGTCAAGACCTATTTTCCAGGTCATATAGCATGGATTGTATGATTTTTGTTTGCCTCTGTAAGTTAGCTATGTCTGATGTATGTTCTCTAATTCTTTCTTCTGCTTCAGAGACCTTCTGTTCCACAGCGTTTATTCTGGAAGTGAAATTTTTGAGGTCTGAAGAGAGTGTATCCACTCCAATTTGAAGTAATTTCATTTTAGGCAAGAACAATGCTGATAGTTTTGCTACTATTGGATGTGCTTCTAGTGTGACCCCATCTGTGGTAACGAGAGATGAGTGAGGTTCAACTTGCACTTCTGCCTTATGTTTGAGCCTTTTGTCTTCTTGTTTTTGTTTTCCAGACATAATGTCGGAGGTCTTTGTGAAGGTATTGCAGTATCTTCTCATACAGATGTAGGTCCCTGTTTATGTTCTGCTGTGTATTTGCGCTGATCTTTGTAGTAGGATTATATATATAGGTCTTCAGGGAAGTCTCTTTTCAGTTTCAGCTTTTTAATTTTTAAGAGAAAATTTTTGAAACCTGAGATTGGGGAGGATAGATGAAAGTCTCAGGCTTTTTCCTAGCCCTGCATGGTTCTGTTGTAGTCTTTAAGACAAATGAAACGTCTAATTATTCCAGGAATTATGCTAGAAAAGCGTAGTGCCTTAAGTTTCAGTTCTGATCAGGGCTTGTTCAAGTAAAATTATCATTAATCAGGCCTGTTTTCACTGGCGGAATTGTTATTTGCAGTTCTGATTAAAGTTTTCATATATCAAGTATCCTGGACTGATGTTCTATAGTGGGGACCGTGTCACTTTGTTTTTGTCAATAAATCGACTATGCCCCTTTGTTAAATTTCTTCTTTTCCCCCTCGTTTTTTTTCTTTCATTTTTATTATTACTGGCAGGTAGCATATTACATCAGCTATGACAACTAGCTATAGCATTGCTGCTCCTGAGCTTACCTAGATATGCTTTTCAACAAATGATATCAAGAGAACAAAGAAAAGTTGTTTAAAATCTAAGCCATTAGAGTTTAATTTTGACTTTAGTGTCCCTTTAAGTGTGTAGAGGGTTCTGGAAAGGGAACATAATGGGATAAGACCAAACATGCAATAAACATTGGGAAAAGATAATTATATTATGCAGTTAAATAGAAAAGTGGTATTAACAGCTTCAAAGTAGGATTATCCTCTGCGAGAAATCCTAAGAAAAATATACTAAAAAAAGGAAAAAGAAGATGCGCTGCAAAAGCAAACCACAAACAGTAGGATTAAGAAGAGATATATTTATCATTAAAATAGGTGTCCCACCTATATTAAAATGTTTTATACATACTGTATATGATTTAAGGATTTCACACCAAAATCATAGATTAATGAATCATCACTCAAGTTCAAATTCTAAATGTTCTGTAATTAATTCACTGTTATCCCCATTCCAAACTTTACCCCGCTACCCAACTTTATGCTCTAAGCACATTTTCTTTTTTCTCACATATAGCAACTTTTAAATACACATGAAACTTACACACATAAATGTGAAATCAATCCCACATGATTGGGATTTATTATTTTGATTTACTATTTACTTTCACCACACTAATTATGCTATATTTATTTATCTTTTATAATTTTTTATTTCTTTATTTTTTACTTTTTATTAACACCTTTGTATTACATAAAATGATAAGATGTGAGTAATGAAATTCTAATATTTCTTTTGAGATCAAATGCGGTAATATAGACTGTTGATGATAGATTATGCTAGCTGACATTTGCAAGTCATATAGATATGCTTGACTGGTAGACTGTATATCGTTTTTTGTATCATTGTAATTTTAAATCAGATATATTCAAATAATTTGCAAAATTGCTCAATAAATAATTGATCCACTAATTAAAAAGAATACAGGACAAAAAGAACACCTACACCTTTAAGAGGTGTGACTAACAGGTACTGTAAAGTGACCACTATGGGAAAGAGTATAAAAGGACAACTAAAACGAAAGAGAAGCATCTTGATAAAGGCCACTGTTTGGGCTGAAACGCGTAGATGATCCCTCACTGGCTAAATTCAGAGCGCTCTGACAAAAAGCTGGTTTGCTACATTTTCACGGAAGATTCAACATTCAAAGCCAACGCCAAAAAAGACAACACCCAATTGGCCAATTCATGGCATGTGACTTCCAAAAGCGGAAGAAAGATTGGAGCTGGAGAAGCGGCGAGCCTAAGGAGAGTCAGCCTAAGGAGTACGAAAAGAAGTGCTGCTACACCGGATAGAAGTGGTGAAGTATACTGGGTGATTCTCCTAACACTGGGACTTCCTAAGGAAAGCAGGAAGTGTTCTCCAGAATACCGCAGAGTACCATAGTGGAACATAAGATAACCTGCAAAGAATAGTCCCCATAATACAAGTGGATACTGGATAGCAGCTGAGAGATACTAACTCTGCTTACTAACGGACTACCGCTGAAAGCTACTTATTTTGCACACAGCAACGTATCCCTATCATATTTTATACCATAGATTAGGTTTACTTGTTGTTTCATAGCTCTTAGAATTACTTAGCATAGACAGGTCAGAATGAAATGGCATTTCATATGTTAATTACCACCGGTGGTATATTTCTTAATTTTGTATATTGTTTTAAACATTGTCCTACTTTTTATGATAAATATATATCTGTTCTCATACAGGACACCTATTTTGAAGCGCATCTTCTTTTTCCTTTTTTATGCAATATACATTGATTATTTATTTTTCCCTTCTTTCATGCAATGTAACTATGACAACTGAGGCTTTTCCAGCTCAATTCTGACAAGTGGAAGTGTGCACAGAAGCATTGTCATGCCTTATGCTGTCACATGTATCAGAGGTGATACGTATTTTAAAGCAATGCAAGTTTTACTAATAAAATGACAGTGTCTTTTTAATAAGTCTATTGAACTATTACACTAAACAAAGTGTGAATGTATTCTGTGCATGCACAATGAATACGTTTTCAATAATAATTTAAAGGGACAGTAACGTCAAAATCAGACTTTTATGATTCAGACAGAGCATTGAATTTTAAACAACTTTTCATTTTAATTCTATTAAAAGCATTCCTAGGTAGGCTCAAGGGCAGTAATGCACTACTGGGAGCTAGCTGGTGTATGGTCACTGCACATATATGCCTCTTGTCATTGGCTTACTAGATGTGTTCATATAGTTCCCAATAGTGCTTCGCTTCTCCTTCAACAAAGAATACCAAGAGAATGAAGCAAATTTGATAATAGAAGTAAATTAGAAAGTGTTTCAACTTGTGTGGTCTATCAGAATCCTGAAGAAATAAATTGGGTTTCATTCCCTTTAACACTTTATATTTCAATCTCACTGTTTCATGTCCCTTTAAAGGGATATGAAACCCTAACATTTTCTTTTGTGATTCAGACAGAGCATATCATTTTCAAAAATCTACTATTATCAAATTTGCTTAGTTCCCATGATATTCTGTGTTGAAGAGATACCTAGGTAGGCATCTGGGGCACTTACATAGCAGGAAATAATCCTCCATATAGTGCTCCAGAAATGGGCAGGCTCCTAAGCATACATCCCTGCTTTTTAAGAAAAGACTCAATAACAGAAGTAAATTAGAAAGTTATTTAAAATTGCATGCTCTATCTGATTTACTAAAGAAAATGTTTGGTTTTCCTATCCCTTTAATTTCAATAACCGGAAGGGAGGCCAGATAGGATGATCTGCAGTACCCCACTGAGATTCCAGGGCCTTAGGTAAGACAAGCCTTTGCTAGACTGATTAGCTAGTAGTAATTCTTAGTAGAACTATAACAAGCAATATTTTTGTTCAGCATGGGGTTGGTTGCACCTGTGAAACCATTTTCAAAATCTTCAATGAGAGAATTAATGAGAGAAGTGTTTGCATTTGTGTTCAATTGCTGCAACATAATAGCTACTATTTCTGCTGTTTGTACAGGAGAAGCAGAAAAAAAACAATCTCAAGTTTGTTGTATTTGTATCTTGCAGATATTTAAGAACTGAATACAAATGAAGATAAAAGGATTCAGCTGCAATTTATGATTAATAGCATCATTACTAAATAATATTGGCCTAGATTCCAGTCACTTAGTATAGCTTTTGCACAGGTTTATGAAATTTAATAAAGGGACAGTAAATGCCTTGTAATTTTTCTGCAGTCTTCCAATAGATTAACACATCAGCA
This sequence comes from Bombina bombina, assembly GCF_027579735.1. Classification (NCBI taxonomy): domain Eukaryota; kingdom Metazoa; phylum Chordata; class Amphibia; order Anura; family Bombinatoridae; genus Bombina; species Bombina bombina. The sequence goes on from NC_069499.1 coordinate 895,327,195, forward strand.
GAGTCTGAAAATTATTTCAAAAGATTAAAGGGATATAAAGCACTTTTTTTTCATAATTCAGAGCATACCATTATAAACAACTTTACAATTTACTTCTATTAACAAGTGTGTTTGTTCTTTTAGTATCCTTTGTTAAAGGAAAAGTTGTTTATGACTGAATACAGCTAGTAACCAGTATTGTATTGCTGATCCTGAACAAACCTAGTTATTCTTTGCATCATAGGATGCCAAAAAAACAAAGCAAATCAGATAATAGAAGTAAATTGGATCTATCTGAATCATGAAAGAAAAACATAGGGTTTCATCATATCCCTTTAATATCATATTTGCTGCATTTGTTTTTAAATGGTCAATCTCCAACCAACATTTTTCCTATTTGGAACAGTCAATCTACCCTTGAGTCTGCAGACTTCCCAACTGGTACTATTTAAAAAAGCGACAGTCTCTGATTCTGAGCTCTGTTCCTCTGTCCCTCTGAAACAGCTATATGTCTATATTTACAGAATATTCCTTATCCCCACCCACAGAGCACCCAGACATGCTCACAAACTGCCCAGACACACCCACAATCCTGGCCACTGATACCCAGCCACAAATGTTGAGAGTTATGCAAAATGGCTTCAGCAGAAATGATAAGATTACAAACTGTAATAAATATCCTACCTCATACTTTCTCAGCATATTAGCAAACCCTTACCCTCATCTTGCAATCTACTCTCCCCCGTATTTGCTTAATATGATTACAATGAGTTTTACAGTTAACAAGCTCCAGGAGCTTCTGGAATTATAATAGTTTAATTCTTAGTTTAAAATTAATGTTTTTAAATTTGACAGGTAAGTTTTAATTTAATATAAGATAGGGAAATTGTAATTTTAATATAAAGTTAGGTGGTCGTTGGGTTTAGGGGTTACTAGTTTAAATTAGTTTATTTCATTGTGGGGGGGCTTTAGGTTTAGTGGTTAATAGTTTATTTTAGTATATTTCATTGTGATGGGCTTGCGGTTTAGGGGTTAATAGGTTTATTATAGCGGCGGTGTGGGCTGACGGCAGATTAGGGGTTAATTATATTTAAATAGTGTTTGCAATGTGGGAGGGTGGCGGTTTAGGGGTTAATACTAGGTTTATTATAGTCGGGAGCGGCGGAATAGGGGTTAATACATTTTAATAGAAGCGGCGATGTCTGGAGCGGCAGATTAGGGGTTAATAAATTTATTATAGTGTTTACAATGTTGTAGGGCCTCAGTTTAGGGGTTAATAGGTAGTTTATGGGTGTTAGTGTACTTTTTAACACTTTAGTTATGAGTTTTATGTTACAGCTTTGTAACGTAAAACTCATAACTACTGACTTTAGATAGCGGTATGGATCTTGTGGTTATAGAGTGGAGTGTACCGCTCACTTTTTGGCCTCCCAGGCAAAGCCTGTAATAATTGCGTGACAGGCTAAAAGGTGTGCGGTACACCTATACTGACAAGACTCGTAATAGCAGCGTTAGGGAAAATTAAGCATTTTTCACTCATAACGCCAAACTCGTAATGTAGCTGATTGTTAGTAACAGGTGGTCGAACATATCCCCTGTATCTGTTAGAACGCCACCTCCCCAGGTGGCGAATAGCGTCCACAGAGGAGCCTGACAAAGCTGCATAAGTTGCAGCCTCTATGCGGAAAGAATGAGGGGAAATTCTAGTCACATCTAGACCTGCTTGGGAAGCCACCCTAGCTAGGATTTTGTGGAACTGATATACAGATAAGGAAGTTCCATTGGCATGCATTAGAAAGGATCCCTTAGTTGTGGGTCTGCACTCCAGGAATTGTTTAATGGCAAAAACTGGGCAGCATCTGCCTTGCGTTTTGAGAATAGTAATCCACAAGCTTTTATTCTGCTGATCCGTTTTTGACAGTGGTAAGTACAGTAAAAGAGAATCTTGAGAAACTCTGATGTGATCGCTTTGCATGCCCTTATCAGTCTGGCTCTCTGACAGGGATACTGGTTCTCCTATACGAAGGGCCGCTGAATAAGTCAACATGAACGCAGCTCAGAATAACAAAAACTCAGAGGTGGAGCAGACGTGCCCCAAAGTCTCGACTAGCTGTTCGAGCCAGTCGCGCGTAAAACTCTCTAGAGTACCTGTGTTGAGGTTGTGATCGCCCCAGCCTTTTAAAACTTGCTGCACAAAAAATGAGTTAGCCGGATCAGGCAAGGCTAGAGTACAGAAGAAAAAAGATAAGGCTGCTAGCTGTGAATGAACAGCCCCTTGACGGGCGCCCGCTTGCCAAAGGCTCACTAGCCAGTCACACAAGGTGACCTGTGATGCTTCTGCAGCCTTCACTTTCTGATCGTGACAACAGGGTTCCCATTCCTACCAAAGTCTCTCGTAGGAGCGCCAGGTGGATGGGGCTAATGATGCTTGCACTAGACGGAGCAGGGATATCCAGGATTTAGAAGCTGCCAAAGGAAACCAGGACAAGGTAAACCTTTTTGAGCAGCGTGAGGTGCGAGGCGTCTAAAAGTCACCCAATAAAACCTCAATAGGGCATCAGCTAGAACATTATTAACCCCAGGGACATGCTTAGCCTGAAATTGTATGTTAAGTTCTAGACAGCGCAACACCAAGTGTCGTAACAAGCAGACTACTACAGCAGATGTAGCCGAAAGGCCATTAATGGCATGTACCACACTGAGATTACTTGTCCAGAAGATAACTGTTCTGTTGGAAAATTGAGTACCCCATAGTTCTATAGCTAATACTATAGGAAAAAGCTCCAAGAGGGTGAGATTACGAGTTAAGCCCCTAACACTCCAATCCTGAGGCCAAGGTCCTGCACTCAACTGACCTTCAAAATATGCTCCAAAGCCTTTCAACGCTACAGCATCAGTGAACAGATGTAAAAGCTGACTGGATATGGGGTTAGAGCCCCAAAAACAGATACCATTAAAATTTTGAAGAAAAACCTCCCAAACTTTTAAATCAGCTCTCATACCTTCTGTAACAAAAATTCTGTCAGGGGGCTTATCTCTACCTCTCAGCTTCCCTTCTAATCTATGGTTAAAAACCCTTCCAATTGGATTGACTCTACCCACAAAATTAAGAAGACCAAGGAGAGACTGGAGTTGTCTTAGGGGAATGGTTCTTTTAGAAGCAGCCGTTCTAACTGCCTTGAGCATACTCTGAACTTTATCGAAGGGTAGTCTGTAAAGCATTGCTTCACTATCAATTTAAATACCCAAGAATGTGAGGTTAGTGCAAGGGCTTGAGACTTATCCTCTGCTAAAGGAACCCCAAACTGTGACATGAGTTCACGCAGTACTTGCATTAAGCACTGACAGTCCTAGCAGAAAATCGTCTAGATAGTGAGCTATGGCTATGGAATCACTGCCCACCCTATGAGCCACTGCCCAGTGCAGGAACGCACTGAATGTTTAAAACAGAGCACATGATATGGCACAATCCATGGGCAGGCAGCGATCTACATAGAAACCACCCTTGAATTTACTTCCCATAAGGTGATAGGCAAAAGGATGTAAGGTCAATAAGCGAAAAGCAGACTCAATGTCCAAGTTCGCCAACCAAGCACCTTTTCCCACCTATGAACCAGCTCTACTGCACTGTCAAATGATTGATAGCGCACTGAGCTCAGCTCTGGGTCAATTGCATTGTTAACTGAGCTTCCCCTAGGGTGCAAGAGGTGCTGTATCAGACAAAACTTACTTAGCTCTTTCTTGGGCACTACTCCTAATGGAGATACTACAAAATTTGGAAAAAGGGGGGACAGGGAAGGGACCTATTATCCTCCCAAAACTAAGTTCTTTGGCCAATTTCTCTCTCACTACTTGTGGGTACTGGTATGCTGATCTTAAGTTTCTATGGAAGGCAGATCCGTGAATACCAGCCTTTTGAAGTAGAAGTGAATCTAGGTCATGTCTTACTAACAGGGGTATCCTTTTTTTCTGGAACATTCTGTTCCTGGGTGTGGGCCCCCACCGAACTTACAGGTGTGCCTAAAGCTACAGGAGATAGCTTTATCACATCTGTTTTCTTGAAATTCCAAGCAAGTACCCCCTCTACATTTTCCCTTGGGGGCACAAATAAACTGAGATGGAAAACCAGTGGAGGGAGAGCCATGAGCTCCTAAAGGGGAGCACAAGAGTCATAGTCTCTCCATGCTCTGTCACTAAATTTCCTCTGAATCCAGTGGATAGTATCCATATATTTTAATACTGCATGGCATTGATTGGCGTATTTCTCCAAATAGCATGAAGAATACACTCTAAAGCAGATCAGCCATTCTTCAAATGTTTCAGGCCGTTTAAATCATTTAGGGACAGCTCTATACAAGCTTTTTTTCTTTTGCCTATAAGACTCGGCGGACAATTCAAAGACGTTAACATATCTTCCCTGCTGTGTATCTTTTTTATAGTCTTTTGCTTTAAATGACCATGCAGGGACGGGGTATAAATTGATAATAAATCCCCATGAAGAGCAACGTTGCGTTCAGGGATTAAGCCAGTGGGAGGGCGTTGGTTGAGCTGATGAATCAGACTGGGGATCTACTTGAGCAACAGGCAATTGAGGTTGTGCTGTCCTTTTAAATGAACCTGATTGAAATTCCTGCCACATTCTCTTAACCATAGAAACCATTCTCTTTTGCCCCTTATCCTTCAACCCCAGTCTGTCACTGTCAGATTCTGAGTCAGATAATGAAGAATCAGCCAAGTCAGGCCTGTCATGTGTAAATGCACAGGAATTACCAGGACCAGAAGATGTAGTAGCCTGGGGTAAGCTAGCTGATGTAGACTCCATCACTGTATCACCACTTCCTGGCTGGATCGGAGTGTTGTTTGTAATCTGCTGTGGACAGGGCCCTGTCAACAAATCAGAGGACATCCTTGCTGGTGTATTGGAAGGTTCTGTGATACTGGATGTTACAGGCATGGCATGCTGGGATACATCTGGTTGTGCTACGCCCATGTAAGAGAGAGAATAATTTGCGAGCACTGCGAACACAGGAAATGAAAGGATTAACAGACCCTGACAACTCATGTGGATTTGCAGTGGTGGGCTGCTGCACATCCATACTCTCTTTCTCTCTATTTGATGCATTTATGCTATGGGTATTTACCCCATTCATAAGCACTTAATACATACTGCTGCTGTGCAATGAATCATCATGTGACACCGTATTATCATTCACGTACATACTCCCAAAGTCTAATTGAGATGTATCATTCATACCCTTTTAAACACTTGGGCCTAGATTTAGAGTTGGGCGGTAGCCGTGAAAACCAGCGTTAGAGGCTCCTAACGCTGGTTTTTACCGCCCGCTGGTATTTGGAGTCAGTCGGGAAAGGGTCTAACGCTCACTTTCCAGCCGCGACTTTTCCATACCGCAGATCCCCCTACGCCATTTGCGTATCCTATCTTTTCAATGGGATCTTTCTAACTCTGGTATTTAGAGTCGTGGCTGAAGTGAGCGTTAGAAATCTAATGACAAAACTCCAGCCGCAGAAAAAAGTCAGTAGTTAAGGCCGGTTCATAAAGCTCTTAACTACTGTGCTCTAAAGTACACTAACACCCATAAACTACCTATGTACCCATAAACCGAGGTCCCCCCACATCGCCGCCACTCTATTAAAAAATTTTAACCCCTGGAGGTGGGGCGTAGCCGTGCAGGGACATGGCCACGTTTTAAATGAGCTCCGTGCATGTTATAGGTCTCCAGCCTAATTTTTATATATTGCACTGAGAAAAACCCTCTAACAATTACCTGGATTACAATACATATGACCCCCCCGCTAGTGATCGCCGATCGTTGAATTGTAAGACCGAGATCTGCATCTTTCACCACTGCGGCCCAGGCGACACTTTGGGGATATTCCCTGAGAAGAACTCACAGACACTCACCACCACCTTGAGGTTACCTAAGCCTGCTTGGCTTGATGGTGCTTGGTGACTTTGGCGCAGAATACAACCACCGGAAAACTCAGTACCGGGACTATAGCCGCAATTGCACAGACTAAGATAAGACCTGATTAAGCAGCCGGCGACAAGAACGGAGTGTTTAAAAATTTACTGCACATATATTGCCGGGGATACGGAGCCTCACCCCATTCAGAGATGTGACACACACAAGGGACCGAGAGCCAGAAACATCCGACCCGTGGAAAGTGAGTAGTAAACGCACACTGACACCATTAGCTTGCACCACGCGGTAAGATATTTACAATGAAACAAGTGAAGGGCGCTCTAACTAGATCCTGAATGCTGTTTAGCTGTAAATTGTGAAAACAATCACCCTATAAAACACAGAACACTGGCGGTTTACTTTCCACTGAAATAACAGTGACCACGCTGGACTTGGATCTAAGATCACTAATATTTATAACTATGACTATACCCGCACCTGCAAAATCCTATACGGATAACTTCTATTGAACTGCACTGAGCCGAAAGGTTTATAATATAACCTCACAATACATAATATCCTGAAAATTATCTACAGTAACTGTACTATAAAAAAGTAGGCCTTGGCTTTACAATTAATGACCCAAATAGATGGCTTAAAAAAGAAACGCCAAAACTGACAAAAAACTGGCAAGCAATTCCACTATGAATTCCTATTTCGCTAAACAGGAAGTAGAAACAATGGAACACTCGCAGTCTCTATCTTGTAACGATATCTCACAGCCTGACCCACGGCCAGCTACCCCAGACACCCACTCAGACCAATTGTCTCAAATACAATCTAATATTTCCTTATTACCATCCAAGTCAGATCTTGCTGATTTGAAAACGTTTATCAAAACTGAGATGTCTTCCCTGAGAAAAGATATTGGTGAAATGGGAGCTAGATTAGAATATTTAGAAGAAGGCCAGGACACACTAAATAATATAGTGTCAGATGTTAACCATCAGCTAACAAGGCATAAAACGACAATCCAATCACTCCAATTGAAAATTGAGGACCTGGACAACCGTAACAGAAGAAGCAACTTAAGGATACGAGGAGTCCCTGAAGAAGCTACTAAGGAGTCAATATCTTCGTATCTCTTGCAATTATTTGAATATATCATGCCAAATCTCAAGTTATCTGAATCATCTATGGAAAGGGCCCACAGAGCATTGAAACCGGTGCCTGTCCCCCCTAAACCACCTAGAGATATCATTATAAAATTTGCCAACTATTTGGATAAAGAGTCTATCTGGAAACACGTTAGACTTCAACATGAAATTAAGTTTCAAACCTACAGCATCCAAATATTTCAAGATATCAGCCCAGCCACTATTGAGAGAAGGCGAGAAATTCGCTTCATTACCCAACGCCTTCAGGAAAGAAAAGTGAAGTACAGATGGGGATTCCCCTTCAGTCTGATAGTGCAAAAAGATGGGAAAACTCACATATACAAAGACTTAACTGATCTGGACTCATTCTCCAAAGGCTTAAATATTGACTTTCCACAACCTAGTTTGCCGACCACATCAACACATCACGAAGACAGGTCTCTCCCACAAAGGCCACATTGGACGACTGTCCAACCTAAGAAGAAGAAGACGGATGAAACTACATCTACTACATAAACACTCTCTATACCGTCGAAAATGTTCTTTTTCAAGCCCTTTCAACAACCTTCCGGAAGATGATCCTTTGACCCAGCTCTACAAGATTTGATAAGTATAATGAATGTCACTCTTAAAAAGTAATGGACTCCAAACTGATGATTGGTTTGTAGATCAACCAGAGGGTCTACTTTGAAATGTTTATGTTTATGTTCATGTTTATTGACAAAGTCGCTGCCTCATATCGTATACCCTAAAACACTGTCATCATAGATCTTTTACTGCCCTCCCCTAGTTATATATTCATAGGCAGAAGGCTATAAGTTTAATAACAAGTATATTCTCATCAGCCATCCTTTTTATGTAAACTGTTATGGAGTAAACAACAATATGTACATACTAGATGGTTAACCAGAGAACTTATTTTGAAAAAGTTATACTAAACTATATAGAAGAAGTTACTACACGAATTAATAATAATTTCAACCACTTTCCACTAACGAGAGAGACACTGCCAGTGTGCAAACCCTTTTTAGTCTCCGTAATCTTTTTTTTATCCTAAATTTAATACTGGGTATGAGGCAGTTGTTAACAATTCTGTATTTATTTCTATTGCTGTTGGCAAATGTTAAGAAGTTAATTACAGTTCTGTAAATATTTGATAGACCAACTAGAAGATATACTCTGAAATGCCTGTATTAGTACTTATAGAGGATGATGTTATCTAAATGGGGAGTACTCTCATTCACCTGCTATTGGTTAATGTTAAACAGCTAATGGTAAGGTGTGATGACAGTATTGTCATACCAGGAAGAATATATTCGTATTTCGCTTCCCCACTGTAGACTTTGAACGCAGAACTTAAGTATTCCCTGACAATCTTGTATAGGTATTTCTCATCTATTCAGCGAAAAGTTTTTAAAAGTGGTTGGATGTTCTTAACAAGGACATAGTAACAACACAGTTATGGCAATAACAATGTTATGTTTTATGTTTAGAATTTATGTATTGATAACCATCTTTAAAAATAATTTGGAAATTTCTCACACATTTTCAATGTCTGAGTGCTGGAGACCTAGATATTGACATGCAACCTCACAAGTGAAAAATGTTAAATATAGTATTTTTATTTGTCACCTTTTTTGTTTTTTCCTTTAATTTATCCACTACATTTTTTGTTGATGGTCCTGTCCTGTTCTGCAGTCACGCCCTGATTCTCAAGATAAGCTACCACCCAGGGAAATCATACGTCTCACATAACAATTACACATTCCACTGTGACCATGGCTAAACATCCCCATCAAACTTTACATACAAACGACTTACGTTTGTACTCTGTAAATGCAAAAGGGCTCAACATACCACACAAAAGATCCATGGTATTGAGGGAAAATCGTAGTTCAGGGACGGATTTATTGTTTCTACAAGAAACTCATTTTAGAAAAGGAAGGGAACCCTCAACTTTCGCTCGCCTATTCGGCACATGCTTTTGGGCCTCACATAACAAACACAAAAAACAGGGAGTAGGCATTGTTATTAAAAAAGGCATCCCCTTTGTTGAAATACAAACCATTAGAGATAAGGAAGGCAGATACATTATCGTAATTGGCAAACTATACAACCGACCAGTAACCCTCTTCTCGGTATACGCCCCTAATTCAGGCCAACACTTATTTCTTAGAAAATTGTCTAACCTAATATTGGACAACCAAAAAGGAACATTAATCATGTGTGTGGATTTTAATATAACTTTAAATCCTACATTGGACAGTTCTTCCCACCGTTCCTTGCTCTCTACCTCACACTTAAATAAAATAAAATCACATCTTAAAAATATTGTAGCTCAAGATGTATGGAGAACTCTACACCCTCATCAAAAAGACTATTCTTTCTATTCCTACCACACGAAACATACACTAGGATCGACTATATATTCACGGATGTGGGAAGCCTAGCCTTATTTAAAACAGCAAAGATAAACCCAATAACATGGTCCGACCACTCCTCGGTAGTTAGCTCACTCTCATGGCCATCCAAACCTATCAAAGATTTCATCTGGAAATTAGATGACTTTTTACTGACGGACCCTATGCATGTCTTGAGAATAAATAAAGCCTTAACAGAATATTTTCAAATTAATGCTTCAATGGAGGTATCCTCAGAGACATTGTGGGAGGCCCATAAGAGTGTTATTAGGGGTGAATTGATGGCTATAGAAGCCTACATTAACAAAACTAAAAGAGAGTCAGTCACATCTTTATTAAACAAAATTCAACAATTAGAAACTAAACACAAAAACCTTCCGTCCGATAAAGACACACTGAGGGAACTGACCATAGAGAGGCAACATCTAGCTTCTTACCTATCTAAAGAATGTAAAAGAAAAACGTTGCATAGCCAACAAAAACACTACGAAGGACGCAACAAATTTGACAGACTCTTAGCAAGATATCTGAAACATAAAGCTCACAAAAAATACATCCTACATATTATTGACGAACGAGGACAGTCTCAATATTCCACACATAGGATAGCGCATACATTCCAAAAATTTTTTCAAAAATTGTATAACATTAAATCTACCTCCACTCAACACACCAACGACTCCCAGTCTCGCTCACAAATAATAGATGACTATCTTAAGCGCCTAAAACTTCCAAATATTACATCTGAACAGAAAGACAAATTAGAAGAATCTATAACACTAGAAGAAGTAGATTTAGTAATCAAAGATTTACCCACAGGAAAGACACCCGGTCCAGATGGATTTGGTCATAAATATTATTCAACCTTTCGAGAGACATTGACCCCTCACATTTTAAACTACTTCCAATCTATCGACTCCTTAACATCATTCTCAGAGAGAGCCTTAGAAGCCCATATAGTACTATTGCCAAAACCAAATAAATCTACCACCCTTCCCGCAAATTACCGCCCTATTTCATTGCTAAATACTGACATTAAAATTTTTGCAAAAGTTCTGGCCCTTAGATTAAATAGAATCCTTCCACATATTATCTACCCAGACCAGGTTGGCTTCATCCCAGGCTGAGAGGCCAAAGATAATACGGTCAGGGCTCTTCACCTAATACATCATATAACTAAGAATAATATACCCTCTTTGTTTTTATCAACTGACGCCGAAAAGGCCTTTGACCGTATTGCTTGGGATTTCTTGAAAGCCACTCTATCACATATAGGCCTCGGCCCTCATATAATATCCCGAATCTTCTCCCTCTACTCCCAACCTAGCGCATGTATCTTAATAAATGGTTCTCTTTCCAACCCTTTTACTATAACTAATGGGACACGCCAAGGATGCCCCTTATCGCCCCTCCTGTTCACCTGTATCATAGAAACACTAGCCACCAGCATAAGGAACACCCCACTGATCCATGGTATAGATATAGGCCCACAACAGTTTAAGGTCTCCCTTTTTGCAGATGATATGCGTTTTTCCATTACACAACCTGAAGAATCACTCCCACAATTAGCTAAAGAATTCGAGACATTCCATAATCTTTCCAATTTCTCTATCAACAAGTCCAAATCAGAAATATTAAATATAAATATGAATAAAACTGACATACAAACTATTAAAAAAACCACACCCTTCTCTTGGTGTTCCTCTACACTCAAATACTTGGGTATTAATCTTGCCCCAACGTTTGACGCCATGTTTACCGCAAACTTCATTCCACTTAAACACACAATCATTAATGACCTCTCCTCGTGGAGATCTAAACAGATATCCTGGTTGGGACGTATAGAGACGTAAAATGAATATCTTTCCGAGAGTACTCTATTACCTCCAAACACTTCCCATCCCGTTACCCAAAAACTACCTAACCTCCATACAAAGAGCATTTAATGATTATATTTGGAATAGGAGACCACCGAGAATAAATCAACGTATAATGCAATCCCCCAGGTCACATGGAGGGATGGGAGTCCCAAACTTGGAACTATACAGACAGGCTATATTCTTACAAAGAATTGTGGACTGGAACATTCATTTTCACCATAAACGATGGGTTCCCTTAGAACATCTATCACACCAGAGACCTCATTTAGGAAGACTATGTTGGTATAATTCTAATAAACTTCACCTTAAACCAGACAGTAACCCGGTAACGAGAGAGACCTTCCAGTTCTGGACTAAGATTATTAATACCACTTTATTTATTTCTTCTATACCATTCAAGACATCTCTACTTGAAAATGGAGAATTTACACTACGGCTTCACACAACTTCATCAGAAATAGACGCACCCAATAGAGACTTTACAGTATGAAACATGATTACAAATGAATCACTACGCACACAGGAGGACCTGGTAGCAGAGGGACACAAATGTTTTTCCAACTGGTTTACATACAGACAAACCAGAAATTATATACTTAAACATAAGGAACACAATAATATGACAAGACCTCTGACAAGTTTCGAGTCTCTATGTGTACAACCTCCCCCACTCAGACACACTCTATCCGCAATATATAAACTATTGATACAAAACCCCCCAGGATATATACCCCCTTTCCTAGAGAAATGGGAGACAGACCTAGGTATTGCCATACCTCCAAATACGAGCAACTCAATACTTCAGGCCACTATGAGATCTTCTATTTCTTCCGCCATATTAGAACTTAACTTTAAAGTGTTGCACAGGTGGTATTTTACCCCAAGAAAACTACACCGTTTGTTCCGCTCCCAACCGAATAAGTGTTGGAGATGTGGACATGTGAATAGTGACGATGCACACATGTGGTGGTGGTGCAATGATATTCGAAATTTTTGGAGACAAATAATTAATGAAATAGAATCAATACTGGGACTGGTGTTCCCCCTAGACCCCTTGATATGGCTTCTAAATAAACCCCCAAATATTAAATATAAACCATATCAACGTTTTTTCACGATTATGACAAAACTACTGATCGCAAAAAATTGGAAACATAGCAGGGCTCCCCCACTAGCCATGTGGATAAAGAAAGTAACTGATTTGGTAGAATTAGAGGAGTACTACTACCTTAAAAATGAAAAAATGGAAATCTACGCAGAACTGTCCCAGACATGGGATGCATATACAGGGAGTGCAGAATTATTAGGCAAGTTGTATTTTTGAGGATTAATTTTATTATTGAACAACAACCATGTTCTCAATGAACCCAAAAAACTCATTAATATCAAAGCTGAATATTTTTGGAAGTAGTTTTTAGTTTGTTTTTAGTTTTAGCTATTTTAGGGGGATATCTGTTTGTGCAGGTGACTATTACTGTGCATAATTATTAGGCAACTTAACAAAAAACAAATATATACCCATTTCAATTATTTATTTTTACCAGTGAAACCAATATAACATCTCAACATTCACAAATATACATTTCTGACATTCAAAAACAAAACTAAAACAAATCAGTGACCAATATAGCCACCTTTCTTTGCAAGGACACTCAAAAGCCTGCCATCCATGGATTCTGTCAGTGTTTTGATCTGTTCACCATCAACATTGCGTGCAGCAGCAACCACAGCCTCCCAGACACTGTTCAGAGAGGTGTACTGTTTTCCCTCCTTGTAAATCTCACATTTGATGATGGACCACAGGTTCTCAATGGGGTTCAGATCAGGTGAACAAGGAGGCCATGTCATTAGATTTTCTTCTTTTATACCCTTTCTTGCCAGCCACGCTGTGGAGTACTTGGACGCATGTGATGGAGCATTGTCCTGCATGAAAATCATGTTTTTCTTGAAGGATGCAGACTTCTTCCTGTACCACTGCTTGAAGAAGGTGTCTTCCAGAAACTGGCAGTAGGACTGGGAGTTGAGCTTGACTCCATCCTCAACCCGAAAAGGCCCCACAAGCTCATCTTTGATGATACCAGCCCAAACCAGTACTCCACCTCCACTTTGCTGGCGTCTGAGTCGGACTGGAGCTCTCTGCCCTTTACCAATCCAGCCACGGGCCCATCCATCTGGCCCATCAAGACTCACTCTCATTTCATCAGTCCATAAAACCTTAGAAAAATCAGTCTTGAGATATTTCTTGGCCCAGTCTTGACGTTTCAGCTTGTGTGTCTTGTTCAGTGGTGGTCGTCTTTCAGCCTTTCTTACCTTGGCCATGTCTCTGAGTATTGCACACCTTGTGCTTTTGGGCACTCCAGTGATGTTGCAGATCTGAAATATGGTCAAACTGCTGGCAAGTGGCATCTTGGCAGCTGCACGCTTGACTTTTCTCAGTTCATGGGCAGTTATTTTGCGCCTTGGTTTTTCCACACGCTTCTTGCGACCCTGTTGACTATTTTGAATGAAACGCTTGATTGTTCGATGATCACGCTTCAGAAGCTTTGCAATTTTAAGAGTGCTGCATCCCTCTGCAAGATATCTCACTATTTTTTACTTTTCTGAGCCTTTCAAGTCCTTCTTTTGACCCATTTTGCCAAAGGAAAGGAAGTTGCCTAATAATTATGCACACCTGATATAGGGTGTTGATGTCATTAGACCACACCCCTTCTCATTACAGAGATGCATATCACCTAATATGCTTAATTGGTAGTAGGCTTTCAAACCTATACAGCTTGGAGTAAGACAACATGCATAAAGAGGATGATGTGGTCAAAATACTCATTTGCCTAATAATTCTGCACTCCCTGTATATTAGCCAAATGAGAAAAACTGTCAACTTAAAGATATAAGTGATAGGGGATGTGGCTCTAGGGCTGCGGACGGGACGGGAATCATCACCCCCCCCCCCTTTTTTTTTTTTTTTTTTCCCCTCTTAATTTTACTCCTTGTTTTGTTTTTTTTGTTTTTTAGATTCTAGCTTTCTTTCTAAATATAGCAGTTTATTAGAAAACCTCCTATGGGGCATAGGCCACAATAGGCGGGTCTTGGTTGAAATAGGGGTCTTTCCCCCTTGAAAATGTCAATTTGTTTGACTTAGTTCACTGATAAAATGTAACAACTGTTGGAAATGTAACTTAAGGGAGCTGTGTCTCCCGCAATATGTATCCTTTTATTTCATTACCAATAAAGTTGTTTGAAAAAAAATAATAAATAAATAAAATTTAACCCCTAATCTGCCGACCGCACACCGCTGCCACCTACATTATCCCTATGAACCCCTAATCTGCTGCCCCTAACACCGCTGACCCCTATATTATATTTATTAACCCCTAATCTGCCCCCCTCAATGTCGCCTCCACCTGCCTACACTTATTAACCCCTAATCTGCCGAGCGGACCGCACCGCTACTATAATAAAGTTATTAACCCCTAATCCGCCTCACTCCCGCCTCAATAACCCTATAATAAATAGTATTAACCCCTAATCTGCCCTCCCTAACATCGCCGACACCTAACTTCAAGTATTAACCCCTAATCTGCCGATCGGAGCTCACCGCTACTCTAATAAATTTATAAACCCCTAAAGCTAATTCTAACCCTAACCCTAACACCCCCCTAAGTTAAATATAATTTTATTCTAACAAAATAAATTAACTCTTATTAAATAAATTATTCCTATTTAAATCTAAATACTTACCTGTAAAATAAACCCTAATATAGCTACAATATAAATAATAATTATATTGTAGCTATTTTAGGATTAATATTTATTTTACAGGTAACTTTGTATTTATTTTAACCAGGTACAATAGCTATTAAATAGTTAAGAACTATTTAATAGCTAAAATAGTTAAAATAATTACAAAATTACCTGTTAAATAAATCCTAACCTAAGTTACAATTAAACCTAACACTACACTATCAATAAATTAATTAAATAAAATACCTACAATTATCTACAATTAAACCTAACACTACACTATCAATAAATTAATTAAATACAATATCTACAAATAAATACAATGAAATAAACTAGCTAAAGTACAAAAAATAAAAAAGAACTGTTACAAAAAATAAAAAAATATTTACAAACATTAGAAAAATATTACAACAATTTTAAACTAATTACACCTACTCTAAGCCCCCTAATAAAATAACAAAGCCCCCCAAAATAAAAAAATGCCCTACCCTATTCTAAATTAAAAAAGTTCAAAGCTCTTTTACCTTACCAGCCCTGAAAAGGGCCCTTTGCGGGTTATGCCCCAAAGAATTAAGCTCTTTTGCCTGTAAAAAAACACATACAATACCCACCCAACATTACAACCCACCACCCACATACCCCTAATCTAACCCAAACCCCCCTTAAATAAACCTAACACTAAGCCCCTGAAGATCTTCCTACCTTATCTTCACCATGCCAGGTTCACCGATCCGTCCTCGGAAGTCTTGATCCAAGCCTCGGAAGTGTTGATCCAAGCCCAAGCGGGGGGCTGAAGAGTGACGTCCATCCTCGGGCTGAAGTCTGGATCCAAGCGGCGGCTGAAGAAATCCATCATCGGGCTGAAGTCGGAAGTCCATCATCGGGATGAAGTCTTCTATCAAGCAGCATCTTCAATCTTCTTTCTTCCGGAGCGGAGCAGAGCCATCTTCTTCCCAGCCAACGCAGATCCATCCTCTTCTAACGACGCCTACTAGCCGAATGACGGTTCCTTTAAATGACATAATCCAAGATGGCGTCTGTCGAATTCCGATTGGCTGATAGGAGTCTATCAGCCAATCGGAATTAAGGTAGGAAAATTCTGATTGGCTGATGGAATCAGCCAATCAGATTCAAGTTCAATCCGATTGGCTGATCTGATCAGCCAATCGGATTGAGCTCGCATTCTATTGGCTGTTCCGATCAGCCAATAGAATGCTAGCTCAATCTGATTGGCTGATAGAATCCTATCAGCCAATCGGAATTCGACGGACGCCATCTTGGATGACGTCATTTAAAGGAACCGTCATTCGGCTAGTAGGCGTCGTTAGAAGAGGATGGATCCGCGTATGTTGGGAAGAAGATGGCTCCGCTCCACTCTGGAAGAAAGAAGATTGAAGATGCTGCTTGATAGAAGACTTCATCCCGATGATGGACTTCCGACTTCAGCCCGATGATGGATTTCTTCAGCCGCCGCTTGGATCCAGACTTCAGCCCGAGGATGGACGTCACTCTTCAGCCCCCCGCTTGGGCTTGGATCAACACTTCCGAGGCTTGGATCAAGACTTCCGAGGACGGATCGGTGAACCTGGCATGGTGAAGATAAGGTAGGAAGATCTTCAGGGGCTTAGTGTTAGGTTTATTTAAGGGGGGTTTGGGTTAGATTAGGGGTATGTGGGTGGTGGGTTGTAATTTTGGGGGGGGTATTGTATGTGTTTTTTTTACAGGCAAAAGAGCTGAATTCTTTGGGGCATGCCCTGCAAAGGGCCCTGTTCAGGGCTGGTAAGGTAAAAGAGCTTTAAACTTTTTTAATTTAGAATAGGGTAGGGCATTTTTTTATTTTGGGGGGCTTTTTATTTTATTAGGGGGCTTAGAGTAGGTGTAATTAGTTTAAAATTGTTGTAATATTTTTCTAATGTTTGTAAATATTTTTTTATTTTTTGTAACTTAGTTCTTTTTTATTTTTTGTACTTTAGTTAGTTATTGCATTTAATTTATTTATTGATAGTGTAGTGTTAGGTTTAATTGTAACTTAGGTTAGGATTTATTTTACAGGTAATTTTGTAATTATTTTAACTATTTTAGCTATTACCTGGTTAAAATAAATACAAAGTTACCTGTAAAATAAATATAAATCCTAAAATAGCTATAATATAATTATAATTTATATTGTAGCTATATTAGGGTTTATTTTACAGGTAAGTATTTAGCTTTAAATTTAGCTTTAAATAGGAATAATTTATTTAATAAGAGTTAATTTATTTCGTTAGATTTAAATTATATTTAATTTAGGGGGGTGTTAGTGTTAGGGTTAGACTTAGCTTTAGGGGTTAATCCATTTATTACAGTAGCGGCGAGATTCAGTCGGCAGATTAGGGGTTAATAATTGAAGTTAGGTGTCGGTGATGTTAGGGAGGGCAGATTAGGGGTTAATACTATTTATTATAGGGTTATTGAGGCGGGAGTGAGGCGGATTAGGGGTTAATAACTTTATTATAGTAGCGGTGCGGTCCGCTCGGCAGAATAGGGGTTAATAAGTGTAGGCAGGTGGAGGCGACGTTGAGGGGGGCAGATTAGGAGTTAATAAATATAATATAGGGGTCGGCGGTGTTAGGCGCAGCAGATTAGGGGTACATAGCTATAATGTAGGTGGCAGCGTTGTACAGAGCGGCAGATTTGGGTTAATAATAATATGCAGGGGTCAGCGATAGCGGGGGCGGCAGATTAGGGGTTAATAAGTGTAAGGTTAGGGGTGTTTAGACTCGGGGTTCATGTTAGGGTGTTAGGTGCAGACTTAGGAGGTGTTTCCGCATAGCAAACAATGGGGCTGCGTTAGGAGAAGAACGCTGCTTTTTTGCAGGTGTTAGGTTTTTTTTCAGCTCAAACAGCCCCATTATTTTCTATGGGGGAATCGTGCACGAGTACGTTTTTGAAGCTGGCCGCATCCGTAAGCAACGCTGGAATCTAGAGTTGCAGTGGCGGTAAATATGCCTGTACGCTCCCTTTTTGGAGCCTAACGCAGCCATTCTGTGAACTCTAAATACCAGCAGTATTTAAAAGGTGCGGCCAGAAAAAAACACGCGTAGCTAACGCACCCCTTTGGCCGCAAAACTCTAAATCTAGGCGTAACATTGGTTATATTATTGTTAATGTTTGAAACTGGGCTTCCGCAGCCTTGAAATTATGTTGTTTCATTCATATTCACTTGCATATGTGGGCTAAAATTTGCTCCTGCATCATTCATACAAACATATGAATCTGAAGCTACTCTCTTTCTTAATGAACTTGAACCCCTATGAACTTGAGAAAAAACTCCCCTTTGCATACTAGTGCATGGTCTTTTAAATGTTCTGCCCCACGGCCCTCATCAGACAGATTTGTGGCCTAATGCGTTCCCGCGGATGGTTCCGCCTCATAGTATTCTTACTCTTGAGGGACCCTTGATAGCCTGCCTACGCTGCCCTGACTGTGATGGATCCACTAGAGGTGTTAATCATTCCGTTGCCGGTGTCCTCTCATGATGCTCACCTGTGTGGAGCACTCGAGGACCTGGCCACTTTCCTCCATGGCCGCGCTGATGGTGACTTCCTGTGATGTCACTGGAAGGGGTCGCACATGTGACGGCAACTTCCGGTGACACGGATGAACCACCAACCGGGGCGAGAGGGACTGGAGAGGCCATCACCGCAGCAATGGATGTCAGGAACGAGGACACGGCGGATGCAGCGGACAGAGATATGGCGGCAAATAAGGAGGACACCACAGATCCAGGTAAGAGGTCGGAGAGTGGTTGCACAGTGATGGGGCCTTAAACATGGCCTACACTGATGGAGGCATGCTTGTTACCACTGAACCACCAATTGTTTCCTACGTAATATGAGGGGTCTCTGATAAGGAGGGCCTAGGTGCCAAGGACCCTCGCTGGCGCTTCGGATTTACTGATGGCCTATTAGTGGATTGAGGTCTAACTTTTTTTAATTGGGGCCTAAGGAGCTACTGGTGTATGTACCGGTTGCGATAAAGAGGTGGGAGTTGGGGCTTTCACTATACCGCCAACGCTGTGATGATCCCTAAATATGATTGGCACCTGTGGTTGTAAACAGGGCACATCCTAAGCCATTACCACAGGGGAATAGGCCGTAGTTTCTTCAAACATAGGTGGTGCATGTACTCCAGCTACCACTATTGTAGGTGCTCTAGGAATTGTTTGAGATGTTTGTGCAGATTGTGACTGTGTGTATTGTGTTGGGGGAATGATATCCTCAAACTCTTCAATAATATCCATGTCACTTATCTGCTTTGCTTGCTTTTCTTTCTTAGATTTCTCAAATTCCTGCCCCTGGAACCGCTTTGGAGGCAGGATGGAATGTCTTGAACGATGCATGATGTAGAAAACCAATATCTTCCAATCAACTGCAAAGGGAAAAACGTCTCTGCTCCAGGATCCAAAAAGAGGAGGGCCAGGAAACTGTGTTTTCCACTTTTAAGGTAAGAAGGGAGGCTCCTCCCTACTCTAGCAATCATGTTGCCACTAACCTCCCAAGCGAGCCCTCTTCTCCTATCTCACTCCCTTAGGCCATAACCCTTAGATTGCTACAGGCCCATGCTGGGCCTTACACTGCCTTTTATTTTGTGTGAGGTTAGCTCACATCTTATTTGCATGCAGATATTTTTTGGTTAAGTAAAAAGTTAAAAATCTCAAATTGTATACTAAGAAATATAAATGATAAGTTGTGATTCACTAAAAACAGATGTTCTTTGCAGATGATAACTATCAATGTCCATAATATCAGTATCTGTAACAAAGATATAACCAATTAACTCAAACATGACTTCCCTCAAATTCAATTAGCCCTTTAACTTCTAAGCAAATTCCACCCCTGTGCTAAGCAGTTTTGGAGTTTTTAGGTGCTTCTCATATTTCATCCTCATTTAAGGCCATTTTTCAGTGAGAAACTCACACATAATATATATTTTTGGGTTTTTGTTGTTGTTCTTCAGCACACCCAGTAGTTATACCACCATTTTAGAGGTCATGGGGTCGCTAGGCCTTTTTGATGGCCTGTTCGTTTTTTGTTTTTTTTATTGTTCTTAAATATAACCCCAAGATATATTTGAAAGAGCAGACAAGTACCTTTCAAATGGTGGGTCTTGGGGTATCTAGGGCTTAAGGGAGATTGAGGGATTTTAAATGCCCCCCCACCCAGCTCTCTTAAAATTATGGTAAATTCAATATGACTGTTTATTGGCAATGTGCAAATAAAAAAATATTATACGTTTCATAGATTAAAAAATAAAATTTTCATACTTACTAGTGTAATCTCTATCAAACCGCTCCGATTGTATTGCGAGCTTCTACAGCCCGGACACTAAGTGCCTTTTTTACCTATGACGTTTTCGCTGTTCTCCAATCAGAATCGTGGCATGTTGGCATGTTTGAGGGGGGAAAAAGGATCATTTGCACATGCCTTCCTGACGTCATGCTTATTCTCAGCGTTCAAACAATGCATGCGCATTAGCAGTTTTCAAGACAAAGATGCCCACAGCTCATTAGATATGGAACATCCGCAGAGCCAGCTGTGGAGCATTGAGCATGCACGAGAAATTTAGAGAACATCAGCCAAGCAGTCCCGCTCTCTAGCTCGCAGTGCAAAATCAAGGAAGTACAAAGGGGCCGGCTCGTAAGCTTACATTCTTGCTTTTTCAAATAAAGATACCAAAAGAATGAAAAAGTGTTAATAGGAGTAAATTAGAAAGTTGCTTAAAAATGCTCTTTCTGAATCATGAAAGAAAAAAAATTGGTTCAGTATCCCTTTAAGGTTTAGTAGTTGTTAGGTTTGTCCAACCACAAACAAATTGTTACTGTATTCAGAAAGTTTTCATTTGTGCCTGGTATGTAAATGTACTGCATGTCTACAGATAATTCTTGTAAGTACAAGATGATGTATGTTCTTTTAAAACACAGGAATTTGGTGGGAATGGCTCTTTTAATACAAATGCTATACTACAACACCAACAATTTAAGCATAGTATCCAGCCATTAAGTTACACTGCTTTACCAGATGCATTTAATGTTAGATTGTGTGCCATAAATAAAGTTTAATAATAAAAAAAAAGAAAATATTGAATTTGTAGTTCTATTTTAAAGCACTTTCTTATCACACTGCCCTGCTTGTGAAGTTTTACTTTCAAGCATTTGAAGTGTTTTAGAGACAGTCTCTCCATCGATTCATTGTAATAAAAAGAAACCATCATAGAGAATGCTCGTTTGAAATATATCAATGTGTGCTGATGATTTATTTTTTTCTATAATGGAAAGCATTTTGTTTGTTTGAAATTCAAGATAGGGAACTGTACTTGGGATAATCTTATATCCATAGAAATCTCTTCAGGACACTAAAAGAAATGATAATAGTTACAATTGAGTTGTGTCTGATATGATTTCCAATTCCAAGCAGTAGCCATGTCAGTGCTCTCTTATTGCAGCTCGGAAGTTCTGAATTCTGTGCCTCTATAGACAGACATCACAGCAAGTTCAAAATGCTTTCACAGCAGGAGTGAAATTTACAGTGTTCTCTGAAAACTGTTTGGAGACTCCAACAACATACAGAGAACAAATATACTTTTTATGGTCTAGTGGTTATTAATCTGACTTTTCCATAGAGAGACAAAATTGATGGAATTTTTGAAAACTTTATACCATTCATATACCAAACCAGCATGTGGTTGACACAATTCAAAGTGAATTTGATTAAATTGCACCATGTCCTTTTTTTATCATTTATCCCCAGAGCTAAAATGCAGCAAAATCTGTAAAAAGGGTGATTTAATAGTAGCTAAATGGTCAAAACAACAAGATTAAGTGTTTATAATTTATAGTATTGTAACAATGCAAGGTTCTATTAAAGAGATATTCCAGTGTTAAAGCAAAAGCTCTATATGGTCAGAAAAATTTATTTTCAAAGTGGTTAAATTTGTGCATCCAGCAAATAAACATACCTTGCTGAGTTTGTCATGCCTAGCAATTGGTCTATATATATATATATATATATATATATATATATATATATATATATATATATATATATATATATATATGTTGCTTTTTTATTAGCTGTGTCTTACTCAGGACTAACAGTGCATGGTACTTTGGTGCTCTTAACTTTGTTTTTAAACTTTTAGGGAATTTGTTTAAAAATTAAGGTAAAAAAGCATTTAATGTTACACTAGAATGTATCATTAAAATATTCTGTATACCAAATGGCACTTTATAGGTTTAATTAATTCAAGAAACACAATATATCAGTATTTGATGGTGCTAAAGGGACATTGTACATACTATTTTTTTAATCTAAAAGAGGACTCAAATATAATCAGTTTTTAAAATTCAGATGTGTCAGTACTGAATCAATCAATGTTTCTTTCATGTAATTGGCAAGAGTCCATGAGCTAGTGACGTATGGCATATACAATCCTACCAGGAGGGGCAAAGTTTTCCAAACCTCAAAATGCCTATAAATACACCCCTCACCACACCCACAATTCAGTTTTACAAACTTTGCCTCCTATGGAGGTGGTGAAGTAAGTTTGTGCTAAGATTTCTACGTTGATATGCGCTTCTCAGCATTTTGAAGCCCGATTCCTCTCAGAGTACAGTGAATGTCAGAGGGACGTGAAGGGAGTATCACCTATTTAACGCAATGGTTTTCCTCAAGGGAGATCTATTTCATAGGTTCTCTGTTATCGGTCATAGAGATTCATCTCCTACCTCCCTTTTCAGATCGACGATATATTCTCATATTCCATTACCTCTGCTAATAACCGTTTCAGTACTGGTTTGGCTATCTGCTATATGTGGATGGGTGTCTTTTGGTAAGTATGTTTTCATTACTTAAGACACTCTCAGCTATGGTTTGGCACTTTATGTATTTATATAAAGTTCTAAATATATGTATTGTACTTATATTTGCCATGATTCAGGTTTCAGTATATTTCCTTTTGCAGACTGTCAGTTTCATATCTGGGAAATGCATTTTTTAGGAAAAATGTATTTCTTACCTGGGGTATATTCTTTTTTCAATTGATTGTCATTTTAAATTTGCGGGCAGAATTAGGCTAGCGAGAGCGCAAAATGCCAAAGTATATTGCGTCATTTTTGGCGTGAGATTTTTTTTTGCGCGAAGTTATGTTCGATGACACAAATTTCCTTTCACAGGGTTGCGTCTTCATTGACGCGAGTGTGTCATTTCCAGATGTTGTTAGCGCCAAAAAAAAATTCTGTTTGTGTTGTGTGTCATACTTGGTGCCAAATATTTTCATTATTTAAAACCCCATTCCTATATGCCTCTTGCCTTTTTTCTCTATCAGAGGGCAATGCTGTTTGCATTTTTTCCCAATCCTGAAACTGCCATATAAGGAAATTGATAATTTTGCTTTATATGTTGTTTTTTCTCTTACATTTGCAAGATGTCTCAATCTGATCCTGTCCCAGAAATCACTGTTGGAACCCTGCTGCCTGATAACAGTTCTACCAAAGCTAAGTACATTTGTTGTAAACTTGTGGAGATTATATCTCCAGCTGTGGTTTGTAATAGTTGTCATGATAAACTTTTACATGCAGAGAAAGTGTCCATCAGTAATAGTACATTGCCTGTTGCTGTTCCTTCAACATCTAATGTACAAGATATACCTATGAATTTAAAACAATTTATTGCTGATTCTATTCAGAAGAGTTTGTCTGCCATCCCGCCTTCTAATAAACGTAAAAGGTCTTTTAAAACTTCTCATAAAGTTGATGAAATTTCAAATGACCGATAAAATACTGAATTATCCTCCTCTGATGAGGATCTATCTGATTCAGAAGATCCTTCCTCAGATATTGACACTGACAAATCTACTTATTTATTTAAAATGGAGTATATTCGTTCTTTGTTAAAAGAAGTGTTGATTACATTGGATATTGAGGAAACTAGTCCTCTTGATATTAAAACTAGTAAACATTTAAATTCTGTTTATAAACCTCCTGTGGTTACTCCAGAGGTTTTTCTAGTTCCTGATGCTATTTCTGATATGATTTCTAAGGAATGGAATAGGCCTGGTACTTCTTTTATTCCTTCTTCAAGGTTTAAAAAATTGTATCCTTGTATCAGTTACAGTTATCAGTTACATTGGAGTTTTTGGAAAAGATCCCCAATGTGATGGGGCTATCTCTACTCTTGCTAAACGTACTACTATTCCTATGGAAGATGGTACTTCTTTTAAAGATCCTTTAGATAGGAAACTTGAATCGTATCTAAGGAAAGCCTATTCATATTCAGGTCATCTTCTAAGGCCTGCAATTTCTTTGGCTGATGTTGCAGCTGCATCAATTTTTTTGGTTGGAAAATTTCTGATTTGTCTAACATTGTTGGCTTGCTTCAACATGCTAATCATTTTATTTGTGATGCCATTTTTTATATCATCAAAATTGATGTTAAATCTATGTCTTTAGCTATTTTTAGCTAGAAGAGCTTTGTGGCTTAAATCTTGGAATGCTGACATGACTTCTAAATCCAGATTGCTATCTCTTTCTTTCTAAGGTAAATTGGAATAAATCCAAGCCATTTAAGAAACCAAAGCCAGCCCCCAAGTCCGCATGAAGGTGCGGCCCTCATTCCAGCTCAGCTGGTAGGGGGCAGATTAAGATTTTTCAAGGATGTTGGGACAAATTCTGTCCAAAATCAATGGATTCTGAGTATTGTCTCTCAGGGGTACCGAATAGGATTCAGAGTAAGACCTCCTGTGAGAAGATATTTTCTCTTACGCATCCCAGCAAATCCAGTAAAGGCTCAGGCTTTCCTGAAGTGTGTTTCAGACCTGGAGTTTTCAGGGGTAATCATGCCAGTTCCGTTTCAGGAACAGGGTCTGGGGTTTTATTCAAATCTATTCATTGTCCCAAAGAAAGAAAATTCATTCAGACCAGTTCTGGATCTGAAAATTTTGAATCGTTATGTAAGAGTACCAACTTTCAAAATGGTGACTATAAGGACTATTCTGCCTTTTGTTCAGCAAGGGCATTATATGTCCACCATAGACTTACAGGATGCATATCTTCACATTCCGATTCATCCAGATCATTATCAGTTTCTGAGATTCTCTTTTCTAGACAAGCATTACCAATTTGTCGCTCTTCCTTTTGGCCTAGCAACAGCTCCAAGAATCTTTTCAAAGGTTCTCGGTGCCCTACTCTCTGTAATCAGAGAGCGGGGTATTGCGGTGTTTCCTTATTTGGAGGATATCTTGGTACTAGCTCAGTTTTTACATTCTGCAGAATTTCACACAAATCAACTAGTATTGTTTCTTTGAAAACATGGTTGGAGGATCAATTTACCAAAAAGTTATTTGATTCCTCAGACAAGGGTCACCTTTTTAGGTTTCCAGATAGAATCAGTGTCCATGACTCTGTCTCTAACAGGCAAGAGACGTTTAAAATTAGTTGCAGCCTGTCGGAACCTTCAGTCTCAGTCATTCCCTTCAGTAGCTATGTGCATGGAAGTTTTAGGTCTCATGACTGCAGCATCGGAGGCGATCCCCTTTGCTCATTTTCATATGAGGCCTGTAAACACAGTTCCAAACTAAAGGCCTTACAAATTAACAGTTCAGATACTAATTTTCAAATTAAAGATTTAATTAGGTGCAACCAGAAAAACATTATCTATGCTCTAAAATGCTTGTGTAATCTTTTTTATTTTGGTGAAACCACTAGATCCCTAAAGGATAGGATTAGGGAGCACTTATTATGTATAGAAAAGGGTAGGGATGACACCTCACTATATAAACACTTTAAAGACAAACACCACAGGGACACTAAAGCACTTAAATTTTGGGGGATTAAAAAGGTTAAAGGACACTGGAGAGGTGGTAATACTGAGAAAACACTTTTAATACAAGAGGCTGAATTGATTTATAAATATAACACTTTGTTCCCAAATGGACTCAACTCAGAACTGGACCTCTCTCCATTTTTATTTGAATAGATTAACCCAGCAGCACCTTATTTATATAGGCACATTATTTATTTCCAATTGAGATTTGTTTTATTATATGTGTAATTATTTTTTAGCCCTGTAACTTCTAATATACCACCATATAATGATTCAGTCACTCCTTTTCCTAATATTATGCACTAATGCAGTTTCATCAACTCGCCATATAAACCCCCTTTTTAACACATTTGTTCACTCATGGTAGATATTTATATTTTTTGGTTTAGAATTATATCTGCAAGGGATCAATCCAGCAAATTCATTATGGCCTTAGGTCATAATATCACTGATAGCGATAATGTACTGTATAGATATATTTTTATGTAAATGTTTTTTTATATTAGACAAGCACAAAGAATCTACAACGAATGAATTAAGCACATACCACCTTAATTACAGGGAGGGTGTTACCTCAAATGACTAAAGAATTACAATCTCCAAGATGAAAGCAAAAGAGATACCACCTTAATTACCTGGAGGGTGTTACCTTCACAACTGAATTAACCAATCAAAACTGAATGGATCATTTAAAAGGCTCTCAGTTACCTGTCACATGCATCTTGATAAAGCCCAAGAAAGGGCGAAACGCGTCGCTTGCATTTGTGACACTGTGACACTGTTATTTTGAATCAGCAAGGGATATCTCAGTACAGTCTGTACTGCAACTCAAAACCCGGGTTTCCAGCTTCTTTGAATATCCCAAGGTGAGGGATAACCTGTGCCCCACTATCGCATTGGATCAAGAAATATATCTACAGCAGCTAAGTCTGCATTTACAGAGAGTTCCCACCGGGACACAGCAATCAGCTGCTTTTCCTTTACGCTGCTGGAGCAGCGAGAAACATCCTGAGAGTAGCCGATGAGAAGCCTGTGACGTCAGACGCCGACTCACACGTGCAGAGGTTTTGCACACTTCGGTCTTCAGGAACGGCAGTCACTGTAGCCGCGGTCCAAGTCTTGACCGAAGGACTGCTTTCCCTCGGTAACACCCTCCGAACACTCTTTGACTCACGGTACAGTAAACTGTATCCATTTGTGGTATAAGCCGTTACTTTCTTTCCACTGTTCCAATATCGATGCTTAATTGTATACGGCCACTTGCACTGTGTTGATGCTTAAGAACTTGGTGCTTGTCTTTTTAGCTTTATTTTAATGTATCACTGTTATATCATTTTTATGCCATAATCCCTTTTTTATATTAATAGTATCAATTGGTATTTGCAATATTCGCTTTATGTATAGGTTCTAACCTGCATTTTTATTAGGATTTTTTCCCAAATTACACCACCTCACAGGGAGACGTCCCTATTTTTAGTATTTTTATATTTGTGTATCATATTCTATATGCTCATTAAATTTTTACTTTAATCTGTATATGGTGTGTATACTTTTAGCTTGCTAGCGCACTTTCTCTATCCTGAAGCTTAGGCTTCGTTGTTGGTGATTTACTTGTGTTTGATACATACAGAGATTGTATCTTTAGAGTAGTGTTTAGTAATACCATCCTTTAGCGCGCACTAAATCACTCAATTCAATTCATTTTCATATGAGACCTCTCCAGCTTTGTATGCTGAACCAATGGTGCAGGGATTATACAAGGATATTACAATTAATATCCTTAAATCCCAATGTTTGATTATCTCTGTCTTGGTTGTTAGATCACCATCGTATAGTTCTAGGGGCCTCTTTTGTTCGTCCAACCTGGACTGTGATCACAACAGATGCGAGTCTTTCAGGTTGGGGAGCTGTTTGGGGATCTCTGACAGCACAAGGGGTTTGGAAATCTTAAGAGGTGAGATTACCAATCAATATTTTTGAACTCTGTGTGATTTTCAGGGCTCTTCAAATTTTGCCTCTGTTGAAGAGAGAACCATTCATTTGTCACAATATCACAACTGTGGCATATGTTGATCATCAGGATGGGACTCACAGTCCCCAAGTTGTGAAAGAAGTATCCCGGATACTTGCTTGGGCGTAATCCAGCTCCTGTCTAATTTCTGCAGTTCATATCCCAGGTATAGACAATTTGGAAGTGGATTATCTAAGCCGTCAGACTTTATATCCAGGGGAGTGGTCCCTCCATCCAGATGTGTTTTCTCAGGTTGTTTAGATGTGGGGTCTTACAGAAATAGATCTGATGGCTTCTCATCTAAACATAAACTTCCCGGGTACCTGTCCAGGTCCAGGGATCCTCAGGCAAAAGCAGTGGATGCATTGACACTTCTTTTGTTATCAACCTGCATATATTTTCCTGCCTTTAGCTCTTCTTCAAATGGTGATCTCCAAAATCCTTGTTTGGATGTCCAGTTGCCAACCTTGGCCACTTCCATTAAGGAAGGACCTTCTGTTTCAAGGTCCGTGTTTCCATCAGGATCTCAGATCATTAAATTTGAAGGTATGGAAATTGAATGCTTAGTGCTTAGTCATAGAGGTTTCTCTGACTCTGTGATTAATACTATGTTACAAGCTAGTAAATCTGTCTCTAGAAAGATTTATTATTGAGTTTGGAAGACTTACATTTCATGGTGTTCCTCTCATAAATTCTCTTGGCATTCTTTTAGAATTCCTAGAATTTTTACAGTTTCTTCAGGATGGTTTGGATAAGGGTTTGTCTGCAAGTTCCTTGAAGGGACAAATCTTTGCTCTTTCTGTTTTATTTCACAGAAAGATTGCTAAGCTTCCTGATATTCTCTGTTTTGTTCAGGCTTTAGTTCGTATCAAGCCTGTCATTAAATCAATCTCTCCTCCTTGGAGTCTTAATTTGGTTTCGAAGGCTTTACAGGCTCATCCATTTGAGCCTATGCATTCTTTGGACATTAAATGGTTTCTTGGAAAGTGTTGTTTCTTTTGGCCATCTCTTCTGCTAGAAGAGTTTCTGAATTATCTGCTCTCTCTTGTGATTCTCCTTTTCTGATTTTTCATCAGGATAAGGCAGTTTTGCGGACTTCATTTAAATTCTTACCTAAGGTTGTGAATTCTAACAACATTAATAGAGAAATTGTTGTCCTTTCCTTGTGTCCTAATTCTAAGAATTCTTTGGAGAGATCCTTACATTCTTTGGATGTGGTGAGAGCTCTGAAATATTATGTTGAAGCTACAAAAGTTTTCAGGAAGACTTCTAGTCTATTTGTTATCTTTTCTGGTTATAGGAAAGGTCAGAAGGCTTCTGTCATTTCCTTGGCATCGTGGTTAAAGCTTTTGATTCTTAAAGCTTATTTGGAGTCGGGTCAAGCCCCGCCTCAGAGAATTCTACTAGATCAGTCTTCACTTTTTGAGCTTTTAGGAATGAAGCTTCAGTTGTTCAGTTTTGCAAAGCAGCAACTTGGTCTTCTTTGCATACATTTACTAAATGCTACCGTTTTGATGTATTTGCTTCTTTGGAAGCAGTTTTTGGAAAAAAAAAAAAATTCTTCAGGCAGCTGTTTTCAGTTTGATTCTTCTGCTTATGTTTTAAGTTTTTTCCTTTCATTTATGAGAATAAACTTATATTTTGGGTTGTGGATTAATTTTCTTCAGCGAAAAATGGCTGTTTTTATTTTATCCCTCCCTCTCTAGTGACTCTTGTATGGAGTTCCACATCTTGGGTATCGCTATTCCATACGTCACTAGCTCATGGACTCTTGCCAATTACATGAAAGAAAACATAATTTATGTTAAAACTTACCTGATAAATTCATTTCTTTCATATGCAATTATGGCATAAATGGTTGTAAATGCTTCTCTGGGATCCCCTTTGTTCAGAAATAGCAGACTTATATGGCTTTGGCGTTGCTTTTTGGTAATTAGAAGGCTGCTAAATGCCACTGCGCACCACACCTGTTTTATGCCCAGCAGTGAAGGGGTTAATTAGGGAGCATGTAGGGAGCTTGTAGAGTTAATTTTAGCTTAAGTGTAGTGTAGTAGACAACCCAAAGTATTGATCTAGGCCCATTTTGGTATATTTAATGTCACCATTTCACCGCCAAATGCGATCAAATTTAAAAAAAACTTAATTTTTTTCGCAATTTTAGGTTTCTCATTGAAATTATTTACAAACAGCTTGTGCAATTATGGCACAAATGATTGTAAATGCTTCTCTGGGATCCCCTTTGTTCAGAAATAGCAGACATATATGACTTTGGTGTTGCTTTCTGGTAATTAAAAGGCCGCTAAATGCTGCTGCGCATCACACGTGTATTATGGCTAGCAGTGAAGGGGTTAATTAGGTAGTTTGTAGGGAGCTTGCAGGGTTAATTTTAGCTTTAGTGTAGAGATCAGCCTCCCACCTGACACATCAGACCCCCTGATCCCTCCCAAACAGCTCCCTTCTCTCCCCCACCCCACAATTGTCCCCGCCATCTTATGTACTGGCAGAAAGTC
Organism: Bombina bombina; assembly: GCF_027579735.1. Classification (NCBI taxonomy): domain Eukaryota; kingdom Metazoa; phylum Chordata; class Amphibia; order Anura; family Bombinatoridae; genus Bombina; species Bombina bombina. The sequence continues at coordinate 895,357,676 of NC_069499.1, forward strand.
TGCCAGTACTAAAATAAAAGGTTTTTAAAATTTTTTTTTAGCATATTTACATATGCGGTGGTGTAGCATCCCCCCTTAGCCCCCAACCTCCCTGATCCCCCCCAAAACAGCTCTCTAACTCTCCCCATCTGCCTTATTGGCGGCCATCTTGGGTACTGGCAGCTGTCTGCCAGTACCCAGTTTGCAAAAAAAAGTAGTTTTTTCTGTTTTTATTTTTTTTTTTCTGTAGTGTAGCTTCCCCCCACCCCCACAGACCAACTCCCACCACCTGCCACACCATATATAAGTGGTGGCACTGGGCAAGTGGGCACAGTATACGCTGTGAGCCTGACACACACGCTGGTAGGCAGGCAACTGCAATTAGATTACACAGGAAAAAAAAAAAAAAGCACACTGATGTTCTAGCCCTAAAAAGGGCTTTTTGGGGTGCTGTCCTTACAGCAGAGATTAGATGAGTCCTTCAGGACTGTAGTGGACACTGAATACACTAGCCTAGCTATCGATTTCCCTTTTAAATCAGCAGCAGCTACACTGTCCCTCCTCTCACTAAGAATGCAGCTTCCGAATGAATCTAAAATAGATGCTGTCCAGGAGGTGGGAGGGTCTGGGAGGGAGGGTCTGCTGCTGATTAGCTGGAATGTGTCTGCTGACTGTGAGGTACAGGGTCAAAGTTTACTCAATGATGACGAATAGGGGGCGGATCGAACATCGCATATGTTCACCCGCCGCGGCGAACGCGAACAAGCTAAGTTCGCCAGGAACTATTCCCCGGGAACTATTTGCGACATCACTTAGGGTAAGGTAATAGTTGTAGGGAAATTTAATTTGCCAAATATATACTGGAAGATTACCTTTGCTAGATCAGCTTGAAGCACTTATATTCTTGAAGGCTTGCAAGAGGAATCGCTTAAGCAATTAGTTAAGGGACCAATTTGAAAGGAAGCTATATTAGATGTAATATTACAACCAATGATACAGTATCAGACGTGTCTGTAGATGAGAAATTAGGCTCCAGTGATCATCAATCTGTTAGTTTAGTATTCACATACAAGCACTGTCCGCCCAGATTAAAACAAAAGTTTTAGACTTTAGGAAGGCTGATTATTCATATATGGGAGAATACCTAATTAAACAAGGGGCACAAAAACTAGGAATTCTTTAAGTGTGCAATTTTAGATGCAACTGCACACTGTATAAGGAAAATCACTGTGGGGGACTTCAAGAATACCTAGGATAAGCATAAGGCTATTCTACAAACTAAATAAGCACCCACTTTTAGAGAGTTTTAAAGGGACATTGTACCCAAAAATTTTCTTTCATGATTCAGATTGAGCATGAAATTTTAAGCAACTTTCTAATTTACTCCTATTATCAATTTTTCTTCATTATCTTGGTATATTTATTTGAAATGCAAGAATGTAAGTTTAGATGCCGGCCCATTTTTGGTGAACAACCTGGGTTGTCCTTGCTGATTGGTGGATAAATTCATCCACCAATAAAAAAGTGCTGTCCAGAGTACTGAAACAAAAAAAAAAGCTGAGATGCCTTCTTTTTCAAATAATGATAGCAAGAGAACAAAGAAAATTTGATAATAGGAGTAAATTAGAAAGTTGCTTAAAATTGCATGCTCTTTCCGAATTACAAAAGAAAAAATTTGGGTTCAGTGTCCCTTTAAGCAAACTTGTTAAGCCTGGGGTCTATATCTGCCACCAAAATCTATGTTTCTGTATTTGAGGTATGACATTTTTTTATTCAATAAATGTAAATGTTCCTTTGCTACAGGTGAAAAAAGTTCACCTGTAGCATTATACTTACCTATAGCATGCTGGAGAGCCATGCTAACCCTGATCCATCTTCTCAGAGCCTGGGACCATGCCAATTGGAGGCTTATCACAGTGGATCCCAGGGCCTGCATTAAAAGACCTCCGTTAACACAGACTCTAGGATCTGCCACTCTAAGCCTCCTATTAGCGCGGCCTGGGGCTCTGAGAAGAAGTATCAGTGTAAGTGGTGTCCTCTAGCAAACTAGAGGTAAGTATTTAACCCTTTAAAGGTAATTTGAAGAAAATATATGAATACTGATAAATTTCATCAGTATGTTTCCATTTTCTTCAAATTTCATTGGTGCATTCATTCGGATATTCGTATCATGAAAAACAAACAAATATTAATTTTTCATTACAAATTTGTATTCATAATACAATAAATCTTCAAAGACAACATTGTTTCCGCCAGCAAATATGTAAAAGTTGGATATAAGACAACATAGGGGTGTTATTTAAACTGCTACATTAGATTATGAATAGTGATGTCGCGAACTTAAAAATTTTGGTTCGCGAATGGCGGACTCGAACTTCCGGTATTGTTCGTGAACCGCGCAAACCGCCATTGACTTCAATAGGCAGGCGAACTTTAAAACCTACAAGGACTCTTTCTGGCCACAATAGTGATGGAAACGTTGTTTCAAGGGGACTAACACCGGGACTGTGGCACGCTGGAGGGGGATCCATGTCAAAACTCCCATGGAAAATTACATAGTTGATGCAGAGTCTGCTTTTAACCCATAAAGGGCCTAAATCACCTAACATTCCCAAATTGTTTGCAATAACGTGCTTTAAAACATCAGTTATGATGTCGTATCTATCAGGTGGTGTAAGTGTTACGGCCGCTTCACAGTGACAGAGCAAACTCCAAGTGTAACACACCGCAAACAGTCCATTTGCACAACCACGAGATAGATAGATTTGATAGATAGATACATAGATTACATAGCTCAATCAATGCAATATACATATGATCGATACAAATTACATAGATCAATAGATGCAATATACATTTGATAGATACGAATTACATTGATCAATAGATGCAATATCCATTTGATAGATACGAATGTTATCGATCCAAAGATGCAATATACATTTGATAGATACGAATTACATCAACCAAAAGATGTAATATACATTCTATAGATATGAATTACATTGATCAATAGATGCAATATACATTTGATTGATACGTTTGACAGATAAATAGATAGATTTGAAATATATATAATTTCACTGACAGAGTATAACAATAGTGCAATTCAATGGCTCTAGCAAACTGATGATTCACACTCTAACAATTTTTTTATTTTAAATATTAACAATACTGTTACAACAAATATGATTGGTGTAACTAGTTGGCAAGTGGGCCTGGCACACAGGCTGGCAGACAGGCAACTGCAATTAAATTGCACTAGGAGACTGAAGATTCACAGTCAAAAAAGTTATGATTTAAAAAAATTTCAATACTGTTACAAGAAATATGATTGGTGGCACTAGTTGGCTAGTGGGCCTGGCACACACGCTGGCAGGCAGGAAACTGCAATTCAATGGCACTAGCAGACTGATGATTCACAAACTAAGAATTTATTATTTTAAATATTTATAATACTGTTAGAACAAATATGATTGGTGTAACTAGCTGGCAAGTGGCCTGGCACACACGCTGGCAGGCAGGCAACTGCAATTCAAAGGCACTAGCAGACTGATGATTCACAGGCAAAAAATTATTTATTCTAAATATTTACTATACTGTTATAACAAATATGATTGGTGGGAATAGTTGGCAGCAAGTGGGCCTGGCGCACACGCTGGCAGGCAGGCAACTGCAATTGGATTACACTAGCAGACTGATCTTTCAGAGTCTAAAAATTATTATTTTTAATATTTAAACTACTGTTATAACAAATATGATTGGTGGCACCAGTTGGCAAGTGGGCCTGGCACACACGCTGGCTGGCAGGCAACTGCAATTCAATTGCACTAGCAGGCCGATGATTCACAGTCAAAAAATATTTTATTTTAAATATTTACACTACTGTTATAACAAATATGATTGGTGTAACTAGTTGGCAAGTGGGCCTGGCACACACGCTGGCAGGCAGGCAACTGCAATTAAATAACAATAGCTGGGTGATGTAACAGTTTGTTTTTACAAAAGTTACAAAAATGTTACAACAGATAGGAGTAATGGCACTCAGGATAGAACTAGGCACAGTATGTGCTGGCAGCCTGACACACAGGCTGGCACTAGTGGTGGCAGGCTGGCCTGTGAACTAAGATTAAAAAACACTCGAAGAGTGATGTAAAAGTTTATTTTTACAAAATTTAATATTATGTTACACCAGATAGGAGTCGTGGACTGGCACTGTGGATAGAAGTAGGCACAGTATATGATGGCAGCCTGACACACAGGCTGGCACTAATGGCAGCCTGGCTGGCCTGGCAACTAAAATTAAATAACACTAGAAGAGGACTGATGTAAAAAAAATTTTTACATAAAATTTACACTAATGTTGTTACACCAGATATAAGTGGTGGGAAAAAAAATTAATCTGTGTCACACTATATGATGTGGGCCAGAAACACACAGGCCTGATGGAAAAAGAAATTAAATTACACTAGCAAAATGATTTAATTTTTTTTTTTAACTTTAAAATAATGTAAAGCAGATATGAGTCGTGGCTGGTAGGTAGGGCAGCAATTTACCACAGTATGCTGTGTAAGTGAGAAAGACAGGCCTGATAGAAAATGAAATTAGATTACACTAGCAAAATAATTTAAAGGTTTTTTTTTTGGAATTTAAAAAAAGGTTAAGCACATATGAGTTATGGCTGATAGACAATTAAACACAGTATGCTCTGTAAGTCAGCAAAACACACAGGCCTGATCGAAAATAAAAATAGATTACACTAGCAAAATGATTAAAGGTTTTTTTTTTTTATTTAAAGAAAAAGGTTAAGCCCATATGAGTCGTGGCTGCTAGCCTTGGTAGGGCATTAATTAACCACAGTAGGCTCTGTAGGTCAGATACACACAGGCCTGATAGAAAATAAAATTAGATTACACTAGCAAAATGATTTAAAGTTTTTTTTTTTTAATTTAAAGGAAAAGGTTAAGCACATATGAGTCGTGGGCCGGCTGCTAGCCTTGGTAGGGCAGCAATTAACCACAGTAGGCTCTGTAATTCAGATACACACAGGCCTGATAGAAAATAAAATTAGATTAAACTAGCAAAATGATTTAAAGTTTTTTTTTGGAATTTAAAAAAAAGTTAAGCACATATGAGTCTTGGCTGATAGACTAGGGAGGGCAGCAATTAAACACAGTAAGCTCTGTAAGTCAGCAAAACACACAGGCCTGATAGAAAATGAAATTAGATTACACTAGCAAAATGATTTAACAGTTTTTTTCTAAATTTAAAATAATGTTATAAGCAGATATGAGTGGTGGCTGGCACAGAGCAATGAACCACAGTTTATGCTGTGTGAGCTTGAGACACAGGCCTGATAGAAAATGAAAATAAATTACACTAGCAAAATAATTTCAAATTTTTGTTGGTTAAATTTAAACTAATGTTAAGCAGATATCAGTGGTGGCACTAATCACAGCATATGCTGTGAGCCTCACACACAGGCTTAAAGCCAGGCAAATGCAAATAAAAATACAAAGAAAAAAAAAAAAAACGACTGAAGTTATAGCCCTAACAAGGGCTTTTTGGGGTGCTGTCCTTGCAGCAGAGATGAGATGAGTCCTTCAGGACTGTAGTGGACACTAAATACACTAGCCTAGCTATCTATTTCCCTATAATGTCAGCAGCAGCAACACAAAAGCTCCTCTCGCTAAGAAAGCAAGGTCGTAATGAGTCTAAAATGGCTGCTGCCAAGAAGCTGGGAGGATCTGCGAGGCAGTGTCTGATGCTGATTGGCTCTAATGTGTCAGAAGGCTGTGACATACAGGGTCAAAGTTTCCTCAATGATGACACATAGGGGGCGGATCGAACATTGCATAAGTTCGCGGTGAACTGTTATCGGGCGAACAGTTTGGGACATCACTAATTATGAATAGGAGGTCCCCATTTTTTACATGGATATCATGTGATTTTGAATATGACTAACAGGCAACATTGAATTAATTTGCTATTATGTTTTATTTCCACAATGGTTGCATTTATTTTACTGCCATAAAGTTCTGTGAAAGTCTTGTTAATGGCCCCTTGAAAAGTCTAATTTACTAATTTGAGCAGGTTACTAATTCATATGGAGCCTCTTCCAATGGATTTGAATGATTCAGAAAAAAAGGAGAAATAAGAGTATCTAGACAAGATGCAGTAAAAACACCAGGTAGCAAGGAGTACTATTTTTAAGTGGTCAGTACACTCTAAAAATTGCTATCATGCATATGAAAAAAGGTTATGACTTTTTAATTTAATAGGAACTTTATATACAGTATATATACTGTATATATATATATATATATATATATATATATACAGTATGTATATATATATTTATATATATATATATACATATATATACTGTATGTATATATATATATATATATATATATATATATATATATACTCAACTGGTACATAACATGTATCTTTCATTTAATGTGCTCCCAATCATTCATTTACATGATGGAATGTGTTAAAGTATTGAAAAATAGCTTCTAGCTGTTTTTGCCTATTAAAACCACCTCATATACTTTAGTATTGGATATAGAAAAGCCAATGAAAGAAGAGGTAACAGCCTCCTAGTGTGGATCTTAGAAAAAAAGAGACCAATTCATTTAAAGATTATTCTTGCAGCATTTTTTGGTACAATAAACTCTTATCAGATACTTGACCTCAATCAAACAGTTTGGGATTATATGTGTGCTTTCTGGTATATAAAAAAGAGATAGAGAATCAATAGAGGTTTCACAAAACGATAAACAAGAGAAACAGATAAATTGGCACTCCACTTGTAATCTAGCCCTGTACGGGGAAGTTTTAAAAATTATTATTTATAATAGCTTTCCATTAAATAGTTATTTGTAAAAATGTTGTATACTGTATCTCCCTGTTTTGATACAGATGCTATTTGAAAACATGCAGAGTATAACTACAAGAAGTAATATATAAAGAGATAAATGCTACAGCCCAAAGAGTTTTCATATGATTTTATGCCAAGACAATTCCCATGAAACATTAGTAAGTGTGAAAATATTCTGGCAGGTGGAAATTGGAGGTATAAATAACTATAGCTATGTGTGTTTCACACTGTGCATACATCCTGCTGTATAATTATTTATTCAAATGAACACCTTGGATCTTCCAAACATGATGTTTGCCTTTATGCTGAATTGCAACTGAGGTGCACTAATGTGAAGGAAATATTTTTTGGCATTGAAAAGATAGTCCTAAAAGGACTACTTGCCAATTGCGCAGTTATTTTGGCGCAATACACTCAATTCAGCTGATTTGCTTCTCCTCATGACAATCTTGTCAACCCCTGTAATTTAGCAAATTTACAAATTTTCCATTCTGATTGATAGCCAATCACAAGTCAAATTGCTTCTCCAGTAATAAAAAAATAAACACATAAGTGGCTTCCTCATTAGACTTTGCCGTATTTATAGAAAGTTGTTAAATTTGTTTTCGTTTACATTTAAGGAGTATTCATTGGAAATTGTAACAATTATTAATTTGTGTAATATTTCTTCAGCTTTTACTAAATGCACAACAAAATCTCATTAGAAACAATAATGAAGTCCCATAGATGATTCTGAAGTACATTTGTCTCATAAAGCTCAATGTTGCAGAAAGCAGAGAGTGCCAAGCATTGCCATCTGATGTTCGCTGAAAGAGCTAATGTCTGTGATGTCAAAACTGGCACTTCTCAAACTGCTTATTATCATCAATTAATTTGCATGAAAAATAGCAGAGTCTGTGCACCATGATTTACAATGCAAAATTGCAGTCTTTATCAATGTCAACCAATATTTAGAACTTCAGGAAATTGACTACAATAACACTCGCCAAAATATTGAGACTGAAAATCAGGTTTTAGCAAACAGTTATTCTTTTCTAGGTTGAACTAATAATAGTCTTGCCAAAAGCATACGATTAAAAGCTCATTTCTTTTGTAAATATTAATACACTTCAAGACAATCAGAAATTATATAAATATACTTCAATGAATAATACTTTGAATAAAATTAGGCCAGTCTTTTCTAATAAGCGTAGCTAATATGTACAATAAAGTTACATAATATTGCACGTTACAAACTTTATCTTTTGTTTCACAGTAATTTAACACATAGGTAGGTGGCAATAACTCCTGAGTATTTAGTGCACTTCACATGGTGTTTATATAATAGTCCTATAGCCTATCTAAGTTAGATGGTGGCTCAGACAGAGCAGTCTGTGGGTGGAAGAATAGGAAATTGTAAGGAATGACATTATGTTCAAGAAGAGAGTGAGAAGAACTGAAAGTTGGGTGGAACTAGACAGACTGGAAGATATGGTTAAACCATTTCTTATCAACCCTGGATATTTATAAGTTGCTGGGGAATTATTGAAGAGAAAGCAAGCAGAATTTACAAAAATAAATGTGGGATCATTTGTAGATTTTTTTACAGTTTACAAGATAATGACTATAGGAGGGTACAGTGTATGGTTAATAGGGTATACAGAAACAAGGGTTCATAAGATTGAATCAAACATATTTAGATATATCACAATAAAGGCTACTGTAGTTTATTAGAATAATTAACCAACCCCTCTGACGAAGCATGAGAAAAACACGTGTCAGGGGTCTGGTTTCAGAGAGTTCATACTCTCATTTTTAAACCGTTTACTCCCTATGATAATTGTTGATTGCAATAATTTTTGCCAATAGCTTGTAAATGTGTGTTATATTCTGAGATCAGACGTTATGCTATGATAGTGAAACAAGTCAGTTAAACGTTAATCTAGCCCCCGCTATAGAAGGGGCTTAAGCAGACAGAATCTATTACACTCAGCTGTGCTAAAGTTAACTGTGGAAGAAAGGACTTTATAATTACAGATAGAGTATTAGCTAGATAGCTTAAATCTCGCAATCTGACAGCCAACATATTAACAGGTCCTCTTGTTACAGCATTATTTCTGAATTTATCAATAGCCGGTTACAAAAGATATTGTTTATATCTAACTGCTTTATATTATACAAACCAAATACAATGTTTCACATCAAGATACATGATTCTCAGAGGTATTATTCACACACCTATGCTATATATTGATATCTAGATAGTTTAAGTGTTTTTAAACGTGTATGATGGAATAGTTAATCCAATAAAGATAAAGTATGAATGTTTAAAAAATCGTTCCTGTATTATTCAGTGAGAATTTTTCCCATATAATTGTAGGAGTAAAGCACTCTTCTTTGTTACAGACTTTGTAACTAATTTTTCTATGAGTCTCCTTATTGATATATTGCCCCCCTTGCAGGTGCTTGTTGATTACAAAATATTTGGCACCTATAGGTACTTACCATTAGTACTACTTTACCTACTATCTTGTTACTATAGTTTATTAGAAGAGCCTGTCAAACTGGTTTGAACAGATTTCAGACCTTTTCAATCAAAAATCCCATTTTTTTTATTTTTTGTTTTGCTCAGTTTGCTCCAATTTATCAAAAAACAACCTTCGCCCAATTTTCATTTGATTTTTGAATGTATATATTTTATCAGCCTTGACCACCTGAAACTTTTTTTTTTTTTTATTGAAAATATTTTATTTGGTTTTTCAGGAATAAATACAACAGTTGTACAACCAAAGTGTACTACATTTTCAAGGTCTCGTATAAATACAAAAGCATATATACAAAATAACAGTTACAGTGGCAACATAACAAGATTAGTATGCTATTAGAGATCCCTGCTCTCCCTCATTCTCCTAAGAGAGCCAATTGGATCTGTCGGTAGGGTCCAAAAATGGAGGGGGGGGGGGGGAAAGAGGAATAGGTGGAGGGGTTATGGGGGAAGGGGAGTGTGAGACTGAGGTGAGAAGAACAAGGGCTATGATAGAGTATTTGAGAGAGGCAAAACTGATGTGGAGAACGGGCACTTCTATCAGATAAAGAAAGGCATCCTAAGTCACAAAGCTGGGGAGCCATAGGGTGTCAAAGCTATGCTTCCATTCCGCCCAAACTAATTTTAAAAAATCAGTCCGTTCCATAGTGTAATATATGTTTTTTTCCATGGAATATATGTAAGCCATTGTTAAAACAATATGCGGGGGGACTCACTCTTTTCCATGCTCTGGCTATAGAAAGTTTGACAGCTGAGAAAAGGTATATGCAAAGTATGTCATAGTGTCTGGGTAGTTTACATGTACCTAAGTGAAATAAGGCCGTCTCTGGGGTTCTGGGGAGGGAAATTCCCATGTTTGCAAGGGTGGTGAAGCACCTATTCCAGCTAGGTTTAAGTTTAGGACAACTCCAACATATATGAGTCATGTCCCCTATGTGTGTGCAGTCTCTCCAACAAGTCAGGGAGGTCGTGGGGAAGAGTGTGGCTAGGCATGCTGGAACATAGTATCAGTGCATGAGGAGTTTAATATAGGTTTCATAAATGGTGACACAGTGTAGTGTTTTTTTCATGTTCAAGAGTGTGCGATGCCATTCCTTAGTGGGTACTGAAAAATCTAACTTCTGCTCCCATTTTTGAATGTGTAGGGCTTTGTCTACTGGTGTCGCACCTTCCATTATAGAATAGTGTAAGGACATTGGTTTACCTAACCGAAGCCCCTGTTGCCATCTGGCCTCCCATATGGTTAGTTGGCGAGAAGATGAGGGCTTAAAGCCCCAGCTGGACAAGAAGCTAATAAACCTGATATATTCGAATGCCATGTACTGTGGGATGGGTGAAGAACTCTCTATTTGATTGAGTGCAATAAAGGCATCTGGGGAGACCGTGGACCAAAGGTCTGGGATTTCACAATACCCAGCTTAGCCCAGGATACTGGATGTGAGTCCGGTAGGCCAGAAAGGAGGCCAACCATAGTAGTGATTGGGGAAGGATGAGGAGCTACCTGATTATAGTGCTGTAACTGTTCCCAGGCAGCCAAGCATTTTTGAATTACCGAGTTTACCACAGCAAGATTTCTCCTACAGTGTGGAGGCGTCCATATCAGGTCTCTCAGAGATAGGTCATAAGGTAGAGAAGCCTGTTCGATTGTCCTACATTTAGTCTTTTACCCCCCCACTGGGAGATGTGCAAAATATCTGGAAATGGATGGGGGGGCCACCCCTCCATGCATTCTAGGGTATTGTAAGAGTTTATGGGCTATTCGGGGGGGGGGGGGTTGCCCTGCCAAATATTCTTAGTGCACATGCTCTGGAAATGTATTAGAAGAGATCTAGGAACCCTAATAGGAAGACTTCTAAAAATATATGTTAGTTTGGGGAGGTAACTCATCTTTAGAGCGGCTATACGTCCTAGCCATGAGATAGATTTATAGTTCCACTTCCGGCTTAAGGAACTGAGTTCAGAAAGGGGTTTATAGTTGTCATCTATCATTTGGGAAAGTGAATTGGAGAGTTTGACTCCAAAATGAGAGATATGTGTGTCGTTAGTTATAAATTTGTATCTATCCTGTATACTTTTGGAAATGTCCTCTGGGAAGCCATATGTATATATTTCAGATTTATTTTGTTTTAATTTATAATACAAGAGGGTGCTAAATGTATCTAAAAGGGTCAGGAGTCTGGGGATCATTTTTAGGGGTTTGGAGGAAAAGATTGTGGTGGAAGGTTTCGAGGACCTTCCATAAGTACTCCCATCTGACCCAGTCAAACGCCTTCTTGGCATCAAGGAATAGCACAGCAATGGTTTAGTCAGCCTCTAAGCCTCAAAAAGAATGTTCAGTAGCCTCCTGGTGTTGTCCGGGCCCTCCCTCCCAGGGATAAAGCCTGCTTGGTCTTGGTTAATAAGGACTGTAAGTAATCTCGCTAACCTATTGGCCAAAATTTTGGAATATATTTTAACATCAGTATTGATGAGTGAGATGGGTCTGTAATTAGCACAAAGGGTTGGATCTTTGTGAGGTTTAGGTATTGCAATGATAGAGGCCTCGAGGAACTCTCTTTGGAATTTGCCTTCATCCATTGCCAAGTTAAAGAATCTAGTAAGGATGGGCGTAGTCTCATGGAGGTATGTCATAAAAGATTGCAGTGAAACCATCTGAGCCGGGTGCTTTAAGGGGTCTCAGGTTTTTGATAACCCGTTTGACCTCTTGGCATGTGATGGGAACATCTATAGTTTCGATGTGGGCCTTGTCTAATGTGGGAATATTAAGGGAGCGCAGGAATGGGCCTATGGCGTCTGATGGGGTTGGCCTAAATGTCGCCATATCCTGAATGTTATAAAGATCGGAATAACATTCGTTAAACTGCTGGCCAATTAAGGAAGGGAGTCTGAATGACTGTGTGCCTTGCTTGAACTCATGAATGCGAGATGCGTCTGTGCGCTGCCTTAGTTTGTTAGCGAGTATAGTATCCTCTGTAATACCTTTCAAGTACATAAGCTGTTTTAATTTAAGGAGGTTAGGTTGAGTTTTTTTAAATTCAAATTGACATATGTGCCTTCTGAGGTCCTTGACCTCCTGCCCAATGTCTGTGGTGTCTGAGGTGCGTCTTTGAAGTTCTAGAGACCTTAACCTACAGTGTGCCTGTTTACGTATAAATAGGCCACAAGTAGTGGCCTTAAATGCCCCCCAAATCATATAATCTCAGGAGAATCATTAATGTGCAGGGTAAAATTTATGTCCTTCCGAAGTTCCTATCAGAAGGGGATGTCTGACAGAAGGTGATGGGGCAACCTCCAAGAGGGTCTAAATCTGGTAGTGTGTTTAGAATTTAGGTTCATTATGACCTGGTCATGGTCAGACCATGGGCATGTGTATATACTTGTGGACCATATAAGATTCATGGTATCAGGGTGGCAGAAAAAATAGTCCAGTCTGGAGAATGTAGTGTGGGTGTGGGAGAAGTGGGTATAGTCCTTATCTAGGGGGTGTAGTGACCTCCAAATGTCAAAATAATTATACTGGGTCATAAGCTCTCTAAATCTACGACTCGTTGGGTCGGGCCAGTGATTTTCCTCTTGGGTGATATCGTCTTCCTATCTAGACCACTGTCCCACACCATGTTCAGGTCGCCCGCTAGAATCGCCCTACCCTGTTTGAACTGCTCTACTTTATTTAAGATGTTCCACAGGTATCTAGGCTGTAGGGCATTTGGTAAGTAAACAGAAACTAAAGTGTAAGTGACATTATCCAGGGTGCAGACAAGGATAAGGTATCTCGCTTGTGGGTCCCTAATCACATGAAGGGGTTCGAAGGCCACTCTTTTATGTACTAAAATGGCTATACCTCTAGCTTTTATGGAATAGGAAGCTACCTCGATGATAGGGAAATCCTGGGAGATGTACGTAGGGGGAGAGTCTGCTAGTAAATGTGTTTCCTGGAGGAAGGCCACATCAGCCTTATGAAAATCCAGGTATCTGGCTAGTAGGCTCCTCTTACCAATGGTGTTCAAGCCTCTGACATTGTGGGAAAGGAACCTAAGGGAGGACATTTGAAGACCTGTGTTCTAAAGCAAACTGGTTACTTGAGAAGGGTCAGGTAGGAGTGGGGTGGGAAGGGGGAGGGGAATGGGAGTTTGGTGGAAGTAGTCCACCTATGTGGAGCCCTAACACGGGCTCCAATGTCTGGGGGGGAGCTAACGCGAACCAGGGCAAAAGGGGATAGAGTGAGTAGCCCCGCTCTCTGTGCAAACATACGCCTAGATTACAAGTTTTGTTGGTAAAAACTTGCGGGGCTAACAAGGCTTTTTTTTCCAGCACTCACTTTAAACAACACTGGTATTACAAGTTTTCTGAATGGCTCCGTTAGCTTCAGAACAGTGAGCGTTGAGCAAATTTAGCTCCACTTCTACCTGTAATACCCGCGTTGCTTACGGTAGCGGTAAGCTGGCTAAAACGTGCTCGTGCACGATTTCCCCATAGGATACAATGGGGCTGAGATGGCTGAAAAAAAACCTAAAACCTGCAAAAAAGCAGCATCCAGCTCCTAACGCAGCCCCATTGTTTCCTAAGTCTACACCTAACACCCTAACATAAACCCTGAGTCTAAACATCCCTAACCTTACACTTATTAACCTCTAATCTGCTGCCCCTGCTATCACTGACACCTGCATAATATTATTAACCCCTAATCTGCCGCTTCGGACACCGCCGCCACCTACATTATAGCTATGAACACCTAATCTGCTGCCCCTAACATCGCCGACACCTACATTATATTTATTAACCCCTAATCTGCCCCCCCCAACGTCGCCGCCACCTACCTACACTTATTAACCGCTAATCTGCCGACCGGAGATCGCCGCCACTATAATAAATGTATTAACCCCTAAATCGCAGCAATCCCGCACTATAATACATTTTATTAACCCCTAATCTGCCCCCCCAACGTCGCCGCCACCTACCTACAATTATTAACCCCTAATCTCCCACCCCCCCCATCGCCGCTACTATAATATATGTATGTATTAACCCCTAAACCTAAGTCTAACCCTAACCCTAACACCCCCCTAACTTAAATATAATTTAAATAAAACTAAATAAAATTACTATAATTAAATAAATTAATCCTATTTAAAACTAAATACTTACCTATAAAATAAACCGTAATATAGCTACAATATAACTAATAGTTGTAGCTATCTTACGGCTAGATTTAGAGTTTGGAGTTAGCCGTCAAAACCAGCGTTAGAGGCTCCTAATGCTGGTTTTGGGCTACCGCTGGTATTTAGAGTCTTGTAGGTAAGGGTCTAACTCTTACTTTCCAGCCGCGACTTTTTCATACCGCAGATCCCCCTACGCCAATTGTGTATCCTATCTTTTCAATGGGATCTTTCTAACACCGGTATTTAGAGTCTTGGCTGAAGTGAGCATTAGAAAGACAAGACTCCAGCCGCAGAAAAAAGCCAGGCGTTAAGAGCTTTCTGGGCTAACGCCGGTTCATAAAGCTCTTAACTACTGTGCTCTAAAGTACACTAACACCCATAAACTACCTATGTACCCCTAAACTGAGGTCCCCCCACATCGCCGCCACTCTAATGAAAAATTTTAACTCCTAATCTGCCGACCGCACACCACCGCTACCTACGTTATCCCTATATACCCCTAATCTGCTGCCCCTAACACCGCCGACACCTACATAATATTTATTACCCCCTAATCTGCCCCCCCCAACGTCGCTGCTACCTTACCTACAATTATTAACCCCTAATCTGCCGACCGGACCTCACCGCTACTATAATAAAGTTATTAACCCCTAATCCGCCTCACTCCCGCCTCAATAACCCTATAATAAATAGTATTAAACCCTAATCTGCCCTCCCTAACATCACCGACACCTAACTTAAAGTATTAACCCCTAATCTGCCGACCGGACCTCACCGCTACTATAATAAATTTATAAACCCCTAAAGCTAAGTCTAACCCTAACACTAACACCCCCCTAACTTAAATATAATTTAAATCTAACGAAATAAATTAACTCTTATTAAATAAATTATTCCTATTTAAAGCTAAATACTTACCTGTAAAATAAACCGTAATATAGCTACAATATAACGAATAATTATATTGTAGCTATTTTAGGATTTATATTTATTTTACAGGCAACTTTGTATTTATTTTAACCAGGTACAAAAGCTATTAAATAGTTAAGAACTATTTAATAGCTACCTAGTTAAAATAATTACAAAATTAACTGTAAAATAAATCCTAACCTAAGTTACAATTAAACCTAACACTACACTATCAATAAATGGGTGGTGGGTTGTAATGTTGGGGGGGGGGTATTGTGTTTTTTTTTTCCAGGCAAAAGAGCTGAATTCTTTGGGGCATGCCCCGCAAAAGGCCCTTTTAAGGGCTTGTAAGGTAAAAGAGCTTTTCTATTTTAATTTTAGAATAGGGTAGGGCATTTTTTTTATTTTGGGGGGCTTTGTTATTTTATTAGGGGGCTTAGAGTAGGTGTAATTAGCTTAAAATTGTCGTAAATATTTTTATTATGTTTGTAATTAATTTTTTTATTTTTTGTAACTTAGCTTTTTTATTTTTTGTACTTTAGTTAGTTTATTTAATTGTATTTATTTGTAGGTATTTCATGTAATTAATTTATTGATAGGGTAGTGTTAGATTTAATTGTAGGTATTTTATTTAATTAATTTATTAATAGTGTAGTGTTAGGTTTAATTGTAACTTAGGTTAGGATTTATTTTACAGGTAATTTTGTAATTATTTTATCTAGGTAGCTATTAAATAGTTATTAACTATTTAATAGCTATTGTACCTGGTTAAAATAATTACAAAGTTGCCTGTAAAATAAATATTAATCCTAAAATAGCTGCAATATAATTATAATTTATATTGTAGCTATATTAGGGTTTATTTTACAGGTAAGTATTTAGCTTTAAATAGGAATAATTTATTTAATAAGAGTTAGATTTAAATTATATTTAACTTAGGGGGGTGTTAGTGTTAGGGTTAGACTTAGCTTTAGGGGTTAATACATTTATTAGAGTAGCGGTGAGGTCCGGTCGGCAGATTAGGGGTTAATACTTGAAGTTAGGTGTCAGAGATGTTAGGGAGGGCAGATTAGGGGTTAATACTATTTATTATAGGGTTAGTGAGGCGGATTAGGGGTTAATACATTTATTATAGTAGCGGTGAGGTCCGGTCAGCAGATTAGGGGTTAATTATTGTAGGTAGCTGGTGGCGACGTTGTGGGGGGCAGATTAGGGGTTAATAAATATAATATAGGGGTCGGCGGTATTAGGGGCAGCAGATTAGGGGTACATAGGTATAATGTAAGTTGCGGCGGTGTACGGAGCGGCAGATTAGGGGTTAAAAAAATATGCAGGGGTCAGCGATAGCGGGGTCGGCAGATTAGGGGTTAATAAGTGTAAGGTTAGGGGTGTTTAGACTCGGGGTACATGTTAGGGTGTTAGGTGCAGACATAGGAAGTGTTTCCCCATAGGAAACAATGGGTCTGGGTTAGGAGCTGAACGCTGCTTTTTTGCAGGTGTTAGGTTTTTTTTCAGCTTTTTTTCTATGGGGGAATCGTGCACGAGCACGTTTTTGAAGCTGGCCGCGTCCGTAAGCACCGCTGGTATTGAGAGTTGCAGTGGCGGTAAATATGCTCTACGCTCCCTTTTTGGAGCCTAACGCAGCCCTTCTGTGAACTCTAAATACCAGCGGTATTTAAAAGGTGTGGGGGAAAAAAGCCAGCGTTAGCTACGCGGGTCGTTACCGACAAAACTCTAAATCTAGCCGTTAGTGTTTATTTTTATTTTGCAGGCAACTTTGTATTTATTTTAACTAGGTACAATAGCTATTAAATAGTTAATAACTATTTAATAGCTACCTAGTTAAAATAATTACAAAATTACCTATAACATAAATCCTAACCTAAGTTACAAATACACCTAACACTACACTATCAATAAATTAATTAAATAAATTAACTACAATTATCTAAACTAAAATATAATTAAATAAACTAAACTATAGTACAAAAAAACCAAACACTAAATTACAAAAAATAAAAAAATATTACAAGGAGTTTAATCTAATTACACCTAATCTAAGCCCCCTAATAAAATAAAAAAGCCCCCCAAAATAATAAAATTCCCTACCCTAAACTAAATTGCAAAGGTTTATGGGTGTTAGTGTACTTTGTAGCACTGTGGTTAAGAGCTTTATGTTCCGGCTTTTAAATGCGGTAGGAGTCTTGGAAGTAGAGGCTCTACCGCTCAATTTCTCTAAGACTTGTAATACCAGCGTTAGTCAAATCCCATTAAAAAGATAGGATACGCAATTGACGTAAGGGGATTTGCGGTAGCCAAAAGTCGCGGAAGAAAAGTGAACAGTGAGCCTCTACCTGCAAGACTCGTAATACCAGCGTTAGATAAAAAGCAGTTTTGGGACCTCTCAACGCTGCTTTTTAAGCAGAACTCGTAATCTAGCCAATAGTAATTAAAAGAAACTAGCTAAATTTCTAACTATAACCATACTGAGTACAAAAAAATTAGAAGGTGCATTTCAACATAATTTAACAGAAAACATTCACCTTACTGCATCTATAAAGCTTCAGGTAGGTAAGGCTTGAGGCCTCAAGGTGTAGTCAGGGGGGCTGGGCTTCTGCCGCTTAGATCTCTGCTCTTTGAGTGACCATGCTGGGGCCGAGACCCATAGTCTAGACTGGGTCGCCACCTGTATTTCAGGGTCCTTATGAAGACCCCAATTAGCAAGGAGAGTGCTTCCCATGTCCTTTGATTGTCCTTTGTCACAATGAGTTTAGTGGGGAATCCCCATCTATATTTGATGCTAGCCTTGCTGAGTTGAGAGGTGATAGGGGCAAACAGTTTGCGTTGTTGTAACGTATGAGAAGAAAGATCTGGTAATAGCTGTATGTCCTTAATGGTGTCCGGAAGGTTGTGCCTGCTAAAGGCTGCCTGCATTAATCTGTCTTTAAAGGTGAAGTGATGAAAGCAAACCACCACGTCCCGTGGCATATCAGACGACATCGACCTTGGCCTAAGAGCCCTGTGGGCCCGTTCCATGGCATGCAAAGTGCCCTCCATGGGACCCAAGAGTGTGGTATATAGTGATTTGAGGAATTCTTGTAGATCGCCTGCTGCTACATTCTCAGGAATGCCTCAGAAACGGATGTTGTTCCTTCTGGCCCTATCCTCCATGTCAGCCAGTTTTAATTCAAGCTGGGTAATTTGCTCCGCGAGGTTCTCGGCATATGAGAGTAGGTTCGAGTGGTCGTAGGCTAGGTCATCATGTTGTCTCTCAAGAGTGTCCACCCTGTCTCCAATTTCCGCTATGTCTTTCCTGAGTTCTGCTGAGCTTCGCTGGATCTCCGCAGTGATAGATTTGGTCTGTGCCGCTAGCATTTTTTGCATGGTGCCTTCTGTGATGTAATGATTCAGGTGGGCAACAGACTGGGAGCTCGATTGAGAGCCCTCATCTTGTGACTCGGGGTCGCTAGCTTCTCTACCCTGGAAATTAGGCCCTTTGTGCAGCTGAGAGAAATGATTAAGGACAGTCTTTTTAGTTACTTCTGGGGTCCTAGGGTTCTTTCTGGAGGAGTGCGGCATGGTTGGTTTAGCAAGAGAGTTTAGTGTAATCCTTCAAGATGGCCCACCCTAACCACTGTAAACTCTGTGAGGGACAGAAAAGCAAACAAACCTTGCACCTGATTTATGACCTTATTCTAAAACATGTTAAGCTAGTGATACAGTCTAGAGCATATGAAGCTAGTTATATAATGAGAGAGCGGGGCCGATCACAGCCTACCCGTAGGGGCTATAGCAGCAACATAATAGCCTAAAGCATATCAATTATCTGTAAAATGCCTGATAAGGTTACACGCATTTGCAGAGAAAAACGGTCTCTCCAGACCCCTACGCACCTCAGGGAAAAGGAGATACGACCAGGATGAAGGGGAAAGGGGGAGGGGAAGTGACCAACCCAGACAAGCTGGGCCAGAAAGGAAGAGGCGCGAGGGGGCCCACAGCAACCAGTCTCCACTTGTGAGACTCACAATCTGCTAAAATTCACAATGCAAATAACATATACAATAGAGCAAAGCAATGCACCATAAACCAGGTATTGAGTTACAGAGTATATGAAACTAACAGCAGATCAGTATAACAATCCCATAGACTGATTTAATTGCTGATTAAAATGTTCTTAATAGGATTATAATCCAGTGCTGTAAATTGTAGGTAGGGGTGGCTAGTAAAATACACAGTTCAGGCTTGGCAGTGTGCTTTAAAGTTCATTATATAGAATTATGCCCTGTGTAGAGGTCACTGTCCTCCAGTGAGAGGAGCTGGGGGCTTTGTGAGGAAGAGAGTGATGTAGAGTAATTAAGTAAAGACCCTCCAGAGGCCAGAGTCAGAGTGTGGGGTCCTGACTTTATGTTGAGTACAGCTGAAGGCAGCTAAATAAAGGATGGAGGAACTATGAGGCAAGGTGTGAAGCAGGTTAATACCCCAGTAGGGTGGTGTGATTGGGCAAGTATGTGGTTGGAGGCACATGTAGGGCAAATAAGAATGTTCACAACTTGTGGATGTCACTCACCACCAATTGGTGGAGTTACCTGTTCCTGTGGGGCCCTTTTGACAGATCTGAGAGTACCTTGTGTATTGGTCCAGGGCTCACTCTCATTCCTAATCCCTCCTCTTACCGCACCTATGCTGAGACCACAGAGTCTGCTTCAAAGCCCCCTTTTGTATGTTAGGGTCAGATGTATTGCCCCTCCTGAAGGGCGAAATTGTATGGAGACCTCGCGACAGAGGTCTACCAGGGCCTAGTTCTGATGGTGCCTAAAGGCCCTCACTGAGGCCCAAGATGACGGCCCCCGTCCTCTAACCTCCGTAGATGGCACCTGTCTAGCTTGCACTGCAACCGAAGATCCAGTCCCCACTGCTTCTTTTCCTGACCTCGGTTGGCTGCCACTGACCACCTGGTGATGGCGTCTCTGCTGGTAAATCCTGTAGGATCCGGAGGCCAGAGATGTGAGATTGCACGGACAAAGAAGATCCACTCGTAGCTGCGTGGGTCCGGGGCACAGCTGCCCGGTGAACCACTCCACTGTACTTGCTCTGCTGCGGTAGTAAGCCTCGGGGCGGATGACATCCATACTGACAAAAGCAATTGACAATCAGTCCCTTAGCTGCTCCTATGCCTCTGTTCCTTCAGTAGTATGTAGACTGGTTAGGTGTACTCCAGAGCGAAGCCCCGACCCTCCGGAGTACTTACTGCAGGCAGCGGTCACAAGGTTTAGTTGGCCCAGTGCCAGGCTTCTTCGCGGTCAAAGTTCTTGGATGCTGCCTGGTGCAAAGTGACTCGTAATTAATGCTCCGGCTAATAACACAGTGCCCTGGGAGCTGTGGATACTTAGAGTGGGAAAAACCCTCCAAAAAAAAGCTTGTAACTGTAAATTGTGTCAGTTGTACACGGAGCTCTGAGCCTCTGCGACCATCAAGCTCAGCTGCTAGCTCGGCCCCCTTCTGAAACTTTTTTTTTGGTATGGTTCTGTCATTTGAAGTTTATGTTTTTGTGTATGTTCTTTTCATAATTTAATACAAATAATGTCTTACTTGTTTAATAGAATATGTAAAACATACCTCAGATGACAATGATACACAACTACAATAATTTGAATGTTTATGATTTTAGTTAAGGGTCTTGAAATTTTAAAAATGTTAACTTAAATGATATATTTGCCAGTTGTCTTAAATTCATAGATCTCCATGTACAAAAGTGTTACAATTTTCACATCTCAGAAAAAGAATCAACCTGCCATAGCTTGAGCCTACTGGAAACAATCCGTTGCTCAAATGTACTAAAAAAGTTCCTGAACAAATTTCTTTATGAAATGTCATAAAGACTAACAACATATTGATAACTATGAAGCTCCACTGTCTACCCTTTCAATAACTTAATGTTGTAACCAACGTCACCAGAAAGGTGTCTATAACATCATTGACGTGGAAAGATAAGGGCAAAGCTAATGTATAAGATAAACTTTTTCCCTGAACAAATCAATAACTTTTTTTGGCCGGTTTGACTTTTTCTTTTAACCAAGGGAATAATATCCAATTATGGGATAGATCACAAGTGGCGTGCGAACATTAGCACGCGCAATATTAAAATATTTCTCCCGTGTTAATTGGCACACGTTACAAGTTGAAAGTAAAATCAACCACAAACTAAATTTGCGCTCGTCGGGTTAGGATGACTGAAAACCTTGCATAAAGGGTTAGGTTTAAAAAAAAATTGTATTAAACACAAAAAAATACCTTCAAATTAACAGTTACACACATACAATGTATATATATATATATATATATATATATTATAATAAAATAATTAATATAAATATTAAAAAAAAGTTCTAAGGGTTCAAAGATATATGGTATATGACAAGGCAATTGAATGGAAAAAGCTGTCATGTATATGTGTATGTATATACTGTATGTATATATACATATGTATAAATGTGTTTACATGTTTATATATGAATATAAGCATATACATTTATATATACACATATAAACACACATATACACATGTATATACATACATACATATGTATATATACTTTGTAACTCTTTGCACTCAAATACCTGAAACCAACTTTTTCTTTTAACCAAGGGAATAATATCCAATTATGGGATAGATCACAAGTGGCGTGCGAACATTAGCACGCGCAATATTAAAATATTTCTCCCGTGTTAATTGGCATACGTTACAAGTTACAAGTTGAAAGTAAAATCAACCACAAACTAAATTTGCGCTCGTCGGGTTAGGATGACTGAAAACCTTGCATAAAGGGTTAGGTTTAAAAAAAAATTGTATTAAACACAAAAAAATACCTTCAAATTAACAGTTACACACATACAATGTATATATATATATATATATATATATATATATATTATAATAAAATAATTAATATAAATATTAAAAAAAGTTCTAAGGGTTCAAAGATATATGGTATATGACAAGGCAATTGAATGGAAAAAGCTGTCATGTATATGTGTATGTATATACTGTATGTATATATACATATGTATAAATGTGTTTACATGTTTATATATGAATATATGCATATACATTTATATATACACATATAAACACACATATACACATGTATATACATACATACATATGTATATATACTTTGTAACTCTTTGCACTCAAATACCTGAAACCAATAAAAGTTATTTTTAGTCAATATTAATATTTAATGATGTGTTTGACTGTGTATGTACTGTAAATATATGTTCTTCACAAAGGTGGAAAATGTTTTATATTTTTAAATAGGTATTCCTACATATATCTGTATTTACCTATACCTATATATATTTCCATATATGTACTATGCCCATTATTATAAAAATGACATAAGGGGTAATGATATTGTGATTTTTCCAGTTAATTTGTCGCAAGACGTATTCTATATGGACTAGGCCAAAGATAGGGAAGGTGTAATTACATTTTGATTTTCATATTAATTTTTTGCAAGAGTTACTGTTACTGTAGTAGGCCTGTTATTGTAATTGTGATTTTCCTATTCATTTGTTACAAGACTACTTGATGAAGTAGGTCCAAGATAGGGAAGCTATAATTATATTTTGATTTTGATACGTTGCAAGGCCCGAAAATTGGAAATCTTGTATTTTAACATTCCTATTAATTATCAATTATTTATATGTATTTGTATTGAATAATAATCATGATTATTGGAACTTTATTTACAGGATATTGATATTGTAATTCTTAATTTTTAAGGTCACACTGGTCAAGAAACTTCTGAGGCAGGGAGATCACAAACATGTTCAGCTAGTTGGCCATCAACCTCTACTTGGTCTACTAGTACTACAACTGCCAGCATACTGAGTTTGTCTTCGACTGATACTATTTCAGATATTCATAGTATTACCCCTTACACTGCAGTGGGAAGAGACACATATTGCTTGTGTAAATTTAAAATTATTTTCCTGTCAGCTGATGTTGGGCATTTGTTTTACTCCATGATAAGCTGCCCATCAAGACATTTTGAAGGTAAGATGGTTTTAAAAAACAGAAAATATAATATTTCTACTAGACATGTGCATTTGTTGTTTTTGGGTAGCAACAAATGCTGAATACAGTGGCTTCCAGCGGCATTCAGCTCTATTCGGAGCCAGATATCTTTGTGTGAAAGTGCTACACAAAAAGATCTTTGAAAATCCAAAGTGCAGAATTAGGTATCATTTTCCCCAATGTTTACTGTCATTTAAAACTAACATTTGTAGCATATTTAATCTTGATGCATTTAACTTATGTGTTTTCACTAGATCTGGATTTAGTCCTGGTGGATACAGAGGTAGCAATGTCTAGCCACTTTCTAGATAATAGGACACTGTTGAATAGGATAGTTAGACCACCCAATTCACAGAATACATATGAATAAGATTAAATATAGTAGACTTCTGTAATGGAGCAGAATCATGTAATCCTCTGGCTCCCTCTAATCTCCTTGTCATTGTCTATTTCACACATCTATACATCTACCACAGGAGAAGGTTGACCTTAATCTTTATTTCAATATTATTAGGCCTGGTCTGGGTGGAAACATATTGTAATTGTTGGGGCCTATTCAAACAACATTTTGTTTGCATCTTTAATGCATTTTAAGTGTGTAGTGTATCATTAGTTTAAAAAATATTTAACTTTAAAAACTTTATATTACTTATTTGTTTTTGTCATACTTTAATTTATTAGAAAAAGAAGAAGATGCATTTTCAAGACAAGTGATACAAGTGACACGTCATCTGGTGCCATTACAAGAAGCAACAAATTAACTTTTATCTCCAGCCCAGGGAAGCATGACACCTGTTTTTTCTCAAATGGCACAAAGAGAAGATCAGGACTAACAGATACATGCTCCTTTACCTCCCTCCCCACAAGCTTAGGAACCTCAACAACATGAGGAGGAATAGCCCCAGCAACAAGAAGAGCAAAATCCTTAACCACCACAGCCTGTTCCTCAGTAGGATCCTGCCCTTAATAATATGTTGGTTTTGGCACGTGGTTATAGGGCCAATCAATTACAGCTTCAAAACTTGTTAGGATCTAATCTAGAAAGATGGGCTAGCTAACATGAATGTAGATTATAGCTTGCTAGAGAGATTTTTTTGAATGGCAAAGACAGATAGAGAGGGAAAGGAACAACCAAATCAATCATTGTCATTGGCTTTTTTTATATGCCCCGCAAGTTATACATAAATTCTGACACAGCTCCCGATGTAAACATCCGGTATTACGAAAACCGGAAGTAGCGTCATATCCGGTCATCATGAAACCGGAAATAGGAGGATACGCTGTACAAACAGTATAGACGAACCGGAACCATAATAAAGATATGTAAGTGGCTAAAAAGTACTTACAACGATCTGGTAAAAATCGAGTATAACATTTTGAGTAAACACCTCACTATGCCGTTTTAGGGGAGTTCTTTAGATGTTTTAAAAACGACCCATACCAATTTAGAATGAAAAAAGGATAGTAAAAATATACTAATAGCAAATCTCCCAGGATTCACCGGGACTAAGAGGAAAGGGCGCCAAATTAGCCCCAATCAGCTCACAAATCACTCTATATAAGCTCCCAGATATCACACTACAGTATAGTCTTGAGAAAGGCCTAACCAAGGCCGAAACACGTTGACGACATACTGGTGAGCTAATTTTCAATTTTCATACACTGTGTACATACAGTTTTGCACTATTGTTCTTTCTTTTCTTTTGCAGGTTTATTGTTATTACAGGGAGTGCAGAATTATTAGGCAAATGAGTATTTTGACCACATCATCCTCTTTATGCATGTTGTCTTACTCCAAGCTGTATAGGCTCGAAAGCCTACTACCAATTAAGCATCTTAGGTGATGTGCATCTCTGTAATGAGAAGGGGTGTGGTCTAATGACATCAACACCCTATATCAGGTGTGCATAATTATTAGGCAACTTCCTTTCCTTTGGCAAAATGGGTCAAAAGAAGGACTTGACAGGCTCAGAAAATTCAAAAATAGTGAGATATCTTGCAGAGGGATGCAGCACTCTTAAAATTGCAAAGCTTCTGAAGCGTGATCATCGAACAATCAAGCGTTTCATTCAAAATAGTCAACAGGGTCGCAAGAAGCGTGTGGAAAAACCAAGGCGCAAAATAACTGCCCATGAACTGAGAAAAGTCAAGCGTGTAGGTGCCAAGATGCCACTTGCCACCAGTTTGGCCATATTTCAGAGCTGCAACATCACTGGAGTGCCCAAAAGCACAAGGTGTGCAATACTCAGAGACATGGCCAAGGTAAGAAAGGCTGAAAGACGACCACCACTGAACAAGACACACAAGCTTAAACGTCAAGACTGGGCCAAGAAATATCTCAAGACTGATTTTTCTAAGGTTTTATGGACTGATGAAATGAGAGTGAGTCTTGATGGGCCAGATGGATGGGCCTGTGGCTGGATTGGTAAAGGGCAGAGAGCTCCAGTCCGACTCAGACGCCAGCAAGGTGGAGGTGGAGTACTGGTTTGGGCTGGTATCATCAAAGATGAGCTTGTGGGGCCTTTTCGGGTTGAGGATGGAGTCAAGCTCAACTCCCAGTCCTACTGCCAGTTTCTGGAAGACACCTTCTTCAAGCAGTGGTACAGGAAGAAGTCTGCATCCTTCAAGAAAAACATGATTTTCATGCAGGACAATGCTCCATCACACGCGTCCAAGTACTCCACAGCGTGGCTGGCAAGAAAGGGTATAAAAGAAGAAAATCTAATGACATGGCCTCCTTGTTCACCTGATCTGAACCCTATTGAGAACCTGTGGTCCATCATCAAATGTGAGATTTACAAGGAGGGAAAACAGTACACCTCTCTGAACAGTGTCTGGGAGGCTGTGGTTGCTGCTGCACGCAATGTTGATGGTGAACAGATCAAAACACTGACAGAATCCATGGATGGCAGGCTTTTGAGTGTCCTTGCAAAGAAAGGTGGCTATATTGGTCACTGATTTGTTTTAGTTTTGTTTTTGAATGTCAGAAATGTATATTTGTGAATGTTGAGATGTTATATTGGTTTCACTGGTAAAAATAAATAATTGAAATGGGTATATATTTGTTTTTTGTTAAGTTGCCTAATAATTATGCACAGTAATAGTCACCTGCACACACAGATATCCCCCTAAAATAGCTATAACTTTGATATTAATGAGTTTTTTGGGTTCATTGAGAACATGGTTGTTGTTCAATAATAAAATTAATCCTCAAAAATACAACTTGCCTAATAATTCTGCACTCCCTGTAGATACTATGGATATGTGATTTTTTTTATTTTTTTATTACACTTTGGCTATTTGTGTATCAGCAGCTTCTCAAGAGTTCTGAGAAACACTTTAATTTTTGCTATTTGAACTTTTATATCATTTTTTTCACTGTGCACACATTTTTTATTTGATTTTTGGTTTTATTTTTTATCCTTTTTTCTGATTTTACCACCATTTGGAACACATTTTTTGGACACCCAGCACTTATCCACGACACTTATAAGAGGAGGCACCTTAAAAGAAGAGTCACCATATTTGACTTTCATTTGGAGGAATTTTTAAACAGATTATTTCACTCTCATATATTTTTCTGGACTTTATATGTATTATTTAGACTCTTATCATTTTTATTTTTTATCATTTATTGTATATTGATTGATCACACCCTATTGTATATTGATTGATCACACCCTGTTGTTTGCATTTTTGATATTATAATGCTATCCACCGTACCACATACCGTACGCATTAGGTACTTTCTATAATGTCTGTTTTATATTAGCCAAGCGTCTGATTTATGTTACCTTTTTATTTTGCCATTGTTTTTAGTCATGGATCCATATTTTTAAATATTGTTTATTTTAATATGCATACTGATTAAAACTGTTAAATATTACACTTCAATTTAGCATTGTAGCCTTTTTAGCTTTTAAAGCGCATACTCTTTACTTCTATACTTGTATTCTACCCACTGTTAGTCCGCTAGGGGGCTATCTTTAGAGTAAGCATAAGGCTCCACTAATTGCGCTTGGTTCACTCCACTTCTTTATTTGTCTTCTCAATCTACACGTCGTCATTAGGTTCCTTAATAAAGTCCCAAGGGTTTCATTATCATTTGTATGCCGACGAAACCCAAATCTACCTCTCTGCACCAGAACTAACTCCTTCCTTGCTAACCCGTGTCACTAACTGTCTCTCTCATATTTCATCTTGGATGTCCTCTCACTACCTCAAGCTAAATATCTCAAAAACTGTATTCCTTATTTTTCCCCCTTCTTCCAAAATCTCCACCCCCCATTTCTCTATAACTGTTGATAACTTCATCTTTGCCCAAACCATGAGTGTACAAGGAGACACTCTTAAGGGTTTCTTCCCCTGCCATACATGCAAAGCATGTAAGCATGGCATTAAAACCCAAACTGTCCAGTCTTTTGTAACAAATGAAAAATTGAAAGTACATTAGATGATCCACTGCAAAGATAAAGGTATTATTTATCTACTAGAAAGTTCATGTGGCCTACAGTATGTAGGACAGACCTTTAGGCCTCTAAGAGATCGGATCAGGGAACACCTTCTTATCTTAAAATTAAAATAATCCTCCAAAACACATAATTAAATTAAATAATTCTTCCCTTTATTTTAAAATACAGCAACAATGCAAATGCAACCAAATGCTCCACAATACTTGCATAAGGTTTATACCTTAAACACAACATATTTATAAGGTAGCCTGTTTTAGACTTTCCTCCAAGAAGCCTTTGTATTTAGCAAAAAATAAATAAATAAATAGGGGAAACACATTTTTATTAACTCCAAATCTGCTCATGTCTCAATATGAATGCTGGATGCTGTGTATGCTGTTAACCCTGTCAGGATTTTGACTGTATGTGGATGCTTATTTTCAGCAGATGTGACAACCCCGACATTGTGTGTATCAAAAATAAATTGTAAACACATCATTACTTTGTATACCAACCAAACACCAATGTACAACAATTTATGAGTATTTTTCTAGATGTAGAACTAATACAAATCTAGAAAAATAATCATACCTTGCAGTACTTTGGTGTTTTGTTAGTGTACAAAGTAATGATAAGCTTCCAATTTACTTTTTCCAGAAGCTTATCTTCAAAAACGTTCAACACAACTAGAATCAAATCTTTTTTAAAAATGTGGTTCTTGAAAAAAAAAAAAGATAGATTATGAGTAGAGCACTATTTATCACTTCTGCATGCATGCTAACTCCGTTTCAAGTAATTTTTTGCTCATGCACTAACCCGAAACGCACAAAAAGCGGAACTTCAATGGAGCACGAACTATGGAAACAATACCTGATTGCATTTTCTCAAGTGCACTAACCCGACATGAAAATATTAATAATTCCCATTACAATGTTTTTCACATAGCAGAATATGTGTTCTTTTTATTCATAAATACATATTTCTACATATATCTGATGGTATTTTGGTACAATGTATATATATATATATATATATAGGAATGTCTAACATATTTCTCTATGTGAAGAACATTGGAATGTGACATATTTATAATAAATACATAGTTAAACACTTATCTATATACATATGTATTTATGTGTTTATATGTGTATATATGTCTGTAAATACATAAATACACATATCAATACATAAATACATATTTACACACATATAAACATATAAATATACATACATATTTAGATATGTGTATGTACTGTATGTATCTCTATGTGAAGGCCCTTTTCTTACATCTGAGACCTCATATCTTTGAGACCTTATAACTTTATTTGTGCAATTTTTTAAAATATTTTTTTATTAGATGATATTATGAGTGTAACTGTGCTTTGTAATGTATTTTTTATGTGTTTTGTGACACTTTTTGTCTTGCATTTAACAGTTAACCAGAGCTCTGAAGTTGCGCTATCCTGATGCACGTTAAATTCAATTGTGCTCAAGCAATTGCGTTTATTTTCAACTTATAATACAAACAGCCACGATAAACCCAATATTGCTCACACGCAACAATGCGCCATTCGCAATCTAGCTATAAATTAGAAGCATATCCAATCTATCTCTGAGATATATATTTTAACAGTACTAAAACAAAACATTTAAAAGATTAGCCCTCTGGAATAATATGCATATTATTTTAAAATATAAAACAAAAGTATGTCTCCTTTTTTCTTCATGCTCACTAAAATTAAAACAAATATATGACTGGTAACCGGCAATGGCAGACAACAGAAACATTCCAGATTGAAACTGATGGATACCTAATACCTTAAAATACTTCTATAATCTATAACTGTTAAATTGTATGGGGCAAAATTGCTGCTAGTCCAGAAACTATTATTATATTTACATTACATATTCCCCAAATGCCTACTCCTGTCCCCTACTGCTGCTCAGCCTCTCCTACAAACATAGATAGACCACAACTCTCCTCTAACCTTTGTGTTTACCAGTTTAGGCTTTAAGCAGGGGGCCATGCTGGCCTACTTACCACCATCCTCCTTGTCATCAACAACATCCCTCAAGTCTAGGCTACCAGCACAGCAACATTCTCTAAAACATCACAGCCCTCAGCCTCTAATATTGCCACTTCCCATACTTCCTCCTAAACTGAAAATCTGGCCCACCACATAAGTAATGTCCCCCCAACCTTCTGCCCCCTCTGCCAATATAAAAAGCCCTTAGCAACCAGTTGGACAACCTTAAAGATAAGATAGGGGATGGCCTGGGCTGACCACAAGTTTGATTTTACTGGCAGCCAAGTCCCACCTCTCATACAGGACGGGAAACAAGATGCACACAGTAAAATAATCAAATGATGTTGAAGTGCAGCTATCAGCTTATATCAGCTCTACTGTGTCTCTTGGAGATTGAAGTATGTTGGGACGGCTTGGCCCGATATGTATGAATCCTCGCTGGCTCTTATATACTTTAGCAACCGCAGCCTGGACCCCCATCTTTCCTTCCTCTTCCTAAGATCATATTAGAATGATCCATGCATCTGATGCTGCCCCCCCCAACAGCACAACCTTCCTCCCTGATCACTCATCATAGTGACCACTCTGGCAAGGACACATTTTCCCCTCCTTTCCTAATCACTGCTAGCAATGACTCTGCAGGCCTGTACACATCTCCCCTACCTCCTTGAGCACTTCATCAATCACTGAGGCCTCAGCAACCACTGTGCCCTTTCCTCTCATTCTCAGGCAGCACCACAATGCAGCAGCAGAATTGCGCTTGCACCCGGGAAGCAAGCGGGCCCATAGCACCAGTTAACCCTTTCACCCCTTTACGGTTGCTCTGCAATGATGAATACTGCATAACACCATCAGAATGATGAAGACAAGGGCATCTCATTTTTAGTAGTCCAAAGGTTCTCCCTTCTATACTTCTGTGGGCATTGTTATATTTCATCTCTGCATTACTTCTGTTTTTTTTTTTGACAGGTGTCAGTATCCAGTCGCAAGAAAAATAGCCAGCATCCCCTGTTAAAATATAAAAAAGAACTTATTAATAGTGAAAATAGGTATAAAAATAATTTTCTACTTGGAAATTAACATATTATTCTATGCTGGATGAAAACAGATGGCTATGGTGTATCAACCGACCTGTTCCATTCAATTACTGTTAATATTTATAAAATTATGACTTGTTATTTGTTTACTTTTTTCACTAGACAATACAGGAGCAAAAGATAATAAACATCTTATTTAAAATGTATTTAAAAATAGCTTGTTAACACAGTAATAAAAATTATATAACTAATAATAATGTAGTACAATAATTTATTAATTAAAAACAATTTAGATACAATTTCAAGCCAATGTTAGGATATTTTGAAAACATTAAACTTGGTGATTCTTACCAATTATATTGATCAATTTAACTCAGCAATTTAAAAACCATTTAGTGCTAGATTACGAGGCAGCTAACTCCGCTTGACTTCTGCTCTTTGCACACATCGGGTAGTGCATGTATTACAAGTTGAAAGTAACTATTAACTGCTAAACCACTGCATAGCGCACCGCAAAGTCCCCACTACACTATTAACCCCAATGCACCGCATAGTGCAGTGCAATGTCCCCACTACACTATTAACCCCATAAACCACTGCATAGCCCAACGCAAAATCCACACTACATTATTCACCCCTAACCCACAGCATAGCCAACTGCAAATTACCCATTACACTATTAACCACTAAACTGCCGCATAGCTCATCGTAAAGTCCCTTCTACACCATTAAATCCTAAACCGCCACAACCCCCACTGCAAACTACCGCACTAACCTCTAAACCTCCTTCCCCCCCGAACCTAGCACCCACTAAGTTTCCCCTCAAAAAACTAACCTTACCTGTAAAAAAACAAATACACTAACAATACCTTTAAAAATTAAAAACCTATCCTTACCTTAAAAAAATAATAAAAAAAATCTTACCTTTAAAAATAAAAAAACCTAACCTTCCCCGAAAAATAAAAAAGCTAACCTTGCCTTAAAAAAAAAAAAAAACCTTACTTTACCTTTAAAAATAAGTTAACTAACCTAACCTTAAAAATAAAATAACCTAACATTACAGAAAAAAAACTACCATTACAGAAAATAAAAAACCTACCCTTGCAGAATTTTTTTTATTTACCAAAAATAAAAGAAAAAAACCCACTTAAAAAACACCCCAGAATAAAAAAACACAATACTAACACTAAACTATGGCAATAGCCCTTAAAAGGGTCTTCTTATCTTCTTACCAGCGGCAGTTGTCTTATCTTCCGTCCCCGACGTCCTCTTCATGCGGTCACCAGTCGCACACTGAATTAAAGCTTTTTCTATTGGCTGATTTGAATTTGAAAATGAGCAAATAGGAATGCAGGGGTACTCTTATATAAAGGGGGTACCTCACATTCAAGCTTCAGTGTGCGGCCGGTGACTGCATGAGGAGGACGTTGGAGACGGAAGCTAAGAAAATGGATGAAGACAAGGAGACTGCCACCAGGAAGAAGCTAAGAAGACTGCCGCTGGGATGAAGATAGAAGACCGCTTCCGGGATGAAGATGCAGTGCCGACCAGGATAAAGATGGAGCGCCGCCCGTATTAAACTTTGAGTACCATCATTGGGGTTTAGTTTTAGGATTTTTTGGGGTGTTTTTTTTTTATTTTGGACATCAAAAGAGCTAAATGCCCTTCTAAGGACAATGTCCAGCCAAATGCCCTTTTCAGGGTAATTTTTAGAGTAGTTTTTTTAGATAGCCTTTTTGGGGGGGTGGGGGTTACTTGTGGATTGGTTTTGTTTTTATTTTAATTGAAAAAGAGCTAAATCACTTTAGGGCAATGCCCTACAAAAAAGCAGTTTTAAGGGCTATCACTGTAGTTTAGTGTTAATATAGTTGTTGTTTTTTTTGTTTTAGTTTTTTTTTTTAAAGTGGGGTTTTAGAATAGACATAAGTGTTTTTTATTTTTGGTAAATTTTTTTTATCTGTAATGGTAGTTTTTTATTTTCTGTAATAGTAAGTTTATTTCTGTAATTTTAGGTTATTTTATTTTTCAGGTAAGGTTAGCTTTTTATTTTTAAAGGCAAGTAGTAGTAGGGTATTTTGTGATGTTGTGGTGTGGCAGTTTAGGGGTTAATATAGTAGAGGGGTATTTTGCCATGTGGAGGTGTGAAGGTTTAGGGGTTAATAGAGTTGTGGGGTAGTTTGCGATGTGGGGGTGTGTCGGTTTAGGGGGTAATAGTGTAGAGATGTAGATTGTGGTGGGGGTTGTGGAGGTTTTAGGGGTTAATAATGTAGAGGGGTAGTGTTCAATGGGGGGCATGGTGGTATAGGGGTTAATAGTGTTGAGTGGTAGCTTGCGATGTGGGTGTGGGGCAGTTTAGGGGTTAATAGAGTAGAGGTTGTATTGCAATGTGGGGATGTGGAGATTTAGGGGTTAATAGTGTAGAGGGGTAGTTTGCGATGTGGGGGTGTGGCAGTTTAGGGGTTATGCATTTTAAGGAGTGTATTACAGTTTGGGGATTGTGTAGGGGCATATTGGTGATGAGGTGTATTGTGGTAGGGAGTCATGTACCTTAAGCCTTAATTAAGAGGCATCATGATTAGAAGTTTTTGTAGTAGGGGATCACAATTAGTGTTAATAATTAGAGGGTTAAATATGTTTAAGGGGGTTACGGTTAGGGTTTATTACAATGGGAGTCTTTATAGGTAAAGGGAAATAGAGGTCCAAATTACACTTTCATGATTCAGTAGAGTATATTTTGTTTTACCAATTGATTATTGTTCTCAAATGTATCTCTTTCTGTTAGTATCCATTATCCTTTGTAAAAATGTAATTCCTTTACATGACAGCAAACTAAGGTAGACTCAGGAGTGTGCATGTAATTTGAGCACTATATGTATAACATTATTATAGTCATTGTTGAAATTACTGCTGCTATGCAGTATAGATTCATGTTTCGGATGAATACAAAGATATTCCAATTTGAAGTAGAAAGAAAGTGGTAAGTTTGATAAATTGGTCAATTTAAATATATTATTTTTAACATTAAATTACAGCAAATTACACATTTGATTCAATTTTAAAACTTTAGCTTTGACATCCATGTCCCTTTTTCTTAGGGAAGCAGTTAATTAATGCCTGAGCTGTCAGCACTGAGTTTTACCCGGCCTTGAGACTGCTGTAAGGACTTAACAGATGGTAAAAGCAGGTGTAAAAAAGGGTTGATATTTAGCCCATAGTTTCTTTATAAACAAGCAATAAAAAATGTGAATAGTAATTGAATCCTTTGAAATTAAAATCATTGATTTAATTGAATATGTAATAAAATATGTTGTTTGATTGGTTAACTTTCTGTTATAAGCTTTTAAAATGTAGTGTACTTGAGGGAACATACAAAAATCAAACATGAAACCTAGTATTAGCAAAATCTATTTCCCTTTCAATATGCTAGCTTTTGTTCTGTTATTCAAATTTCTAATAAAAGCAGATATTAATTGGAAAATATTCACCAAGAGCTTCTTCCATCTCAGCCGTCTTCCAAATTTTTACTTTATTCTATGCAACCTTTTTTCTAGAACTTTCTCATCTCTCTGTTACTTAAAGTAGTGGGTTCATAAAACTATGCACACGTTGAGCCTAGAAAGGTTGGAGAGGATGTAAATGCTGTTGGTGAAATAAGATTTTTTTTTTTAAAAAATAATACATGTGAAAAATATTAAATTACAACCTCTACAAAGGGCAAAGTAAATAGATTTTGTTTTATCTTACAAAAAGCTTCATCCCTTTTTAAGGTGAGTACCATGCATCTAGCAGGGGCTTCAATGTGCAGCCATATCTCTTAAAGGGACATGATACCCAGATGTTGAAACACTTGAAAGTGATGCTGCATAGTTGTAAAAAGCTGAGTAGTAAATATCACCAGAAACATCTCAATGTAAAAAAGAAAGATATTTTACCTCAAAATGTCCTAAGTATTCACACCCCATTGTAAAGCAATTTAAGCAGCAAATCAGTATGCCTGTCCTGGGACCTGCAAGGGAGCGTGCTTCATGCACTCATGTTATTTCCCTATTCAGTTTAAAGGGACATAAAAACCCAAAAAAATTCTTTCATGATTCAGATAGAGAATATAATTTTAAACAGCTTTCTAATTTACTTCTTTTATCTAATTTGTTTCATTCTCTTGGTATCATTTGTTGAAGGAGCAGCGATTCACTAATGGTTTCTAACTGAAGACATGGGTAAGCCAATTACAATCGATATATTTATGCAGCCACCAATCAACAGCTAGAACTTAGGTTCTCTGCTGCTCCTGAGCTTGCCTAGATAAACCTTTCAGCAAAGGATAACAAGAGAAGGGAGCAAATTAAATAATTGAAGTAAATTGGAAAGTTGTTTAAAATTGTATGCTCTGGCTAAACCATGAAAGAAAATGTTTGGGTTTCATGTCCCTTTTAACCCCTTAACGACCAACGACGTATGGGGTACGTCCTGCAAAAAAATGCAGTTAATGACCAAGGACGTACCCCATACGTCGTTGGTCTTTGAAAGCAGTGGAAGCGATTCTGATAGCTTCCAGCTGCTTTCATGTTATTGCAGTGATGCCTCAATATTGAGGCATCCTGCAATAACTGTTTTTAGCCATCCGATGCAGAGAGAGCCACTCTGTGGCCCTCTCTGCATCGGCTATCGATGGCCATTATCGTTGGTGGGTGGGAGCTCATCCAGGGAGGCGGGTGGGCAGTCATTGGTGGAGGAGGGGGG
Organism: Bombina bombina; assembly: GCF_027579735.1. NCBI lineage: Eukaryota > Metazoa > Chordata > Amphibia > Anura > Bombinatoridae > Bombina > Bombina bombina. The sequence continues at coordinate 895,393,468 of NC_069499.1, forward strand.
AGGGATCTTGTGCGGGTGCGTGCGCTTGCACGGGCGCGCGCGTGCACGAGAGATCTGTTTCAGCATCAATATGCTGTAGATCTGGAGGGTGGGAGAGAGGACTGGGGAGGGTGGGATTTGAAAATCAAGGAATCTGGGAGAGGGTGGGGGGTTGGATGTTGAGGGGGGGGGCAGCTACACTACAGAAATAAAGAACATATTTAATAAAATAAAAAAATTAAAATGCCTTATTATTTTTCAAACTGGGTACTGGCAGACAGCTGCCAGTACCCAATATGCTGCACAATAAAGGCAGAGGGGGGGGGGAGGGGGTTAAAGAGCTGTTTGGGGGGGGATCAGGGAGGTTGGGGGCTAAGGGGGGTCCTACACAGCAGACAATTTTTTTTTTCTTTAAAAACCTAAAACCCCCCAAAAAACTTTTATTTTAGTACTGGCAGACTTTCTGCCAGTACTTAAGATGGCGGGGACAATTGTCGGGTGGGGGAGGGAAGGGAGCTGTTTGGGAGGGATCAGGGGGTGGGATGTGTCAGGTGGGAGGCTGATCTCTACACTAAAGCTAAAATTAACCCTGCAAGCTCCCTACAAGCTACCTAATTAACTCCTTCACTGCTAGACATAATATACGTGTGATGCGCAGCGGCATTTAGCGATCTTCTAACTACCAAAAAGCCAAAGCCATATATGTCTGCTTTTTCTGAACAAAGGGGATCCCAGAGAAGCATTTACAACAATTTGTGCCATAATTGCACAAGCTGTTTATAAATAATTTCAGTGAGAAACCTAAAATTGTGAAATATTATTTATTTTTAATTTGATCGCATTTGGCGGTGAAATGGTGGCATGAAATATACCAAAATGGGCCTAGATCAATACTTGGGGTTGTTTACTACACTACACTAAAGCTAAAATTAACCCTACAAGCTCCCTACATGCTCCCTAATTAACCCCTTCACTGCTGCGCATAATACACGTGTGGTGCGCAGTGGCATTTAGCGGCCTTCGAATTACCAAAAAGCAACGTAAAAGCCATATATGTCTGCTATTTCTGAACAAAGGGGATCCCAGAGAAGCATTTAAAACCATTTGTGCAATAATTGCACAAGTTGTTTGTAAATAATTTCAGTGAGAAACCTAAAGTTTGTGAAAAAATTTGTGAAAAAGTGAACATTTTTTTTTTATTTGATCGTATTTGGCGGTGAAATGGTGGCATGAAATATACCAAAATGGGCCTAGATCAATACTTTGGGATGTCTTCTAAAAATATATATATACATGTCAAGGGATATTCAGGGATTCCTGAAAGATATCAGTGTTCCAATGTAACTAGCGCTAATTTAAAAAAAAAGTGGTTTGGAAATAGCAAAGTGCTACTTTTATTTAGTGCCCTATAACTTGCAAAAAAAGCAAAGAACATGTACATTGGTTATTTCTAAACACAGGACAAAATTTAGAAACTATTTAGCATGGGTGTTTTTTGGTGGTTGTAGATGTGTAACAGATTTTGGGGGTCAAAGTTTGAAAAAATTGTTTTTTTTTCCATTTTTTCCTCTTATTTTATAATTTTTTTAATAGTAAATTATAAGATATGATGAAAATAATGGTATATTTAGAAAGTCCATTTAATGGCGAGAAAAACGGTATATAATATGTGTGGGTACAGTAAATGAGTAAGAGGAAAATTACAGCTAAACACAAACACCGCAAAAATGTAAAAATAGCCTTGGTCCCAAACGGTCAACAAATGGAAAAGTGCTCTGGTCACTAAGGGGTTAAGGAAGTTTACTATCAAATCTCATGACATCACAGCCCATGACCTCAGCGCTGCTGATGATGATTGGCTACTGTTAATTTTGTCTTTTTTTTTTTTACCTTCCTCTAGACAGCAGCTGAAGTGTAACTGTATACACAATACTTACTCTGGTAAGCTGAGGAAATTGTGAGGTAAATTAGCTTCCTTTTTACATAGAAATGTTCAGGTGATATTTTCTAGTCAGCTTTTCACAGTTATGCTGCATCACTTTCAAGTGATTTAGCATATAAGTATTATGTCCCTTTAAATAATGAATTCATGACAAATACATAATTTCTCTGAAAGATGCATATTTTTAGAATCTGCTCCTATTTAGGGTTCCATGTACTAAGCAGCCCAAGCTGCTTTGGATCCCTAGTGGATCACGTTTGCACATGTGACCGCTGCTTTTTAAAATCTTTGCCACATCTGAGTTGAGGGAGATAAATCATCCCAAACACACTAGCAATTGGGAGGCATTACACAAGTGCTTGTGTTTGTATTGGTACATACATACACCACAAAGCTGTGTGTACAGGTTCTCAAATTGAGATCCTTGTCCGCACACCGTTTAGTACCTTTCCTTTAGTGAATCATCTGTATACAATAATATGTTGTATTTCCTATATAATAAAAGGTCAAGTGTGTTTGTCCAAAGCTGTCATGCGCAGTAGAGACTGCACGCGAGGACAAGCACACCTGGCCTTCTAACTGACCTGGCATCATGTGGTGGAGTGGGCGTGGCCGGGTCGGTGCGGAGTGGGGGTGGCCGGGCGGGTGTGACGTGGACGTGACCGGCTGTGACGTGGGCGTGACCGGACGTGACGTGGGTGTGGTCGGGCATGACACAGACGGGGCCGGGCGTGGAGGGGGCGGGGCTGGGCGGGGCCAAAAGAGAGAGGGGAGAGAGACAGCAAAAGAGAGGTGGAGAGAGCACAAAAGCGAGAGGGAGTGAGCACAAAAGAGAGCGCAAAAGAGAGTAGGAGAGCGCCAAAGAGAGGGGGGAGAGTGCACAAAAGAGAGAGGGAGAGAGCGCAAAAGAGATGAGGAGAGAGCGCAAAAGAGATGAGGAGAGAGCACAAAAGAGAGCGCAAAAGAGAGTGGGAGAGCGCCAAAGAGAGGGGGGAGAGTGCACAAAAGAGAGTGGGAGAGCGCAAAAGAGAGGGGGGAAAAGCGCAAAAGAGAGGGGGAGAGAGCGCAAAAGAGAGGGGGAGAGAGCACAAAAGAGAGGGGGGAGAGAGCACAAAAGAGAGGGGGGAGAGCGCACAAAATAGAGGGGGGAGAGTGCACAAAAGAGAGGGGGAGAAAGCACAAAAGAGGGGGAGAGAGCGCAAAAGAGAGGGGGAGAGAGCCCAAAAGAGAGGGGGGAGAGTGCAAAAGAGAGGGGGAGAGAGCACAAAAGAGAGGGGTAGAGAGCGCAAAAGAGAGGGGGAGAAAGCGCAAAAGAGAGGGGGAGAGAGCGCAAAAGAGGGGGAGAGAGCGCAAAAGAGAGGGGGAGAGAGCGCAAAAGAGAGGGCGGGAGAGAGCACAAAAGAGAGGGGGAGAGAGCACAAAAGAGAGGGGGAGAGAGCGCAAAAGAGAGGGGGAGAGAGCACAAAAGAGAGGGGGGAGAGAGCACAAAAGAGAGGGGGGAGGGTGCACAAAAGAGAGGGGGAGAGAGAGCAAAATAGAGGAGGAGAGAGTGCAAAAGAGAGCGCAATCTAGAGGGGGAGAGTGCAAAAGTGAGGGGGAGAGAGTGCACAAGAGAGGGGGAAAAGCGCAAAAGAGAGGGGGAGAGAGAGCGCAAAAGAGAGAGTGGAGGAGAGAGACAGCAAAAGAGAGGGGGAGAGAGCACAAAAGAGAGGAGGAGAGAGCGCAAAAGAGAGCACAAAATAGAGGGGGAAAGAGCGCAAAAGAGAGGGGGAGAGAGTGCAAAAGAGAGGGGGAAAAAGCACAAAAGAGAGGGGGAGAGAGCGCAAAAGAGAGGGGGGAGAGAGCACAAAAGAGATGGGGGAGAGAACACAAAAGAGAGGGAGAACAGTGCATAAAAGAGATGGGGAGAGAGCGCAAAAGAAGGGGAGAGAGTGCAAAAGAGAGGGGGGAGAGAGCGCAAAAGAGAGGTGGAGAGAGCGCAAAAGAGAGGGGGGGAAAGCGCATAAGAGAGGGGGAAAAAGCGCAAAAAAGGGGGTAGAGAGCACAAAAGAGAGGGGTAGAGAGCACAAAAGAGAGGGGGAGAGAGCGCAAAAGAGAGGGGGAGAGAGCACAAAAGCGAGGGGGAGAGAGCGCAAAATAGAGGGGGAGAGAGAGCAAAAGAGAGGGAGAGAGACAGCAAAAGAGAGGAGAGATCAAACGAGAGGAGAGAGCAAACGAGAGGAGAGAGAGCAAACGAGAGGGGAAGAGAGAGAGCAAAAGAGAGGGAGAGAGACAGCAAAAGAGAAGGAGAATGAGAGAGCAAAAGAGAGGGTGGAGAGAGAGCAAAAGAGAGGGGGAAGAGAGCAAAAGAGAGGGGGGAGAGAGAGAGCAAAAGAGAGGGGGAAGAGAGCAAAAGAGAGGGAGGAGAGAGAGAGCAAAAGAGAGGGGGGAGAGAGAGCAAAGGTGAGGGGGGGAGAAAGAGAGCAAAAGAGAGGCGGGAGAGAGATAGCAAAAGAGAGGGGGGAGAGAGAGAGAGCAAAAGAGAGTGGGGAGAGAGAGAGTAAAACAGATGGGGGAGAGAGAGAGTAAAAGATAGGGGAGAGAGAGCAAGGGGTGGGACCGCTGTACTGCAAAAAAATGGCCCGTGTACACGGGCTTTAGGACTAGTAGTCTAATAATTCAGCTTAAGTCACTGAGGGCTAGCTTCCATAAGGTGTACAGGTCTATGAGAATGAAGCTAAGGGCTCAGTGTTGTAAGTATTGTCACAAAAGCACTATATGATAAAGGGATCTGCATTGTGATCAAGATTACAGGTGAAATGTTATAACGGGATGAAATCAGTGTTTGAATTCAGTCTTACTAAGTGGCGCTTTACTATACTTCAATTCTCCTCTTCTAATCTAGCAATGTAGTGAATGAAGTATTTAATAGATTTTTTCCCCCACAAATGACCTCACAGACGTGAAGTAGCACTCATAAATATTTATAAATAGTGTTACGAAAATAAACCTAATCCTTTAATTATATTATATGGGTTCAGATAGTGAGATCTTGCGTTGGACCCGAGGGCTAAAGATTTGGATTCACCAGTTTGTCATTATTTATTGTCTTTTTAGTATAGTGTATGGGAGTTTTAGGGAATATTCTTCAGGTTGACTCTTGATGGAAATATTAAATTATATTTGCAAAATCAACCTAATTCCATAATCTATTTAAGATAAATATGCTCTAAACTAAATTACAATGATGAAATTATATAAATTATTTTTGATCTCTTGAAAGGTTAGGTCATATAATTCAAGCACATAGTTTTTTTAAGTTATTCTATTTTGTCAGCCACCATACATGTGTCTAGGTTTTAACTAACAATAAGCAGTGCAGATCATGCAGATATATTCATTACTATTTAGTCTCTTATGAATTGGTCTGTTGATCCAGTGGGTTAATTAAATGATAAATTTTCCTCATTAGTAAATGATATTCACTGTTAGGCCCTTAGGCAATATGAAAATGATGCTTTTATGTCTTGTACATTTTTTTATAACTCTAATTATTTTCTAGCATTTTTCTAATGACTTTTATTTTCTTTTTTTTTTATCTGAAATATGACAGCTCTTTTAGCACCTTTGCACAGTAGGTAAATGTGCATCATATAAAGCAAGTTCATGTCTTGTTCTGTAAGATATATAGACCTGAAGAAATGGGACTTACTTTTCTCCATGTTGCATGAGTTAACTAGTTCATTAAGCTGTTTTCATACTTGTATCTGTTATAGTCCATTAGTAAAACTTGATTTGTGACTGGTAAGGAGGGCTTCAGACAATATTAACCTTTTAGATAACATGAGAATGCCTCACAAACTCCATATCTTTAAAACACCTTTAAGGGACAGCCTAGTCTTGATAAATGGAGCCATTAATTGCAATCTATCTATGAAAACCTAATTTTCTTTAGTTTTAAAATTAATCCAATAGTTTTATGGTTAGATACATTTTCTGCATAAATTCAAAGATGGTGCAAAACAATAATAAATGTAATTTTCCAATTTTCAACTAATAACTGTTTTATTTATTTATTTATGTTTTAAGATAGATACTACATGTGGAACCAAAAATGTGAGGGTCTTTAGTATTTTTAGGAAAGACTAATTATGTCTATGCTGTTGTATACCATGTGTGCTATAGAAATTGAGACAATTTAATATAGCTGCTTTTTCCTTTTTATGAGGGGGCGGGGGTTATTCCTTATAAATAAAGCTATTTTCTAAAAGTGTGTGGTCTCCTGGTTGAAGTATGCTATGATTTGTGTGATTAAGTCATAGAAAAAATACTGAAATTGAGGTGTAAATGTGATAAAGGCAAAAAATGTAACAGCTTCAGCACAGGGATCTGCTTAGCTGGCAAAGGGATTTAAAAAAAAAAAAAAAAAGTTAATATATAATACTGGAAAAGCAGATTTCAGTTTAGTGAACTCAATTTATATGTCAGTTAAAGCTGGTTACATATTACAAGCTAGTTACATACATCAAGTTAGTTACATACTACAAGTTAGTTATATATTACAAGTTAGTTACATACTACACGCTAGTTACATACTACAAGTTAGTTACAGACTACAAGCTAGTTACATACTACAAGCTGGTTACATACTGGTTACATACTACAAGTTAGTTACAGGCTACAAGCTGGTTACAAACTACAAGCTGGTTACATACTACAAGTTAGTTACATATTACAAGTTAGTTACATACTACAAGTTATTTACATATTACACTTTAGTTACTTACTACAAGTTAGTTACATACTACAAGTTAGTTAAAGACCGTTGTATACCATGTGTGCTACAGACAATGAGACAATTTAATATAGCTGTTTTTCCATTTTTATGGGTGGGGGGTGTGCCTATTCCAGAAAAAGTGACAGAAAAAAAAGTCACAAAAAAACTACTGAAATTGAGGTGTAAATGTGATAAAGGCAAAAGATTGAACAGCTTCAGCACAGGGATCTGCTTAGCTGGTAAAGGGGTTAAAAATAAAGTACAAAGTTAGTATATAAAAAAGCAGATTACAGTTTAGTGAACTAGTTTACATGTCAATTAAAGCTGGTTACATATTACAATCTAGTTACATGATACTACAAGTTAGTTACATACTACAAGTTAGTTATATATTACAAGTTAGTTACATACTACTTGCTAGTTACATACTGCAAGTTAGTTACAGGTTACAAGCTAGTTACATACTACAAGTTAGTTACATAGTACATGTTAGTTACAGACTACAAGCTAGTTACATAGTACAAGCTGGTTACATACTACAAGTTAGTTACAAACTACAAGTTAGTTACATATTACAAGTTAGTTACATACTACAAGTTAGTTACAGACTACAAGCTAGTTACATACTTCAAGCTGGTTACATACTGCAAGTTAGTTACATACTACAAGTTAGTTACAGACTACAAGCTAGTTACATAAGTTACATACTACAAGTTAGTTACATACTACAAACTAGTTACAGACTACAAGCTAGTTACATACTTCAAGCTGGTTACATACTACAAGTTAGTTACATACTACAAGTTAGTTACAGACTACAAGCTAGTTACATAAGTTACATACTACAAGTTAGTTACATACTACAAGCTAGTTACAGACTACAAGCTATTTACATACTTCAAGCTGGTTACATACTACAAGTTAGTAACATACTACAAATTAGTTACAGACTAAAAGCTAGTTACATAAGTTACATACTACAAGTTAGTTGCAGACTACAAGTTAGTTACATATTACAAGCTAGTTACATACTACAACCTAGTTACTACAAGTTAATCAAAGTTGCTTTAATCATGTTGACTTTCTGAAAGTGTTAGCCTTTACTGACTTCTGATTACTTTTCAACTGTTTTTAGTATGATGAACATTTGGAAGTTAGTGAATAAACCTCATAGTGTTATAACTAGGTATGTGCATTGGGCGGCTGCCAGCAGCATTAGTCTATAAGTGCTGCATGGTCAACTTGTCCCCACACCCAAATTTGTTATTGCTTTATCTTCCCTCTTTACTTGTTCCCCCCAATCAAGACACAACACCGTTGTAGTGGCAAAATTAACAAGGTCACTTTATTTAAATTTAATTCCATAAGTAACGGCAATGAGTCCCCTAACTAAACCCCCCCGTAATTGCGGCTGAACTTGACACAACCGGAACCAACAATTGCCCAAGAGGGGGGGGTCAGGGAGCCCACGCTCCCCCAGCCAGCCTACCAGGTGCCAAACTTACACCGCACCAAAACGCCGCATTGCGCATGTGGAAAACTGTTACTGGCTCGCCCGTCGGGGTCGTAGACCTATATTTCCACTTACGCCCTGTGCGTTACTCGGTCAAACCATGCACCAACACTGGCCGCCAATTACCGCCGCTCCTCGGGGGGTTTGCCATACCACCACTTAATAGTTACGCCCGTTCGGAACGCTACCTGCTAAGTGGGGATAGCCATTTTTTCATTACTCTAATATTTGCCAATTTTCATGTCGACCGAATAGCACGACATTCCTTATTCATCCATCTGGACTCATTGCCCTCCGTGACCTCATTGTTGATTCACAATCTGTAATACAAAGAAAAGAAAATTGTAATACCTCATATACAACCTTTTGCTTAGGGACGGGAGGGTGGGAAAGAAGACAAGCTGTGAACTGATTCTGCTGCCTTGGTAAGTCCCTAATATCCCTTACTTCGTTTTCTAATCCCTCCCTCATTCCTATCCTTATCTCTCCCTTGAACCTGCCTACTTTCTTTGTCAGCCTGCAGTTCCCCTCCCCCCCCCACGCCCCCTGTAAACAAAGGGAGGGGGGGGGGGGAACTGCCAGCTTCTTGTGCTCCTCCATTGACCCACCCACTTATTGTGCTCCCTGCCCATCCAGGCACTCCACACTCATAAGTGCTGCATGGTCAACTTGTCCCCGCACCCAAATTTGTTATTGCTTTATCTTCCCTCTTTACTTGTTCCCCCCAATCAAGACACAACACCGTTGTAGTGGCAAAATTAACAAGGTCACTTTATTTAAATTTAATTCCATAAGTAACGGCAATGAGTCCCCTAACTAAACCCCCCCGTAATTGCGGCTGAACTTGACACAACCGGAACCAACAATTGCCCAAGAGGGGGGGGTCAGGGAGCCCACGCTCCCCCAGCCAGCCTACCAGGTGCCAAACTTACACCGCACCAAAACGCCGCATTGCGCATGTGGAAAACTGTTACTGGCTCGCCCGTCGGGGTCGTAGACCTATATTTCCACTTACGCCCTGTGCGTTACTCGGTCAAACCATGCACCAACACTGGCCGCCAATTACCGCCACCAAAACAAATATAAACAAAAAGAGGGGACTCTTTTGCCGCCACCTCTCTATATTAATGACTGCACCACTCAACTCGTGACCTCCACTCACCATGTTTTCTAGGGTGTTCCTTATGTTTTGTACGAAGATGTTTAATCCAGCCTCCGATAAATGTACCCCGTCCGGCCTGTACATTTCCGCGTTCTCCACCCTGAGCTCCCCGTGTGTGACCACTGTATGCCTCCCTGGCTCATGTAAGGTCGTGATAAACTGTGTAATGGCACTATTGATGCGTTTCCTAGCCCTAAAGCCTCCTCTCTGGCATTCTACTCCCCACCAATTTCGTCTTGATATTATAGAAGACCACACCAGCCTAATGTGCTGCCATCGAGCAACGAGCCATCTGAAATCCGACTTCACTGCCGCAATAAGGTCGAGGTTCTGCCAATATCCTATGTCATTTCCTCCCAAATGAATGACTACTATGTCTGGGGCCCCCCACCTTAATGCTGCTTGGTTAATGGTCTGCGGCAAGTGTTCCCAGCTCATGCCTCTCTTCCCTAACCACCTTATTGACACTTTACTATTGTGGAAACCCAGCTGCTGATTGTTATCCCTTGTGGCCTTAACCGCTGCCCAGTGTATGTAGGAGTGCCCGATTATCCAAACTCGCACTGCCCTCACCCCTCTACCTGTGTGACAGGAAACAAAGAAGGGATATAATTACCAAAGCAAAATATAATGAAAACATGCATACATACCTATGCTACCTACCTAATAGTGTGAGTATAAAGTTCTAAGTAGACAAAAAATATATATATATAGTTTTTTTTTTTTTTTTTTTTTTTTTTTTTTATGGCCGTATGTATTTCCTAAAACACTCTGAACTCCATCTACCTAATTTCTTAATCTGTTCATCTGTTGAACCCCCTAATGCCGCCGAAGTGGCCGCTCCTATCCTAAATGAATGGGTGTTATACCTGCTTGGTTCCCATCCCAGTCCTTGGACTGCCAGCTTCAGCACTCACCTGAAGTGAAAGATCGACACTGGTTCTCCTCCTTTATGTTTGAATAACTGAGCCCCCCCTTTTGGCCTGATACCCATATATTTGGTCAAGGTTTTGACAGGACAAATGTCCCTATTTTCCTCCCTCTGAATCGCTATCCAACTCCCTTTCCCGTCCTGATCTGTTTTTGACCTGCATACATACACCAACATCGAATCGGGGTATAGACTTACATGACTCAATTGTAATCCCCCTTCCGGGTCCCGTTTATTTCTTGCTACCACCTCGTTAACCCTAAATGCCCCTGCGAATGCTAAGGCGTATATTGCTTTGAACAATTTGACCTCAAATTTATCTTTACATATGCTTTGCAACATTTTCCCTATTAATGCCAACTTCTCCCTTGTAATGGGTTCCCTCTGATCTCGCCTATTGCCTCCTTTATCCCATCCCTTAAGGGCTTTTCTGATAATAAACTGTTTTGTATAATCTTCTGAGCCCCACCACTGATTAAAAAAGGACAGTGCCGCTAACTTTGAGTTCATGAGGCCTTTCTTGACCCCTTTTTCCTTTTGCTCTGCCATGTATTCACAAAGGGCGTGGAGCGTGTTTGCTTGGCCCTGTTCCCTCTTTAAAAATGACCCCCATTCCTCCCAGTACCTTGAATAATTGTTCCAAGTTCTGGCGGCCACAGATCTCTTTACCAGGTCCCATAGGATTCTTTTTGCTCCACCACCTGCCAAAGATAGCATGGGCAAGCCATTCCAATTTTTTCTGCCTTAGGCGCTACTTTCCAGAATACGTCCCACATGCCCCGTGATAATGCGTCAGCTAATATATTTTGAACCCCAGGCACATGTTTGGCCATGAAGGTAATATTACTCTGCATGCATCTCTGCACCAGTATCCTCAGTAATTTAATTACTGGCGGTGATTTTGATGCCAAGTTGTTAATGGCATGCACAACACTCATATTATCTGTCCAAAATCTGACACTCTTGTTACTTAATCGCTGGCACCAAATTTCTACTGCTACCACTATGGGGAAAAGCTCCAAGAGTGTGAGATTTCGCGTCGCCCCTATTTCCACCCATGCTTTCGGCCATTGTTCTGCACACCATTGCCCCTCCAAATATGCGCCAAACCCGTATGAACCCGCTGAATCAGTGAATAGGTGTAACACTTGGTTTGAATGTGGGCCATCCTGCCAAATCCGTACCCCATTAAATTGTCTTATAAACTCCGCCCACATCTGCAAGTCCTGCTTCAATTCTTCCGTTATGTTTATTCTACTCCTAGGGTTGTCATACCCTGCTGTGGCCTGTTCTAAACGCCTATTGAAAACCCTGCCCATAGGTATCACCTTGCAAGTGAAATTAAGTAACCCAAGCAACGACTGAACTTCTTTAAGTGTCATGTACTGTACTGCGTGTGCCTGATCTAGCTTCTTCCCTAGTTTTTTAAGTTTGTCCATGGGTAGTCGACATTCCTGAGCCACTGTGTCAATTTGAATCCCTAGGAATGCTAGGGACGTCACTGGTCCCTCAGTTTTTTTGTGTGCTATGGGAACTCCCATTAAGTTTAATAACGTCTGTAGCTGAACCATTAAATATTTGCACTGCTCCGTTCCCCTCTTCCCAGCAACCAAAAAATCATCTAAGTAATGGGCTACTGTCCCCTTGCCTGTTCTTGCTACCAACATATCATGTATAAACGTACTAAACTCCTCAAAATATGCGCACGAAAGCGAACATCCCATTGGTAAACAACGGTCATAGAAATATTGGTTCCTAAACTTGATCCCCATCAATCTATAGCTCTCCGGATGCAATGGAAGAAGCCTGAATGCTGACTCTATGTCTATTTTTGCCATCTCTGCACCCGGGCCTATTGATTTTATCATTTCCAAAGCCTGGTCAAACGATTGGTATTTCACTGAACAAATCTGGTCATTTATTGCATCATTAACCGAGGTACCCCTGGGTGCCGACAAATGGTGGATTAACCTGAACTTTCCTTCCTCTTTTTTAGGCACCACCCCTATTGGTGAAATTATCATATCCCTAAGCGGAGGTGTTACAAAGGGCCCCACCATTTTCCCTAACTGTACTTCCTTTTGTATTTTACTTTCCACCTCTAACGGGTACTGGTAAGCTGAAATTAAGTTCCGTTGTCTCCCCATTTTAATTTTTCCCTGTGTTGGTATAATAAAACCTTGCCTGAATGACTGTGTAAGAAATGAAGCCCTTGCTGTATTGTGATATGCCCTTAGCATAGCCAGTATTACTGGTATGTGTAGTGGGGTAAAGCTACTGAAATCAGTTTGTTTGGGAAGCTGTATTTCCCTTCCCCTGCATGGCGCGAAAGGGCCGCTTGCCGTGCCTTGTGCATTCTACCCCTGGATGGCCCCCCTTACGGTACCTGCAAATATGCTTAAAAATGCAGCTAGGTCTGTCACATTTTTTGTCATTATACCCCCAACATATTTTTTTTATGTTATCTTCAGCTGCCGTGCCTGTGTAACTGCCGCTAGTGTACGCCTGTTTGAACCTCTGACTATTGTCTGGCTTAACCAATCGAGTCCACATATCCAATTCCTTTGCACCAAAATACTTAACACTAGCCTTTCCTAGCTTCTTCCTAAATTCTGTGTCATAGTCCCTCCAAGCCTGACCCCCAAAAGTGGTGTACACCTCCAAAATAGTATGCAGGTACCTAATAAGGCTCTCCCCTTGCGTCGGCCTGTCCCTCAAGTAACATGCCGCATAAACGAGAAATCCTTTAACCCACTGTAAAATATCCTTTCTAGGTATCTCTTTCTTATGCATTTTATCCCCTTTTGCCTCCTTGGCCTTCACTGCCTCCTTTGTCAACTGAAACACATCCATATAACGGCCAAGTCTAGCTTTGTTAATTATCTTCTGCTTTAAATGTTCCCATAATGGGTCTAATTCGCATTGCACGCCTAGCCTGTTCCCTGTACTAGGTAACATTGCACCCAGCTCCCCGGTATTGTTAAACTCCCTTGAACTTTTGTTCGCTGTTAGTGCATTACTCTGCTCCCTCTTACCTCTTCTGCTCAATTTCTTTACCATTTTCAATATTTTGTTACATGTCTGCTGACTACCCTCTACCACTTCCGATTCTGAATCAGAACTACAGGATTCTGAATCAGAACTAGAACTACCTCCCCCATCAGAGCATTCAAACACCCTTTCTTTGTACTCACTCAGGTCCCTGGAAGTTGCTGCACGTTCCACCATATCATCTCCTTGACTGCGGCTCCTGCTGCTTTGTTCTCTGCTTTCTTTTCCATGTCCTAGTGCTTGATCTTGATTGTGGCTAGGTGATGCCCATCCCTCCGTTCCCTGTAATGATAGCGGGTGGGGGAGGGGAGGGGAGCAGGAAGCTGGATGTAGGTTGCTAATGGGACCTGGGCGTGAATGATGCATTCCCTCCAATGATGGATGCCAAGAAACAGCTGGGGGATCCCTGGCTGTGATATAGTAATGTCCCCTGTCTGCCACAGGGTGGCTCATATAAAGGGGGTAACTATGGGAGGTGCCAGCCTCACTATGTGAGACCCCCCTGTTGGCCCATGTCACCTCATCACCCCACCTATCAGTGCCCTCTCTAGCTGCCTGTCCATACCCGCTAGCTGATTGTCCCCCTAATCCTGAACCGGAATTGCCCCCTGATCTGAATTGATATTTTGATGCCCCGGCCCTATTCTCATTATCCCCCTTGTTGTTTGGGGCCCTGGGGTTAACATAATGTGCTCGTTTTGTAGGGGAGGGAATGGAGGAGTGCACCCCCTCCTCCAATCCCTGACCGGAGCTTGCTCGTTTACTAGGGGCGGGAGCGGAGGAACATCCGTTGTCCTCCACTCCCCCACCGGCCGATTGTGAAGGCCGCGCAACCGGAAGTGACATTTGCGTACACTTCCGGTTGGATCGTTTCCGGAAAGGAGGAGGGTGATGAGTGCCGGGCGCCATCTTTGAAGTGGCCGATCGTGCCCCATCTGCACCGGATGCCTGCTCCCCGGAGGGAGCCCTGTTGGAGGCTTGTATTGCGGGTCTTTTACGAGGCCTGCGTGGGGGGTGTTGGAAAGGAGAGGGGGAGGGTGGAAGGACTGCCGGTGGCTGAGCTGTATGACGGCCGGGCCGAAGCCTAGTAGGAGGGCCGCAGGCCTGGGTTAAGGCCTGGGTATTGTCTCCCTGCCAAGCGCCTGAACCGGGGAAAGCAGAAACGGGGTGGGAAGAAGAGGAAGGCAAAGGAGTTAACTCTCCATAATGTGATGACCCTGAGGGGGAAAAGGGTGAAGCTGACCTGGAATGGCCTCCAGCTTCATAGGGACCCTCACTTTCACTGGAGCTTGATGCTTCAGAAGAGAGAGGGGGGGCGACAGGGGACCTGGGAGGGCCTGTTTGTGATTTTTTATCATAAAACTCACCTGACATTCTTGTCTTTCTCCTAGGTAACCGTATGTTGAGCACACTGTCCTGCAGTCTTCTTGGTGGAACTTGCTTCCTGCTTCTTCTCTCCATGATCCTGCGACCTGGGGCACGAAGGCCAGCTGCTTCTGCGATCTGTGAAGAAAGAAGACAAGCTGTGAACTGATTCTGCTGCCTTGGTAAGTCCCTAATATCCCTTACTTCGTTTTCTAATCCCTCCCTCATTCCTATCCTTATCTCTCCCTTGAACCTGCCTACTTTCTTTGTCAGCCTGCAGTTCCCCTCCCCCCCCCACGCCCCCTGTAAACAAAGGGAGGGGGGGGGGGGAACTGCCAGCTTCTTGTGCTCCTCCATTGACCCACCCACTTATTGTGCTCCCTGCCCATCCAGGCACTCCACACTCATTTTCTGAGCCGGCTTTCTGCTTGTGAAATTGCAACACACTAAGATCTGGATTGGCACAAATCTTAGTGTGTTGCACTTTCACAAGAATAAAATCTGGCTCTAAAAATAGATTAATGCCTCTGGTGGCCGGCAGTAACTACAAATCCTGAAAGTCTTAAGTAGGTCAGTTCAGCAATTTTTGAAATACAGAGATGAAAAAAGCTGCAGTTTTTAATTATTGTCTTCTTTAACAACAAACGTAACATATCTCTATATTAAATATATATAGAGATTAAAGGGACAGTAAAGATAATATTAAACTTAAATTGATTGGATAGAGCATGACATTTTAAACAACTTTATATTTAACTTCTATTAATTTTGCTTAGTTTTCTTGGTATCCTTTATTAAAGAGTAATCCTAGGTGAGCTCAGTAGCGTGCAGATGTCTTAACCCATCTGGCAGCAGTGTTTGCAGCATTGTTTATAGCAATGTTATACATAGTTACAAACACTGCTGCCATAGTCCATTATAGGCACGTGCATGCTCCTGAGTTTCTAACAGCCTAACTAGGTTTAATCTTCAACAAAGGATACAAAAAGATAAAGCAAATTAGATAATAGAAGTAAATAGGAACATTGTTTAAATCATGACAGTTTCATTTTGACTTAAAGGGACAGTCTAGTCAAAAAAAAACTTTCATGATTTAGATAGGGAATGTAATATTAAACAATTTTCCAATTTACTTTTATCACCAATTTTTCTTTGTTCTCTTGGTATTCTTAGTTGAAAGCTTAACTTAGGAGGTTCATATGCTAATTTCTTAGACCTTGAAGGCCACCTCTTAAAAATGCATTTTAACAGCTTTTTCACCACTAGAGGGTGTTAGTTCATGTTTTTCATATAGATAACACTGTGCTTGTGCACGTGAAGTTACTTGGGATCCATCACTGATTGGTTAAACTGCAAGTCTGTCAAAAGAACAAATAAAGGGGCAGTCTGCAGAGGCTTAGATACAAGATAATCACAGAGGTAAAAAATATATAAATATAACTGTATTGGTTATGCAAAACTAGGGAATGGGTAAACAAGGGATTATCTATCTTTTAAAACAATAACAATTCTGGTGCAGACTGTCCCTTTAACTGACCCTTTGAGAAAGGTCTAGTTAGTCATTCAAGAAGGTTAGGAATTATCTAACAATCAGTTGGAATTAGTAGTAGAAGCAGGAAAATGGTTTTAATATTGATTCTGATTTAATCAATTTTTTTACTTAAACTATTATTATAGTTATTTAAAAAAAAAACTTAAACAAAAGACAAGCTGCCATTTAACGGATAAACAATGCATATAACACAAAAATGTATTTGATTTTTTTATTCATGTACTTAAAATTGTTACACTAAAGACGCTTTTTTTTCAGGTGAGAAAGGCTTTTTTTTGCACATGTGAAAGGCTTTAAATTTACAGTTTTAATTGTCCGTTTACTGATTCTTGTTTCAGCAAATAAGTTTGTAAACTTGATTTAAAAAGTAATTCTGCTGGCTTGTAGCTTTAGCACCAACTACTATTTTAACTTAATTTAAAGTGAATGTAAATTTTGATGCTAAAGTGCCCGGTTTTTCAAACTTCGATTAAAAACAGGGGCACTTTAATTCATCAAAATTTACATTTCACTCCTGTTGTAAAAAAACTTACCTTTTAAACTTCATAGCAGCTCCAGCTTCCTCCACCCGTTTCAAAGCCTCTTCCTGGGTCTAAAATGAGGCATCCAGCTTCCTCCAATCACAGCGTTGAATCAGACACTGATTACCCCGGGGGGGAAACTGTGATTGGAGGATGACCTATCAATCATTTCTGACATCAGAAATGGCTTGTGAGCAGCACCAGCTTCCTCCGGTCTCACAAGCCATTTCTGATGTCAGAAATGTTTGATAGGTCATCCTCCAATCACAGTTTCCCCCTCGGGGTAATCAGTGTCTGATTCAACGCTGTGATTGGAGGAAGCTGGATGCCTCATTTTAGACCCAGGAAGAGGCTTTGAAACGGGTGGAGGAAGCTGGAGCTGCTATGAAGTTTAAAAGGTAAGTTTTTTCACAACAGGAGTGAAATGTAAATTTTGATGAATTAAAGTGCCCCTGTTTTTAATCGAAGTTTGAAAAACCGGGCACTTTAGCATCAAAATTTACATTCACTTTAAGTTTATTGGGACATAAAACACATTTTTTTTTTATTTCATGATTCAGATAGAGAATGCAAGCTTAAAAAAAAGTTTAAAATGTACTTCTATTATCAAATTTGCTTCCTTCTCTTGTTATTCTTTGTTAATGTATAACATTGTTCCCAAACTGCTGCCAAATAGTATTGAAGACACTTGCACACTCCTGAGCTTGCCTTCCTGCTTTTCAACAAAGGATAAAAAAGGAAAAAAACAAAGAAAATTTGGCAATATAAGTAAATTGGAAAGTTGTTTAAAATTGTATTTTCTCTCTGAATCGGGAAATAAAGATTTTGGGTTTTATGTTCCTTTAAGCTGCTGTCTAGTTGCTCTTCTGCTACCCTGAAGATGCTCCCATAGGAAATAAGGGATTAACAAATTTCTATTAAACAAAGAATAATGTTGTCAAAATTTGGCTGAACTATGGCTGATTACCAGTACAATGTGGTCAGAACAAATGAGTATATAAAGGAACTGTGTATTTGAACAAGTGTTTATTTAGCTAACATATTGGTTATGTTACTTTCTAGTGCCTTCTTAGGATGGTACTTCAGTATATCAAACAGTTTCCAATGCAATTATTGCAAAGTGTCAAACGTGTAGGTAATAGACATTGCTATTAATATATATTTATTGTGTTGGGTGAAGTCATATATGAGGTTGTATGAAAATTTTGCTTCACCAGCATAAAAACACTGAGAGAGATTGCTTGAAAATTAAAACAGATTATTATTATTATTATTATTATTATTTGTTTTATTCAGTGGCGTCACTAGGGGGGGGGGGGGCAGGGGGGGGCGGGCCGCACCCGGGTGACACCCTCCAGGGGGTGACACCAAAAAAAAAAAAATTTTTTTTTTTTTTTTTTTTTTTTTAAATTTTATTGAAATTCAAAGAAATACAATGTTGAGATGCATAGATTTTTTTTTTATTAGAGGGGCTGGCATTTGTGAACATTGGTGGGACTGGGGAAGTTGTAGACACACAATTTTTTTGCCCCTTGAGCCAGTGCTGCAATTTCAACAACTAGTTTTCCCGGCTGCTTTTGCTTGTTTGTACTTTGCTTCTCCCCTGCCCAATTTTGCTATGAATGTTGTGGGCATGCCGTGGGGCTTGCAAAGTTGCGCTGCTAGCCTAAACCTGCCTGCCTATCTGTGCTCACTGCTCAGTGACATGTGGAGCAGTGGAGTCACTCACTGCTGTGCTGTCTCTCTAAACGGGAACTGGCAAATCATGAGGGGATGCCTGGCACCTGACCGCATGACTGTTTGACACTGTCTTTAAAGTGAAGAAGCCACGTATGATGCCCACCAGACCATTACAGTTACGGTACACTAAGTGCACACTGAACAGGTAGGAGGGCGGGCAGGGGTCTGGGGGTGAGCAGAGTGCAGAGGTGATTGGCCATAAGAAGCGGTAGGCACGCAGCCCGGGGCTGTGCACTGACAGGCTTGGAACAGAGTGAGAGAGCAGAATTTTCATAGTTTGCGCCTAAACCTTTTCTTTAGTGATTTATTTTTAGAGTGCTCTGTTTATCTTTCATTTGATGCTCTGCTGAGCCAGGGAGCAGCTCTAGGCATGAGCTTCATAGTTAATGCAGTGCAGTTTACATATTTTGTAAGTGTGTCTAAGTGTTTTTGTGTGTGTATGTTTTTGTGTGTGTGTCTGAGTGTGTTTCCGAGTGTTTGTGTGTGCATCTGAGTATGTTTTTAAGTGTGTCTGAGTGTTTGTATGTGTGTTTGCCTGTGTTTTTGTGTGTCTGCTTTCTGGGGGGGGGGGGTGACACCATAACTTACCGCACCGGGTGACACCAACCCTAGTGACGCCACTGGTTTTATTATAACTATTATTATGATTATTATGATTATTATTTCTATTACTACTACTACTAATAATAATAATCATAATAACACTAATAATAAAATAATTATAATAATAATATTGGCAGCAAAAATGGTTTTTGTTTATATTTATAGCAATATTTCTCAAAATTGTTCTGCCATATATTAAATAGATTTATTTCCAATCTTATGTTTTTATCACATGATTTTTTTTTGTCATATAGATATTGTTTTTATTTGATTAGTTTTTATAATGTAATATCTTTATATCTCCTCTGAGAATATAATTTTATCTACTAAAACAGATAAAGTAAAAACGTTTTTACCAAGTATTTTTGGCCATTATTCATGAAAACAAAAAGAAAATCAATAGGCTAAATAACCTTACTGAGAAATTACATACTGGACTCTTCTATCATCTATCTATCTATCTATCTATCTATCATCTATCTATTTATTTATCTATCTATCTATTCTATCATCTATCTATTTTATCTATCATCTATCTATTTATCCATCTATCTATCGTTATTTTTATTTTTAAAAATAATCTTAATAATGTACTATAGAATATCAATTGTCTACCACTAAATTAAAAAAAATACCCTTTCATGAAATCATTTAAGAAATAAGTATTTATATCGATATATGTATATGTATGTAGTAAATATGTGCATGGACAAAATTATTCAGACACATTATTTGGTATTTGTTTCATTTTAAACTAAACAAATACTGAATATTAGTGGAACATTTATATTCATTTTTGTTAAAAGAATTTAAATGTTCTTTTGCTACAGGTGAATAAGTTTATGTACTTACCTAAAGCACTCTGGAGAGCTGTGCTATTTCTGACCCTCCTTCATGGAGCCTGGAGACACGCTAGTAGGAGGTTTAGCGTGCACTAAGCCTCCTATTAGCGCGGCCTGGTGCTCTGTGAAGAGGTGACATGCTTAGCGCAGCTCTCCAGCACGCTAGAGTTAAGTATTTTAGCCTCTAAGGTAATTTAAAGGAAACAAATGACAACTGATGAATTTCATCTGTATTTATTCGTTTTCATTAAAGTTTGTGGTGCATTTGTTTATATATTAATTTCATGAAAACAAAATTAATATCCGTGTTTCATTAACCAATTTTCATTAGTAATGAAACAAATGCCCATGTCTAGTATGTAAAAATGTATATCGATATATAGAGAGAGATTTATGTTTCTGACTATTAAACTTTAAAAAAAAAGAACAAACTATTAGTTTTTTTTGCTAACTATTTTTTTTGTACAAAGAACTTACTTGGTTCAAGTGCATCATCTGCAAGACAAACACTGAGTTATACAGTACATAAAAATAATATATATAAATTGCTGTGATTCCACCAAACAGATGTTTAATATTCCCAATACCTACAGGAGATGATTTTTATCATACGGACATTCTAATAATTTTACATATTTTCTGTTGTAGAAAAGTGATGAAAGAAATATGCAGTATTGCAGTCCCTAATAAACTCTTGCTGTGCACTAACTTGATAAGCCGCAGCGTTTATATCACCCGGGAAAACTATTATGTCTGGAAGTATATTAGCCTGCTGCTTTTGCAAAGCTTTAATATAACAAGTACCTTTTATTATTCAATCCAGAACTCATGAATTTTAGTATAGATTTTGTGTTCTTGGCATGTTAAATTAAGTTAATCCAATGCTCAAAGGAAAAACCTCTAAAAGAAAAAAAAAAAAATATTTGGAATGTGTAGTGTCAATGTAAATTTTATGATAATGAGTAAGAATGTTCATTGAGGTCACAACTATTATCAAATTTTTCTTGGAACTACATGCTATAATAACAGTAGTTTTTGCAGTTTGCAGGCATTTTTTTTTTACCACAGAACAGGTTTATGCAAATGAAGTATTTGTTATTTCACTAGTAATTAGCAATTGCAGTGAAAATGGCACTTAATTTGTGAAGTTAATATAGATATGTGCTACCTGGCTGGCTCAGATTAGATACAGGGAAATGGCTTTTCTACCATAAGTATTATCTTTATGTTGATTGATCTACAAAGTGTATAAACATTGCTTACTTTGTACTTTGAACAATCTCCATTATGTATGTGTTTTATCTAACTATTAATGGCATCTGCTGATATTTCTAAGCAATTATTATATGCTGCACAACCTATGTGTGGTACTTGAGAGAAAAAAAGTACTTTAAATGGATTTTGTTTCTTGAGGGGCCTTATCACCAGAATTAATAATGTGATGTAAAAGTTGGCAATAAAATATTTTTAAAAGTTATTATTCAAGATGATTAAAATAGAAAATAAAAAAAATGCACAATAGCTTGGCTAAGTAAAGTTTTTTAGTGTATAAATGGCAAAGGTTTTTGTATAGTAAATGTGAGAATGGGGTATTCCTCAACAGTTTCAAATAAAGAATATATGCTTTGTTTTTTTATTTTACACTCCCACATGCGCACAAACACACAAACCCACATGCACACACACACATGCATGCGCACACATGCACACACTCTCTCACAAACACACATGCACTCACACACACACATGCACACACATGTATGCGCACACACACACATGCATACACACACACCCACATGCACACACCAACACACATGTACACACACACATGTATACGCACACATGCATATATACACACACAAACCCACATGCACACACACACACACTTACACAAATACACATGCACACACACGAATGCGCACACACACACACACATGCATACATACACACACACATATACACTCACACATGCACACACACACACATGCAGACACACACATGCACAGACATGCACACACACACACATGCACACACACACATGCTCACACACATGCACGTGAGCACGCACACATATACAAGCACACACAAACATGCACACACGATGATATAACTGAAAAATTCTGGAATAGACCTAAGGTCTTAAGTTAACTTAGCAATAGTCTATCACCTAGATTACAAGTTGTGCGTTCGTGTTTTAACGCTGAAAAAATTGTAATTTCAGCGTTAAAACAGCACCACAGCCATTACGAGTCTTGTAGGTATAGCTGTACCTTAAGCCTTTTAGCCTGTAACGCAACGTCAGTCCCGCACATGTAAAAATTACGTTTTTTCATGGGACTTCCATAGTGCAGCTGTTAAGAGTTTTGCAGTGAGGGTTAAAAGCTTGCGTTGCAGTCTATACCGACAAGATCCGTTTCACAAACTAAAAGCAGTAGCTATGAGTTTAGCGCTACAATACTGTTACATAAAACTCATAACTAAATTGTCACAAAGTACACTAAACACCCATAAACTACCTATTAACCCCTAAACCGAGGCCTTCCCATATCGCAAATACTATTGTTAAGTCATTAACCCCTAACCTGCCGCTGCTGACATCGTCGCCACTAATAAAATGTATTAACCTCTATTTCGCCACTCCCCGACATCGTCATCACTATAATAAAGTTAGTAACCCCTAAACCGCCACCCTCCCGCCTTGCAAACACTATTTAAATATTATTAAACCCTAATTTGCCGTCCGACCACATCGCCCCCACTATACTAAAGTTATTAAGCCCTACACCACCACCACTATAATAAACCTTTTAACCCCTAAACCGCAAGCCCCCCACAATGAAATATACTAAAGTAAACTATTAACCCCTAAACCAAAAGCCCCCCACATTGCAATAAACTAATTTAAATTAGTAACCCCTAAACCTAACGTCCCCGATTCTTTATATTCAAATTACAATTTCCCTATCTTAAATTAAATTAAAACTTACCTGTCAAATTAAAAAAACTAAGTTTAAACTAACAATTAAAATAATATAAGTATTAAACTAAAATTAAACTAACTACCGATTAAATTAAACTAAAATACACATTAAAAAATTCTAACACTACTCTAAAAATTACAAACTATCTAATTTCAAAAAAAATTACTAAATTACAAAAAATAACAATCACTAAATTACAAAAATATAGCAAACAAAATTATCCAAAATAAAAAAGAATTACACCTAATCTAATAGCCCTATAAAAATAAAAAAGCCCACCCAAAATAAAAAAACCTAGCCTACAATAAACTACTAATAGCCCTCAAAAGGGCCTTTGTATGCATTGCCCTAAGTTAAACAGCTCTTTTACCTGTAAAAAAAAATACAAAGACCCCCCCCAACAGTAAAACCCACCACCCAACCCACCCCCCAAAATAAAATCCTAACTCTAACAAAAACCTAATCTACCCATTGCCCTGAAAAGGGCATTTGTATGGGCATTGCCCTTAAAAGAGCATTTAGCTCTTTTGCTTTGCCCTGAAAAGGTCATTTAGCTTTTTTACCAAAAGTCCAAACCCTAAACTAAAAAAATACCCACCCAAAAAAACCTTAAAAAAACCTATCACTAACCCCCGAAGATTCACTTACAGGTTTTGAAGTCCTCATCCAGACGGCAAGAAGTCTTCATCTAAGCGGCCTCTTCTATCTTCATCCAGGCGGCGAAGTCCCCATCCAGGCGGCATCTTCTATCTTGATCCTGGCGGCGCGGAGCGGGTCCAACCTGAAGACATCCAGCGCAAAGCATCCTCTTCATACTGTCGCTGCCATACACTGAATCTTCAATGCAAGGTATGCAATTCAAGATGGCATCCTTTGCATTTCTATTGGCTGATTTGATTTTGGAAAATAAAATCAGCCAATAGGATGAGTGCTACTGAAATCCTATTTGCTGTTCAAATCAGCCAATAGGATGAGAGATAATGAAATTCTATTGACTAATTTGAACAAATTTTGTTTGTTGTTTTTTGTAATGGTAATTTTTTTTATTTTTAGTAATTTTAGTGTTTTTTATTTTTTGTAATGTTAGGTTTTAGTGTAAGGCAGGTTAGGTTTTAATTCACAGGTAAGTTTGTATTTATTTTAACTAGGTAGTTAGTAAATAGTTAATAACTATTTACTAACTAGTCTACCTAGTTAAATTAAATACAAACTTACCTGTGAAATAAAAATAAAACCTAAACTAGCTACAATATAAATATTAGTTATACTGTAGCTAGCTTAGGTTTTATTTCACAGGTAAGTATTTAGTTTTAAATATGAATTATTTAGTTAATAATTGTAATTGTTTAATTTAGCTCTATTTTAATTATGTTAAAGTTAGGGGGTGTTAGGATTAGGGTTAGGTTTAGGGTTACGTTTAGGATTAGGGTTAAGTAAGGGTTAGGTTTAGGGGTTAATATATAGTTTAATTTAGGTTGTTGCGATGTGGGGGGCTGGCAGTTTAGGGGTTAATAGGTTTATTTAATGGCAGTGATGTGGGAGGCCAGAGGTTTAGGGGTTAATAGCTTTATTTAGTGGCGGCGATGCCGGGGAGTGGCGGGATAGGGGTTAATAGCTTTATTTAGGTGGCGGCGATATCAGGAGTGGCAGATTCGGGGGTTAATAACATTATGTAGGTGCCAGTGATGTTGTGGGCAGCAGATTACGGGTGTTTAGACGTGGGGTTTATGTTAGGGTGTTAGGTTTAAACATAACTTTATTTTTCTCCATAGACATCAATGGGGTTGCGTTACGGTTTTTCATTCGGCGATCGCAGGTGTTAGACTTTTTTCTGACCCGCTCTTCCCATTGATGTCTAGGGGGAAGTGTGCATGAGCACATCAAAGAGGAGCTTGTATTGTGTGCAGTATGGAGCTCAATGCAGCCATATCGCACGCACAAGCCAGCTATTTGAAAACTTGTAATGACTGCACTATAGGGGATTAAATAATGCAACTTTTGTTGCGTTCGTTAATTTCCCTATAGTGCACATATCGAGTACGATCAGGTTGATTGACACCTCCCTGCTGGCAGCCGATTGGCCGTGAGTCAGCAGGTGGCAGCGTTGCACCAACAGCTCTTGTGAGCTGCTGGTGCAATGTTAAATGCGGAGAGCGTATTGCTCTCCGCATTTAGCGAGGTCTTGAGGACCTGATCCGCACTGTCAGATCAGGTCCGTAAGACCTTTGATAAATAGGGGCCAAAGTATTTTATACTTTATGACTCAAAGTCCCCTTTATTTGTTCCTCTGATAAATCCTAGCGTTTCACAAACGCTAGGATTTACCATCACTTTAACTCCTAAAGGTAATTTAAAGGAAAGAAATGAATACTGGCAAATTTCATCAGTGTTTTTTTGGTTTCTTTAAATTTAGTTGGTGCAATCGGATGAATATTTGTTTTGTGAAAATGAATGCACAAGCTTAATAATAATAATAATAATAATAATAATAATAATAATAATAGAAACATGTGCTTGTGTTTATAGAGAACAGTTTAAAATTACCATTTCACTCTTCCCTTAATTAATATGCATTGTAAGTATAAAATATACAGAGAAGGGGCGGAGCCTATAGCTGTTGCAGTAGGACATATCTGTGAGGAGCTCCTAGATTTTGTCTGCTTTGCAGGGGCTATCTTTCAAGTTTAACTCCCCATTTTGAGTATCTAAGCTGATCTGCCCTGAGAAGCTTTGAAGAAGTCTGGGAATCTCATGCTAGAACAATTCTGCCTATGTTCCTCAGCTAACATCACAGCAGCTGGCCACGAGGTTGAGAGGCCTACCCTGTAAGTTAGACTGCATGTGCTGTTGGGGCTGTTTATATACCCCCCCCCAGTATTTTGGGTTACTAAACAAGATCAATTAACGCTGGTTATTTTTCTGAAAGATGGCATCAATTATTACTGCATCTAAATAAAAAACTTCTATCACTGAGAATTTACAAGTCTTTGAGGACACTCTTTGCATGTTACTTGAGGATAATTACAGGAAGCTGCATCAGCTTATCAAGTGATGTTTTCATGTATGCTTAGAGGATGAGCAACACCGAAATAATAATATAATGGCCACTTCTTTATTAGCTTTACCTCTATCTATGGAGAGGAAAAGTTAAGAATATCTCAGCTAATTATACACTGTCAGAGGTAAAGGCAGACTCTATTCCTCCCACAGAACTGATTGAGCATGGAACCACCACACTAGATGTCAGCAAAACCCGGCCATCGGTTAGTAAAGAAGCTCCCACAGGGAAGATAAAATGGAACAGTCTGAAGTAAAGCTGTCTTTATTTCCTACTTTGGAGCTGCAAGCCGTGCCTGTTTGACAAAGAACACCACTTGCAAGATCCCAGTATACAGTGAGAACCACTGGAGCATATTGAAGACCCAAGGTAAAGATTGGCCCTCATTTTCCAAGGAAGCTTCTGATTCCTACTTTGATTTCAGTAGGATGTCAACCACGGGCTTAGAGCAGCCTCGGGACACAGCCTGTTTGGAGTCTCAGATGTTGCTACATATTTTATTTTATAGGCTGCTCAGGAATAGACTGCTGCTTAAAATGAGAGGTCGGTCTGGAGTGGGTTAAATTTTACTTATGTACAGATGGGTGATGGCTATGAGACTAGGACACTGATATCAAACTGCAGCATCTAATGTGGACAGATTACTCACGTGTTTAAGATGGCGCTCCCCACAAGGTATTCAATTAGGTCTTTACAACATTCCTCAGAGTCAACCGAACTTCATGTTTTAAAGACACCCCCAAGATGGTAGTTAAGCTCACTTACCATTTATCTGTTCTCATAGTGACTTTAGATATGAAGACAATGGGGCCGATTTATGAAAGTGCGAGCGGACATGATACTACGTAGCATATCATGTCCGCCGCATAGTGATAAATGCTGACAGCATACGTTGTTGGCATGTATCATTGCACAAGCAGTTCTTGTGAACTGCTTGCGCAATGCTGCCCTCTGCAGATTCATGGTCAATGGGCCGCTAGCAGGGGGAGTCAATCAGCCCGATCGTATAGGATCGGGCGGATTTATGTCCGCAGCCTCAGAGCAGTTGGACAAGTTATGGAGTAGCGGTCTTTAGACTGCTGCTTCATAACTGCTGTTTCCCGCGAGCCTAAAGGCTTGCGCAGAAACAGGGGCATCAAGCTTCATACGGAGCTTGATAATTTGGCCACAAGTGTCTGAAATTGTATAGTATTTCCTAGTTTACTCGAGAAAATATTAGTGGTTTATAGTAGGTGAGTGAGAGACTTTCCAAAAGATTTCTACGGTCTAATGTGCTCATTTTTTCATAAACTTTAAATTATGAGTCTAAGGACTAATACTACCCTTTTATTCACTTCACACATAAGATGGACTGAGTTTATATATGATGCCTTTTATAGATAATAGCTTTTATAGATAATAGCTAGGAGTTTATGTAGTAGCTAAGGGGTGTCTGCAGTAATGCTTTGTAAAAAAAACTACCTTCCATTTGCTTTAAGGTCTGGAGCCCCTAGAGTTTGAAATCCAGGGATAAATAGAGAGAAAACCTTCTAAAATAAAACTCCAACCAACCTTTAGCATAACAACCTTGTTCACCTGAAACAAAAACCCATAACACCCTCCACTTCCCCGAATAAAGACACAGACACACTTCTTGGTGTTTAAAATTTTGGAAAGGTCACGGTTTTATTAATTTAAAATTATTAGACCGACCCCATATCATCATAATCAACATTTCCATACATTTCCATATTTCTAAATAAATGCACCAGCATTTTCACTTGAACTTGGGGACCACGTTTTCAGGGGAGGTAACACCCCCCTGTGGCGTGACAGCAAGTGCAGGGAGAACCAGCGGCATAGCAGGACCCAATACCAGTTTGACCAAAGACCACCACAGCAGGTCAAGGTATGCCGCAGGATCCTCCCCACCCTACGCAGCCGCACCTACGTGCCAGCCCCCAAATTTCACCACCACACAAAAAAGGGGGTCCTCTCTTTTCTGCCACCTACTTAAAATTGTAACCTTGCTTTACCTCCTTGTTCTTACCTCTACCAGGCCTTTTATGATGTCCCTGATGTCCGCCAAGAACTGGTAATTTCCTTGATTGGTTAGGTGTACCCCATCCATTCTGTAGAGCTCCTCTCTCTTTGCTGTGATCAATGGGTGCTCTAAGACTACCCCCCTATCTTCAATAGCTCTTTTTTAGCTGCCTGATTTAGCCTTTCTTGCACCTGTAGCCTGTCCTCAGCTGCTCTACCCCCCTCCAATGTAATCTCGAGATAATATTGGACCAGACTACTTTTACACTGGGCCAGACAACACTCAACCATTGGAAAAAACTAACCACCTTTTCTTGTATTTCAACGAATGGCCACTCCCCTATATCATTGCCCCCGAGGTGAATTATTAACACGTCGGGGACTCCCCATCTTAATCTGGCCTCCTGAATTGAGTTTACTAATTCCATCCACTTCTTCCCTCTTTTTCCTATGCATCTTAAACTAGCTTCCCTAGCCTTAAAACTTGATTTCTGATGGCCGAAGACTTGGCTCTTGCACATGCCCAGTAAATGTAGGAGTGTCTGACTAGCCATACCCTTAACGCTCTCTCTGAAAAATAACCAGAAAAATATGACCTGTTAACACACACTTCACACTCAACACAACAAAATTGAACACTTAATTTTGTATTTTTTAATTCTAATATAGCTCTTGTAAGCCGCAGATTTCCACCTCCCTAAATTTTTAATTTTCTCTACTGAGCACCCTTTTCCCACAGCACTAGTAGCAGCCCCTATCCTAAATGAATGTGGTCCAAAGTAACCCTGATTCCATCCTAACCCACCTATAACCTTCTCCATCACTCTTCTAAACTGAGACCACGTTACATTGCTACCATCCTGATGTCTCAGAAACATGTCCCCCTCTTGTTTTGACAATAGCACATATCTCTTAGTGCTTGCCACTGGGCAGGCTAAACCTCCTGTTGCCTTTGCGGATACCCATATCTCCTTTCCTTTCTTATCTGTTTTGATCATCTTACCAAAATCAAAACCGCATCCTCCTCCAGTCTTATATCGTCCCTCTTTAGTCCTGTTGAGTTACTTACTTTACTGCTGGCTACCAGCTCGCCTATTCTAAGTGCCCCGTGAAATGCCAGCGAAAATACTGCTCCGAATATAACTGCTTCACTTCCGTTGCTACAAACTGTACTTAACTCTGTTATAATTTTTTCCAGCCTCTCCTCTGTTATTGGCTCCCTTTTATCTGCAGCCTTTTCCTCCCCTGCTGCCCAGGCTCTTAATATTTTCTGTGCTACAAACCTTTTTGTTAATTTTTTTGACCCATATAGTTGGGAAAAAAATGATGTACCTAAGTTCAAAATGCCTAGGACTTTCTGCATTTCCCTGAGCAATATTTTCTCCTTCCCACAATTTCCCTTATCAGATATCTGGCCTTTTCCACCTTCTCAGCTGGTAACTCGCATTGTCCCTTCACAGAACCATGGGAATGGGTCTGTTTTCCTGCAAATTTTCCATATCATTAGTTCTGCTACTATTACCATTTTCCCCATATTATCCCTTTGCCTGTTGAACTGTACAGTCCCCAGGTTTTAAAACCTGTCACTTACAGTACCTCCTTGCTCCCCCTGCCCCCTACCTTTTTCCCCTCCTATCTCCTCTATCCTCTTATATGCCAGACCATTGACATCAAATATGATGCTATTGTCCCTAAAATTCCTGTCATTGGTCCTGAGCATTTTTGCCCCTCTGGCCTCCTGCTGCTCCGCCTGGAACTGTTTTGAAACACTGCTGCCATTGGAGCAGCACATGCCTACCTACTCCCTGCCCACGCTGTTTCCTCTAACGCTATCTGCCCTACCTGCTCTGGGGACCTCTTGTTGACTACCCTCCTCCCAAACATGCCCACCCAAAACCCATTGCCCCAGGGAGGATAAAACTCCCGCTAACATTGGGCCCAAGCCGTTTGATGCTCCTCCACTAATGAGGCTCCTAGGCTCACTATATTCCCTGCCTACCCTCCGGCTAACGTTGTGACGCACGCTGATGTCACCCAAACACACCCGGTCACATGAGCGTCTCTCTAAGGCATATCACTACGCTCTGAGCCATGTGACCGTGGGCGCGACCTGATGATGTCATCGCTCTGCGACATGACGACGTAGGAATGCCCAGTCACCATCTTGGGGCCTGCATGGGTGGATGTGATGCGGTAAGGGAGCTGGTGGGGCGGATCCTGCCCAGACGCCATCTTGTGGCCTACAACTTGGGGAGGAAGCTGGTGGGAAGGGACCTGCCCAGACTCCATCTTGGGGCCTGCAGCCTTGCTTAGGGAGTGCACGCTATGGGAGCATGATAGGGAAGGGGAGGGGGAGCGCTCAGCACTTTCATTGTGGGATGGTGGGCGGAATAGCTACCGGGGTGCCATATTGTGGTGGGCGCAGCTATATCCATTATTTCTGTTGGGACTACTATGGGGGGAATACACATGTTGGGCCTGATGGGAGGGGAAGGCCAGACTGTCCGCCTGGTTTTCGCCTAACGTTTAGCGCATTAACCTCCTGAGGATGATGAGCATGGGGAGCCTGACTGCCCGCATGCATTTCAGGCAATGATGGCCTAATTCCCTGGCCACAGTGAATACTCTGACTCATGGGGGAGCTAAAAAGGGCAGGCGAGGGGGGCGGAGCCGGACCACCATCTAAGATGGCCGCACCTCACTGAGCTCCTTGTCAGTGGTGAGGAGTAAGGCACTAATACTGCGTGACCGGACGCCTAAAATGACCTGAAAACAGGTATCATAGTACAAGGAATACCCGTACTTTGCATCAGCATTATCCGATCACCGGAACTTGGATTCATACCGCCACAAGCAATGCGGCCTACACAGCGTGTACGGAGCATGCATGCAACTTTAATCTATGCGGAGTCTGAGACCATTAAGGAACGGGTAAGCTGAGACACGACCACACAAAGCAAACATGTTCCACAACTCAGCTCAATTAGGTAAAATGTCTCGCTCACTTAGCATAATACGATACAGTACCTGGGCCTAATAAACAGAGAAATCACTCCATCTGAGGGCAAAGTATTTATTAATGACAACGTAGAGAGATAAGGATACTACTACATAAGATAAAGGGACTTATCAATTATAAAGCAAACGATTTGAACCTGCAGGGGCATATCTGAACTATAACTGAGCGGACACTATATATACTCAGCAGAGAAAAGGCCCACAAAACACCTACAGTGGACACATGAACGACATCCTTTACAGATCCCCACGTGGGTTTAAAACAGGAGCAACTCAAAGATAAGAAAATTAACTAAGCTTACAGTAAGCAATATTGAAGCGGGCATCTGGGGGTTAATCATTCTAACTGCATTCTGTACAAGTGGTGGGGAAAACTCCTATGATTAAAGACACTGCAGCACTATTAATACAAACACAAGAACCCGCCATTACTCCGCAGTGCTTGCTTAACTTGAAATGCCAACCAGAAGAATAACTAAGCAAGATAAAATTAATAAAACAGTCAACAGCAACGTTAACACTTTCTTCAAACCACTAGATAAACAGAAACCCTTTGAAAAAACACAAGAGGCTAATATGGACAAGATGCAGGAAGAAAGCTGCACACTATCTCAGCATAGTGGAAATGAAGAGATATCTACTAAAGAAGGCCCTATCACTTACAGGGCAATGGAATCACTTATAAACCAGGTGAAATCCTGTATAAAAGAGGAGTGTGCTGAGCTTAAAAAAGAAATTACAGATTTGGGGAGTAGAGTGGACACTTTAGAAGGTGACAGAGAAGACATGACAACAGAAATGCTTAATATGTCAAACAAAATGCGAATACAGCAGAAGCAGATTTCAGACCTGGAAACCAAATTGGACGAAATTGAAAACAAAACTTGCCGTAATAACATAAGGATTAAAGGAATACCCGAGTCAGTGCTGGGCCCACACCTGAGAAACTATCTAGATGGCCTATTCAGATCTCTTCTGGAAGTAGATCACCCTGACAACACAGCAATACAAATGGAGAGAGCACACCGCTCTTTAAAACCAAAGCCACCTGAAACAAACCCCCCCAGAGACGTTGTTATCTGCTTCACTAAATACCAAGAGAAAGAGCTCATTCTGCAACAAGCTCGCAAACAACAAAACTTCACCTATCAAGGTGCTATGATAAAGTTTTTTGCCTACCTATCTATCCTGACTCTGCAGAGAAGAAGGGAATTTGCAACTCTAACACAACATCTCAGATCTCTAAATATCCCCTATAGGTGGGGTTTCCCGGTACAGGTCCAAGTGATAAAGAATGGAAAATGATATGAATGTTCTCAAGTAATAGATATACACTCCTTCTGCATCAACTTGGACATACCACCACCAAAGCCCACAATGACTGACCCCACAGAAACAGATTTACAGAGGAAAAGACTTTCTCCAGTCACCAAACACAGAACATGGAGCGACATCACCAAAACGCCACCCACTAAGAAAACTTCTCTCCATAGACCTTCAACAGCTAAAACATGAACAGCCTCACCAAGAAGAAGAGGGTAACTATGTTGGCGTATGCCACTTGCCAAATTGGCTGAAACTGTGTGACTGTCCTGGCACTTTCCAAAAGTTAAACAAACTGTATCCTTTGATTTACTACCTTTCTTAGAGACGTTACACAATGCTTCATTTGAAATTGTTGTTGATATTGTTTTCTCCTTTTTATGTTTTTATGTTATTATGTCCTTTTCCAGCTACAATTATTTATAGACTATACCATCTAAAGGACTCAGAGAATTGCTATCATTATCTGCTGACAGACTGAGCATTCGTTGCTCCATTTAGTAAAGACTAAATATACTCTGCATTGTTTTTGTATTATCTTCAATTTTAGTTCTGTAGAAATGTAATCTACAATTGTTGTTTTACATGTACATAGTTTTTCACACCCAAAAGTGTTTAGATCAGCCCTGAGAAGATCTCCCGAGATGGCCAACAGGCTTGTAAAACTCCAGACAACATTATAGAGACAATAATGCATTTGAAAAGTTAACTGTTCCTATATGATGTCCCACCTAGGTATGAGACCATAGTATATTCAAAATATAGAAATAGGAATTCTAGCTAATAATGTTGACACTTAATCTACTGAAGCTGATCTTCTCACACTGGTTGTTGTTGGGGTTCTGGCCCTGTTGGCTCCAATGTTAAATATTTAGTTTTTCAGCAGACAAATTGCTAAAACGATAGGGATCCCGATAGTAGGTGTGAATCACATTCCCTCTACATAAATCCCGATGAGACATCTTGGTACAGTTATCAAATTACCTCATTATTGTGACTCAGTTACTGCACCATAATAGATCAAAATAACAGATCTAACATCCATCCAAGCTTCTATTATTCACTCTCACACCAGAGACATAACAGGCTCCGCCAGGAGGATTGTTGGGCAGTTGAACGGAGAGAATCCTGATCACTACCTTTATTTAATTATAACAGTTCCTACAATGGCTATATGATATATAGGCACTTATGTTAAAGCCTTACCAGACCACTAATTGACCCCTTTTTATTTATTTTTTTTATTTTTGTTGTTGTTGTGATTGTCTCAATTTATTTCTACTCCCACTTCTTTTTATTATCAGTTCATACCAGAGATAATCTTCTCTCTTCCTTAACTACCTCTTACACCTCTCCCTCCATCTCTTTCCCTTCTATCTCTGTTACATACCACCCTTCACCAAACCCTCACCTCGCTAGTATTTAAAACCAGTGACTTCTTATCTTACCTCAGACTGTAAGACATATATTCTCATTATACACAAAGGAATATGCCAAAACCTCAAATACTTAATAAAATTAATATGGCAACACAGAATGTTAAGGGTTTTTTATCTCCACAAAAAAGATCCATTGCGTTACATGACTTCTATAAAAAGGGCTTAGATATTGTTTTTATACAAGAAACCCATTTTAGGAAAAAACACATACCCACCCTCCCTTCGCGTTATTACGACAAACATTATGCCAGTTCCAACACTACGAAAAAAAATGGGGTTTGTATATTACTCAGAAGAGGTCTCCCCTTCGAACTAATACACAGTAGACAAGATGAAGAGGGCAGATTCTTGCTGTTGGTGGGCACTTGCTATGGTAGACCTCTAACACTCCTAAACCTTTATGCACCTAACCGCCCCAAACCTGCTTTTTTCAGAAGGGTGATAAACTTATTAATTGACCTGGCAAAGGGTCCAGTATTTATTGCAGGAGACCTGAATTTCCCGGTGGACCCATCCCTGGATGTGTCCTCTGGGAAATCATACATGCCATCTAAAATGATCAAATCAAATTGGCAGACACTCCAAATAGTACCAACCTTTGACATTTGGCGAATGACCCACAGTACAACAAGAGACTATACATTCTTCTCGCACCCACAAAAAAATTACACAAGACTAGACTATATCCTGTGTGACCAGTCTTCTCTGAAATTATTGATAGATGCCAAAATATCTCAAACACCCTGGTCAGACCATGCAATGGTGATGGGCTCATTCACTTGGCCCCAGAAACCAGGCGCACGTAACACATGGAAATTGAACAATATAGTCTTCACAGACCCTGTAATGTTACAATCTATCATAGATAAGACCTCCCTATTTTTCGATATCAACATCCCACAAGACACTTCTCATACCACTAACTGGGAGGCATACAAGTGTTTTATAAGGGGGGAAATAATCAAACAAGTGGCTCAGCATCGTAAACAGCAAGAAATGCTACAATATCCAAAAACACCAATCTTCTATTACCTCCCTAAAATACATAAAACATTAGATCACCCACCAGGCCGTCCCATAATCTCAGGAAGTGATGCTCTCACTTCTAACATGTCACAATATGTGGATACATTCCTACAAAAACACGTACAAAACTTACCGTCGCATTTAAAATATACTACAGATTTCTTAAATATACTGACAACCATAACATGGCAAGAGGACTATACATTAGTCACATGCAACGTCAATTCATTATACACCAACATACAACACAAATTAGGAATAGAAGCCTCAGAATACTATTTAAACACAGATTATGAAATGAAAACTCCACAGATCCAATTTATTCTAAATTGTATGCAATTTATATTAGAAAACAATTACTTTAACAAAACATTCTATCTACAACTACAAGGAACAGCTATGGGCACGAGGTTTGCACCCAGTTATGCCAACTTATTCATGGGGAGATTTGAGGAAAAACATATCCTACACTCCCCATGGGGTGCAAACCTCGTGCTCTATAGGAGATTCATAGATGATATGTTCCTGATCTGGAAAGGGGATCAGGAACTACTCTACCTATTTCTAGAAGATATAAATTGTAACACTTGGGGTTTAAGTTTTACCCATGAATATAGTAAAACAAATATACATTTTTTAGACGTTCAAATAAATATTGTAAATAATACCATTACAACAGAGACATACTTTAAACCTACAGATACAAACAGTTACATACATCCGAAAAGTTGTCATTTAGAAAGATGGATCAACAACACACCGAAAGGCCAGTTTTATAGAATAAGGAAGAATTGTTCAGACAATAATATATTTCATAAACAAGCAAATACTCTGGAAAGGAAATTTAAAGAGAAAGGATACAAAGACAAAATAATACAAGAAGCTAAAGACCAAGCAACTAATAAAGATAGAACAGAATTACTGAAATATACAAATAAGAATAAAAACAAATTACATAATCAAATATCATTCATTACAGAATACAATGAAGATCATAAGATTAAAAAAAGATTTTAGAGAAACATTGGCATCTAATCAGAAAGGATCCATTACTAGCAAACATTGTAAAACCACAACCTACACTAAAATTTAGAAAGACAAACAATCTGAGACGTATACTAGCACCCAGTCAATTTAATAAAACACCTAAACAAAGAGATCAAGATCTATATGGAAATGCTCTGCAAGGTTTTTTTCCTTGCACAAGTTGCAAAGCGTGTAAATATGGTAAAAAAAGTAAAGTAGTTATATCCTCAAATAACAACTATAAATATCCTATAAGAGACACCATTAGGTGTTCTGACACAAACATAATTTACTTAATTCAATGCCAGTGCAAATTACAGTACTTGGGACAAACGAGCAGACCATTACATGATAGAATAAGAGAACATCTATCCAATATTAAAAGAGGTAACTGTAAACATTTATTATCTAAACATTTTACAGAAAAACATCACAAAAAACCAATAGGATTCACATACTGGGGTATAAAAAAAGTACTTAACAGTAGAGGAGGTGATATGGAAAAAATGTTACTACTAAAAGAAGCCCAATTAATATTTAAATTCAACACTCTTACACCAAATGGTCTTAATGCAGAGCTCAATTTAAATCCATTCATATAACACTATAAAAGTAATATATTATATTATAAACACAACAGTACAATAACATACTGATTACATTATAGAATATAACTATAATTAAGTAGTGTTTATGTTTATACTTATCCGAATATGACAATTTATAACTAGACCAATAGAGCACCCCATCGAATCAAATTTATATTCGCAAATATTTTGTTTATTCCTATTACAAAATTCTACAATATTATAATTGCCACAGAAAGATTAATATGTTTGAACTAATTTTACAATTTATAATTAGATCAACTGAATATAGCACACCATCGAATTCAGTTTATAATCACAAATTTTCATTTATAATCTACCGTTTATTTCTATTACTTTAATTCATATGTATGTATAACAATATTGTATAACATCTTTACAATATTTTATAACATTGTATCTGCCACAGAAAGATGAATATGTTTAACAATTAGGAATGGATATACCATACACAAGAGCATTCTAGAGCAATTAATTAGGGGGAGTATCCTAATCGCAGTAGGACTATAAAGGAGCCTAAAAGACACACCAGATCAAACAGTCTTGATAAAGGCGCAAGTTACGGCGCTGAAACGCGTAGAAAACCTGACATCAAGTGTGGAAAGATTGGCTCCAGTACAAGAAACACTCCCCCCATGATCCGGTTGCCTGATAGGACCTCCGTGTATAACGTCAACGTCACACGCACACCCGGGTAGGAAGCAGTTGCGGAGGAAATTCAAACAGCGGTAAAAGCCGCTTGGAGGACTCGACCTGTTTATACAGCACTCTTCCCATAACCCAAGGTAATACAAAGAAAAAGAAACACGGAGGTAAGGAATATCAGAGGTCCGGTTAGGGGGAGAACAAACTTTTAACCAGTTTTATACCGAATTTGGATTTGGATTTTAACCGCTTCAGAATTAGTTGTGGCCACAACTTAAGGGAATCACATAGGATTATAATATCCGAACTCTCAGCACTTACTTTTAAGACAAGGATGTACCCCCATATGCTCTAAATGAGACACATATGCATGCATGGTATAAATTATATATGTCAGCAGATACGACTTTTAAACATTGTCTGTTTTTTTTTCAAACTCCTAGTAAACTACTTTTTATACATATAAAGATTGTGTTTATTCATTCATTTAGAAGTAAAGTTGTGAATATATATTGGAATCACATTTGTTACCTTTAAGAAATAGAAGAGAATTGCAAGACAGGCATTATTTGCTTTAAAAGTCACGCACATCACACAATTTCTTTTAAATTATAACTTTCAACACACGGAAACACTACATATAGGAAACGTCACAATAGTTCCACTTGAACGAAAACGCTTTCACTAACTTTTAATGAAAAATTGAAATATAACAAAAAAAAATTTGCGAATATAATTTTGGAATAATTTTATATAATTTTTAATCACAGCCTGACTCACAGCTCTTTTAGAGCTCTCCCCACACCCACCTTGCACTACTCTATAAATCCCTCACTGGTACGCTCTCCTTGGCCGAAAGAAAACATAAAAAAACCCCATCTTCAGATGACTTGTTAAATGAAGTGAATAAAGCTAGAGAAAAACTTAACCAATACCTTGACAAAAATGCACACAGACGGGCACTTACATTAAACGCAAAATATTTTGCAGAAGGCAATAAAGCGGGCAAACTTCTAGCTAGGCCACTCAAGAAAAAATTGTATAAATCCTTTATTAGAACAATCAAAGATGTAAATAAACAAGATCAATACAAAAGTGATGATATAGCAAACAGTTTCTCAGAATACTACAGCAAATTATATAACTTAGACAATTCCAACCCCACTACCAGACAGGAACAAATAGACAACTACTTAACAAATCTTAACCTAGCCACAATATCAGATCTAGATAAAACAGAATTGGAATCCCCTATCACGCTCTTGGAAGTACAAGACACTATAAAGCAATTGACCCCAGGGAAGGCTCCAGGCCCAGATGGGTTCACCCCGAATTTCTTTAAAACTCTTTCACCGTATATAAGTCTGCACCTACAACAACTTTTCAATACAATAAACGATAGCTCTCCCTTCCCCGGCCACATGTTGGAAGCGAATATAACGGTCATTCCCAAACCAGGCAAAGACCCCACCCAAATGACAAATTATAGGCCCATATCATTATTATATATAGATGTCAAGATTTTCGCCAAGATTTTAGCAAATAGGTTAAAGCGTTTTCTACCTGGTCTGATACATGAGGACCAAGTGGGATTATCCCCTCATGTGAAGCCAAAGACAACACCACCAGACTCCTACATATTCTACATCTCTCCTCATCTGAACATATTCCCTTTATCTTGCTATCAACCGACGCCGAGAAGGCTTTTGATAGGGTGGATTGGCAATTTTTGTGGTCCACCCTACATAAATTTGGCCTCCCTCAAGTGTTCATAGAAAAGATTTTAACTATATACTCCAAACCTAACGCAAAAGTAATAGTCAATAATACAACATCACATAGCTTTCCAATAAAAAATGGCACCAGGCAGGGATGCCCCCTTTCGCCCCTACTTTTCTCCCTATCGGTGGAAGTTTTAGAAGCAAAGGTGCGTACCTCGGCTGAAGTAGAAGGAGTTAGTATAGGTAAGTGCAATACTAAATGTCTGTTGTTTGCAGACGACATTCTGTTTACACTGACAAATCCTAAAAGATCTTTACATGCGCTCACTGAAATCCTAATTGAATATAAAAAACTATCCAATTTCTCCATTAATATGGGAAAGTCAATGATCATGCCCATTCATTTAAATTCAGAAGATGACCAATACATCACATCCCAAACACTTTTTCCCATAGCAAATCACATCACATATCTAGGCTTAGATATACACCCCACTATAAATGACACTATTGAGCTGAATTACAAGGCCCTAAAGAAAAAGATAGAAATTGAACTAAACAACTGGCATAAATCGGGTCACTTAACCTGGCTAGGCAGGGTAAATGCGATTAAAATGACTACACTGCCTAAGATACTATATATACTACAAACACTGATACTTATACCATCAACATCATACCTAATGTCCCTGCAAAAGCAAATCAATAATTTTATCTGGTCATACTCCAAACCACGGATATCCACTCACACTTTATATCTCTCTAGACAGAGGGGAGGCTTAGGAAT
The DNA here is from genome assembly GCF_027579735.1 of Bombina bombina. Classification (NCBI taxonomy): domain Eukaryota; kingdom Metazoa; phylum Chordata; class Amphibia; order Anura; family Bombinatoridae; genus Bombina; species Bombina bombina. The sequence goes on from NC_069499.1 coordinate 895,433,079, forward strand.
ACCTAATTTGATAAACTATTACAAAGCAATACATCTTTCACGTATTGTCACATTGAACCAAATTAAAAATCCTAAGACATGGGTATCCATGTATGCCCAACAATTATCAGACACTACCATGCGCGATGTTTGCTGGATCCCTAGTAAACATCGCTCAAAAGAAATTACACAAAACATCTTTATTGCAGAAACACTCCGTATATGGGATTCACTATTAAGCACACATAGCCAAGTATCGACTCCTATTTCCCCTCTCACACCTATTTTAAATAATAAAATTTTCCCAGGGCTTCAATATACTGGACCAGCTATTGGAGAAGACAGACCCTCATATGTACCAATTTTTCAGTTAATGAAAGGAGGAGATGTTAAAAACTTTACAGGCATACAAAACGACATAGGCCCCCCACTAAACACTTGGTTTTCTTACTTCCAAATTAGACACTTCTTACAGTCACACCCTCAGAAATCAAGCTTCACTAGACCACTTACAACTTATGAAACAATGTGCTTCCTCCCTATAACTCCTAAACACCTCATCTCTTTCACATATCAATTATTACAGGCGTTAGAAGCTCGCAAACCCTCTTCCTTTAGGTCATCATGGGAAAAAGAATTGAATTTACAACTCAGTGATCGGGAGTGGGAGAGATGTTTTATGTCCATTAAGAAATCCTCTATTTCAGCCAACATTGTAGAAACTAATTACAAATTAGTTTCCAGATGGTATCTAATGCCCACACGTCTACACAGAATTTACCCATCAGTATCCCCTAAATGCTGGAGGCAGTGTGAAGAACATGCAACTCTGTCTCATATTTGGTGGCACTGCCCACTAATTAGATCCTTCTGGGAACAAATTGAAAGACACATTTCGAAAACATTTGGCCAAACTATAGTACTTGAACCCCAAATGATCTTGCTACATAACCTCCCCAACCTTGGGTGCCAATACAGAAACTCCCTACTTCAGATCCTGATAAATAGCGCAAAAAGACTGATTCCGCGACTTTGGAAAAAATCCAAAGTCCCCTCTTTCCAACAGTGGTTAGACGAGGTTAACCATGTTCTCTCTTTGGAAGAGATGTATCATAACTTCCACTCTAAAAAAGATCAATTCCTTAACATACTTTTTCTATGGAGACAAGACGAATAATTACTCTACACACTTAAAAATTAAACTAGCCTGAAAATGACTACTCTACCATCTAGCGAGAACCCCTTTCTTCCTTCCCTCCCTCCTTCACCTTCCACACCCTTTAGAATCATATTTTTTTTAGACTCTGGAAAACTCTTTTTCTAAAATTTCAGATGTTATGCACTGTTGAAATACCTATTGAAGAGATGACTATACAGTATATTCATTGGTTTGAAGTCTACCTATGTACTATTTTGTCTTAAGTCTGAAAATTGAAATTGTATTCTTATTTTCTGTTAATAAAAAATATTGAATTTAAAAAAAAAAAAAAAAAAAAAGGGCAGGCGAACCCTCTAAATCCTCTGAACCATCAGACATACACACTACCTCCTTGTCAGATGCTTCAGGGGAATCCGGGGGAGGAGGGTTTTTCAGCCCTCTTTTACTTACACTGTTTGCTTTTTGCAGCTACTGACCCAGAGGGAAAAACAGTAGGAGACACAGAAGGACCCCTTAAGGATACTCCCTGTTGAGATGGTAATTGTTTCTCCTTTTTTTCATATTTTTTCAGCTTCCTCTGCGCTGCTAAAGCCCTTGTCCTCCAGATCGTCTCATCACCATTAAGAAACTTCTTAGGGATTTTCCTGACTCTGGAAGTCATCTCTGCAAGCAAATAAACCGATCTGCTCTGCAAAAAAGAAAAAGGTTAGTGATCCTTGCTTCCTGTCTCACCTGTCCTTTATGCTTTCCCCCAGCCCTCCTTTCACCACTAAACTTACCTATAAAATAAACCCTAAGATAGCTACAATGTAATTATTAATTATATTGTAGCTATCTTAGGGTTTATTTTATAGGTAAGTATTTAGTTTTAAATAGGAATAATTTAGTTAATAATAGTAAATTTATTTAGATTTATTTAAATAATATTTAAGTTAGGGGGGTGTTAGGGTTAGGGTTAGACTTAGGTTTAGGGGTTAATAACTTTATTATAGTGGTGGCGACGTTGGCGGTGGCAGATTAGGGGTTAATACATTTAATAGGCTGTGTGGGCTATGGCGGTTTAGGGGTTAATACTTGGATAGGTTAATTGCTTTGTGGGCTATGGCGGTTTAGGGGTTAATAATTTAGTTATTACTTGCGGTGTGGGTTTGATGGCGGATATAGGGGTTAATAGTTTAAATAGGCATATTGCGTTGTGGGGGGCTGTTGGTCTATGGGTTAATACATTTAATATTAGTAATGAGAGGGGGGATTGCGGATATAGGGGTTTTACTTGTCGGGCTTATTTTTTATGAGGCGTGTTAGACTTTTACGGGAGATTTGTTATTTTATTTACTTTTCTTAGGCGCCGGCAGTTTCTAAAATGCCGTAAGTCACTAGCGACTTCAGAAATTTGTAGTTAAGCTAATTTCTGGACATCGCTAGTTTATCCGACTTACGGCACTTTATGAACTGCCGGCGGGGTTTATGTGCCTCGTGAACTCTCATATTATGTGCGAGGTGAAATTACGGGCAAAGCGGGTTCCCATGCTTGTGCCGAAACCTGCGCCGTATATGTGATCGTGCCCTTTAGACCTAGGTCTCAGGTGTTCACTTATTATTGTGCACTTAAAACATAGTATACATAAATCCTATAGAACAGCTGGACCATAAATGTCTCATTGCAGATGATCCATAGCAATACTCAATGGAGCTATTCAACTCTATATAAATCTTTGCTTAGTATATATAGTTTTTATATACATATATTGGCATAATATATGCTTTTTTCATCTCTTTATTGTTTATGTATATTCTTAGTTGATATGTTTCAAAAGCGTTTGGAAGGTTAAAAAGTGGCCTTATATTAATATAATCCTTCTGTTTTCTATTTTATTTGTTAACTTGGAGGTCCAAAAGTGGCCCTATTCATTGTAAGGAGGCAAAAAATGAGGGTCAACATCTAATATTTTTTTTTGTTTCATACAGCAGGTATTTCTTAGACAGTTAGCCATTCTAATGTTTATCACTTTTTCTCCTGTATGAGCTGTAATTACTGACTTACATGTCAATGTATTGTCATAAGAGCTGAACAACTGTATTCTTCTTCATGTACGATACCTGTATATTTATTCTTATTTTCATCCCTCAATAAAAATAACTAAAGGGCCATAATACCCAAATGTGTAAACACTTGAAAGTGATGCAGCATAGCTGTAAAAATCTGACTAGAAAATATCTCCTGAACATCTCTATGTAAAAAAGAAAGATATTTTACCTCAAAAGTTCCTCAGTAGCCACCTCCCATTGTAAAGGATTTCTAAGCAGCATTTTAGTGTGTATGTCCTGGGACAGCTGAAAGGATGAGCCTTGTGAACTCTCATATTATTTCACCAATCAGGTAAAGGAAGCTTACTATGAAATCTCATTAGAGTTAAGTCAAATCTCATGAGATCACAGTAAGAGTTCATGACCTCAGCACTGCTGATGCTGATTGGCTGCTGTTCATTTCTTCATTTTTTTTTATTTTTACCTGCAGCTTGGAGCAGGTGAAGTATAACTTTTTACACAGAACTTACTCTGCTGAGCTGAGGAGATGGTGAGGTAAAATATCTTCCTTTTTTACATAGAGATGCTCAGGTGATATTTTCCTGTCAGCTTTTTACAGTTATACTGCATCAGTTTCAAGTGATTTAGCATATGAGTATTATGTCCCGTTAACAGATTTTGATTTATTTATTTTGTATATAACATTTTTAAGCATCACAAAATATAAATATTCAATACAGGCATCTGGATAGTGATTCCTTCACTCAAACAGATGTCTGGCTGCTCAAGCAATGCAACATTATATTTAAAGGGACATAATACTCATATGCTAAATCACTTGAAACTAATTCAGTATAACTGTAAAAAGCTGACAGGAAAATATCACCTGAGCATCTCTATGTAAAAAAGGAAGATATTTTAACTCACAATATCCTCAGCTCAGCAGAGTAAGTTATGTGTAAAAAGTTATACTCAGCTGCTCCCAGCTGCAGGTAAAAAAAAATAAATTAAAAAAAATGAAGAAATGAACAGCAGCCAATCAGCATCAGCAGTGCTGAGGTCATGAACTCTTACTGTGATCTCATGAGATTTGACTTAACTCTCATGAGATTTCATAGTAAGCTTCCTTTACCTGATTGTGAAATAATATGAGAGTTCACGAGGCACATCCTTTCAGCTGTCCCAGGACAGACATACTAATATGCTGCTTAGAAATCCTTTAAAATGGGAGGTGGCTACTGAGGAACTTTTGAGGTAAAATATCTTTCTTTTTTTACATAGAGCTGTTCAGGTGATATTTTCTAGTCAGGTTTTTACAGCTATACTGCATCACTTTCAAGTGTTTACACATTTGGGTATTATGGCCCTTTAAATAATAATAATATATATATATATATATATATATATATATATATATATATATATATATATATATATATATATATATACAGGGAGTGCAGAATTATTAGGCAAATTAGTATTTTGACCACATCATCCTCTTTATGCATGTTGTCTTACTCCAAGCTGTATAGGCTCGAAAGCCTACTACCAATTAAGCATATTAGGTGATGTGCATCTCTGTAATGAGAAGGGGTGTGGTCTAATGACATCAACACCCTATATCAGGTGTGCATAATTATTAGGCAACTTCCTTTCCTTTGGCAAAATGGGTCAAAAGAAGGACTTGACAGGCTCAGAAAAGTAAAAAATAGTGAGATATCTTGCAGAGGGATGCAGCACTCTTAAAATTGCAAAGCTTCTGAAGCGTGATCATCGAACAATCAATCGTTTCATTCAAAATAGTCAACAGGGTCGCAAGAAGCGTGTGGAAAAACCAAGGCTCAAAATAACTGCCCATGAACTGAGAAAAGTCAAGCGTGCAGCTGCCAAGATGCCACTTGCCACCAGTTTGGCCATATTTCAGAGCTGCAACATCACTGGAGTGCCCAAAAGCACAAGGTGTGCAATACTCAGAGACATGGCCAAGGTAAGAAAGGCTGAAAGACAACCACCACTGAACAAGACACACAAGCTGAAACGTCAAGACTGGGCCAAGAAATATCTCAAGACTGATTTTTCTAAGGTTTTATGGACTGATGAAATGAGAGTGAGTCTTGATGGGCCAGATGGATGGGCTCGTGGCTGGATTGGTAAAGGGCAGAGAGCTCCAGTCCGACTCAGATGCCAGCAAGGTGGAGGTGGAGTACTGGTTTGGGCTGGTATCATCAAAGATGAGCTTGTGGGGCCTTTTCGGGTTGAGGATGGAGTCAAGCTCAACTCCCAGTCCTACTGCCAGTTTCTGGAAGACACCTTCTTCAAGCAGTGGTACAGGAAGAAGTCTGCATCCTTCAAGAAAAACATGATTTCATGCAGGACAATGCTCCATCACACGCGTCCAAGTACTCCACAGCGTGGCTGGCAAGAAAGGGTATAAAAGAAGAAAATCTAATGACATGGCCTCCTTGTTCACCTGATCTGAACCCCATTGAGAACCTGTGTTCCATCATCAAATGTGAGATTTACAAGGAGGGAAAACAGTACACCTCTCTGAACAGTGTCTGGGAGGCTGTGGTTGCTGCTGCACGCAATGTTGATGGTGAACAGATCAAAACACTGACAGAATCCATGGATGGCAGGCTTTTGAGTGTCCTTGCAAAGAAAGGTGGCTATATTGGTCACTGATTTGTTTTTGTTTTGTTTTTTAATGTCAGAAATGTATATTTGTGAATGTTGAGATGTTATATTGATTTCACTGGTAAAAAATAAATAATTGAAATGGGTATATATTTGTTTTTTGTTAAGTTGCCTAATAATTATGCACAGTAATAGTCACCTGCACACATAGATATCCCCCTAAAATAGCTATAACTAAAAACAAACTAAAAACTACTTCCAAAACTATTCAGCTTTGATATTAATTAGTTTTTTGGGTTCATTGAGAACATGGTTGTTGTTCAATAATAAAATTAATCCTCAAAAATACAACTTGCCTAATAATTCTGCACTCCCCGTATATATATATATATATATATATATATATATATATATATATATATATATATATATATATATATATATATATATATATATATATATACAGAGAAATGCAGCACATCTTGTAGATTTAAAAGAAAACACACATTTTTACAACATGCAGCTTTTTTAGAGACGGCTGCAACTAGCACTCCTCACTTTTATATCTAACAATTAATTTTTTTCAAGACCATAATGCATCTATTTTCAAACTGTTATTTAAACAACGGTTTCTATCAATAAAACCACTTAAGTTTATCTCTTGTGTAACTTGAATTAATCATTAGAAGAACAGAGGGATAACATAACAAATGAATAACCTGTGTATTTGTGTCTCCAAAAGGAATCTCAATTTCCCAGTGCACAGAAATGAATTGATAGTGGGATCTGACCTGGAATGCAATTGTCCAGCTTCTGCTAATTCGTGTTGGTAGATGTAGCAATAGATGCACAGGGGGGTAGTTATCAACCCGTCAACCTCAAATACGCTGGAATTCCGCAGCGTATTTGTGGCGAGGCTGATTCGCCTTAGTTATCAAAGGCTAGAGACCGGCAAAAGTAGAATTTAGTGACGTAAGCTTCGATCCGCCGGACTCAGTCCGACACAGATCGATGCTTACGTCACTACAGATGTTCCGCACACAAGTGCAGCACAATCTGACTACTTTTGCTAGTTAAAGCTAAGATCCCACCACACTTAGTTACAAATGTATAAAAAACAGAAGGCAAATTGATAACTTTACTTCACAATATTTAAAAATACAATTTATATAACAAATGGAAATATAATGTGTAAAAAGGGACGTCTCCCTTAATAAAAATAAAAATAAATAAAATGGATTACCACCTTTAAAAAGATAAAAAATATACTAAAGCTTGAAAAAATATATTCATATATTCAATGAGCGTCAGTGATCCAGCGAAATTGGCTACACTTTTAGTGAGTAGCTACACTTTTGTAACAATGTTCCTTATATAGGTTGATCAAGGAAAAAATGTGTTACTGTCCATCAGATAGTTACAACATAGAGAAGTTGTATTCTTATTTCTTGTATGACCCCCTGTGATGTGGTTCAAACAGTCATAATACACACCTTAGAGTCAAATTTGATTGTACTCACACTTAATAGTTCAAAGTGATTATTACAATCTTTTTTTTAGACTCACACTGTCGGAGATATGTCCAGGCAAGCGGTATCCTCCAATGCTGTGTTGCTCTTTACTTGCGTGGGCTGAACCCGGTCAGCGTGTATGGAACCTGCTTGTCACTCCGAACTCCTTGTGTGCTTGGTTGTTATTTTTGATTCCGAAGGCAAGAGATGAAATCCGCAGGCCCGCACTTAGCGTGGAACACGCGCGGGTTGGATATTCTTGAACTAGGTACCTAGATAAGAAATAAATTAAAGTCCTTTGCAGGGAACAACTCAAAGTCAATCTACGCGTTTCGCCCGTTAACAGGGCTTTTTCAAGATGCCGGTGTGTTCCCGGGACAGGATTTAAATATTCATCGGACTGTAGACTGTAATGGATACGTACACAAAAAGAGTTGCCACCATGAGAGATGGAAAGGCAATATACCTATAGGCCAGTACCTTAGAATTAAGAAAAATTGTTCAAGGTATATAGACTTTGAAACCCAAGTAAATGTTCTCCAACAAAGATTCTATGAAAGAGGTTACAGTGAACAAGAACTAGAAGGAGCTATGACGAGAGCTAAGACTACTGAACGAAGTTCTCTCTTACAATATAAAGAGAAAAGTACACTGGACATCAGAGAGAATAAAAATGAATATGATGTAGCACTAATAACAAACTATAACGATGATCATCAAGCGTTACGGAAAATAATTACAAAACACTGGCATATAGTCAAAAAAGACCCCTTGATAGGAGACCTCTTAGCATATAAACCGAAAATCATCTTTAGAAAAGCTAGAAATCTAAAACAAATCCTTGCACCCAGTGTTTTACAAAAAGACAACATTACTATGGTAGATCAAGATCTTAGAGGTAACAATCTGAAAGGTTTTTTCCCCTGTATTTCCTGTAGGGCTTGTAAATATAGTAGCAAAATCAGTTCCATCCAGATAACAGGCACAAATGAAAATTTTAAAATTAAAGACACAATAAGATGTTCAAATAAGGGTATTATATATCTTTTAAAATGTTCATGTGATTTATTTTACATCGGAGAAACCACTAGACTTTTACGTGACAGGATCAGAGAACATCTCTGCAATATTGAAAAGGGGAATCTAGACACTCACCTATACAAACACTTCAGAGAGATACATAACAATAAATTACAGCATTTAAAATTTTGGGGAATATGTAAGGTCAGAGGAGACTGGAGAGGGGGTGACTTTGAGGGTAAGCTACTAAAAAAAGAAGCTGAACTAATTTATAAATTTGATACCCTCTTCCCCCGAGGCCTTAACTCAGAAATAGACCTGTCCCCCTTTCTAGGAGTTAAAATATAATGAACTTTTAATGTCTTTTAAATAGAAAAATATGAGTTGAACTATTTTAAATTCTTCTTAATTTTTTACTCTAGTTCTATGATATATTGAATAATGATTATAAGTTGGGGTATAATAAATTTTAAATCAATTTAATATATAATTTTTATTTAATACAATAGATAAAATTTTAAAAACTAAATATGATGTATTCACGTAATAACTTTAGAAGAATCTCAGGAACACATTTGAATAAAAGAAAAAATATTTACTAAACACTTTAAAAAGTTTTTAATAGTCTACGATTCTGACTTGTCTATGAGATTGTAGATGGAACTATTTAAGAATCCCTTTTTAATTAGTGACAGTGCTGAATAAAACTAAAATAAAAATAAAAATAAAATTAATTCTGTATCCTTTAGATTCATGACATATTAGATAATGAATTTTTAGAATCAATAAATCATATAACCTCTATTTATTCTATAAACGGATCAATTGTTTGTTTGATTTGATATGCCACATAATTCAAATTAAAAATCCTTTTGTCCAATATGGAATACCACCTCTGGTTTATCACCTTTATTCTTATTATTTTTTATATGTTCATGTTGAGCGCAATAAATTCTTTACCTAACAGAAACACACTACTATAAGATTCAACACTATTTTTGGAAAGTAAGTATTATCTCCTGGTCTGAGCTAAACATACCACCTTAAGTAAAACTAATAGGAATTTGGATTGAATTCCACCTTTTATTGGAAAGCATCATCACCAATCAGCACACTCTGATGAATATTTAAATCCTGTCCCGGGAACACACCGGCATCTTGAAAAAGCCCTGTTAACGGGCGAAACGCGTAGATTGACTTCGAGTTGTTCCCTGCAAAGGACTTTAATTTATTTCTTATCTAGGTACCTAGTTCAAGAATATCCAACCCGCGCGTGTTCCACGCTAAGTGCGGGCCTGCAGATTTCATCTCTTGCCTTCGGAATAAAAAATAACAACCAAGCACACAAGGAGTTCGGAGTGACAAGCAGGTTCCATACACGCTGACCGGGTTCAGCCCACGCAAGTAAAGAGCAACACAGCATTGGAGAATACCGCTTGCCTGGACATATCTCCGACAGTGTGAGTCTAAAAAAATGATCGTAATAATCACTTTGAACTATTAAGTGTGAGTACAATCAAATTTGACTCTAAGTTGTGTATTATGACTGTTTGAACCACATCACAGGGGGTCATACAAGAAATAAGAATACAACTTCTCTATGTTGTAACTATCTGATGGACAGTAACACATTTTTTCCTTGATCAACCTATATAAGGAACATTGTTACAAAAGTGTAGCTACTCACTAAAAGTGTAGCCAATTTCGCTGGATCACTGACGCTCATCGAATATATGAATATATTTTTTCAAGCTTTAGTATATTTTTTATCTTTTTAAAGGTGGTAATCCAGTTTATTTATTTTTATTTTTATTAAGGGAGACGTCCCTTTTTACACATTATATTTCCATTTGTTATATAAATTGTATTTTTAAATATTGTGAAGTAAAGTTATCAATTTGCCTTCTGTTTTTTATACATTTGTGAGGTGTGGTGGGATCTAGCTTTAGCGCCCTCTTATTCTTTCTATCTTGTTCTACTTGTGACAATCCTGGGGTGACTGTCTTAGAGTGGCCTAGGTCTCCTTTAGCTACTAGCGCTATATTTTTGCACTCACCTTACTTTTGCTAGTTATCAAAAAACTAGCAGGTACGCTCGGCACTTTTCCGGCCCAGCGTACCTTGTTTTCAATCCGCCGCCCTGGAGGCAGCGGATCCCTTAGGAATCAATGGGAGTCTGACCATAGCGAAAGTACATCAGCCAATCAGATTTTTCCTACCTTAATTCCGATTGGCTGATAGAATCCTATCAGCCAATCGGAATTGAAGGGACGCCATCTTGGATGACGTCCCTTAAAGGAGCCTTCATTCATCGTTAGTCCATCGGAGAAGAAGGATGTTCCCTGTTGGCGGGATGAAGATGGATACTGAAGAAAGAAGATTGAAGACCCCGCTTGGAAGATGACATCGCCCGGATGGAAGACTTCTTCAGCGCCGCTTGGAAGATGACATCGCCCGGATGGAAGACTTCTTCAGCGCCGCCTCGATGATGACTTCATCGGATGGAAGACTTCTTCAGCGCCCCTTGGAGGATCACTTCTGCCGCTCCGGATCTCCTCTTCGGTTCCATCGGTGGGTCGGCTGGCGGAAGACAACTCAAGGTAGGATGATCTTCAGGGGGGTAGTGTTAGGTTTATTTAAGGGGGGTTTGGGTTAGATTAGGGGTATGTGGGTGGTGGGTTTTAATGTTGGGGGGGGGGTTGTATTTTTCTTTTACAGGCAAAAGAGCTGAATTCTTTGGGGCATGCCCCGCAAAAGGCCCTTTTAAGGGCTGGTAAGGTAAAAGAGCTTTGAACTTTTTAAATCTAGAATAGGGTAGGGAATTTTTTATTTTGGGGGGCTTTTTTATTTTATTAGGGGGCTTAGATTAGGTGTAATTAGCTTAAAATTGTTGTAATATTTTTTAAATGTTTGTAAGTTATTTTTTTTATTTTTTTTAATTTAGCTTTTTTTATTTTTTGTACTTTAGTTAGTTTATGTAATTGTATTTAATTGTAGTTATTTGTATTTAATTTATTTAATTAATGTAATGATAGTGTAGTGTTAGGTTTAATTGTAACTTAGGTTAGGATTTATTTTACAGGTAATTTTTTATTTCTTTTAGCTAGGTAGTTATTAAATAGTTAATAACTATTTAAGAACTATTCTAACTAGCTAAAATAAATACAAAGTTACCTGTAAAATAAATATAAATCCTAAAATAGCTACAATGTAATTATTAATTACATTGTAGTTATCTTAGGGTTTATTTTACAGGTAAGTATTTAGTTTTAAATAGAAATAATTTATTAAAGTATAGTGTAGTGTTAGGTGTAATTGTAACTTAGGTTAGGATTTATTTTACAGGTAAATTTCTGTTTATTTTAGCTAGGTAAGCTATTAAATAGTTAATACCTATTTAATAGCTATTGTACCTAGTTAAAATAAATTGAAATTTGCCTGTAAAATAAATATAAATCCTAAGATAGCTACAATATAATTATTATCTATATTGTAGCTATTTTAGGGTTTATTTTAAAGGTAAGTATTTACTTTTAAATAGGATTAATTTAGTTAATAATAGAAATATTATTTAGATTTATTTAATTAATATTTAAGTTCGGGGGTGTTAGGGTTAGGGTTAGACTTAGGTTTAGGGGTTAATAATTTTATTACAGTGGCGGCGGTGTGGGGGGCAGGATAGGGGTTAATAAATTTATTATAGGTGGTGACAGTGTAGGGGGGGGCAGATTAGGGGTTAATAAGATTAATATAGGTTGCGGCGGGGTCCGGGAGCGGCGGTTTAGGGGTTAAACTATTTATTTAGTTGCGGCGAGGTCCTGGATCGGCAGGATAGGGGTTATTAACTTTATTATAGAGGGCGGCGGTATAGGGGGGGCAGGATAGGGGTTACTAGGTATAATGTAGGTGGCGGCGGTGTCCGGGAGCAGCGGTTTAGGGGTTAATACATTTATAAGAGTTGCGGCGGGGTCTAGGAGCGGCAGTTAAGGGGTTAATAACTGTATTGAGTTGCGTGGGCTCCGGGGGTGCCGGTATAGGGGGTAGAACAGTATAGTTAGTCTGAGTGCTTAGTGACAGGCTAGCAATAAAGCTGTAAAAAAGCCGAAGAGCAGCGAAATCGGATGAGTGATAACTCTCACAGTCCGCTGCTCATTGCCCCGTACTTGGTGCGCGGCTTTTTGACAGATTTATTGATAACATAGGCGAAATTTTTCAGGTCTGCGGCGGCGATGGTAGGCGAGCTTAGGCGGGCGTATTGGGCCGGCGAAGGCAGGTAAGTAGACACGTTGATAACTAGGCCTCACAGTGTTCACCTGAGTGTTTTACAAATGAACAGTGGCATAAACAGACTGTGATAAAACAGTAATTGGCTACATCTAAGAAAAAAAGGAGTTACTGCATTTAAGGGTAGGATGTGATGTTACTTCAGTTTGTAAGTACCATGAAAACAAATTTCTGTTGAAATATCATCACCTATTTGGTAACAGTTGTTGTAAGCCCTTGGAATTTCATAATATACCTATTAAAAAAAAGGACTACACGTAGATTTTCTCCAAAAGGTTGACTTAGCTTGCGCTGGAGTATCCCCTCAATCCAAGATTAGGAAGATAAAAGACAAAGTGCATTGAGAGCTAAAATAGAAAAGATTTATGAAAACCTTGAAAAGACATCTGAAGAATTGTTTGATAAGATGATTCCAGCAGAGTATAACAGTGCCAAAACTCTGTCAACAAAATAATATGACAGATTAATTGAGGCTCTTAAAGAAAAGTGTGCTGTAGCAAAGAAGACAAATTCTCAGGTTATTACAAAGCTCATCGTCCCCGAACAAAATCAGCAATAAAGTCTCAGAACAGTTGGTTAAACTATGTTGAACACTAGTGAAGGTATACGGGATCCTTCCTGAGGCAGGAAAGATTATTTATATTTCTGATGGATATGCAAGTCAACATGGAATGAAAAACAAGAAAACGTTTGCTAATCTGTTTAAACATGAGAAGAACTTTTGTATAAAAGCCAAATGGAACAACTTTGCAATGTCCCATGGCAAAAATGTATGTGACAGGGCAGGAGGAGCAACTTAGCAGAAAAAAATAAGAGTTTTCAGAGCACAACAGAGGGTCAAATCATCAACCCATAATATATCTTCCTTTTTTGCAATAAGCAGATTAAGGGCATTGCTACATATATGTCCAAAGCAAGGTAGTAACTGAATTTCATGAACTGAACAAGGACAGGTTTTATAAGTGTGCGAGGATTCACCATTTTCAAGGGAATATCAGATAGAACTTTAAGATGTTTCTTTACATCTGCATTACAAAAGTTTAAAGAACATGAAGTGATACAATTTTTCCCCCTGATCCTACAGAATAATGATTGTGTCACTTGTCTTTATAATGACCAGTGGTGGTTATGCTTGATTGAGGACATCAGTGAGGAAAACTGTGATTTTTTTTAAAACTATACCAAGAACATCATTCAAGATATCTACTGTGGACAAAGCATGGGGTGGGGTCCCATGAACAATGTTCTCAGAAAATTGACACCTGCTGAGTTGACTACTTCCACTGTAAGCTCCCACAACATTTCTAAGAGATTAGTGGGGAAATTTCACAGCTTCTTATCAAATATTTAGCTTGAAATTGGGGTGTGTAGATAATAATCATAATTAGTGTAAAATACAGTTCATTTGTATTATTTGCTAAAGAGAATCAAACCCTTCCCATAATAAGTTGACCCTAAGAGGCCTGTTTATCAAGCCATCAACCACAAATACGCCGGAATTCCGCAGCGTAATTGTGCCGAGCTTGATTCGACCTATTAATCAAAGCCTACAGACTGGCAAAAGTTAAAATTTGTGACGACACAGATCGATGCTTCCGTTATTATAGATGTTCCGAATACAAATTTGGCACTATCTGACACCTTTTGCAATTTAACAAAATACTAACAGGTACACTATTCTGGCCCAGCGTACCTGGTTTTCAATTCGCCACCCTGGAGGCGGTGGATGCCATAGGAATCAATGGGAGTCTGAAAGCAGCGAAAGCTTATGTTTGATGCTGCCAGATATCCCATTGATTTTTATGGTAGAAAACAAATTACGTTTACACCTAACACCCTAACATAAACCCCAAGTCTAAACACCCATTATCTGCCGCCCCAACATCGCCGCAAGCTAAATAAAATTTATTAACTCCTATCCCACTGCTCCCCGACCCCACCGCAACTAAATAAAAGTATTAACCCCTATCCCGCCGTAACCGGACCCCGTTGCAACTGTAATAAAATGATTAACCCCTAAACCCCTGGCCTCCCACATCAGTACCATTCGCTAAACCTATTAACCCCTAAACCGCCAGCCCCCCACATCGCCATAAACTAAATTAAGCTATCAACCCCTAAACCTAACAACCCACTAACTTTACATTAAAATTACCTCATCCCTATCTGATAATAAATTAAAACATGCCTTTAGAATTAAATTAAACTATAATAAAATATTAATTAACCTACCCTAACTATTAAACTACCAATTAAATTAACTATATTACATATTTAAAAACCAAACCCTACTCAAATTATTGAAATCTAGAAATTACAAATTACTAAATTACAAAAAAATAAACGCTAAGTTACAAAAAATAACAAACACTAAATTACAAAAATATAGCAAACAAAATTATCCAAAATAAAAAAGAATTACACCTAATCTAATAGCCCTATAAAAATAAAAAAGACCCCCCAAAATAAAAAAAAACCTAGCCTACAATAAACTACCAATGGCCCTTAGAAGGGCCTTTTGTGGGGCATTGCCCAAAAGAAATCAGCTCTTTTACCTGTAAAAAAACAAACAACCCCTCAACAGTAAAACTCACCACCCACACAACCAACCCCTCAAATAAAAACCCTATCTAAAAAATCTAAGCTCCCCATTGCCCTGAAAAGGGCAATGCCCATACAAATGCCATTTTCAGGGCAATGGGAAGCTTAGGTTTTTTAGATAGGGTTTTTATTTGGGGGGTTGGTTGCGTGGGTGGTGGGTTTTACTGTTGGGGGGTTGTTTGTATTTATTTTTACATGTAAAAGAGCTGTTTAACTTAGGGCAATGCCCTACAAAGGCCCTTTTGAGGGCTATTAGTAGTTCATTGTAGGCTAGGTTTTTTTTTATTTTGGGTGGGCTTTTTTATTTTTATAGGGCTATTAGATTAGGTGTAATTCTTTTTTATTTTGGATAATTTTGTTTGCTATATTTTTGTAATTTAGTGTTTGTTATTTTTTGTAATTTAGTAATTTGTTTTGTAATTAGATAGTTTGTAACTTTTAGAGTAGTGAGGATTTTTTAATGTGTATTTTAGTTTAATTTAATCGGTAGTTAGTTTAATTTTAGTTTAATACTTATAAAACTCACCACCCACACAACCAACCCCTCAAATAAAAACCCTATCTAAAAAATCTAAGCTCCCCATTGCCCTGAAAAGGGCAATGCCCATACAAATGCCATTTTCAGGGCAATGGGAAGCTTAGGTTTTTTAGATAGGGTTTTTATTTGGGGGGTTGGTTGCATGGGTGGTGGGTTTTACTATTGGGGGGTTGTTTGTATTTATTTTTACATGTAAAAGAGCTGATTTCTTTGAGGCAATACCCCACAAAAGGTCCTTTTAAGGGCCATTGGTAGTTTATTACTTTTTGTAACTTAGCGTTTATTTTTTTTGTAATTTAGTAATTTTTAATTGTAGATTTAAATAATTTGAGTAGGGTTAGGTTTTTAAATATGTAATATAGTGAATTTAATTGGTAGTTTAATGTAATATTAGTATAATAGTTAGGGTAGGTTAATTAATAGTTTAATATAGTTTAATGTTATTTTAGTATAATAGTTAGGGTAGGTTAATTAATAGTTTAATATAATTTAATGTAATGTTAATATAATAGTTAGGGTAGGTTAATTAATAGTTTAATATAGTTTATTTTAATTCTAAAGGTAAGTTTTAATTTATTATAAGATAGGGATGAGGTAATTTTAATGTAAAGTTAGTGGGTTGTTAGGTTTAGGGGTTAATAGCTTAATTTAGCTTGTGGCAATGTGGGGGGCTGGCGGTTTAGGGGTTAATAGGTTTAGTTAGTGGTAGTGATGTGGGAGGCCAGGGGTTTAGGGGTTAATACATTTATTTAGTGGCGGTGGGGTCCGGGAGCGGCGGGATAGGGGTTAATACTTTAATTTAGTTGCAGTGGGGTCTGGGAGTGGCGGGATAGGGGTTAGTAACTTTATTTAGTTGCAGTGGGGTCCGGGAGCAGCCGGATAGGGGTTAAACATTTTAGTATAGTGTTTAGTGACAGGGTATAAATAAAGTTGGTAAAAAGCTGAATAGCAGAGAACTCGATGACTGTTAGTTAACAACAGTCCGATGCTCATTGCTCCGTACTTGGTGCACTTGCCGGCTTTGTTGATAAATATGGAGATTGTATTCAGGTCCGCGGCCGCGATGTTAGGCGAGCGTATTGGTGCAGACGAATGCAGCATAGTTGACGGCTTGATAAATAGGTCTCTAAAAGTGGACCTTTCTGTAATGCAGTTAAACAGACTTTCTGGCTTGTGAAACTCAGCTGCAGAACTGATAGGTAAATGTTTAGAATGTCTCACCCTCTTGGTATAATATCACTATAGCTGTAAGTGATATCAATTGATCATATGAGAGTGATTTAATATGAAGAAGTATATCTGAATACGTTGGCAAGGTTAGTTGTTCAGAGAGAGACAAATGAACTAAAGTTCCCAATTGAGATTTCAATGTAAGATACAAATGTAACAAAATGGAACTTTCTCAGAGTATTATAAGTAACGATATTTCCCAATAGTGGATGCTTGCCTGAGGTAACAGATCTTGTTACCTGACACATGTGTTGCAGCTAGCAGCGTTCTGAGGTCTAGCGCGGACAGCTTGGGAGGAGTCTCACGCTGACGTGATTGTTGATTGACAGCGCTGGAGAACAGACGGGCCCCGGTCTTTAGCGGGGGGCGCAGATTGCGGCTCCGCTTCAATCTTCACGGCAAGTGAGTATAACCTGGCTGTGCACTATAGATGACTCAAGTAAGGCGTATGAGGTATTAAAAGGAAGGTGAAAAACGTGATGTTAATCCTCACACAGTTAATCGGCATGTGCCGCGAGTAGAGAAAAATAGAAGACAACCAGCTTGAAGTAATCAAAGTCTTTTCAGTAGTAGGGACTTGATTTGTATTGTAATCCAAATAAGCGGTGTGAGTATATCCTTCAGGAGGAAACGGAGGAGCTCAGTATGAGCAGAACTTGCTCTGTCTAAAACAACAAAATACTAAGCACCTGTCGTTGGGCGAACAGGTGATTTAAAGTCTCTGTAGGCAGGGCTAAGGAAAAACAGGTTGCTGCTTAAAGGTACATACATGTTGTGAGAGAATTCACACATCACCCCCTCCTCAAGAAAGCTGTCCCACAGCTTGAGGACGAGGTTTATCCGGGAAGCAACTGTGGAAAACTGAGATGAGTCTAGGAGCATCAACCCTCGAGGCTTCCTCCCAGGAATCATCTTCTGAAGGATAACCCTTCCAGTGGATGAGGTATTGCAGTACAGAATTCTTGTAACGGGAGTCCTTAATGGACTGTACTTCGTAAATTTGAGTATCACTTATGACTGAGGAGTCAGCAGCGGTGGTCTCCTGTTGTCTAGATCCAGTGTAGGGTTTCAGAAGAGAGACGTGGAAGGTAGGATGCACTCGCATTCCAATGGGAAGTTGTAGGGTCACAGCATTAGAGTTTACTATCCGGGAAATCTTATATGGTCCAATAAACTTACTAGCGAGTTTCCTGCTTGGAACTTGGAGTTTCAAGTTCTTGGTGGAGAGCCAGACCCAGTCCCCAACAGAGTATTCGGGGGGAGTTCTTCTTCTGAGATCATAATGTCTTTTCTGCGTAGCTTGAGCTTTTTGGATATTCCGTTTGATGAAATCAAAATTGTCTAGAATCTTGATGGTGAAATCATCCACCTTTGGTGAATCAGTGCTAGAGGCAGGATTGAGGAAGAGAGAGGGGTGAAATCCGTAATTTGCGAAAAAGGGTGAACAGTTTGTAGAAGAGCTGGTTAAGTTGTTGTAGGCATACTCAGCCATGGGTAGATAGGTGATCCACTGGTCTTGCTGGAAAGAACAGAAACAACGGAGGTATTCCTCAAGCCATTGATTCAACCGTTCCGTCTGCCCGTTGGTTTGGGGATGATATGCTGTTGTGAATCTATGATCAACTTGAAGGAGTTTAGACAATGTAGACCAGAAACGTGAGGTGAATTGCGATCCCCTATCTGTGATTATCCTAGCAGGTACTCCATGTAGTTTGACAATGTTATCCAAGAAAAGGCGAGCTGTTTCAGAAGATGAGGGGACCTTATGGTAGGGAAGGAAGTGCCCCATATTTGTGAACATATCTATTACAACAAGAATGGTGTTCTGTTTTTGGGATGTAGGCAACTCAACGATAAAGTCCATACTTATTTGTTCCCAGGGATGGCTAGGAATGGGTAAGGACATTAAAAGTCCATAGGGTCTTAACCTCTCATTCTTTGAGGTAATACAGGTGGAACAGGTACCAACATAATCCACAACCGTTTGCTTCATCTTGGGCCACCAGTAGTTACGGTTTAGTAAGTCCATAGTACGCCTGACGCCTGGATGACCTGAGGTAGGTATGTCGTGATGATATTTTAGGACCTGGTTCCTTAGCGCTAGAGGTACATATAGCTTATCCTGGTGATAGAGGAAACCATCTTTGTTCTCTAGATGATAATTTATACTGTCGTCGTCTTGTCGTTGATATCTCTTGATCTCAGATAGAAAAGGGGCAGTGAAAGCTATGAAACGTTCTTGGGGGATCACAGATTGGATCTCTTGGTTTAGGGGTGGTCTAGTGTCTCTCCTAGAGAGAGCATCGGCCTTCCCGTTCTTGTTGGCTGGTCTGTATTGAATAATGAAGTCGAACCTGGAGAAGTAAAGACTCCAACGGACCTGTCGTGCAGATAAGGTTTTATTATTCTGGAGGAATTGGAGATTTTTGTGATCTGTATAAATCGTGACAGGGAACTTTGCTCCCTCCAGTAAATGTCTCCAGTTCTCTAAGGCTCTACGAATGGCGAGGAGTTCCTTATCTCCAATAGTATAATTCATCTCAGCAGAAGACATAGTTTTGGAGAAGAAGGAAACCGGGTGCAAGGGTTCCGATATGGACAGATGTTGTGAGAGTACCGCCCCTATGGCAAAGTCAGAGGAGTCAACTTCAGGGATGTAGGGCAGAGAGGCATCAGGGAATCAGAGTATAGGAGCTGTAGAGAAACTTTTCTTGAGGTATTCAAAAGCTGTGGAAGCTTCTGTGGTCCAATGGAACGGTTTGGTCTGAGATGTGAGTTGGGTTAATGGTTTTACTATCTTGGAGAATCCCTTAATGAATTTTCGATAGTAGTTGGAAAAACCAAGGAAGCGTTGGAGATCCTTTCTGTTGGCTGGTTGAGGCCAATCCATCACAGTATCTACCTTCTTATGTTGCATCTTTATACCATCTGGGGAGATGTCATAACCCAGGAATGATATTTCTGTACAATGGAATTGACACTTCTCTGCCTTGGCATAGAGCTTTTGTGTACGTAGCCTGGTGAGTACCCAACGGAGATGTTTGATGTGATCCTTCAAGTTTTTGGAATAGATTAGAATGTCGTCAAGGTATACGACCATACAAACATCTAGCAAATCTCTGAAAATGTCATTTATAAAATGTTGGAAAGTCGCCGGAGCGTTGCACAATCCAAAAGGCATCACCAGGTACTCAAACAGCCCATATCTAGTGCGGAAGGCTGTTAACCACTCATGATCCTCCTGTATCCGTACCAGATTGTATGCTCCTCTGAGGTCAAGTTTGGAGAATATGGTAGCATCAGATAAACGTTCAATCATCTCAGGAATCAGAGGCAACGGATAGCGATTCTTTATGGTCCTCTTGTTAAGCTCTCGATAGTCGATGATAGGTCTAAGTGATTCATCCTTATTCCTCACGAAGAAGATGCCTGCTCCAGCGGGGGAAGTGGAAGGTCTTATAAATCCCCTCTTGAGGTTTTCCTTGAGATAATTTTTGAGATGTGCAAGTTCGGTTTCATTCAATGGATAGATATGTCCAAATGGTATGCTTGCTCCTGGTTGGAGTTGGATGGGGCAATCATATGGACGATGGGGTGTAAGGGTATCAGCTTCTGTCTTACTGAATACGTCAGCAAAATCTTTGTAACAATCTGGTAGAACCTGTGGATCAGAAAGAGTATGTAGAAGGTGCTGCTGTGGGAAGCAGGTATTATGACAATATGAAGAATTGAAAGATATCTTCGAGGAGGTCCAGACTATGGAAGGCTCATGTACTTTTAACCATGTGATACCTAAAACTATAGGGAAGTGAGGAGAAGGCAATACATCAAAGGATATGAATTCAGTATGGCCCTTTTCTGTAACAACTCTCAAAGGCACCGTATGGTGTGTTATGGGGCCATTACGAATGGTGGAACCATCAATAACTCGAAGTACAAGTGGTATTGCTTTTAACACAAGTGGTATTTTATTTAATTTTACAAGCTGGGAGTCGATAAAGTTTCCGAAAGCCCCAGAGTCGATAATGGCTTCAGCTGGTAGTCTTTTCTGGTCCCACTGCAAGAATATAGAGAGGTTACAGAAAGTGAAATGATTATGTACCTCATGGGAGGAACAAATGATAGAGGACTTACTTTTCTTATTCTTCTGGAGGATAGGACATTGGTAGACTGAATGGGTTGGATCTCCACAGTACATGCAGAGGTTCTTAGTTTTCCGCCTCATCCTCTCTTCGCTTGATAAAGGTCCTCTTACTACCCCTATCTCCATCGAAACAGACGTTGGTAGTGAAGGTTTATATTGGCTTGAGGAAGTTGTGGCAGTATGCTTAGTGTATACATCAGTATGTAACTTCTCTCCACGTCTCTCTCTAAGTCTTCTATCAATTTGAGAGGAGATCTTCATCAAAGCTTCTAGGGTAGGAGGTAGTTCGATCCTTGCCAATTCATCCTTCAGGTTCTCCGCCAAACCTAATCGGAATTGGTTACGAAGTGCTATGGGACACCAGAGGGAATCAGCCGCGTAAAGTTTGAACTCTGCAATATATTTTTCTACGGGCCTCTTACCCTGTTTGAGCTCTCTCATGTGAGCCTCAGCGGTCAATTGAGTGTCTTTGTCTGAATAAAGTTCATCCATATGACTGAAGAATGATTCTAAAGTGGCAAGGGCAGAATGCTCATGTTCACATAGATTATCTGCCCAAACCCTGGGCTCCCCTCTGAGGAATGTGATAACAGTCAGAACTCGTATTTTCTCTGTGGTATAGGTTTTAGGACGCAGAGTAAAAAGTAAGTGACAGGCGTTTTTGAATTGTTTGTAATTGCGTCTATTTCCGCTGAAAGTGTCAGGGAGAGAAATTTGGGGTTCAGGTGCAGAATCATGAGCTGATCTAGCAGCTATTGAGTCCTTGAATAAATCTTTTAGAGTTTTATTTTCAATCTGTAATTCTCTTACTGCATGAGCTATTTGATCTACCTTCTGAGATAAGTTGTAGACCACTTGAGGAAGTTCTGCTGTTTCCATGCTCTGGGTGGCTTAGTATTATGTAATGCAGTTAAACAGACTTTCTGGCTTGTGAAACTCAGCTGCAGAACTGATAGGTAAATGTTTAGAATGTCTCACCCTCTTGGTATAATATCACTATAGCTGTAAGTGATATCAATTGATCATATGAGAGTGATAAAATAGAAAATAGAAGACAACCAGCTTGAAGTAATCAAAGTCTTTTCAGTAGTAGGGACTTGATTTGTATTGTAATCCAAATAAGCGGTGTGAGTATATCCTTCAGGAGGAAACGGAGGAGCTCAGTATGAGCAGAACTTGCTCTGTCTAAAACAACAAAATACTAAGCACCTGTCGTTGGGCGAACAGGTGATTTAAAGTCTCTGTAGGCAGGGCTAAGGAAAAACAGGTTGCTGCTTAAAGGTACATACATGTTGTGAGAGAATCCTCCCACTTTCTGTGATTTACATCATTATATTAGGGCTTAAGTTCTAAGTCTAAGAATAAAAAGTGTGCAAAATGTTTGTATATGTACATGTACCTTGTACTCTAATCTCAAAATCAGTTTTTGTGCCAAGAAGCTAGGACCATCCTGAGCTGAGATATTAAGGTTTTCGTAGACATCTGCATAACCAAAAATTGTTGTGTGCAATGACACAAGATGGCTGCCGTGGTTAAACCAAGTAAAATAAAAATAAAAAAACTAGTGGTTTTGCTATACCAATACAGAGGTAATCACTCAAAAAAATTGTAAAATTTAAAATTGGACCACTTGAGATGAAATCAACCAGTAATCTCCTGGTTTAAAATCTAGGACTGTGCACTAAAGCTGCCCATGTCATAATGATAAGTTTACACTGAAAGGAGAGGAGGAGGAAGGTCTACAAATAACATTGCTGCATGGGACAGTTTAAGAATTGCACATAAAGATGGAAAAAAAGGAGGAAAGTAAACTTTTTTAAGGTGGCATTTCAAGGATGCATGTTTGAATTTATTGTTCATAAAATTTGTCCACTTAGATTGCGAGTTTTGCGTTAGAGGCTATGCGGTCCTAACGAGCAGTTTATGCTCACCGCTCACTTACAGACAGCGCTGGTATTACGGGTTTTTACAAACCTGGCATTAGCCGCAAAAAAGTGAGCGAAGAGCAAAATTTTGATCCACATCTCACCTCAGTGTTAGCGGTGAGCTGCTAAAATGTGCTTGTGCACGATTTCCCAATAGGAATCAATAGGGGAGAGCCGGCTGAAAAAAAAACTAACACCTGCAAAAAAGCAGCGTTTAGCTCCTAACGCAGCCCCATTGATTCCTACGGGGAAATACATTTTATGTCTACACCTAACACCCTAACATGAACCCCGAGTCTAAACACCCCTAATCTTATACTTATTAACCCCTAATCTGCCGCCCCTGACATCGCCAACACCTACATTAAATTATTAACCCCTAATCTGCCGCTCCGGACACCGCCACCACCTACATTATACTTATGAACCCCTAATCTGCTGCCCCCAACATCGCCGAAACCCTACATTATATTTATTAACCCCTAATCTCTTGCACCCAATGTCGCCGCAACCTAACTACACTTATTAACCCCTAATCTGCAGCCCCCAACGTCGCCACCACTATAATAAAGTTATTAACCCCTAAACCTACGTCTAACCCTAACCCTAACACCCCCTAACTTAAATATAATTACAATAAAGCTAAATAAAATTACTACAAATACCTAAATAATTCCTATTTAAAACTAAATACTTACCTATAAAATAAACCCTAAGCTAGCTACAATATAACTAATAGTTACATTGTATCTAGCTTAGGGTTTATTTTTATTTTACAGGCAACTTTGTATTTATTTTAACTAGGTACAATAGTTATTAACTATTTAGTAACTACCTAGTTAAAATAAAGACAAAAGTACCTGTAAAATAAAACCTAACCTAAGTTACACGAACACCTAACACTACTCTATAATAAAATAAATAAACTAAACTAAATACAATTAATTACAATTAAATAAAATTATCTAAAGTATGAAAAAAAACCCCACTAAATTACAGAAAATAATAAAATAATTACAAGATTTTTAAACTAATTACACCTACTCTAATCCCCCTAACAAAATAAAAAAGCCCCCAAAAATAAAAAAGCCCTACCCTACACTAAATTACAAATAGCCCGTAAAAGGGCCTTTTGCGGGGCATTGCCCCAAAGTAATCAGCTCTTTTAACTGTAAAAAAAAAAGTACAAATACCCCCCCAACATTAAAACCCACCACACACACAACCAACCCTACTCTAAAACCCACCAAATCCCCCCTTAAAAAAACCTAACACTAACCCCTTGAAGATCACCCTACCATGAGACGTCTTCACCCAACCGGGCAGAAGTGGTCCTCCAGATGGGCAGAATCTTCATCCAGAAGGCATCTTCTATCTTCATCCATCCGGCGCGGAGCGGGTCCATCTTCAAGACATCCAACGCGGAGCATCCTCTTCATCTGTAGTCTTCTTACTAAATGACGGTACCTTCAATTCCAATTGGTTGATAGAATTCTATCAGCCAATTGGAATTAAAGGGACATTAAACCCAAAAATCTTCTTTCATTATTCAGACAGAGAAGACAATTTTAAACAACATTCCAATTTACTTCTATTATCTAATTTGCTTCATTCTTTAGATATCCTTAGTTAAAGAAATAGCAATGCACATGGGTGAGCCAATCACATGAGGCATCTATGTGCAGCCACCAATCAGAAGCTACTGAGCCTATCTAGATATGCTTTTCTCAGGAAAGAATATCATGAGAATGAAGCAAGTTAGATAATAGAAGTAAATTAGAAAGTTGTCTAAGATTGTAATCTCTATCCGAATCATGAAAGAAAAAATTTGGGTTTAATGTTCCTTTAAGGTAGAAAAAATCCTATTGGCTGATGCAATCAGCCAATAGGATTGAGCTGGCATTCTATTGGCTGTTCCTATTAGCCAATAGAATGCAAGTTCAATCCTATTGTCTGATTGCATCAGCCATTAGGATTTTTTCTACCTTAATTCCGATTGGCTGATAGAATTCTATCAGCCAATTGGAATTGAAGGGACGCCATCTTGGATGACGTCATTTAATGGAACCTTCATTCAGTCTTCGGCCGTCGAATGAAAAGGATGCTCCGCGTCGGATGTCTTTAAGATGCAATCAGCCAATAGGATTGAAGTTCAATACTACTGGCTGATCCAATCAGCCAATAGGATTCAGCTCGCATTCTATTGGCTATTTCAATCAGCCAATAGAATGCAAGCTCAATCCTATTTGCTGATTGCATCAGCCAATAGGATTTTTCCTACCTTAATTCCTATTGGCTGATAGAATTCTATCAGCCAATCGGAATTGAAGGGATGCCATCTTGGATGACATCACTTAAAGGAACCTTCATTGTTAAAGAAGACTCCGGATGAAGAGGATGCTCTGCGTTGTATGTCTTGAAGATGGACCCGCTCCGCGCCGGATGGATGAAGATAGAAGTTGCCGTCTGGATGAAGACTTCTGCCCATCTGGAGGACCACTTCTGCCCAATTGGATGAAGACTTCTGCCCATCTGGAGGACCACTTCTGCCCGGTTGGGTGAAGATGTCTCACGGTAGGGTGATCTTCAAGGGGTAAGTGTTAGGTTTTTTAAGGGGGGATTAGGTGGGTTTTAGAGAAGGGTTGGTTGTGTGGGTGGTGGGTTTTAATGTGGGGGGGGATTGTACTTTTTTTTTTTTACAGATAAAAGAGCTGATTACTTTGGGGCAATGCCCCGCAAAAGGCCCTTTTAAGGGCTATTTGTAATTTAGTGTAGGGTAGGGCTTTTTTTTTATTTTGGGGGGCTTTTTATTTTGTTAGGGGGATTAGAGTAGGTGTAATTAGTTTAAAAATCTTGTAATTATTTTATTATTTTCTGTAATTTAGTGGGGGGGGTTTCGTACTTTAGATACATTTTTTAAATTGTAATTAATTGTATTTAGTTTAGGTAATTAATTTAATTGTAGTGTAGTGTTAGGTGTAATTGTAACTTAGGTTAGGTTTTATTTTACAGGTAAATTTGTCTTTATTTTAACTAGGTAGTTATTAAATAATTAATAACTATTTAATAACTATTGTACCTAGTTAAAATAAATATAAAGTTGCCTGTAAAATAAAAATAAACCCTAAGCTAGCTACAATGTAACTATTAGTTATATTGTAGCTATTTTATCATTAATTTTACAGGTAAGTATTTAGTTTAAATAGGAATAATTTAGTGAATTGTAGTAATTTTATTTAGATTTATTTAAATTATATTTAAATTAGGGGGGTGTTAGGGTTAGACTTAGGTTTAGGGGTTAATAACTTTATTATAGTGGCGGTGACATTGGGGGCGGAAGATTAGGGGTTAATAAATGTAATCCAGAAGAAAAGACAGAAGCAAACACTGCTCAGGCAATACGTATGCTGGTAGAATCAAAAGGTTTATTGGTCCACAAAATTAGACATAGTCAGACAAAAGAACACTTGAGATGTTTCGCGCAGGCATACCTGCGCTTCATCATATTAAATGTAGGTAGGTGTCGACGATGTTAGGGCCGGCAGATTAGGGGTTAATAATATTTAAATAGTGTTTGCGATGCGGGACGGCAGCGGTTTAGGGGTTAATGTATTTATTATAGTGGCGGCGATGTCCGGTTTGGCAGATTAGGGGTTAAACATTTTATTTTAGTGTTTGCGATGTGTGGGGGCCTCGGTTTAGGGGTTAATAGGTAGTTTATGGGTGTTAGTGTACTTTTTAGCACTTTGTTTAAGAGTTTTATGCTACAGCGTTGTAGTGTAAAACTCTTAACTACTGACTTTAAAATGCGGTACCAGGCTTGACAGGAAAGGGTCTACTGCTCACTTTTGGTCAGACTCGTAATACCGGGCCTTTGCAAGTCCCATTGAAAATATAGGATACGCAATTGACGTAAGTGGGTTTTTGATATTTCCGAACCTGGCAAAAAAAGTGAGCGGTACACCTGTACCTGCAAGACTCGTAATACCAGTGTGCATTAAAAAGCTGTATTGGGGGGGCGGAGCAAGCAAGGCACTTGAGCGGTCACATATTCACACAGCTCCGGCTGTATTTCAGTTTTACATAAGCTTTTAGACCACCCAATGCTGCCCAATTCTCCCATTAAAGAGACTAACAATGAAAAATATAACCCTTAGACTTGGGAGTGCGCTGAGGACCGACATTGTTGAAACAGTGCCGTTTTTCCCTTATGACGCACATCAGAGAACACAACTAAGAGATGGCCATCATTGAATGCATGTGATGTAATTTCAGGCCTGAATCTCTCCCGTACTGGAAGGAGCCTTACAACGTGTCTATAAGACTTGCCAGAAAATGACTACTCGAGACTATAATGGGCTCTCTATTACTCTGGCGGTGCTGGACAGCTGGGAGATCGGGATGGAACAACTCTTAGATGACCAGAGTTGAGAGCTAGAGCAGTTATTCTGCAGACTACTAAGGGCGCTTGGAGAGCCATAAAGAACGTCACCGCGTCTACAAGATTATCCAGGGCCACATGTTGTCCAAGATTCCTGGGACAATGAAGACGCAGCAGTTAATAGTGTGGTTGATTGTATTGGAAGGGAGACTACACATGTCCTCTCCCACTTCCCAATGGAGTCAACTATCAAGGTGGGAACCCCTAACGCCCATGAGGGATCTCTGTTAAACCTGCTGCGGTTAATCAGCTCACCACACATCAGTACTGCTGGAACATTGTTTAAAGGGAGATCGGAAAGCTCAGAAGAGGCTGCAAAGGTTATTATGGTTACTGTGAACTTACAACAAAAATGCTCAGTTTAAAGACCGGAGTCGGATGTCATGGGACGCATGTTTGTTCAGACCCAGTGACACGCGGTAACCTCAGTCGGCATAATTCACATGCCCAGGGGTGTTATCTTCCCCATTTGAACCGGAACTTACTCCAGCCCTGTAGTTGGTTGATTTTGACCCAGTTTGTTACTTCTGGCGTGGGTTAAGTAGTGTTTAGCCCCGGGTCCTCCCCAGGCATATGGCTTGGATAGCGCTTCATTAGCTTGTAATGTTTGTATACCTAACGTTAGTTTTTGTTTTAATTTTTTTGCATATGATGTCAGCTATGTAAATATTGACATATCATTTATTTTATGTTTATAATGCTGGATATGTTAGCATTGTACTATGGGTTTGACAGAGAGGAGTTGCACTTCTCTAAAGCCCAGTAGAAGTTATATCTCTGTCCTAGAGGTTTCGTATTGTACCGCTTAGACTGTGAGTAAATATCTCTAGCCCACTGCTATATAACCCAACTTTCTTACCCCATTAACTGTTTGAAGAGATTTCAATACTACACATTGTTAATACGACTATCATTAGTTAGGGCTATATAAATGCTCAAATATTTCTTTTAGTGCTTGTGTTAACGCTAAAGTGTATATATTTATTTGTAGGATAGATGGGTGCCTCAATTTATTTATTTTTTATGCAATACACTAGTTAGTCTGCAATTGTGCATATGACCTTATAATATAGACTTACACTGAGTTACTAGTCCTAATACTATTACTGCACCCTTATATGTTACTACCTTCTGATCTCATATTATTTCATAATTTAGGCAGCATTTACATATATCACTTCATGGGCACACTACTGTTGTTCTCTAACTAATGATCTTTATTAATATTGCTATGTCTGGGAAAATGTATTAGAAGTCATATAAACTCCTCTGTTATATAAGTACTTCTTACTAATAGGTGGTTAAGGGGTAGTTATGAGCGATAGTATTTGCTTATTACCGACTGGACACTATAGCCATCTATATTAGGTCTATTCCTCAGCCATAGTCTTACAATATGAATTATCCAGATGCTGAACTGTCCATGCTGAATGGTCTCTGTTGAAGATGGGCTGTAGATATATCTTTCTATTTTGTAGCCATACTACAATTAAGGTAGGCGGTAGCTTATTCAGAGAGTTAAGTATATTACTAGGGATTGCTTTTCTACTTATATAGCACACCTGCCCTTGGGTATAGGGCCAATACCCATGTGGTAAAATTAAGCTATATGAATATCCCATACTATTGGTTTAGCTACTCTATATAATGGTACGCCAATATAGACTGGATCTGTTCAATATTGAATAGCCTTTACTTTACACCATGTATTGGCACTATATTGTATTTAAAAGTGACTGTTATATGGCACGACTAAGAACTTGGAGGCCGGTTACAGTAGCTCACCTGTACTTCAAAGAATAGCAGTTATACTTAAGCGACAGACCTCCTGGAGTCACGAGGTCTTCCTTTTGAAGTGCATTGGTTCCTCATATAATATTTGAATAGAACTTTTCAGCACTTACAGGCTTAAATATTGCACGCCACCTAAGGACCACTGCCCAGGTCCCCAGTTCACAAATCAAAGGAAAGGCAGGCAGGTGACAGCAAATATAATTTTCATTTATTAAGGAGGTAAAAAAGGCCTTTTTTACCTCCTTAATAAATGAAAACTATATTTGCTGTCACCTTCCTGCTTTTCCTCATATAATAGCTAGCTTTAACACCCTACACACTCTAGCAACATGCACCTCTGTAGCTGCAAATTTATAGCCAGACTCTATGACTATAAGGATATCCCTTTTGCAAATATCATCTGTTTCCTAGAAAGAGCTATACTACTTATAAGTGTAATTGCAACTGTTTAGCTTAGCACAGAGAGCCTAAGCTTGAGATGTATGCACTCCTCTGTGTGATTCGCTCTCATGTTAGGTGAAACACACAGTACTTCATACTTATAGTAGCCTTAGTTTTTGTCCTGACTCCCCTGACCCAAATCCCTTTGCATGCACCAATATATTTTATGGATACGTAATCATCAGGACGGAGTCCTCTTTCACCTTTGTAAATAAATGTACTGTGCTGAATTTGTTTTATTCTGATGGTCCTAGAATAGCCATCCTTGTATCTTGCATGCAAAGTCAGTTAATTTTGAGGGCCACAGGGCATGTGTGTTTATAGTAGGACTTCCATGTGGAAATTTTGTACCACCTATATGCTTTAGCTACTTGACTCTACCCTCATTAGACATATAAGTTAGGTCAGGCCGTGGGTTATATAATTACAGTTACTCCCTTCTCTTATTGTTTAATATGTATGTGATGCTTCTGGGTTGTAAGGCCTAAATTTTATAACTGTTAAGTGTTGACAAATATAGCTCCTTATACCGTAAGGAAGATAGTTATTTATCCTTATATCTAGAGACCTTTCATTTGCCATTAATTCCCACTCCTTATAGACAGTAATGCTTGTTAGTATCCCATGGGTACACAGTATGTGTTTAATTATTCCCAGCTATATATCAGCTTTACTTTTCATTATGAAGCAACATCAACTATATCTGATGTAAATAATTTTGGTTTATATGGCTTGCCTGGACATTTCCTACTATTGTTTTTCTTTAGTTTATTATGTTTTATAACTCTGGGCTGCAGCTGAATATAACTTTTTAAACAGAACTTACTCTGCTGAACTGAGGAAATTGTGAGGTAAAATATCTTTCTTTTTTACATAGAGATGCTCAGGTGATATTTTCCCGTCAGCTTTTTACAGTTATACTGCATCAGTTTCAAGTGATTTAGCATTTGAGTATTATGACCCTTTAAGCTTATTATTCTTTATATGTGCATATCCTTAGGTTTTTCCCTACATTTTACAGGCACTACTTTGAGACTTTCATTACATTGATCACTTTACATGTAGGAATGGGCTACAATAGTTTTTAGATGTGTCATAATTATAAGGGATACATATAGCTATCTCGCTTAGCAACATTTTCCCTAATGCTGGTTCTTAAGGGGTACACCATACTCATACTTAGTTACCCATTTCACCCATGCACTTCTTGCTTGTACTCCTGTATCAAGGATAGATATTTGTACATGCATACTTATATATTATACACTATGTCCGTGACGATCCATGTACTGGTTCAATGTCCCTTTCTACTATGCCTATAGTAACTGCCTAAGAGGAGACGCAGATTTGTTAACTGGATAGGTGGTTATTGTTTTTCCATACCAGTACATCCTACTTGTTGTATGTATCTTGTGCTCATTATTTTTATCTTAAGAAAAGGGCCTAAGTGTTGTACTGTAAATCCACTTACCACTTGTACTCTATACTGTTAGTACCTGACGTTTTGTATAATTTTTCCTTTATGCACGCCATTGATTCCCTTCCCCATCTCCTTTGTTACTTTGTTGTTTTGATACAGATGGCTCCGCCCCCCCCCTTATTATCCACCTTTTATCTCAGAGTGGCTTTTTGCCCGCTGACTATCCCCCCCCAGGTGAGGCCTTTCTAGAGACTACCATATATGTACCATACGACCGGCATGTGGTTAGCTCAGTAGTCATCCCAATAAGCTATTATTATTACAAAATAGGGGATTCAGAAGCTTGTGTCACTTACTATTTTAATCGCTAATTTTAATATAACATTGTAACATGTATTTTATATGTTTTTGTGACTAAAAACACTTGTGACTTTCACTATTTGTTGTATTGTTTGAAAATCCTCAATAAAAAAATTAAATATAAAAAAAAAAAAAAAAGCAGCGTTGGGACCGGCCAACGCTGCTTTTTTAACCCTAATGCACAACTCGTAATCTAGCCGAAAACTTGCACTACTAAATTAAAATGAACCAGAATAATTAAGGCACTGTCTGCCTTCATTTCCCCAGTGGACAAGCCACCACTGCCAAAAGGGATCAGGTTTTTATTCAGGACTTGAATCAGAAAAACAAAAGTATTAGTGGGAAACTGCATGGTTTTGTTAGACATGTTAAACTAAACTATTAAACTAATTATAAGCAGTCTGAATAATTGCAAATACGCTGATGTGTAGCTCTAGCATTTTGCTATGTATTTTATATGTATATGATATTTTTAATCAGGGGTAGAGGACTAAATATAAAATACAACAATGTTGGCATACAGGGAGTGCAGAATTATTAGGCAAATGAGTATTTTGACCACATCATCCTCTTTATGCATGTTGTCTTACTCCAAGCTGTATAGGCTCGAAAGCCTACTACCAATTAAGCATATTAGGTGATGTGCATCTCTGTAATGAGAAGGGGTGTGGTCTAATGACATCAACACCCTATATCAGGTGTGCATAATTATTAGGCAACTTCCTTTCCTTTGGCAAATTGGGTCAAAAGAAGGACTTGACAGGCTCAGAAAAGTCAAAAATAGTGAGATATCTTGCAGAGGGATGCAGCACTCTTAAAATTGCAAAGCTTCTGAAGCGTGATCATCGAACAATCAAGCGTTTCATTCAAAATAGTCAACAGGGTCGCAAGAAGCGTGTGGAAAAACCAAGGCGCAAAATAACTGCCCATGAACTGAGAAAAGTCAAGCGTGCAGCTGCCAAGATGCCACTTGCCACCAGTTTGGCCATATTTCAGAGCTGCAACATCACTGGAGTGCCCAAAAGCACAAGGTGTGCAATACTCAGAGACATGGCCAAGGTAAGAAAGGCTGAAAGATGACCACCACTGAACAAGACACACAAGCTGAAACGTCAAGACTGGGCCAAGAAATATCTCAAGACTGATTTTTCTAAGGTTTTATGGACTGATGAAATGAGAGTGAGTCTTGATGGGCCAGATGGATGGGCCCGTGGCTGGATTGGTAAAGGGCAGAGAACTCCAGTCCGACTCAGACGCCAGCAAGGTGGAGGTGGAGTACTGGTTTGGGCTGGTATCATCAAAGATGAGCTTGTGGGGCCTTTTCGGGTTGAGGATGGAGTCAAGCTCAACTCCCAGTCCTACTGCCAGTTTCTGGAAGACACCTTCTTCAAGCAGTGGTACAGGAAGAAGTCTGCATCCTTCAAGAAAAACATGATTTTCATGCAGGACAATGCTCCATCACACGCGTCCAAGTACTCCACAGCGTGGCTGGCAAGGGTATAAAAGAAGAAAATCTAATGACATGGCCTCCTTGTTCACCTGATCTGAACCCCATTGAGAACCTGTGGTCCATCATCAAATGTGAGATTTACAAGGAGGGAAAACAGTACACCTCTCTGAACAGTGTCTGGGAGGCTGTGGTTGCTGCTGCATGCAATGTTGATGGTGAACAGATCAAAACACTGACAGAATCCATGGATGGCAGGCTTTTGAGTGTCCTTGCAAAGAAAGGTGACTATATTGGTCACTGATATGTTTTTGTTTTGTTTTTGAATGTCAGAAATGTATATTTGTGAATGTTGAGATGTTATATTGGTTTCACTGGTAAAAATAAATAATTGAAATGGGTATATATTTGTTTTTTGTTAAGTTGCCTAATAATTATGCACAGTAATAGTCACCTGCACACACAGATATCCCCCTAAAATAGCTATAACTAAAAACAAACTAAAAAATACTTCCAAAACTATTCAGCTTTGATATTAATGAGTTTTTTGGGTTCATAGAGAACATGGTTGTTGTTCAATAATAAAATTAATCCTCAAAAATACAACTTGCCTAATAATTCTGCACTCCCTGTATGGATTAACAACTGGGTATATGATATATGACAAGGAGTTATAAGGATCATACTTTAACTGCATACTTTTACAGCAAAGTTTAGTTTCTTTCGGGGGGGGGGGGGGTTATCAGTAAAGATTTGTCTAAATATATTTAGCAACAGCCTAGATAAAAAGTGTTTTTATCTTTTCTGATGGAAGTAAATTATTTTCTGAGAAAAGTTTTTTATGCAAAATTTAAGCATGGGTAAATAAATGTAAATTAAACTGTAACACAAATACGAATAACATCATGCATTTATGGTGCAAAAATAAGTATATTACCATTTAAAATTAGACAAACATTTTAAAAACATTAGATGGAAAAATAGGGGTTGTGGAGACAGTCAAATATGTAGTGCTTAAAGTCAAGTAGCAGTTTAAGGTATAATTGTAATATATATAGAATTATTAATATGTATAGAAAAAAAAAAAAGAAAATAATTAGATGAAAGGCAGCAAAAATATATCAACACCATAAAAGACCTCTTTCTTTCATGTAAGTGGCAAGAGTCCATGAGCTAGTGATGTATGGGATATACATTCCTACCTGGAGGGGGCAAAGTTTCACAAACCTCAAAATGACTATAAATACACCTCCCACCTCACTCATACTTCAGTTTTACAAACTTTGCCTTTGTTGGAGGATGGTGAAGCAAGTCGTGCTTGATTTCTTCTGTGAAAGGCGCTTCTAAGCATTTTGCAGCCCAGTTCCTCTCAAAGTACAGTGTTTGTCTGAGTGATGTGAAGGGAGGATTTGCCTAATGATGCCATGTTTTCACCTATGGGAAATCTATTCTAAGGCTCTCTGTAAATTCGGCCGTGGGGATTCATCTGCCACCTCCCTTCACAGATCAACATTATACTCCTCTACCATTACCTCTGCTGATATGTTTCAGTACTGGTTTGGATGTCTGCTATATGTGGATGGGTGTCTTCAGGTAAATATATATATGTTTGGCACTTTATATTTAAGTTTTAAATATATCCTTTTTATATCCTAATTTTTTTGGCACAAAGGTTGCATTTGTTGTGACGTGAGTCTCGTAATTTCTTGCGTCTTTGTTGACGCAATTCTTTTTGGCACAATGTTGCGCCTGTTATGATGCAAATCGTGTCATTTCCTGCCTTGGTGCCAAAAGTTTTTTTTTCAGCATTTGCGTCATATTTGTTGGGGTCATTTTTGGCACCAAAAATGTTGTTATATTAAGTCTCTCCCTCTTTTGCTCTATGCTTTCATTTGTTACAGAGGGCTATGATGTTTGCTTTTTATTTTTCATATAAGAATTTTTTCCCATTCCTGAAACTGCTATTTTGAGGAAATTGGATATTTTTTTAAAATATATATATTTTTCTTTTTTTGTTTCATTTTTCAAGATGTCTAAAACTGATCCTGCCTCTGATGTTACTGTAGGAACCAAGTTGCCTGAAAACAAATCTACCAAAGCTAAGGGTGTATGTTGTAAATTGGGTGATCTTCCTTCTTCAGCTCAAGTATGTGACACTTGTTATGAGAAATTGTTTAATGCTGATAAAGCTTCTATAAGTACAAATACATCTACTGTTAAACCTCCACAGTCTAATGTACATGATATTCCTGTAGATATGAAATATTATATTGCTGCAGCCATAGAGAAGGCTATGACTGCTATTCCACCTTCAAATAAACAAAAGTCTCTTCCTACTTCTCATAATTCTGATGAAGTTTGTATTGACCAACAGCATACTGAAGTATTGTCTGCTGATGAGGACTTCTCTGGTTCAGAGGATCCTACTTCAGACTCTGAAATTGATTAATCTTCCTTTCTTCTTAAGATGGAATACTGTATATCCGTTCTTTGTTAAAGGAAGTATTGTTTACTTTGGGTATTGAGGAATCTAGTCTTCTTGATAACAAGAATAGCAAACATTTGAATTCTGTTTTTTATACTTCTGAGGTTACTCCTGTTTTTCCTATTCTAGATGCTATCTCTAATACTATTACTAAGGAATGGTCTAAGCCTGGTACTTCTTTAATCCTTTTTCTAGGTTTAAAAAAAATCATAACCTTTACCTGTGTCTAATTTAGAGCTTTGGGAGAAAGCACCTAAAGTTGATGGTGCTATTTCTACTCTTGCTAAGCGTACTGCTATTCCTATGGAAGATATTACTTTTTGTGATGATCCCTTAGATAGGAAGATTGAATCTTATCTTAGAAAGGCATATTTACATACTGGATATATTTTTAGACCTGCTATTTCTATAGCCAGTGGCGTCACTAGGGGGGTGCGGGCCGCACCTGGGTGACACCCTCCAGCGGGTGACACCAAAAAAAAATATTTATTTATTTATTTTTTATTAATTTTATTGAAATTCAAAAAAATACAATGTTGAGATGCATAGATTATTTTATTAGAGGCTGGCATTTGTGAACATTAGTGGGACTGGGGAAGTTGTAGACACACAATTTTTTTGCCCCTTGAGCCAGTGCTGCAATTTCAACCTATAGTTTTCCCGGCTGCTTTTGCTTGTTTGCACTTTGCGCCTCCCCTGCCCAATTTCACTATGAATGTTGTGGGTGTGCCATGGGGCTTGCAAAGTTGCGCTGCTAGCCTAAACCTGCCTGCCTATCTGTGCTCACTGCTCAGTGACATGCGGCCCAGGGCTGTGCACTGACAGACTTGGAACAGAGTCAGAGAGCAGAATTTTCATAGTTTGCGTGCCTAAACCTTTTCTTCAGTGATTTATTTTAGAGTGCTCTGTTTATCTTTCATTTGATGTTCTGCTGAGCCAGGGAGCAGCTCTAGGCATGAGCTTCATAATTAATGCAGTGCAGTTTACATATTTTTTTTTGCGTCTGAGTTTTTGTGTGTCTCAGTGTTTTTGTGTGTGTGTTTTTGTGTGTGTGTCTGAGTGTTTGTGTGTGCATCTGAGTATGTTTTCAAGTGTGTCTGAGTGTTTGTATGTGTGTTTGCCTGTGTTTTTGTATTGGTCTGCTTTCTGGGGGGGTGACACCATGACTTACCGCACCGGGTGACACCAACCCTAGTGACGCCACTGTCTATAGCTGATGTTGCTGCTGCTTCAACTTTTTGGTTGGACAATTTAGCAGAGCAGCTATTGGATACTGATTTGTCTAACATTGTTGTTTTACTTCAACATTCTAATCATTTCATTTGTGATAATATTTTTGATATTATTAAGATTGATATTAAATCTATCGCCTATATTACAAGTTTGGCGTTAGCCTTAAAAAGCAGCATTGAGAGGTCCCAACGCTGCTTTTTTCCTAACGCTGGTATTACGAGTCTGACAGGTACAGGCTCACCGCTCACTTTTCTTCCACGACTCGAGGCTACCGCAAAACCCCTTACGTCAATTGCGTATCCTATCTTTTTAATGGGATTTGCCTAATGCTGGTATTATGAGTCTTGGAAGAAGTGAGCGGTAGACCCTCTCCTGTCCAGACTCCTACCGCATTTAAAAGTCAGTAGTTAAGAGTTTTATGGGCTAACGACGGAACATAAAGCTCTTAACTAAAGTGCTAACAAGTACACTAACACCCATAAACTACCTATTAACCCCTAAACCGAGGTCCCCCCACATCGCAAACACTAAAATAAATGTTTTTAACTCCTAATCTGCTGATCGGACATCGCCGCCACCTACATTATACCTATGAACCCCTAATCTGCTGCCCCTAACATCACCGACACCTACATTATATTTATTAACCCCTAATCTGACGCCCCCAACATCGCCGCCACCTACCTACACTTATTAACCCCTAATCTGCCGACCGGACACCGCCGCCACTTTAATAAATGTATTAACCCCTAAACCTAAGTCTAACCCTAAGTCTAACCCCCCTAACTTAAATATAATTTAAATTTAACAAAATTAATTTAACATAATTAAATAAATTATTCCTATTTAAAACTAAATACTTACCGATAAAATAAACCCTAAGTTAGCTACAATATAACTAATAGTTACATTGCAGCTAGCTTCTGATTTATTTTTATCTACAGTCAAGTTTGTATTTATTTTAACTAGGTACAATAGTTATTAAATAGTTATTAACTATTTAATAACTACCTAGCTAAAATAAGTACAAAATTACCTGTAAAATAAACCCTAATCTAAGTTACAATTACACCTAACACTACACTATCATTAAACTAATTACCTAAACTACCTACAATTAAATACAATTAAATTAAATAAAATAAATTATGGAAAAAAACAAACATTAAATTACAGAAAATAAAAAAAGAATTACAAGAATTTTAAACTAATTACACCTAATCTTATCCCCTAATAAAATAAAAAAGCCCCCCAAAATAATAAAATTTCCCTACCCTATACTAAATTACAAACAACCCTTAAAAGGGCCTTTTGCGGGGCATTGCCCCAAAGTAATCAGCTCTTTTAACTGTAAAAAAATATATAATACCCCCCCAACATTAAAACCCACACACCCCTATTCTAAAACCCACCCAATCCCCCCTTAAAAAAAGTAATCAGCTCTTTTATCTGTAAAAAAAAAAGTAAAATCCCCCCCACATTAAAACCCACCACCCACACAACCAACCCTTCTCTAAAACCCACCTAATCCCCCCTTAAAAAACCTAACACTAACCCCTTGAAGATCACCCTACCTTGAGCCATCTTCACCCAGCTGGGCACAAGTGGTCCTCAATATGGCAGAAGTCTTCATCCGATCGGGGCAGAAGAGGTCCTCCAGATGGCAGAAGGCTTCATCCAGGCGGCATCTTCTATCTTCATCCTTCCGTAGTGGAGAGGGTCCATCTTCAATCCAGCCGACGCGGAGCATCCTCTTCAAGTCCTAACGAAGAATGAAGGTTCCTTTAAATGACGTCATCCAAGATGGTGTCCCTTGAACTCCGATTGGCTGATAGAATCCTATCAGCCAATCGGAATTAAGGTAGGAAAAATCCTATTGGCTGATGTTATCAGCCAATCGGATTGAAGTGCAATCTGATTGGCTGATCCAATCAGCCAATAGGATTGACCTTGCATTCTATTGGCTGTTCCAATCAGCCAATCGAATGCGAGGTCAATCCTATTGGCTGATTGCATCAGCCAATATGATTTTTCCTACCTTAATTTCGATTGGCTGATAGGATTCTATCAGCCAATCGGAATTCAAGGGACACCATCTTGGATGACATCATTTAAAGGAACCTTCATTCAGTGTTAGGACGTCGTTTGAAGAGGATGGCTCCACGTCGGCTGGATTGAAGATGGACCCGCTCTGCTCCATATTGATAAAGATAGAAGATGCCGCTTAGATGAAGACTTCTGCCGCTTTGAGGACAGCTTCTGCCCGGATCGGATGGAGACTTCTGCCCCTCTGGAGGTCTACTTGTGCCAGGCTGGGTGAAGACGGCTCAAGGTAGGGTGATCTTCAGGGGGGTAGTGTTAGGTTTTTTTAAGGAGGGATTGGGTGGGTTTTAGAGTAGGGTTGGGTGTGTGGGTGGTGGGTTTTAATGTTGGGGGGGGGGTATTGTATTTTTTTACAGGTGAAAGAGCTGATTACTTTGGGGCAATGCCCCACAAAAAGCCATTTTATGGGCTATTTGTAATTTAGTATAGGGTAGGGAATTTTATTATTTTGGGGGGCTTTTTTATTTTATTAGGGGGATTAGAGTAGGTGTAATTAGTTTAAAATTCTTGTAATTCCTTTTTTATTTTCTGTAATTTAGTGTTTGTTTGTTTTCATAATTTAGTGTATTTAATTTAATTGTATTTAATTGTAGGTAGTTTAGGTAATTTATTTAATGATAGTGTAGTGTTAGGTGTAATTGTAACTTAGGTTAGGATTTATTTTACAGGTAATTTTGTACTTATTTTAGCTAGGTAGTTATTAAATAGTTAATAAGTATTTAATAACTATTGTACCTAGTTAAAATAAATACAAAGTTGCCTGTAAAATAAATATAAACCCAAAGCTAGCTACAATATAACTATTAGTTATATTGTAGCTAGCTTAGGGTTTATTTTATCGGTAAGTATTTAGTTTTAAATAGGATTAATTTATTTAATTATGTTAAATTTATTTTGTTTAATTTAAATTATATTTAAGATAAGGGGGGTTAGACTTAGGGTTAGACTTAGGTTTAGGGGTTAATAAATTTAATATAGTAGCGGCGACGTTGGGGTCGGAAGATTAGGGGTTAATAAATTTAATATAGTTGGGGGGCAGATTAGGGGTTAATAACTATAATGAAGGTGGCGGTGATGTTGGGGGCAGTAGATTAGGGGTTCATAGGGATAATGTAGGCGGCGACAGTGTCTGGAGCGGAAGATTAAGGGTTAATAATATAATGTAGGTGTCAGCAATAGCGGGGCGGCAGATTAGGGGTTAATTAGTGTAAGATTAGGGGTGTTTAGACTCAGGGTTCATGTTAGGGTGTTAGGTGTAGACATAGATTTATTTTCCCCATAGGAAACAATGGGGCTGCGTTAGAAGCTGGATGCTGCTTTTTTTCAGGTGTTAGGTTTTTTTTTCAGCCAGCTCAGCCCCATTGTTTCCTATGGGGAAATCGTACACGAGCATGTTCAGCCAGCTTACCGCTACTGTAAGCAACGCTGGTATTGAGGTGAGATGTGGAGCTAAATTCTGCTCTACGCTCACCTTTTTGCGGCTAACGCCAGGTTTAAAAAAACCTGTAATACCAGCGTTGGCTTAAGGGAGCAGTGGGAATAAAAGGCTTGTTAGCCCCCAAGCCTTACCGACAAAAACTCGTAATCTAGCCGTATGTCTTTAGCTATTCTATCTAGAAGAGCTTTATGGCTTAAATCATGGAATGCAGATTTGGTATCTAAATCTAGATTACTATCATTATCTTTTCAAGGTAATAATGTATTTCTCAATTGGATTCTATTATATCCACTATCACTGGGGGTAAGGGAGTTTTTCTGCCCTAAGATAAGAAATATAAGGGTAAATTTAAAGCTCCCAATCGTCTTCGTTCCTTTCATCAGTCTAAGGAACAAAAAAACACTCCTTCCACTAAGGCCTCTAATTCCAATTGGAGACCATCCACAAATTGGAATAAGTCCAAGCCTTATAAGAAGCCAAATACAGACCCTAAGACTGCATGAAGGTGCGGCCCTCAATCCAGTTCAACTGGTGGGGGGCAGACTAAAATTATTTCAAGGCATTTGGGCAGATTCTGTCCAAAATCAGTGGATTCAGGATATTGTTTCTCAGGGGTATCGAATAGGTTTCAGAATAAGACCTCCCATGGGAAGATTCTTTCTTTCCCATGTTCCAACAAACCCTGTGAAGGCTCAGACTTTTCTGAAGTGTGCTTCAGACCTAGAGCTTTAAGGGGTGATTGTTCCAGTTCCTCTACAGGAACAGGTTTTGTTTTTTTTTCATATCTGTTCATTGTCCCAAAGAAGGAGGATTCATTCAGACCAATTCTGGATCTGAAAACATTAAATCGTTTTGTAAGAGTCACAACTTTCAAGATGGTGACTATAAGGACTATTCTGTCTTTTGTTCAGCAAGGTCATTTCATGTCCACAATAGACTCTTTTCTAGACAAGTATTACCAATTTGACGCTCTTCCATTTGGTTTAGTGACAGCTCTGAGAATCTTTTCAAAGGTTCTCGGTGCCCTTCTATCTGTAATCAGAAAGCAGGGTATTGCGGTGTTTCCTTATTTGGACGATATCTTAGTACTAGCTCAATCTTTTCATTAAGCAGAATTTTTAAACGAAAAACTGTGTGTCTTTTCTTCAATCAATTTACAAAAGAGTGTCTTGATTCCTCAGACAAAGGTCACCTTTTTAGGTTTCCAGATAGAGTCAGTGTCCATGACTCTTTCTTTGACAGAAAAGAGACTAATGAAGTCTCTATCGTTCCCTTCAGTGACTATGTGCATGGAAGTTTTAGGTCTCATGATTGCGATTCCTTTATCTCGTTGTGATATGAGACCTCTTCAGCTTTTAATGTTGCACGAATGGTGCAGGGATTATACTCAGATATCACAGTTGATATACTTAAGTCCCAACATTCAAAAATCTTTGTCCTGGTAGTTAAACCATCACCTTATTGTTCAAGGGGCATCCTTTGTTCGTCCCTTCTGGACTGATGCAAGTCTTACAGGTTAGAGAGCTGTCTGGGGGTCTCTAGCAGCACAAGAGGTTTGGGAACCTCAGGAGGCGAGGTTACCAATCAATATTTTAGAACTCTGTGCTATTTTCAGAGCTCTTCAGGCTTGGCCTCTATTGAAGAGAGAACTTTATATTCAATTAAAGACAGACAATATCACTACAGTGGCATATGTCAATTATCAAGGGACTCGCAGTCCTTCAGCAATGAACAAAGTATCTCTTATACTTTCTTGGGCGGAATCCAGCTCTTGTTAAATTTCTGCAATTCATATCCCAGGAGTAGACATTTGGGAAGCGGATTATCTCAGTCGTCAGACTTTACATCCGGGAGAGTGGTCTCTCCATCCAGATGTGTTTTTTCAATTGGTACAGATGTGGGGTCCCCCAGAAATAGATCTGATGGCCTTGCATTTGAACAAGAAGCTTCCAAGATATCTTTCCAGGTTCAGGAAACAGAGATAGTAGATGCTCTAGCAGTTCCTTGGTTTTACCAACCTGCTTACATTTTTCTGCCTCTGGTTCTTCTTCCAAAGGTTTTCTCCAAGATCATAATGGAACAATCTTATGTGTTTCTAATAGCTCCAGCTTGGACTCTCAGATTTTGGTATGCGGACCTTGTCAAGATGTCCAGTTTCCAACCTTGGCCACTTCCTTTAAGGCCAGACCTTCTGTCTCAAGGGTCGTTTTTCCACCAGGATCTCAAATCTCTAAATTTGATGGCATGAAA
The DNA here is from genome assembly GCF_027579735.1 of Bombina bombina. NCBI lineage: Eukaryota > Metazoa > Chordata > Amphibia > Anura > Bombinatoridae > Bombina > Bombina bombina. The sequence goes on from NC_069499.1 coordinate 895,475,543, forward strand.
ATTGAACGCTTAGTGCTTAGACATAGAGGTTTTTCTGACTCAGTGATTAGCACTATGATACAGGCTGGTAAGTCTGTTTCCAGGAAAATGTATTATTGGGTTTGGAAAACCTATATTTCTTGGCGTTCCTCTCATATTTATTATTGGTATTCTTTCAGAATCGCTAGGATTTTACAGTTTCTTCAGGATGGTTTGGATAAGGGTTTGTCTGCAAATACTTTGAAATGATAAATTTCTGCTCTTTCTGTCTTATTTCATAGAAAGTTTGCTAAACTTCCTGATATTCACTGTTTTGTTCAGGCTTTGATTCGTATTAAACCTGTTAATAAATCTATTTCTCCTCCTTGGAGTCTCAAATTGATTTTAAAAATTGTGCAGGCTCCTCCTTTTGAGCCTATGCATTCTTTGGATATTAAATTACTTTCTTGGAAAGTGTTAATTCTTTTGGTTATCTCTTCTGCTAGAAGAGTTTCTGAGTTGTCTGCTCTCTCTTTTGAGTCTTCTTATCTGATTTTCCATCAAGATAAAGCAGTTTTGCGGACTTTATTTACATTTTTGCCTAAAGTTGTGAATTCTAACAACATCAACAGGGAAATTGTTTTCCTTCTTTATATCCTAATCCTAAGAATACTCTTGAAAGGTCTTTACATTCTTTGGATGTGGTAAGAGCTTTGAAATATTATGTTGAGGCTCCTTAAGATTTCAGAAAGACTTCTAGTCTATTTGTTATTTTTTTTCTGGCTCTAGGAAAGGTCAGAATGCCTCTGCCATTTCTTTGGTATCTTGGTTGAAACTTTTGATTCACAAAGCTTATTTGGAGGCAGGGCAGTCTCCGCCTCAGAGAATTACAGCTTATTCTACCTACTAGATCAGTTGCCACTTCTTGGGCTTTTAAGAATGAAGCTTCAGTTGATCAAATTTGCAAAGCAGCAACTTGGTCTTCTTTGCATACTTTTACAAAATGTTACAATTTTGATGTGTTTGCTTCTTCGGATGCAGGCTTTGGTAGAAAGGTTTTTGAGGCAGTTGTCTCCATTTGATTCTAATGCCTTTGGTTTGAGTTTTTCTGACATTTTTTTAGAAAACTGAATTTTATTTTGGATTTAATTTCTCAGTGGAATAAGCTGTTTTTATTTTATCCCTCCATCTCTAGTGACTCATGGGCTTCCACATCTTGGGTATTATATCCCATACGTCACTAGCTCATGGACTCTTGCCACTTACATGGAAGAAAACATAATTTATATGAAAAATTACCTGATAAATGTATTTATTTCATAGTGGCAAGAGTCCATGAGACCCACCCTTTTTTGTGGTTATGTTTTTTTTATATATAAAGCACATTATTTTTTCCAGTTCCTCTTTTATGCTAGTCTATGCTTTTTACTCCTTTTTTACACCTCACTTCTTGGATATATACGTTTAACTGAACTATGAGTGAGGTGGGAGGTGTATTTATAGGCATTTTGAGGCTTGGGAAACTTTACCCCCTCCAGGTAGGAATGTATATCCCATACGTTACTAGCTCATGGACTCTTGCCACTATGAAAGAAACAAATTTATCAGGTAAGTTCTTACATAAATTATGTTTTTCTATTCATGCCATCAAAGCATCTTCATCCCATTCTGTTAGAAAGGAGAGTATTTCTTGTTGACCAATTGCTGGCACAAACTCTCTGCCCCTCTACAGAATAGGTATAAAATTTCCCATACAAGGGGAGCTAGGACATACAATCATTTTAGGCATATTGAACATGCTGTTTATTTTTAGATTAATAAATAAGAGGGGGGCATGTGAACATAGCCTCTTCCTTTTATGTTATTAGTGCATTCTGACATGTATTTAGCAAGAGAAGAAAAAGTAGGATTTATCAAGAGCTCTAAACAGCCTGGGATTCTGTGGGACTTTCACAAGTTGCAGATTTGTCCTCCCAGCACTCCTGTCACCCTCCCTATCATATACATTTGTCCAGAAAAGTGTAATCCCCATTCCCCACCCAAAACCATGCACACCCACTCCCATGACTCTGACAACCTGCTTCCCACATCCAGACCATACATATCTGCCCTCATGTCCAACTATGGCTTTGGATCACTATGTCTCAAGATCACCCAAACTTTGACCTGAAATTCCCAGGCCCAAGGAGTTAGGGCCAATTATTTTCAGGTATGGGTTAAGCATTGCTAAAATGTGTCTGTTTTGAGAAGTAGATTGAAGATAAATAGCCATATTACAGTAGTTGAAAGAGTGGTTTGAACAGTAGAAGAGAATGAATAGGATTTGGAAAACATATTCAAAGCTGGGAGGATGCTAAAACTACATATGCCTAATCATTTGAAGGGATATTATACACTAACGCCTAGATTTAGAGTTCTGTGTTAGCCGTCAAAACCAGCGTTAGGGGCTCCTAACGCTGGTTTTGGCCGCCCACTAGTATTTAGAGTCAGTCAGGAAAGGGTCTAACGCTCACTTTCCAGCCGCGACTTTTCCATACCGCAGATCCCCTTACGCCATTTGCGTATCCTATCTTTTCAATGGGATCTTTCTAATGCTGGTATTTAGAGTCTTGGCTGAAGTGAGCGTTAGAACTCTAACGACAAGACTCCAGCCGCAGAGAAAAGCCAGGAGTTAAGAGCTTTCTGGGGTAACGCCGGTTCATAAAGCTCTTAACTACTGTGCTCTAAAGTACACTAACACCCATAAACTACCTATGTACCCCTAAACTGAGATCCCCCCACATCGCTGCCACTCTAATAAAAAAATTTAACCCAGAGGACTTCCGGTGGGAGGGCCAAGGGAGAAGCAGCAGGCAAGAGGAGCTCCGCATACAGCACCACAAAAACTAACTTTAAAACCTAACTTGGGCTGCCTCTTGCTTTGCTATTATATCCCCTGTGGTCACTAACAACTCCTAGGCAGAAGTTTGCTGCCCGGATCGGAGGGGAAGCGGGTGAGACCCCCCTCCGTATTTAGTTCTGGAGCCGCACACCGCTCCGCCACCGAAGTCGCAGTCTCACTAGAAGCGCTGAAGGGGCGCAATAAAAATCCACTCCACCGGAGGCAACAAAAAGATCTGCTCACCAACCCGGATCAGTGGTACTGCTCAGAGGGAGACTGACCCCATCGGGGAGACACTTGCCGAGAGAAAAGCCCTGTCGCAACCCCACGTGGACTACAGCCTTCTTCTACCCTTGCGCTGCCCTGGGAACACTCACCCACTTCGTCGACTGCCCAACTCTGAGGTGGACCTGCTGACAAGGCAACGGCCGACACGGCCAGGCTGATCCCACTGGGGTGCAAACTACGGAGGGAGCTCCGACTGGCGCGAAAACAGGCGCCATCTTGAAGGAGAGGCCTTACACTCTGGCGGGTTTCGGAGCCCACACTGGGTAAAGTAAGACTTTGCACTCACATGCTACAGTCAACACCTCTGCTCCTGGGGACTTTAACACATCACTACGCTAATACTCTATATATGGGACTGGGGAGAACGGCCTTATAGCTACAAACACTGGGCCCAGCATTGCATGAGAGAGGCCGGAGCTAAGATAACTGCCAACAGTGGGTACACAGCATTCCCCAAAGGAAGTCACCAAGATCAGATAGCTTGGACTTTGCAAGGCTTTACATACAAAGAACCTGGGAACAAGTTTCAATCTCACTCTGAGGTATCCTACTCAGTTCCCCTGATCACCTGCCCGCACTCCTGGTAGTGACACTGTGTAATTTCTACTGCAGGCCGCACCTATAGCACCTTTGATGGCAGATGTTAACCCTGCCACCACATGAGTGGGTCCTAGAGCTGGTGGTACTGGAGACACAACACACCTCAAGGGACATTACTAGAAATAGGAACCTTGACTCCTGCAAGATCTTTACATAGCCAGAACTGCCAAGCCGTAGCAAACTGAAAGACTGTGTTATCAGACAACACCGCTACCCTCAACCCATATTCAACCGAACACAGGGCTCTCGCCCCCCTGAAGGGGCATATGAAGGACGCTGTGCTGACAGTCTTGTGCTGCCCCCCATTTACTTTGGAGGGGGAAGAGTGGTATAAACTGTATAACCATTATTGTGTTGTTTACCTGTACTAACCCATGCCTTTCTCCCACTAACACTTGGTTTCTCTCAGTGATAGGACATTGCTAGTACTGGTTAAGTCATTCACATACACTGTGTCATATTTTGGTTGAAAGGGGTCTTACTTGTCTACTGTTAGAATAACATCTGCATATGTTAACCGTTTTGTCACTTGTAAAGGTATATGGAGAAATACTTAACGAATACCCCCATGGCAAGTCGCAGCAAAACTAGCTCTGGCAGAAATAAATCTGGAGCTGATTCCTCAAACGCGGGAGCTAGTACAGACAACTGCCCAGATAATGTTTCACTTGACACACACCCCATTGTTAAACAGATATCTTTACTATTTATGCCCAAAATTGACAATTTGCAGAGGGGGGTTGATACTCTCACAGACGATGTTAAACAGTTCTCCACACGTGTAGCAGAAGCTGAGAATAGAATCTCTGACTTGGAAAATTCTAATGTATCTAACTTAAATAAAATTGAATCCTTAGAGAGACAAGCCGTGACCCTGCAATTAAAATTAGATGACCTAGAAAATAGGTCGACACGCAATAATGTGCGCCTCTTGGGTCTCCCTGAATCAGTAAAACCAGCAGATATCATCCACTTTGTTGAAAATATACTCCCCACATTACTGAAGATACCTACACAGGATCTTGAGGGTGGGGTGGAACGTGCTCATAGGGTAGGTCTAGAAAGGGCTGGCTTAGATAACTTACCCCAACCCCGGCCAATCATGATCAGGTTTCTACATTTCCAGACCAAAACAGTATTATTAAGAACTTACAGAAAAATGGACAATGTGATGTATGAAAATGCACGCTTGCTCCTGTTTCAAGATTTCTCGGTGGACCTTATGAAACGCCGAAGGGAATTTTCACCAATCTGCTCACAACTTCATAGGGAGGGTAGACAAGCCTTCCTGCTATATCCAGCTAGGCTTAAAATTATGACCCCCAGAGGCCCAAAATTTTTTGACAACCCAACTGCAGCTCAAAATTTCCTAAAAGGTGGGGGGGCTCCCCCACACAGCCCACGCCAAAATCATCCAAGAGGGGAGGAGGGTTGAAACTGTAGCGGAATAAGAATCTGAGACACCTTACTTAAATAGGGACTCACCCTAGGTTTCAAATCAAGTAGTCTGTCCTGATGGCCACTGAAATAACTGACAATGGGTCTGCGGTTACACGCGGACACAGAACTTTGAAGTTAAGTTTAAGTTTAAGTTTGAGTTTTATATTGTTGTATGTTACCATAGGTTACTTTCCAGGTTCAAGGCACTTAGAACACATAAGCAAAGGAGAAGGATCAGTTATGTGTGAATACGGACGGGATGTAAACTTTTATAACCCACCGTTCCTAATTACACCCCAAGCACAGGTTATGTCAGAATGTACAGTGCTGATGAGAGATTTAATATGCTCGCTTGGTTATTGGAATGAAGCAACCCATCTGTTAAATGTTTCATGGTTTTTGAACACATATGTCTATATGCATTATTTACAGGTTATAACTCACACGGACATAGTCAGACTTATGGAACCTATTACAACCTGTATGAAAGTTCTTATTGTTCTTCTACTGCTTCTCCACATACATGTTAAACAGTTCACGACATATGTCAGGGTAACAATTCTTCTATGTTTTTTCATTTTAGAACTACTGTTGCTTAGAGATACTAGTAGAGGCCTGGCGGTGGTTCATAGTGGTGGAGGACTGAACCGGGAGTCTGACCACTACAGTGAGAAATTAATTTTTCCTTTTTTTTTTTTTTTGTTTGTGTGCCCTCTCTTCCCCTCCCTATCCTCCCCCTTTCAACCCTTGCACTTGGGACATTATGCACATACTCATATACAGATACCAAAACAAGATACAGGATCCAGTTAAACATTAAAATTTAACGTCTATTCTTGGAACATTGGGGGCATTCACTCCCCAATAAAAAGAAAAACAATACTCACACAGCTTAGGAAAAAGAGAGCAGAGATCGCATTTCTTCAAGAGACGCATCTTTTAGATGCAGAACATGAGAAGTTGAGATCTGACTGGGTAGGGAGGGTTGAATACGCCTCATATAGCTCTGCCAGTAGGGGGGTCGCAATACTTCTAGGCAAAAGACTTGAACACGAGGTTAAGGAAGTGCTCAAAGACCCGGAAGGCAGATATATAATAGTGCAAATATGTGTTGCAGAACAAACATATACACTTTGCAACATTTACGCCCCGAACTTAAAAGATAGGGGGTTCTGGAATAACATTGTAACAGTCCTCTCTCCCTACCTGGGTACACACATTATACTGGGGGGTGATTTTAATCTCACTCCTAATCCTCATTGTGATAGGTTAAGAGGGACACATAGCGGGAAACCTAGAAAGATGGCTAAAATCTCAGAAAAATTTGAAAAGGACAATTTTGCTCTACTGGGGAACTCCCTGGGCGTGGTGGACATATGGAGGCAACTGAACCCTGATGGGAAAGATTATACCTGTGCATCACGTACATCACCCTCTATGTCCCGCATAAATATGTTTCTAATTTCAAACTCTCTCATTACACGTATCATAGACACCAAAATTGGGGAAGTGGCGGTTTCAGACCATGCACCCATAGCGCTTTTCATAGATAAGAACCCGTCGGTTTGCAATAGACGAACTCTTAAATTCCCAAAATACTTACTCTATTCCCAGGAATTCCAGAGCCACCTAACTCATTGTTGGGATGACTACCGGGTAAACAATGCACAGCATAGAAGCTCACCGGAACTATTCTGGGCAACCGCTAAGGCTGTCTTGTCGGGCAACATTGTTGCCTACTTGGCACGCGGGAAAAAGCAATCCACCGAGAAACTTGGGAAACTGAGAGATCGCCTAGCGGAGACTTACTGCACCTACTGTGCGACCCCCTCTAGTCTCAATTACCGCAATTATATTGACACTACTGGCCAACCAGGCCTCACAGGCTCTCCTGCGAACCAGGGGTAAATATTATAGATTTGGGGATAAGTCAGGGAAGCTTATGGCAGCGTTAGTGAATATGAACACATCCTCCAAACATATCACAGCCCTGAAAAGGCAGGGAAAACTAGTGAAAGACGCTGGTTCAATAGCTGAAGCATTCGCGTCTTATTATACCACTCTTTATGCCAGTGAGGGCTCCCCAGACGCCGAACTAAAAGATAAGTTTTGGGAAAATATCAACTTTCCACAGATCTCAGATTCTCAACTGGAGAAACTAAATGCCCCCATAGGGGAGGAGGAGATCCAGAGAACGATAATGTCCATGGCGCTGGGCAAAGCCTCAGGCCCGGATGGACTGCCGATAGAGTTCTATCAGCTCCTAAAGGATCAGGTCTCCACGACGCTGGCAAGTTTATACACTACTTACTTCGAGGGGGAGAAAACACCGGTGCCAGAATTCTCTGCGGCATATATCACTCTCATACCCAAGCCGGGGAAGGACAGCGTTCTACCAGAGTCCTACCGGCCAATCTCTTTACTAAACTCCGACTACAAGATATTAACTAAACTTCTGGCTGAAAGACTTAAATTTATACTACCTGACATCATTCACATGGATCAAACAGGATTCATGTATGCAAGATCGTCAGTGGTCAATGTTCGTAGGGTTCTACAGGTCATCCAACACTTTTGGACCAAAAGGAAGGGTGATGCAGTGAGAGATGACACGGAGGCCTTCCTGCTGTCGCTTGACGCAGAGAAGGCCTTCGACCGAGTGGAGTGGGATCACCTTTTCTACACCATGGCTAAGGCTCGCTTCTCTGGCCCCTTTCTAACTTTTATCAAAAATTTGTACCGTGCCCCCCTTGCTAATATACTAGTTAACAATATATTCTCGGCAAACATTTATTTACATAGAGGAACCCGGCAGGGTTGCCCCTTATCACCCCTCCTCTTTAACATTGCCCTGGAACCGCTGGCTATCAAGCTAAAGCAGGTCTTTCCTGGCATAGACTTGGCAGGACATCCACAGCATCTGGCGCTATATGCGGACGACATGCTCTTGTTTGTACAAAACCCCCACACTTATATACCGCATATACTAGAAACCCTCACCGACTTTGGCCGGTTCTCAGGCTATAAAGTCAATATGCATAAATCTGAGATCCTGTGGCTCCTCAGAAAAGTTGACTCAAGCGGGGAATTTCCGTTCTCGGTGGCTAAACATGATATCACATATCTTGGCATTAAGATTTCTGCAAACCCAAACAAGCTATACGCTAATAATTTGACACCCGTATGCGCAAAATTGCAGGCACAGATGAATAGCTGGAGATCCCTTCCTTTGTCACTCTCAGGTAGGATCAATCTTCTTAAAATGGTGATACTCCCCCGCCTTCTTTATCCGCTTCTTATGCTCCCCCTACTCTTAAGTAAAGCTGATGTAAAAATGCTAAACTCAGCGGCGACCCGCTTCATTTGGAAGGGGGGTAAGCCACGGATCTCGAGGGAAAAACTGAGCATGGGTTTTCTTAATGGGGGCCTGGCTTTGCCAGACTTCAGGCTATACAACTGGGCAGCTCTGATTCGCCTAGTACTGGACTGGCAGGTGGGAACTCATCATTTTTGTCGACCCTCTATGGAGCAGGCTGTTTTGGGGGATGTCTCCCTGGCATACCTACCACACATCTCAAACATGAGGTCTGTGAGGGCTCTGGGCCTTAATATGTTATTCAGCGAACCATTAAAGGCTTGGCATCAGGCTCATAAGTTTCTGAAGAAATCTTGTCATGCTTCAAGCTACCTGCCTATTGTCAAAAACCCAGACTTTCCGGCGGGTTCGGAAACCCAGCCCTTCGTGGTCTGGGAACAGAAAGGACTGACATCACTTAAACAATTATTAACCCCGCTAACAAAAGAGGTAAAAAAATTTGGTGCTTTACAGAGAGAGTTTGGGATACCGAGAACACATTTCTTTGCCTTTCTACAGGTACGGCACTATATCAATACTTTAACTCGGAACGCACCTGAATTCTGGGAGGGTTCTCCCTTCCGAATTTCACAAACACTGTACACAATGGGTAGGTTTTCCCTATCGGAAATCTATCAAACACTCATACAGCATAGAGCACAGAGCACAAGGGACTCAGTGCAAGCAGGGTGGTCCCGTGTAGGAATTGAGGGCATTACTTGGGAAGACATAAGAAGAGGCCTCGAACGAACTAAATCAGCCACGTTGTCCACCATGTACAGGGAATCCCAGATACGTTTCCTCCATAAGGCCTATCTCACACCAAGAACATTAGCCAAATGGGTGCCTATGCGCTCTAACCAATGCGTGAGATGTGCAGCAGAGGCCCCCACTCTCTTACATTATATGTGGGAATGTCCGTCAGTCAGACAGTACTGGAATAAAATACAATACTGGATCAATAAGTCCTTACAGATACACCTCACGCTCAGTCCAGCAACTATCCTCTTTTTACATTGGGAAACACAACACAGACAACAGGACGCAATATTAAGTCTAGTAATATTGTTAGCTAGAAAATGTATCTTAAAAAACTGGACAATAAGAAAGGGCCCCTCCTTTGAGGGCTTTAGGAACCTACTTAGAACACAGATATTTACGGAACAAATGGATGTTAGGATGGATGTTCAGAACAGGCTGGGTTTATTCCTGCGTAAATGGCGCAGACTCATACTTACCTTTGAATTGGAGATTCAGAGACTTATCCTGACCCCATTTAAGGACTCAGTTCTTTTTACTGAAGCGGAACTGAGAGGGGAGTGGGCACACTTATTTTAAACGACAATCACTTCGTAGGTCGACTGACTCCCCCTCCTTTCCTTTCCTCCCCCTCTTCCCCCAGCCTTTCCTCCCCTCCCCCTTTTTTTTTTTTTTTTTTTTCTTCCTCCGCCGGGCCTCAAGGATAACAATATTAATTTTTTTTAGGTTTATTACTGTTATTAGTTAGATTAGGTTAAATATAAGTTTAGTTTTATTTGTGATAAAGATAATAGAAAAAGGTTATGTCGGGGAAGTGCAATCACTCAGACCAGATAGATATCATGTAAGACAGAAACGAAGTGTGGACAAAAGAAGAAAATATTCTAATCCTCACAATGTGACATTACTTTGTTTTATACTGTATTTAATTTAGGAACTGCAATGTAAATCATGTCACCAGACATGATAGCCGCACAAAATGTAATAACTGGAATGTGTGTATTGCTTTGCCGGACAACAATAAAAAGATATTTGAAAAAAAAAATTTAACCCCTAATCTGCCGACCGCACACTGCCGCAACCTACGTTATCCCTATGTACCCCTAACCTACTGCCCCTAACACCGCCGACCCCTATATTATATTTATTAACTCCTAATCTGCCCCCCCCAACGTCGCCGCCACCTACCTACAATTATTAACCCCTAATCTGCCGACCCGACCTCACTGACACCTTACATCAAGTATTAACCCCTAATCTACCGACCGGACCTCACCGCTACTCTATTAAATTTATTAACCCCTAAAGCTAAGTCTAACCCTAACACCGCCCTAAGTTAAATATTATTTTTATCTAACAAAATAAATTAACTCTTATTAAATAAATTATTCCTATTTAAAGCTAAATACTTGCCTGTAAAATAAACCCTAATATAGCTACAATATAAATAATAATTATATTGTAGCTATTTTAGGATTAATATTTATTTTACATGCAACTTTGTATTTATTTTAACCAGGTACAATAGCTATTAAATAGTTAATAACTATTTAATAGCTACCTAGTTAAAATAATTACACAATTACCTGTAAAATAAATCCTAACCTAAGTTACAATTAAACCTAACACTACACTATCAATAAATTAATTACATACAAATACCTACAATTATCTACAACTTAAACCTAACACTACACTATCAATAAATTAATTACATACAAATACCTACAAATAAATACAATTAAATAAATACACCTACTCTAAGCCCCCTAATAAAATAACAAAGCCCCCTAAAATAAAAAAAATGCCCTACCCTATTCTAAAATAAAAATAGAAAAGCTCTTTTACCTTACCAGCCCTTAAAAGGGCCTTTTGCGGGGCATGCCCCAAAGAATATTGCTCTTTTGCCTGTTAATAAAAACATACAATACCCCCCCCCAACATTACAACCCACCACCCACATACCCCTCATCTTATCTAGTTAGTTTATTTAATTGTATTTATTTGTAGTTATTTGTATGTAATTAATTTATTGATAGTGTAGTGTTAGGTTTAATTGTAGATTATTGTAGGTATTTTAATTCATTAATTTATTGATAGTGTAGTGTTAGGTTTAATTGTAACTTAGGTTAGGATTTATTTTACAGGTAAGTTTGTAATTATTTTAACTAGGTAGCTATTAAATAGTTATTAACTATTTAATAGCTATTGTACCTTGATAAAATAAATACAAAGTTGCCTGTAAAATAAATATCAATCCTAAAATAGCTACAATATAATTATAATTTATATTGTAGCTATATTGGGGTTTATTTTACAGGTAAGTATTTAGCTTTAAATAGGAATAATTTATTTAATAAGAGTTAATTTATTTCGTTAGATAACAATGATATTTATCTTAGGGGGGTGTTAGGGTTAGACTTAGCTTTAGGGGTTAATAAATTTAATAGAGTAGCGGTGAGGTCCGGTCGGCAGATTAGGAGTTAATACTTGAAGTTAGGTGTCGGTGATGTTAGGGAGGGCAGATTAGGGGTTAATACTATTTATTATAGGGTTATTGAGGCGGGAGTGAGGCGGATTAGGGGTTAATAACTTTATTATAGTAGCGGTGAGGTTGGGTCGGCAGATTAGGGGTTAATAACTGTAGGTAGGTGGCGGCGACGTTGGGGGCGGCAGATTAGGGGTTAATAAATATAATATAGGGGTCGGCGGTGTTAGGGGCAGCAGATTAGGGGTACATAGGGATAACGTAGGTGGCGGCGGTGTACGGAGCGGCAGATTAGGGGTTAAAAAAATATGCAGGGGTCAGCGATAGCGGGGGCGGCAGATTAGGGGTTAATAAGTGTAAGGTTAGGGGTGTTTAGACTCAGGGTTCATGTTAGGGTGTTAGGTGCAGTCTTAGGAAGTGTTTCCCCATAGGAAATAATGGGGCTGCGTTAGGAGCTGAACGCTGCTTTTTTGCAGGTGTTAGGTTTTTTTTCAGCTCAAACTGCCTCATTGTTTCCTATGGGGATATCGTGCACAAGCACATTTTTGAAGCTGGCCACGTCCGTAAGCACCGCTGGTATTGAGAGTTGCAGTGCCGGTAAATATGCTCTACGCTCCCTTTTTGGATCCTAACACAGCCCTTCTGTGAACTCTAAATACCAGCAGTATTTAAAAGGTGCGGGAGAAAAAAAGCATGCGTAGCTAACGCATCCCTTTGGCTGCAGAACTCTAAATCTAGCGGTAAATAAATACTAGATAGAATGAAGTATTCAAAGAAAAAATGAGTCTGAGAATAACATGTAGATGTATTTTTTAAAGTTTCATTAGCTGTTTCAATAAGGACAAAATAAGTGTAACGTTTTAGTGTCTATAAAACAATTGGAGCTGCCATGTTGTAACTTAGGTTACCTTCTCTGCTGTGGCCAATTAGCGACAGTTATAAATAGGTCACTAGAGTTTGCAGCCAATGGCTGTGTAGAATAGAAAAGCGTTCTGCACTTTCATTTCTAACAGGAACTGAAAAGCTCACAATTTCAGAATGGAATTACAGGAAAAGGGGATAAAATAAATAATGAAAGCATATTGCAGAGTTACATTACAAGTAGAGTTATATTAGTTTTAGTCAAACAAATAGGATTCCCATACTATAAAAAAACCTTTATTATTTCCAAAGTGGGGCTACAGACAACAGCATATATTGATTTAAGGACTAGCGGATAACGTATCAAGAAGCTAATTAACAATTATAACATTTAAAAAAAAAAATTCTATGCCATATGTTACACAATTCAACTAATATATCCATATTTTAGTAGGAAAAGTTGCAATCTACCAAATATTAGACTTTTGTAATGCCAAACATGGCTCACATAATATTATTTAAAAAATTGAAAGGGAACATTTTAACCTATATGATTGCAAAGTCTTTAAAGTTGTAAGCTGACTGTAGTCAGCATAACCATACCCAATATGAGCACAGTACTTTTCTTCTTTGTAGGGAGCATAATTTAATAATTTGCTACATACTCACAAAAGTTTATTTATCTCTAGGCTGTACACAGCAAACTACCAAATGGAAATTAAAAATATGTACATATTCATGGTGTGATGTTTATTAAGGTTGTATAGGAATCTGCAGCAAACCGAACTCTGAACAATCAAATAAAACAACATTGCTTCAGGCACTGAATAGTTTTCATACTATCTCACAGTTTGTATAGTGACTCAAATTTTTGTATTAGTATTTTTATTGTGACTTTTACCGTTTTGTTTTGTTTAACAGTGCTGGGGATCATTATCAGATGCAACACATAGGTTTTGTAAATATCATACTCGATTGCATTGTCTTAAAGAGACAGTAAAGTCAAAGATTTTCTTTCATGACTCAAATAGAGCAGGCACTTTCCAACCACTGTGAGGTTTTCTTCTATTACCCAGTGGAAAGTTTAACTGAGGGCAATGGGAAATTTTCTTAGAGGGATATGGCTGCACTTCACTGACAAAGCCCAAAGAAGGCCGAAACGATCGTCTGGGGTTGCCATTTCCCTTGTTCAGATGAGAATTGCCTGGTATTTTAGGGCTGAACTGACCCTGTTATACAGGATCAGACTGATACACTTCAGGAAATTTTTCCTCTGTGAAAAGCACAATTGGGGTAAAATAAGCTACTCCGAGGTGGTAACCGGCCATAGAACAAGCCACTGCGCTAATGTTCATTCCTGGCAGACTTTCGGTGTATACTTCAAATGATCAAATTTCCTTCATTTTCTTCTGTTCCAATAAGCCAATAGAATGCAAGCTCAATCCTATTGGCTGATTGGATCAGCTTATAGGATTTTTTACCCTTTAATTCCAATTGGCTGATAGAATACTATCAGCCAATCGGAATTCAAAGGACGCCATCTTGGATGACATCATTTAAAGGAACCTTCATTCTTCAAGATCCAGCGAAAGAAGAGGATGCTCCATGCCGGATGTCTTGAAGATGGAGCCTCTCCGCGCCAGAAGGATGAAGATAGAAGATGTCGTCTGGATGAAGACTTCTGCCCGCTTGGAGGACGACTTCTTGCCACTTGGATGAAGACTTCTCCCAGCTTCGTTGAGGATTTCTGCCCGCTTGGATGAAGACTTCTCCCGGCTTGATGAGGATGGATGTCCGGTCTTCAAAAACTGTAAGTGGATCTTCAGGGGTTAGTGTTAGGTTTTATTAAGGGTTTATTGGGTGGGTTTTATTTTTAGATTAGGGTTTTGGGCACAGAAAAAGAGCTAAATGCCCTTTAAAGGGCAATGCCCATCCAAATGCCCTTTTCAGGGCAATGGGGAGCTTAGGTTTTATTTAGATAGGATTTTTTGGGGGGGCGTTTGGTTGTGTGAGTGGAGGGTTTTACTGTTGGGGGGTTGTTTGTAATTTTTTTTACAGGTAAAAGAGCTGATTTATTTGGGGCAATGCAACTTTTCAGTTTTTTAGTACAGGAACATTTATTGATATATTTAATAAAATGACACTATTATACATTTTGGAATATTCTTTTTTTAATGAAAATCTTATGTACAATGTTCCCAAGTCCTTTATAAATTAGCATAAATCTAAATAGATCAAAATTGCATTCAATGTTTGACAACATCTTATGTAATTTAGGCAATATTTACATTTCATAATACAGCTTATACATGCAATTTAATGGTAGTTTTTTTTAGTAATTTGCAATACTTGTGTACACATAGTACGATCATAAAGATAGTACAGTACTGTAATCAGAAAATGTAATATTTGTTGTTTTAAATAACTAAAGACTATGGCCTGGATTACGAGTTTTGCGTTAGAGGCTGTGCGGTGCTAATGAGCAGTTTTGTCTCACCGCTTACTTACCTACAGCAATTTTTTTCAGAAACCCGTTGTTAAAAGACAAGAAGTGAGCGTTGATCAAAAATTTGCTCATTACCGCACTCCAATACCAGCGTTGCTTAAGTCAGCGGTGAGCTGGTCGTACGTGCTTGTGCACGATTTCCCCATAGGAATCAACGTGGAGAGCCGGCTGAGAAAAATTCTAACACCTGCAAAAAAGCAGCTTAAAACTCCTTAACGCAGCCCCATTGATTCCTATGGGGAAATAAAAGTTATGTCTGCACCTAACACCCTAACATAAACCCCAAGTCTAAACACCCCTAATCTTACACTTATTAACCCTAATCTGCCACCCCCGACATCGCTGACACCTACATTATAATTATTAACCCCTAATCTGCCGCTCCGGACACTGCCGCCACCTACATTATATGTATTAACCCCTAATCTGCCGCCCCCAATGTCGCCGCAACCTACCTACATTTATTAACCTCTAATCTGCCGCCCCCAACGTCGCTGCTACTATATTAAAGTTATTAACCCCTAAACCTGTCTAACCCTAACCCTAACACCACCTAACTAATATATAATTAAAATAAATCTAAATAAAATTACTATCATTAACTAAATTATTCCTATTTAAAATTAAACACTTACCTATAAAATAAACCCTAAGCTAGCTACAATAAAACTAATAGTTACATTGTAGCTATCTTAGGCTTTATTTTTTATTTTACAGGCAAGTTTGTATTTATTTTAACTAGATAAAATAGTTATTAAATAGTTATTAACTATTTAATAACTATCTAGCTAAAATAAATACAAGTTTACCTGTAAAATAAAACCTAACCTACGGTAAGTTACAATAACACCTAACACTACACTATAATTAAATAAATGAACTAAATTAAATACAATTACCTAAATTAAATTAAATTAGCTAAAGTACAAAAACCCCCCACTAAATTACAGAAAATAATAAACTAATAAATAAAATAAATAAATAAATAAATTACAGATATTTAAACTAAATAAAAAAAAAAAAAAAAAAGAACCCTAGCCTAAACTAAACTACCAATAGCCATTAAAAGGGCCTTTTGCGGGCATTGCCCCAAAGTAATCAGCTCTTTTACCTGGAAAAAAAATACAAACAACCCTCCCAACAGTAAAACCCACCACCCACACAACCAAACCCCCCAAATAAAATACTATCTAAAAAAACATAAGCTCCCCATTGCCCTGTAAAAGGCATTTAACCCCTTAATGACAGAGGACGTACCAGGTACGTCATAGGAAAAGCTCCCCTTAATGACAATTGACGTACCTGGTACGTCCTCTGTTGTTTGAAGTGCTGGAAGCGATCATGATTGCTTCCAGCTGCTTACAAGGGATTGTAGTGATGCCTCAACATTGAGCCATCACTGCAATCCCATTTTTTACCCACCGATGCAGAGAGGGCCACTCTGTGGCCCTCTCTGCATCGGCTATTGCGACTCACACGTTCGTTGGTGTGTGGGAGCAACTCCTCTCAATTGCGTTGGCTATTTTTTTTCAAAGTTGTAGCCCGATCGGCTCAAATGTTGTTCTGTCGGCGGTTGCGGCCGGGGGGGGGGCGGCTTATACACTCCTGAAAAAAAAACGATGATGCAATTGAAGGAAGGGATCTCCGTTGTTAAATAAGGGATCTGGGAGGGGGAGGGATGTAGATTATTGAGGGGGGCCAGCTACACTACAGAAAACTAATGTTTTAAATAAAAAAAGTAAAAAAAAAACTATTTTTGGGGGCAAATTGGGTACTGGCAGACAGCTGCCAGTACCCAAGATGGCAGTAAATAGGTAGGGGGGAGGGTTAGAGAGATGTATGGGGGGATCAGGGAGGTTTTGAGGTAAGGGGGATCCATCACTGCAGACTGTATGAAGAAAATAATAATAAAAAATAAAAAATGCTTTTTATTTCAGTACTGGCAGACTGTCTGCCAGTACTTAATATGGTGGGGACAATTGTGGGGTGGGGGAGGGAAGAGAGCTGTTTGAGGGGGGTCAGGGGGGATCAGGGGGTGGGATGTGTCAGATTCAAGGCTGATCTCTACACTAAAGCTAAAAATTAACCCTACAAGCTACCTAATTAACCCCTTAACTGCTGGGCATATTACAAGTGTGGTGCGCAGCAGCATTTAACGGCCTTATTATTACCAAAAAGCAACACCAAAGCCATATATGTCTGCTATTTCTGAATAAAGGGGATCCTAGAGAAGCATTTACAACAATTTGTGCCATAATTGCACAAGCTGTTTGCAAATAATTTCGGTGAGAAACCTAAAATTGTGAAAAATATAACAGTTTTTTTTTATTTGATCGTATTTGGCGGGGAAATGGTGGCATGAAATATACTAAAATGGGCCTAGATCAATAATTTGGGTTGTCTACTACACTACAATAAAGCTAAAATTAAACCTAAAAGCTCCCTACAAGCTCCCTAATTAACCCCTTCACTGCTGGTCATAATACACGCGTGGTGTGCAGTGGCATTTAGCAGCCTTCTAATTACAAAAAAGCAACGCCAAAGCCATATATGTCTGCTATTTCTGAACAAAGGGGATCCCAGAGAAGTATTTAACACCATTTATACCATAATTGCACAAGATGTTTGTAAATAAATTCAGCGAGAAACCTAAAGTTTGTGAAAAAATTTGTGAAAAAGTCAACAATTTTTTTTATTTGATCGCATTTGGCGGTGAAATGGTGGCATGAAATATACCAAAATGGGCCTATATCAATACTTTGAGATGTCTTCTAAAAAGAAATATATACATGTCAAGGGATATTCAGGGATTCCTGACAGATATCAGTGTTCCAATGCAACTAGCGCTAATTTTGAAAAAAGGTGGTTTGGAAATAGCAAAGTGCTACTTGTACTTATTGCCCTATAACTTGCAAAAAAAGCAAAAAACATGTAAACATTGGGTATTTCTAAATTCGGGACAAAATTTAGAAACTATTTAGAATGGGTGACCTAGATTTGGAGTTTGGCGTTAGCCGTGAAAACCAGCGTTAGAGGCTCCTAACGCTGGTTTTAGGCTACCGCCGGTATTTGGAGTCACTCAAAATAGGGTCTAACGCTCACTTTTCAGCCGCGACTTTTCCATACCGCAGATCCCCTTACGTCAATTGCGTATCCTATCTTTTCAATGGGATTTTTCTAACTCCGGTATTTAGAGTCGTTTCTGAAGTGAGCGTAAGACATCTAACGACAAAACTCCAGCCACAGGAAAAAAGTCAGTAGTTAAGAGCTTTCTGGGCTAACGCCGGTTTCTAAAGCTCTTAACTACTGTACTCTAAAGTACACTAACACCCATAAACTACCTATGTACCCCTAAACTGAGGTCCCCCCACATCGCCAACACTCGAATACATTTTTTTAACCCCTAATCTGCCGACCGCCAATTACGTTATCCTTATGTACCCCTAATCTGCTGCCCCTAACACCGCCGACCCCTATATTATATTTATTAACCCCTAATCTGGCCCCCCACAACGTCGCCTCCACCTGCCTACACTTATTAACCCCTAATCTGCCGAGCGGACCTGAGCGCTACTATAATAAAGTTATTAACCCCTAATCCGCATCACTAACCCTATAATAAATAGTATTAACCCCTAATCTGCCCTCCCTAACATCGCCGACACCTAACTTCAATTATTAACCCCTAATCTGCCGACTGGAGCTCACCGCTACTCTAATAAATGTATTAACCCCTAAAGCTAAGTCTAACCCTAACACTATCACCCCCCTAAGTTAAATATAATTTACAACTAACGAAATTAATTAACTCTTATTAAATAAATTATTCCTATTTAAAGATAAATACTTACCTGTAAAATAAATCCTAATATAGCTACAATATAAATTATAATTATATTATAGCTATTTTAGGATTAATATTTATTTTACAGGTAACTTTGTATTTATTTTAACCAGGTACAATAGCTATTAAATAGTTAAGAACTATTTAATAGCTAAAATAGTTAAAATAATTACAAAATTACCTGTAAAATAAATACTAACCTAAGTTACAATTAAACCTAACACTACACTATCAATAAATTAATTAAATAAACTACCTACAATTACCTACAATT
Organism: Bombina bombina; assembly: GCF_027579735.1. Classification (NCBI taxonomy): domain Eukaryota; kingdom Metazoa; phylum Chordata; class Amphibia; order Anura; family Bombinatoridae; genus Bombina; species Bombina bombina. The sequence continues at coordinate 895,494,797 of NC_069499.1, forward strand.
AAATAAACTAGCTAAAGTACAAAAAATAAAAAAGAACTAAGTTACAAAAAATAAAAAAATATTTACAAACATAAGAAAAATATTACAACAATTTTAAACTAATTACACCTACTCTAAACCCCCTAATAAAACAACAAAGCCCCCCAAAATAAAAAACGCCCTACCCTATTCTAAATTACTAAAGTTAAAAGCTCTTTTACCTTACCAGCCCTGAACAGGGCCCTTTGCGGGGCATGCCCCAAGAAGTTCAGCTCTTTTGACTGTAAAAAAAACATACAATACCCCCCCAACATTAGAACCCACCACCCACATACCCCTAATCTAACCCAAACCCCCCTTAAATAAACCTAACACTAAGCCCCTGAAGATCATCCTACCTTGTCTTCACCTCACCAGGTATCACCGATCCGTCCTGGCTCCAAAATCTTCATCCAACCCAAGCAGGGGTTGGCGATCCATCATCCGGTGGCTGAAGAGGTCCAGAAGAGGCTGCAAAGTCTTCATCCTATCCGGGAAGAAGAGGCGATCCGGACCGGCAACCATCTTGATCCAAGCGGCATCTTCTATCTTCATCCGATGACGACCGGCTCCATCCTGAAGACCTCCACCGCGGACCCATCTTCTTCCGGCGACGTCCAACTGAAGAATGACGGTTCCTTTAAGGGACGTCATCCAAGATGGCGTCCCTCGAATTCCGATTGGCTGATAGGATTCTATCAGCCAATCGGAATTAAGGTAGGAATATTCTGATTGGCTGATGGAATCAGCCAATCAGAATCAAGTTCAATCCGATTGGCTGATAAAATCAGCCAATCAGATTGAGCTCGCATTCTATTGGCTGATCGGAACAGCCAATTGAATGCGAGCTCAATCTGATTGGCTGATTGGATCAGCCAATCGGATTGAACTTGATTCTGATTGGCTGATTCCATCAGCCAATCAGAATATTCCTACCTTAATTCCGATTGGCTGATAGAATCCTATCAGCCAATCGGAATTCGAGGGACGCCATCTTGGATGACGTCCCTTAAAGGAACCGTCATTCTTCAGTTGGACGTCGCCGGAAGAAGATGGGTCCGCGGTGGAAGTCATCAGGATGGAGCTGGTCATCATCGGATGAAGATAGAAGATGCCGCTTGGATCAAGATGGTTGCCGGTCCAGATAGCCTCTTCTTCCCGGATAGGATGAAGACTTTGGAGCCTCTTCTGGACCTCTTCAGCCACCGGATGATGGATCGCCAACCCCCGCTTGGGTTGGATGAAGATTTTGGAGCCAGGATGGATCGGTGATACCTGGTGAGGTGAAGACAAGGTAGGATGATCTTCAGGGGCTTAGTGTTAGGTTTATTTAAGGGGGGTTTGGGTTAGATTAGGGGTATGTGGGTGGTGGGTTGTAATGTTGGGGGGGGTATTGTATGTTTTTTTTACAGGCAAAAGAGCTGAACTTCTTAGGGCATGCCCCGCAAAGGGCCCTGTTCAGGGCTGGTAAGGTAAAAGAGCTTTTAACTTTAGTAATTTAGAATAGGGTAGGGCATTTTTTATTTTGGGGGGCTTTGTTGTTTTAATAGGGGGCTTAGAGTAGGTGTAATTAGTTTAAAATTGTTGTAATATTTTTCTTATGTTTGTAGGTATTTTTTTTTTTTTTGTAACAGTTCTTTTTTATTTTTTGTACTTTAGTTAGATTATTTCATTGTAGTTATTTGTAGATATTGTATTTAATTAATGTATTGATAGTGTAGTGTTAGGTTTAATTGTAGGTAATTGTAGGTATTTTATTTAATTAATTTAATGATAGTATAGTGTTAGGTTTAATTGTAACTTAGGTTAGGATTTATTTTACAGGTAATTTTGTAATTATTTTAACTAGGTAACTATTAAATAGTTCTTAACTATTTAATAGCTATTGTACCTGGTTAAAATAATTACAAATTTGCCTGTAAAATAAATATTAATCCTAAAATAGCTACAATGTAATTATAATTTATATTGTAGCTATATTAGGGTTTATTTTACAGGTAAGTATTTAGCTTTAAATAGGAATAATTTATTTAATAAGAGTTAATTAATTTTATTAGATTAAAATTATATTTAATTTAGGGGGGTGTTAGTGTTAGGGTTAGACTTAGCTTTAGGGGTTAATCCATTTATTAGAATAGCGGTGAGCTCCGGTCGGCAGATTAGGGGTTAATAATTGAAGTTAGGTGTCGGCGATGTTAGGGAGGGCAGATTAGGGGTTAATACTATTTATTATAGGGTTAGTGAGGTGGATTAGGGGTTAATAACTTTATTATAATAGCGGTGCTGTCCGCTCGGCAGATTAGGGGTTAATAAGTGTAGGCAGGTGGAGGCGACGTTGAGGGGGGCAGATTAGGGGTTAATAAATATAATATAGGTGTCAGCGATAGTGGGGGCGGCAGATTAGGGGTTAATAAGTGTAAGGTTAGGGGTGTTTAGACTCGGGGTACATGTTAGAGTGTTAGGTGCAGACGTAGGAAGTGTTTCCCCATAGCAAACAATGGGGCTGCGTTAAGAGCTGAACGCGGCTTTTTTGCAGGTGTTAGGTTTTTTTTCAGCTCAAACAGCCCCATTGTTTCCTATGGGGGAATCGTGCACGAGCACGTTTTTGAGGCTGGCCACGTCCGTAAGCAACTCTGGTATTGAGAGTTGAAGCTGCGTTAAAAATGCTCTACGCTCCTTTTTTGGAGCCTAACGCAGCCTTTATGTGGACTCGTTACCGACAAAACTCCAAATCTAGCCGGGTGTGTTTTGGTGGTTGTAGATGTGTAACAGATTTTAGGGGTCAAAGTTAGAAAAAGTGGGTGTTTTTTCAATTTTTTCCTCATATTTTATATTTTTTTTATAGTAAATTATAAGATATGATGAAAATAATGGTATCTTTAGAAAGTCCATTTAATGGCGAGAAAAACGGTATATAATATGTGTGGGTACAGTAAATGAGTAAGAGGAAAATTACAGCTAAACACAAACACTGCAGAAATGTAAAAATAGCCATTGTCATTAAGGGTAAGAAAATTGAAAAATGGTCCGGTCATTAAGGGGTTAAATGGGCATTGCCCTTAAAAGGGCAGTTAGCTCTATGGCAGCCCAAAGTCCCTAACCTAAAAAAAAAAAAACCCACCCAATACACCCTTAAAAAATCCTAACACTAACCAACCTGAAGATCGACTTACTGGGAGAAGTCTTCATCCAAGCTGGGCCAAAGTCCTCAATGAAGCCGGGAGAGTCTTCATCCAAGCCGGGCGAAGTGGTCCTCCAGACTGGCAGAAGTCTTCATCCAGACAGCATCTTCTATCTTCATTCATCTGACGCAGAGCGGGTCCATCTTCAAGACATCCGACGTGGAGCATCCTCTTCATCCGGAGTCTTCTTACTGAATTAAGTTACCTTTAAGTGACGTCATCCATGATGGCATCCCTTAGATTCCGATTGGCTAATATAATTCTATTAGCCAATTGAAATTAAGGTAGAAAAAATCCTATTGGCTGATGCAATCAGCCAATAGGATTGAAGTTAAATCCTATTGTCTGATTGGATCATCCAATAGGATTGAACTTCAATCCTATTGGCTGATTGTATCTAAATGCAGTCTGTTAAACTTTGATGTAAAATCTGCATGTAAACTTTATTTCTATGTGGCCAGCCATAGCTTGCATCTTTCCTGGCCTGCCTATCTAGTTTAGTAAGTCTGCTGCCTACTGCTTCTACTCATGCTCCTGCTCTTCCTGCTCTGTGATGTTCATCTTCTCTCAATGCCACATCCTAACATAACTGAAGGCTGCTTTTCCAAAGGGGGTCTAGGCACCTGTTGCCCTCTTTCTCCCCTGCCTGGAGGTGTATTTTTGAGGTTTATGTTCTGTCAGGTATATCCAGCTAGTTCAGTAACTCTGCTTCCTACTGCTGGCACTCCTACTCCTGCCCTCCTTGCTCTGTGGTGGTCACCCCATCAATGCCAAATCCTCAGGGAACTGCTGGCAGCTGTGTTTAAGAAGCTCTAGGCACCTGTTGCCCTGTTCCTCCCCTGAATTTGTATTTTTGAGATGTATGTACTGTCAGGCCTACCTTTCTAGTTTAGTGAGTCTGCTGCCTGCTGTTGTCACTAATGCTCCCCCCTTCCTCCTCTGTGATTGTTATCTTCTGTCAATAACATATCCTCAGGGAACTGTTTATGTACTGTCAGGCCTACATAGCTAGTTCAGTAACTCTACTGCTGCTGTCACTCTTGCTCCTGCTCTCACTGCTCTGTGCTAGTCATCTCCCATCAATGTCAAATCCTCAGAGAACTGCTGGCTGATGTGTCCAAGGGACTCTAGCCACCTCTTTACCTCCTCCCATGGAGGTGTGTTTTTTAAGTTTCTATACTGTTAGGCTTACATACTTAGTTCAGTGAGTCTGCTGCTGCTACCACTACTGTTCCGTCCCTTCTCTGAGAAAAGTTATCAAGGATAACTATTAACTACAATCTTGTTGTGGAGCAGGTGTGTGAGAAAGTTAGAAATGTTGGTACTTGTAGCATGTGGGTTTTTGAAAAAAATAAATAAAAGAGTTAAATGAAAAAAATAATATTGTATCATATAGAAAGGTTAAAGTGGTGCTTTTAATTTAAATGTATTGTTTTTATTATCTTTGTAAAACTTGTTCCAGTTCCTGACTGTTCTTGTGTTCCAGTTATCAATGAAGGTTTGGATTTGTTGGCATGTCCTAGTAGTGTAATTTTGTGGGTAAGAAATGTTTTGCGGGCTTCCCATAGGCTTTAATGGGATGTAACAAATGTTGTCTTTGTCCCAATAGAATGTGCTGATGACCAACTTTTCTACCTGTGCAGATTTTAGAGGCATGGAAATTGTAAGTACTCTTTCAATGTCAGGTAGGGTGAATGATATGTCTTCAAAGTTTGTACAAGACCTACTTTCCATGATGCACTCACTATTTTTTTCCCAACCTGTCCCTTCTGCTACCCAGAAAAGTGGTCACACACTAGACTTTGTATTCACCACTGAGGTAACAATCTCAAACCTAATAATAAACCCAGTCAAGTGGTCTGAACACCATTCTATTAGCTTCTCTATAACTAGTCACTCAAATACCCCCGCTCCAGTAGAGATGACAATTTTTTGACAAATAAACTGCGTGACCCCTCAGATACTCATGCCTAGTATTGATCTTACATTTATGTTAAACAGCTTTGATGATATAATCTGTCTGGTAGAAAGGAATAGGCAAATGTGTTTATATTTGAATTCGATTGTTAGAATGAATGTTATTGTAGAAATTCGATTTACATAATCAAATGTTGATAAGAGCGAATATTCTTAATAATTCTATTATCTAATGTAATTTTCAGTTTTCGAATGTCACTTTCAAATTCAAATGATCAATATTACATTTATACAACACAGTTGTAGACTAGAAATACTATTTTGAATTTGATTGCTACATTCAAATACGAATGTATCATTCAAATTTGTATATAGCATTTATATAACACAGTTGAAGACTAGAAATAGTATTTTGAATTTGAATGGCACATTTGAATTTGAATGTCAAATTTGAATATTACATTTATAAAATGCAGTTGTAGATTAGAAATATTATTTCAAATTTGAATGTTACATTCAAATTCGAATGTCACATTTGAAAATTCAAATATTACACTTCGAAATTGAATGTTTTATAAAATACATAGCTAAACATTCTATTATTCGAACGAATATTTTCGAAAGTTCTTGAAAAATTAAAGAAACTAAAATTTTAAAATATAATGCTAGAATGCTATATAAACATTCAAAATTCGATTCAAACGAAATAATGCATCAAAATTCTTTTTAAATTTTGAATTTTTAGAAACATTTAACATTTATCCCTACTGGTAGAACACTACAATATGAATATGAAGAATGCCCCAGATTCCATTCCCCTGATATACACTCAACCCCTTACCACTTCTCATAAGGCTCCTTGGTTTGACAGTACCATCAGAGAGATGAAGAAGAGAGGGCGTGCTCTTGAACGGAGATGGAGGAAAACCCATACAGTGGAGAATAAGCTTAAACTGGTAGAATGCACAAATGTTTGCCAAAAAGCAATCACACAGAAAAAGTCAGATTTCCTCTTTCAAGAATTCACAAAAAAAAATAGACCAGCCCAGCTTTTTCACACAGATGAAATGCAATCCAACTTACCTAAATAGTGCCTCAACCATCACTCAGTCAAATTGTGAGGAATTGACTTCTTCTTTGCAAACAAAGGGCTAGATTGCAAGTTGATCGATATTTATTACTCCTGCTCGCACTCTAACAATTGAAAGTAATAATATTTCACTCACGTGCTGACAGACGCACACAAAAAGCCAAAGTTAATGTATTCTTCCATAGACTTCAATGGAGCGTGAAAAGTGGAAAAGCCTAACACCCAACAAGTTGCTTAAACCTGAGCGTATTTTTTCAAGTGTGCTATCTCAATATGGACTATTAATATTTTACATTCAAATGTTCTTCACATAGCAGAACATTTTCTATTTATTCTTAAATACATACATATATATATAAAAAATTCTCGATAATGAGACCGATTTGAGTGATGTGTTTAAATCATATCTCATTAGAGTGGTTGGGTTCCTTTTGAGCCACAACTATTTCATGTTCGAGTGGGATTTCTACCTGTAGAGGCAAGGAACAGCTATGGGGACCTTGTTTTCCCCCTCATACGTGAACCTATTTATGGGCTTGTGGGAGCTGTCCAAAGTCTTTGCGGATGGAAATCCCTTTAGAGATCATTTATTTTTGTATAGGAGATTCATTGACAATCTTCTGTTTATCTGGCATGGGGTTGAGGTGACAATACAATTCTTTGTGCATTATCTGAATTCAAATGATAAAGGTATTAAATTCACCCATGACTGGAATTACTCAGAGATCATGTTTTTGGATCTCCTTCTCACTTCAGATCCAGTTGCCAAAATGGTTAATACATCTTTACATCGCAAACCTATTGCAGGCAATTGCCTCTTACATGCACACAGTAGCCATCCACAACATGTGTACAAGGGAATAGTCAAGGGGCAATTCCTACGAGCCAGAAGAAATTGCACCCTAGATTCAGATTTTGCTAGGGAATCAACAGAGTTGACACAGCGTTTTAGAGGCTACAACAGAGAAATGGTGGAAAAAAGGTGTTTAGAGAAGTGACAACTCTAGGCAGGAAGCATCTGCTCAGTAAGAAAAAACGGGGATCAGAACGAAGAGGTCTGAAATTTGTCACATTTTCTAAACAATTTTCTGGAGTATGCAACATCATCAAGAAATATATGCCAATCCTATATGAAGATAATATCTTAAAATATGTCATCAAACAAGGATGTGATTTTGTATACTCCAGAAACCTAACCATAGGTAACATGCTTTCACCAAGCATGCTACCTGATTTAGGTACTTAGAACTCATGGAGTTTATGGGTACCTATAAGTGTGGGAAGTCTAGTTGCAAATCATGTATTTATCTTAAACAGGGAGAGAGATTTAAATCCTACACAACTGATTAAACTTTTACCACCCAAGATTGTGTAAAATGCTCCTCAACATATGTAATTTACCTAGTTAAGTGCTCAGAACATAAGAAACAGTATGTTGGGTTAACCACCAGGGACAGGTGTACCAGGATCAAAGAACATTTAGGTTACATCTCTAATTATATACATTGCTTAGCACTATCTATACTTTTCATCCAGGTACACAATAAAAACGTGGATAAATTCAAATGGAATACTATTGAGGCAGTGCATACACCACGGAGGGGAGGTAGCAAACAAAAACTTCTGGAAAGACAGGAAATTTATTGGATCCACAAACTTAAGACTCTGGATCCAGGAGGGTTTAATTCACAGTTTGATGTGATTAACTATTGGGAATAATAATAAACAAACAGATGCATGTATATTATGCCAAAAGTACACATCTAGGCATTATTGTAAATAGAATAAATAATGTATATATGTTCTTTGTATAAATTAAATGTCCCTAAATTTATCTAAGCAAAAAAGAATAAGAGAAGATATTTATATATATATACAGTGGGGCAAAAAAGTATTTAGTCATCCACCAATTGTGCAAGTTCTCCGACTTAAGAAGATGAGAGAGGCCTGGAATTTTCATCATAGGTATACCTCAACTATGAGAGACAAAATGTGGAAACAAATCCAGTCACATTGTCTGATTTGGAAAGAATTTATTTGCAAATTATGGTGGAAAATAAGTATTTGGTCAATATCAAAAGTTCATCTCAATACTTTGTTATATATCCTTTGTTGGCAATGACAGAGGTCAAACGTTTTCTGTAAGTCTTCACAAGGTTGTCACACACTGTTGCTGGTATGTTGGCCCATTCCTGCATGCAGATCTCCTCTAGAGCAGTGATGTTTTGGGGCTGTTGCTGGGCAACACAGACTTTCAACTCCCTCCAAAGGTTTTTTATGGGGTTGAGATCTGGAGACTGGCTAGGCCACTCCAGGACCATGAAATGCTTCTTACAAAGCCACTCCTTCATTGCCAGGGTGGTGTGTTTGAAATCATTGTCATGCTGAAAGACCCAGCCACATTTCAAGGAAGGAGGTTTGCACTCAAAATCTCACGATACATGGCCCCATTCATCCTTTCATGTACACGGATCAGTCATCCTGTTCCCTTTGCAGAGAAACAGCCCTAAATCATGATGTTGCCAATCCCATGCTTCACAGTAGGTATGGTGTTCTTTGGTTGCAACTCAGCTTTCTATCTCCTCCAAACACGACGAGTTGTGTTTCTACCAAAACAGTTACACTTTTTCATCTGACCATATGACATTCTCCCAATCTGCTTCTGGATCATCCAAATGCTTTCTAACATACTTCAGAAGAGCCTGGAGATGTACTGGCTTAAGCAGGGGGACACGTCTGGCACTGCAGGATCTGAGTCCCTGGCGGCGTAGTGTGTTACTGATGGTAGCCTTTGTTACGTAGGTCCCAGCTCTCTGCAGGTCATTCACTAGGTCCCCCCCCGTGTGGTTCTGGAATGTTTGCTCATCATTCTTGTGATCATTTTGACCCCACGGGGTGAGATCTTGTGGGGAGCCCCAGATCGAGGGAGATTATCAGTGGTCTTGTATGTCTTCCATTTTCTAATTATTGCTCCCACAGTTGATTTCTTCACACCAAGCTGCTTGCCTATTGCAGATTCAGTCTTCCCAGCCTGGTGTAGGTCTACAATTTTGTTTCTGGTGTCCTTCGACAGCTCTTTGGTCTTCACCATAGTGGAGTTTGGAGTGTGACTGTTTGAGGTTGTGGACAGGTGTCTTTTACACTGATAACAAGTTCAAACAGGGGCCATTAATACAGGTAATGAGTGGAGGACAGAGGAGCCTCTTAAAGAAGAAGATACAGGTATGTGAGAGCCAGAAATCTTGCTTGTTTGTAGGTAACGAAATACTTATTTTCCACCATAATATGCAAATACATTCTTTCCAAATCAGACAATGTGTTTGTCTGGATTTGTTTCCACATTTTGTCTCTCATAGTTGAGGTATACCTATGATAAAAATTACAGGCCTCTCTAATCTTGTAAAGTGGGAGAACTTGCACAATTGGTGGCTGACTAAATACTTTTTTGCCCCACTGTGTGTATATATATAAGGTATAATGCAACTAAACTAGATATATTGTATATATATAAAATTTGGTGGAAGTATGTGTAATGAATGAAAAATATGCTCATATCCACCTATCATTTTGCTTATTTAATTATACACAATTAAATGTTTATCAAGTTTGTTATGCATGCAATATAGACTGCCCTTGTAAGCATATCTGTTTATTTGTCCGCTTTGGACAATAACCTGCCTGCTTATATATAGTCATTTTTTTACCTGCTGGTAGATAAATGGTTAAATTAATTTATTTTAAAGGGGCGTAGGAATGCCCTAAAAAACACACCTTCCACATAGGAGGAGTATGTCTATGATTATGGCCATACGGGCCTAAACATATTAGACTTTGTTTCTTTTGTAACCGGGATGCTATGCCACTCATGTTTATAAAGCGAAAAATAAAGTTTGGATTTTTTATTACCTTCTTTGGGATGCCTGGATCTCTTCATTATTGAATATATATATATATATATATATATATATATATATATATATATATATATATATATATATTAAAAGGATTTTACATGTTTTCAGATACTTAAAGGGACAGTCTACACCAGAATGTTTATTGTTTAAAAAGATAGATAATGCCTTTATTACCAATTCCCCAGTTTTGCATAGCCAACACAGTTATATTTATTTATTATTTTATTTATATAAAATATTTTACCAGGAAGTATTAATGTACTTTTTACCTCTGTGATTATCTTGTATATAAGCATCTTCTGACAGCTCCCTGATCACATGACATTTTATTTATTATCTATTGATTTGCATTTTAGCCAATTAGTGTGGTGTCTGCTACAAGCTACGGTGTGATCACAATGTTATCTATAAGGATAACATGAAATAGCACTCCCTGTTGTGAAAATTAAATTAAAAAGTATGTGATAAGAGGTGGCCTTCAAGTACTTAAAAATTATCATATGAGCCTACCTAGGTTTATCTTTCACCTAATAATACTAAATGAACAAAGCACATTTGATGATAAAAAAATGGAATGTTGTTTAAAATGACATGCCCTATCTGAATCATAAACATTTATTTTTTATTAGACTGTACCTTTAGTTGCAAAGGCCTCCAATGCACATATATATATGAATATATATATATATATATATATATATATATAATCAGCAAAAGAAGTGCACTCCAATATGAATAATTTTATAATCCTGTCACTTTTATTGTAACAAAATGAATGTATAAAAGGCAGTTATAAATTTTCCAAAAGGGGATATAGAGCTCATAAGATCTCATGATCATACCTCTGAGAAAGAAGGTGCACATTTGCTCATCCTTCGAAACGCGTCAGGTGTTTGTGTACAAAGACGTACACTTGTTTCAGATTGCCGTAATTGAATTTTTGCCGTTTCCAAACGCTACAAATTATTACTGCAACCAGCTGGTGCAGTTATTTTGGTCTGAACGTCAGCTCCAGCATCAGCTAATATACAAGGAGTTACAGTTCTAGTTTTGTTTATTCCTGTCATTTTGTTATTTCATTCCATTGAGATTGAAAATTGTAAGTGTATTTTCACATAGTTTTTTGTATAATTATGTTCTTTATTAAATGGAATTACACTATTTTTGTGCCACATTTTTTTTCTATCCATCATCCCCAAACTGTGGTGCAAGTGGTGAGACAACCATACAGAGCCTTTGTTCGGTGGAGTCACTAATAAGAATCAAGTGGAGAAATTCTAAACTTTGTGAGAAAGCACGGCCACCTACGGATATATTTGAATATACACGGCAACACACTTACCTCATATGATTGAGGTAGCAGCCTGTAAGTAGACTACAATATGAGAGTGCTATGGGATATATATTGTCTATATTGTCTCCATAGATGCTTCACATATACTTATGAGCTCTACAGGGAGTGCAGAATTATTAGGCAAGTTGTATTTTTGAGGATTAATTTTATTATTGAACAACAACCATGTTCTCAATGAACCCAAAAAACTCATTAATATCAAAGCTGAATAGTTTTGGAAGTAGTTTTTAGTTTGTTTTTAGTTATAGCTATTTTAGGGGGATATCTGTGTGTGCAGGTGACTATTACTGTGCATAATTATTAGGCAACTTAACAAAAAACAAATATATACCCATTTCAATTATTTATTTTTACCAGTGAAACCAATATAACATCTCAACATTCACAAATATACATTTCTGACATTCAAAACAAAACAAAAACAAATCAGTGACCAATATAGCCACCTTTCTTTGCAAGGACACTCAAAAGCCTGCCATCCATGGATTCTGTCAGTGTTTTGATCTGTTCACCATCAACATTGCGTGCAGAAGCAACCACAGCCTCCCAGACACTGTTCAGAGAGGTGTACTGTTTTCCCTCCTTGTAAATCTCACATTTGATGATGGATCACAGGTTCTCAATGGGGTTCAGATCAGGTGAACAAGGAGGCCATGTCATTAGATTTTCTTCTTTTATACCCTTTCTTGCCAGCCATGCTGTGGAGTACTTGGACGCGTGTGATGGAGCATTGTCCTGCATGAAAATCATGTTTTTCTTGAAGGATGCAGACTTCTTCCTGTACCACTGCTTGAAGAAGGTGTCTTCCAGAAACTGTCAGTAGGACTGGGAGTTGAGCTTGACTCCATCCTCAACCCGAAAAGGCCCCACAAGCTCATCTTTGATGATACCAGCCCAAACCAGTACTCCACCTTCACCTTGCTGGCGTCTGAGTCGGACTGGAGCTCTCTGCCCTTTACCAATCCAGCCACGGGCCCATCCATCTGTCCCATCAAGACTCACTCTCATTTCATCAGTCCATAAAACCTTAGAAAAATCAGTCTTGAGATATTTCTTGGCCTAGTCTTGACGTTTCAGCTTGTGTGTCTTGTTCAGTGGTGGTCGTCTTTCAGCCTTTCTTACCTTGGCCATGTCTCTGAGTATTGCACACCTTGTGCTTTTGGGCACTCCAGTGATGTTGCAGCTCTGAAATATGGCCAAACTGGTGGCAAGTGGCATCTTGGCAGCTGCACGCTTGACTTTTCTCAGTTCATGGGCAGTTATTTTGCGCCTTGGTTTTTCCACACGCTTCTTGCGACCCTGTCGACTATTTTGAATGAAACGCTTGATTGTTCGATGATCATGCTTCAGAAGCTTTGCAATTTTAAGAGTGCTGCATCCCTCTGCAAGATATCTCACTATTTTTGACTTTTCTGAGCCTGTCAAGTCCTTCTTTTGACCCATTTTGCCAAAGGAAAGGAAGTTGCCTAATAATTATGCACACCTGATATAGGGTGTTGATGTCATTAGACCACACCCGTTCTCATTACAGAGATGCACATCACCTAATATGCTTAATTGGTAGTAGGCTTTCGAGCCTATACAGCTTGGAGTAAGACAACATGCATAAAGAGGATGATGTGGTCAAAATACTCATTTGCCTAATAATTCTGCACTCCCTTTATATCCCCTTTTGGACAATTTATTACTTCATTTTATACATTCAAGTGAAATACAGTGTACAGAGCACTTGTTAATAGTGACTTTTTATTGGTCAACACTTGGCGCTGAATATTTCCCAGTACTCTTCGTTCTCATTTTTATTGTATTAGGGATCTTTTGGGAAAGGTTATTGCTGATACTGTATTTGTGTATCTATAACATCTATTCTTTTGCTCATTTTATATTATAATATATTATATTATTTAAATATAGTTAACATAATATATATATATATATATATATATATATATATATATATATACATATATTAATTCCAATTTGCATTTGGTTTTCTAAAAGCTGGGACATCTTTTCTCTGAGCCCTTATAACTTTTTAATGCTATTATTTTTCAATATTTTGATCAGATAATGTTATTATGAGTGTAACTGTACTTTGAAATGTATTTGTAATATTTTTTGTGCAACGTTTTACTCAATGGTAACATATTCAGAGCTATGAGGTCACACTTAAATTCAATTGCGCTTGAGCAATCATATTTACTTTCAACTTATAATACACATGCTACCTCTGTTAGCATGCCACATGTAATCTAGCCAAAAGTGTTAGTTATCCGTTCTAACATACCATCAACTAACACTCTCACAGGACTTAGAAGACCCCAAAACAATTTCTCATTACTCTGCGTGCCACAGCCTGCAATCTGAATCCTGGACCAACACACCTTTTAATAGGATAAATTGACCTCATTGCACCAGTTTTCAGCAAAATTGCCCTCTTCAGTCAGGGACCTTTCCAACATCACTAAAACAAGCAACTCTCTGTTCTCTCTTAAGAAAGCCACCGCTGGATCCTGACTGCATTGAGAATTACCGGCCAATTTCAAACATTCCTTTCCTAGGGAAAGTCATTGAGAAAGTTGTTGCAACCTAACTAGAAACATACGCCTAGATTTAGAGTTTGGTGTTAGCCGTCAAAACCAGCGTTAGAGGCTCCTAACGCTGGTTTTGGGCTACCGCTGGTATTTAGAGTTTTGTAGGTAAGGGTCTAACGCTCACTTTCCAGCCGTGACTTTTCCATACCGCAGATCCCCCTACGCCATTTGCATATCCTATCTTTTCAATGGGATCTTTCTAACGCCGGTATTTAGAGTCGTGGCTGAAGTGAGAGTTAGAAATCTAACAACAAAACTCCAGCCGCAGAAAAAAGCCAGGAGTTAAGAGCTTTCTGGGCTAACGCCGGTTCATAAAGCTCTTAACTACTGTGCTCTAAAGTACACTAACACCCATAAACTACCTATGTACCCCTAAACCGAGGTCCCCCCACATCGCCGCCACTCTATTAAAATTTTTTAACCCCTAATCTGCCGACCGCACACCGCCGCCACCTACGTTATCCCTATGAACCCCTAATCTGGTTCCCCTAACACCGCCGACCCCTATATTATATTTATTAACCCCTAATCTGCCGCCCCCAACGTCGCCGCCACCTACCTACAATTATTAACCCCTAATCTGCCGACTGGACCTCAACGCCACTATAATAAATGTATTAACCCCTAATCCGCCTCACTCCCGCCTCAATAAGCCTATAATAAATAGTATTAACCCCTAATCTGCCCTCCCTAACATCGCTGACACCTAACTTCAAGTATTAACCCCTAATCTGCCGACCAGACCTCACCGCTAGTCTAATAAATGTATTAACCAATAAAGCTAAGTCTAACCTTAACCCTAACACCCCCCTAAGTTAAATATAATTTAAATCTAACAAAATAAATTAACTCTTATTAAATAAATTATTCCTATTTAAAGCTAAATGTTACCTGTAAAATAAATCCTAATATAGCTACAATATAAATTATAATTATATTGTAGCTATTTTAGGATTAATATTTATTTTACAGACAACTTTGTATTTATTTTAACCAGGTAAAATAGCTATTAAATAGTTAATAACTATTTAATAGCTACCTAGTTAAAATAATTACAAAATTACCTGTAAAATAAATCCTAACCTAAGTTACAATTAAA
Organism: Bombina bombina; assembly: GCF_027579735.1. Lineage (NCBI taxonomy): Eukaryota > Metazoa > Chordata > Amphibia > Anura > Bombinatoridae > Bombina > Bombina bombina. Next base: position 895,509,965 of record NC_069499.1, read on the forward strand.
CCTAATACTACACTATCAATAAATTAATTAAATAAAATACCTACAATTATCTACAATTAAACCTAACACTACACTATTAATAAATTAATTAAATACAATACCTACAAATAAATACAATTAAATAAACTAACTAAAGTACAAAAAATAAAAAAGAACTAAGTTACAAAAAATAAAAAAATATTTACAAACATTAGAAAAATATTACAATAATTTTAAACTAATAACACCTACTCTAAGCCCCCTAATAAAATAACAAAGCCCCCCCAAAATAAAAAAATGCCCTACCCTATTCTAAAATTAAAATAGAAAAGCTCTTTTACCTTACCAGCCCTTACCAGGCAAAAAATGCTACCAGCCAATCAGATTGAGCTCGCATTCTATTGGCTGTTCCGATCAGCCAATAGAATGCAAGCTCAATCTGATTGGCTGATTGGATCAGCCAATCAGATTGAACTTGAATCTGATTGGCTGATTCCATCAGCCAATCAGAATTTTCCTACCTTAATTCCAATTGGCTGAAAGAATCCTATCAGCCAATCGGAATTCGAGGGACGCCATCTTGGATGACGTCATTTAAAGGAACCGTCATTCGGCGAGTAGGCATCAGTAGAAGAGGATGGATCCGCATCGGCTGGAAGAAGATGGCTCCGGAAGAAAGAAGATTGAAGATGCTGCTTGATAGAAGACTTCATCCCGATGATGGACTTCTTCAGCCGCCGCTTGGATCAAGACTTCAGCCGGAGGATGGACGTCACTCTTCAGCCCCCGCTTGGGCTTGGATGAAGACTTCGGACCCTCTTCTGGACCGATCGGTGAACCCGGTGAGGTGAAGACAAGGTAGGGAGATCTTCAGGGGCTTAGTGTTAGGTTTATTTAAGGGGGGTTTGGGTTAGATTAGGGGTATGTGGGTGGTGGGTTGTAATGTTGGGGGGGGTATTGTATGGTTTTTTTTACAGGCAAAAGAGCTGAATTCTTTGGGGCATGCCCCGCAAAGGGCCCTTTTAAGGGCTGGTAAGGTAAAAGAGCTTTTCTATTTTAATTTTAGAATAGGGTAGGGCATTTTTTTATTTTGGGGGGCTTTGTTATTTTATTAGGGGGCTTAGAGTAGGTGTAATTAGTTTAAAATTGTTGTAATATTTTTCTTATGTTTGTAAATATTTTTTATTTTTTGTAACTTAGTTCTTTTTTATACTTTAGTTAGTTTATTTAATTGTATTTATTTGTAGGTATTTTATTTAATCAATTTATTGATAGTGTAGTGTTAGGTTTAATTGTAACTTAGGTTAGGATTTATTTTACAGGTAATTTTGTAATTATTTTAACTAGGTAGCTATTAAATAGTTATTAACTATTTAATAGCTATTGTACCTGGTTAAAATAAATACAAAGTTGCCTGTAAAATAAATATTAATCCTAAAAGAGCTACAATATAATTATAATTTATATTGTAGCTATATTAGGATTTATTTTACAGGTAAGTATTTAGCTTTAAATAGGAATAATTTATTTAATAAGAGTTAATTTATTTAGTTAGATTTAAAGTATATTTAATTTAGGGGGGTGTAAGGGTGAATGTTAGACTTAGCTTTAGGGGTTAATAAATTTATTAGAGTAGCGGTGAGGTCCGGTCGGCAGATTAGGGGTTAATACTTGAAGTTAGGTGTCGGCGATGTTAGGGAGGGCAGATTTGGGGTTAATACTATTTATTATAGGGTTATTGAGGCGGGAGTGAGGTGGATTAGGGGTTAATAACTTTATTATAGTAGCGGTGAGGTCCGGTCGGCAGATTAGGGGTTAATAATTGTAGGTAGGTGGCGGCGACATTGGGGGCGGCAGATTAGGGGTTAATAAATATAATATAGGGGTCGGCGGTGTTGGGGCAGCAGATTAGGGGTACATAGGGATAACGTAGGTTGCGGCGGTGTATGGAGCGGCAGATTAGGGGTTAAAAAATATATGCAGGGGTCAGCAATAGCGGGGGCGGCAGATTAGGGGTTAATAAGTGTAAGGCTAGGGGTGTTTAGACTCGGGGTACATGTTAGGGTGTTAGGTGCAGACGTAGGAAGTGTTTCCCCAAAGGAAACAATGGGGCTGCGTTAGGAGCTGAACGCTGCTTTTTTGCAGGTGTTAGGTTTTTTTTCAGCTCAAACTGCCCCATTGTTTCCTATGGGGGAATCGTGCACGAGCACGTTTTTTAAGCTGGCCGCATCCGTAAGCACCGCTGGTATTTAGAGTTGCAGTGGCGGTAAATATGCGATACGCTCCCTTTTTGGAGCCTAACGCAGCCCTTCAGAGAACTCTAAATACCAGCGGTATTTAAAAGATGCGGGCGATAAAAGCCAGCGTTAGATACGTGGGTCGTTACCGACAAAACTCTAAATCTAGCCGATAGGAAGTAAAGATAGTATGATAACTAAGTTGCAATAAGATCAACAAATTGGTCTAGATGTGGAGGATTAAAACTACAAACTAACGGCTAGATTTAGAGTTCGGCGGTAAAAGGGCTGTTAACGCTCCGCGGGTTTTTTTCTGGCCGCACCATAAATTTAACTCTGGTATCGAGAGTTCAAACAAATGCTGCGTTAGGCTCCAAAAAAGGAGCGTAGAGCATATTTAGCGCAAATGCAACTCTCGATACCAGAGTTGCTTACGGACGCGGCCGGCCTCAAAAACGTGCTCGTGCACGATTCTCCCATAGGAAACAATGGGGCTGTTTGAGCTGAAAAAAAACCTAACACCTGCAAAAAAGCAGCGTTCAGCTCCTAACGCAGCCCCATTGTTTCCTATGGGGAAACACTTCCTACGTCTGCACCTAACACTCTAACATGTACCCCGAGTCTAAACACCCCTAGCCTTACACTTATTAACCCCTAATCTGCCGCCCCCGCTATCGCTGACCCCTGCATTACACTTTTAACCCCTAATCTGCCGCTCCGTAAACCGCCGCCACCTATGTTATCCCTATGTACCCCTAATCTGCTGCCCTAACATCGCCGACCCCTATGTTATATTTATTAACCCCTAATCTGCCCCCCACAACGTCGCCGACACCTACCTACACTTATTAACCCCTAATCTGCCGAGCGGACCTGAGCGCTACTATAATAAAGTTATTAACCCCTAATCCGCCTCACTAACCCTATCATAAATAGTATTAACCCCTAATCTGCCCTCCCTAACATCGCCGACACCTACCTTCAATTATTAACCCCTAATCTGCCGACCGGAGCTCACCGCTATTCTAATAAATGTATTAACCCCTAAAGCTAAGTCTAACCCTAACACTAACACCCCCCTAAGTTAAATATAATTTTTATCTAACGAAATAAATTAACTCTTATTAAATAAATGATTCCTATTTAAAGCTAAATACTTACCTGTAAAATAAATCCTAATATAGCTACAATATAAATTACATTTATATTATAGCTATTTTAGGATTAATATTTATTTTACAGGTAACTTTGTATTTATTTTAACCAGGTACAATAGCTATTAAATAGTTAAGAACTATTTAATAGTTACCTAGTTAAAATAATTACAAATTTACCTGTAAAATAAATCCTAACCTAAGATATAATTAAACCTAACACTACCCTATCAATAAAATAATTAAATAAACTACCTACAATTACCTACAATTAACCTAACACTACACTATCAATAAATTAATTAAACACAATTGCTACAAATAAATACAATTAAATAAACTATCTAAAGTACAAAAAATAAAAAAGAACTAAGTTACAGAAAATAAAAAAATATTTACAAACATAAGAAAAATATTACAACAATTTTAAACTAATTACACCTACTCTAAGCCCCCTAATAAAATAACAAAGACCCCCAAAATAAAAAATTCCCTACCCTATTCTAAAATACAAAAATTACAAGCTCTTTTACCTTACCAGCCCTGAACAGGGCCCTTTGCGGGGCATGCCCCAAGAAGTTCAGCTCTTTTGCCTGTAAAAAAAAACATACAATACCCCCCCCCCAACATTACAACCCACCACCCACATACCCCTAATCTAACCCAAACCCCCTTAAATAAACCTAACACTAATCCCCTGAAGATCTTCCTACCTTGTCTTCACCATCCAGGTATCACCGATCCGTCCTGGCTCCAAGATCTTCATCCAACCCAAGCGGGGGTTGGCGATCCATAATCCGGTGCTCCAAAGTCTTCCTCCTATCCGGCAAGAAGAGGTCATCCGGACCGGCAAACATCTTCTCCAAGCGGCATCTTCTATGTTCTTCCATCCGATGACGACCGGCTCCATCTTGAAGACCTCCAGCGCGGATCCATCCTCTTCTTCCGACGACTAGACGACGAATGACGGTTCCTTTAAGGGACGTCATCCAAGATGGCGTCCCTCGAATTCCGATTGGCTGATAGGATTCTATCAGCCAATCGGAATTAAGGTAGGAATTTTCTGATTGGCTGATGGAATCAGCCAATCAGAATCAAGTTCAATCCGATTGGCTGATCCAATCAGCCAATCAGATTGAGCTCGCATTCTATTGGCTGATCGGAACAGCCAATAGAATGCGAGCTCAATCTGATTGGCTGATTGGATCAGCCAATCGGATTGAACTTGATTCTGATTGGCTGATTCCATCAGCCAATCAGAAAATTCCTACCTTAATTCCGATTGGCTGATAGAATCCTATCAGCCAATCGGAATTCGAGGGACGCCATCTTGGATGACGTCCCTTAAAGGAACCGTCATTCGTCGTCTAGTCGTCGGAAGAAGAGGATGGATCCGCGCTGGAGGTCTTCAAGATGGAGCCGGTCGTCATCGGATGGAAGAACATAGAAGATGCCGCTTGGAGAAGATGTTTGCCGGTCCGGATGTCCTCTTCTTGCCGGATAGGAGGAAGACTTTGGAGCACCGGATTATGGATCGCCAACCCCCGCTTGGGTTGGATGAAGATCTTGGAGCCAGGACGGATCGGTGATACCTGGATGGTGAAGACAAGGTAGGAAGATCTTCAGGGGATTAGTGTTAGGTTTATTTAAGGGGGTTTGGGTTAGATTAGGGGTATGTGGGTGGTGGGTTGTAATGTTGGGGGCGGGGTATTGTATGTTTTTTTTTACAGGCAAAAGAGCTGAACTTCTTGGGGCATGCCCCGCAAAGGGCCCTGTTCAGGGCTGGTAAGGTAAAAGAGCTTGTAATTTTTGTATTTTAGAATAGGGTAGGGAATTTTTTATTTTGGGGGTCTTTGTTATTTTATTAGGGGGCTTAGAGTAGGTGTAATTAGTTTAAAATTGTTGTAATATTTTTCTTATGTTTGTAAATATTTTTTTATTTTCTGTAACTTAGTTCTTTTTTATTTTTTGTACTTTAGATAGTTTATTTAATTGTATTTATTTGTAGCAATTGTGTTTAATTAATTTATTGATAGTGTAGTGTTAGGTTAATTGTAGGTAATTGTAGGTAGTTTATTTAATTATTTTATTGATAGGGTAGTGTTAGGTTTAATTATATCTTAGGTTAGGATTTATTTTACAGGTAAATTTGTAATTATTTTAACTAGGTAACTATTAAATAGTTCTTAACTATTTAATAGCTATTGTACCTGGTTAAAATAAATACAAAGTTACCTGTAAAATAAATATTAATCCTAAAATAGCTATAATATAAATGTAATTTATATTGTAGCTATATTAGGATTTATTTTACAGGTAAGTATTTAGCTTTAAATAGGAATCATTTATTTAATAAGAGTTAATTTATTTCGTTAGATAAAAATTATATTTAACTTAGGGGGGTGTTAGTGTTAGGGTTAGACTTAGCTTTAGGGGTTAATACATTTATTAGAATAGCGGTGAGCTCCGGTCGGCAGATTAGGGGTTAATAATTGAAGTTAGGTGTCGGCGATGTTAGGGAGGGCAGATTAGGGGTTAATACTATTTATGATAGGGTTAGTGAGGCGGATTAGGGGTTAATAACTTTATTATAGTAGCGCTCAGGTCCGCTCGGCAGATTAGGGGTTAATAAGTGTAGGTAGGTGTCGGCGACGTTGTGGGGGGCAGATTAGGGGTTAATAAATATAACATAGGGGTCGGCGATGTTAGGGGCAGAAGATTAGGGGTACATAGGGATAACGTAGGTGGCGGCGCTTTGCGGTCGGAAGATTAGGGGTTAATTATTTTAAGTAGCTTGCGGCGACGTTGTGGGGGGCAAGTTAGGGGTTAATAAATATAATATAGGGGTCGGCGGGGTTAGGGGCAGCAGATTAGGGGTACATAAGTATAACGTAGGTGGCGGTCGGCAGATTAGGGGTTAAAAATTTTAATCGAGTGGCGGCGATGTGGGGGGACCTCGGTTTAGGGGTACATAGGTAGTTTATGGGTGTTAGTGTACTTTAGGGTACAGTAGTTAAGAGCTTTATGAACCGGCGTTAGCCAGAAAGCTCTTAACTCCTGCTTTTTTCAGGCGGCTGGAATCTTGTCGTTAGAGCTCTAACGCTCACTGCAGAAACGACTCTAAATACCAGCGTTAGAAAGATCCCATTGAAAAGATAGGCTACGCAAATGGCGTAGGGGGATCTGCGGTATGGAAAAGTCGCGGCTGTAAAGTGAGCGTTAGACCCTTTAATCACTGACTCCAAATACCAGCGGGCGGCCAAAACCAGCGTTAGGAGCCTCTAACGCTGGTTTTGACGGCTACCGCCGAACTCTAAATCTAGGCCTTAAAATCTGATAAGAAATTTTAGTGTTATGCTTAACAGTGAACTATCCCTGAAACATCATATATTAGCCACAGTACAAGCCCTATGTCCCTTCTTGCATTCTTTGATCAGCACATGCCCGGAAGATAAATGTGCCAAGAATTAACCAAATATGTGGTTTGCAAGCTCTTAGCCATGCCACACCATCTCTATGAAACACTCTTACCAACACAGTGAAAGAAGCCACTACACTGGGAATTTTTTTAACATTCCTAATATAGAGCTAGATTATGAGTGGAGTAGTAGTTTGCTCTCCCGCTCACGCGTTAAACCCGCTAGACTATGGCTTTTTACATCAGGTTGTGCGCATTATTTAGGTTGAAATTAAAAAGTTTTCCATCGCACACTAACTGGACACGTGCAAAAAGAAGAACGTGGACTATCACAGTGCAAAAAATGGGAAAAACCTAACACCCCTACTCGGGCACCAACCTGATTGCGTTTTCTCAAGTGCACTAACCCGAAATGAAATATTAATACTTCACATTCCAATGTTCTTCACATAGCAGAATATGTTTCATGTATTCATGCGGGGGAGGGTGGCGGGAGCGGGTGGGACTGCTGCACTGCAGAAAAAAATGCTGAGAGCGGCAGGGAAGGGGAAGGAGTGAGGGAAAGGGGATCCAAGTAGATGGGGATTTTGGCCCGTGTACACAGGCTTTAGGACTAATGTATTCATAATTTAATATTTCGACATATATTTTATGTTTTTTTTTAACAAATATATATGTATACCTATTTAATAGGTATATACGAGAAGAGCCATACTAAACTAACAAAAGGACTATAAAGGACCTGAAGGATTCAATGCATTGTCTTTAGCAACTGAAAGCTGCTTCACGTATATACCTACTAAATATCCACTTTTTGGATCTAGCTGAAGTTGGCTTGACAAACTGCCTGGAGAGACAATGATCTGTTTGTTACTTTGAGCCATCTGCACGTCTTTATTGCATCTAGCTGTGATCAGCCTGAGGAATCACCTTGTGAGATCAGGACCTGTAGGCCTGTGTGAGCTATCTGAATGGCTCATGAGAGTTCATCAAGTGCATCTGGCACTTTTTAAGTGCCTCACAATTTTTGAGTATGAAGTGAATATTTTCTTTCAAAATAGTGTGTGTGTGATGCGCTAGGCTAAACCCACCTAGCCTTTCTACGATAACTGCCTCCTTCCTAGACAGTAAAATAAGTATAAATAGACAAAACAAGTTGTAGAGGCGCTTACAGCTGTGGGTATTATCGCTCTAATCGAGCGGGTACTAGTCACTAGAGTATATGTTTAAACAATTTCTCTAGATTTCCAAGTGTTTAGTCAGAATAATATAATTTTAATTTTATGGCTCTAAAGTATAAAATAATCCATATACCATAGGGTAAACAAAGATTTTTATTCCAGTGATCTAAAATAATACACATAAAATGTTGTAACACAATAAATCATTCAATCATACCACAATCACACTTTCTTTCATAAAAACTGTCAATTGCATAAACCATACAGAAAGTCAATCCTATCTGTTCACAATGTAATTTGAGCTTGCTATAATGTTGCTATACAATCAAATCCAATAAAAGCAATATACAAAATTTAAATAAATAAAAAATTGGGATAAGTGAAAAAAATTCTAATAATGACTACAATTATTGACTCAAGGAGATAGCAATTGGCACCGGCAAATTGTTGGTTTCTCTGATTATGGATTTATAACCTTTAAGAGTCTTTTCATATTCTTAGGTTTCTTTTAATAAACAGTCAGAATATATTTCTTTATCGGATCCACAGATCTCAAAACAAACAAACAAATGTTTAGGGATTGGTATCTTCAATAGCCTTATAACCACCTGGCTATGGTTCCACCAAACAATCTCTGCAACGTATGTGTGCAATTTTAACTTTAAAAATCACAGTCTCAAAAGGCACTCTTACCGCCTTGATGTATTTGCTCACTTCTATACCTGCTGTTCTCTCCCGAAGGTCTCCGGAATAACAGCTTCACACTCACCGGGAATCTTCACTCTGCTAGCTTAGCGTCTGACGTCACCGGTTACCATCAGCTGTGCGGTGTAGGTGTATGGAAATCCTGTTATACTTGCGCAAGTATTTTCCTTTTCAGCAGCCTTCAGTCCATTCACTCTGCTCTTAGTACTCAGTACGCAGAGGTTTTTCGGGCTCAAACCTTCTCCATTAGATGCAAACGTTGTAATTGTGCAGGTTATCCAAGTGCTCAGTCCTTCTACGCGTTTCACCCCACTCAAAACGGGGCTTTCTCAAGATACTGTTCTCACTTACACCTGCTCCTTAAATACACATCCCCAGTTCCGGTGCAAATTAGGGAACTGCAACTTCCTCTCTGATCATACTTCCAAGACCTTATTTTGTAGGATCCTTATGTTTCTCTTCTTCGCCGCTATTTGCCATAATGCATCCTTAGTCATTGTAGAAATAGCTAGCTTTTAACATCTATACTTAAGTGTGTATGCTAGTATTTTCAGAATTGTACGTACAAAAAACTTTTGAAAATCAAAAGCATATAATTTGTCTCATAATTAATCTATAACAATTGATCGTCTTAAAATTCATCCATATTAATCAAATATCAAAATATAAAATTATAAAAATATATAGAAAATATAAAAAATATATATATAAATATATATGTGGAGAATCACCATAAATAATTTTACAAATCTAAAATTAACTATTCCCTCTCCTTTAGAGCCATATATCATAAACTACCTTCCCTTTAATTTTATCTAAAAACACTTATATTCCATGTTATTAAAAACTAGCCTATCCATATAATTCATCTTAAATATACAGAAAAAATCTAGTGTCATTTGTAACTTATGAATTAAATTATGGGGATATTATTTTTATAAAAAAGGTGTAATTTCTATTTCGGAATTAAGCCTGTTGGGATATAATGAATTAAAATTATATATATAATTTCTGCTTCTTTTCTTAGTAGTTTATTTTCATAGTCTCCCCTCTCCAATCACCTTTCACTTTACACAAACCCCAAAATTTAAAATCTTTCAGATTATTTTGTGGACTTCTCTAAAATGTTGATAGAGGTGGGTTTCTAATTTTCCTTTTTCAATGTTCCACAAATGTTCCCGCATTCTGTCCCTGAGCATTCTCGTAGTTTCTCCTATATAGATCATATCACATGAACACTGTATGGCATAAATAATCCCCTTACTATTGCACCTTATGGTGTCCTTGATCTCAAAATCTAAATTAGTATTTGGGACTTTTAAGATCTTCTTTTAGGTACTATACTTACATGATCTACATGTTACACAAGGGAAAAAAAAATTATTTCCAAAAATACCAGTTTTTTATTTTTTTCCGAAAGTACACAAGACCCTAATTAACCCCCCAGGTAGGCCAATAGTTTCAGGAATAGGGTCCCTTACAGCCAACCTATCAGTATACGTGGACAAGTTTCTGCAAAAATATGTTGTAAAATTAGATTCCTATTTAAAAGATACTACCAGTGTTCTTAGAGTTTTGAGTGACATAGAATGGAAGAATGAATATTTATTTATTGGCTACCTGTGATGTCATGTCACTTTATACTAACATCAATCATGATTTTGGGCTTGAAGCTATAGAAAGTGTCCTGGAAAGGGATGAAGATATGCCAGATGAGCAAAAAAAGTTCCTATTAGAATGCATTAGTTTTATACTTGAACACAACTATTTTACATTTGATAACAAATATTACCTGCAGGTTGAGGGAACCGCGATGGGCACGAGATTCGCACCGAGTTATGCCAATTTGTTTATGGGTGAGTGGGAACAAAGCTTCCTGTCCCACGCAGAGCTCGGTGCGAATCTCGTGCTATTTAAAAGATATATCGACGATATCTTTATCATATGGAATGGCAGCAAGGAATCCCTTAAAGTTACATTTGGATTAATGAATAATAACGATAGGGGATTGACATTTACATATCAAATTAGTAAAGAAAATATAACTTTTTTAGACTTAGAAATAATAGCAGATAAGAATAAATTGGTCACCAAAACACATTTCAAACCCACTGATGCGAACAACTATATACATGCTACCAGCTGTCACTATTCCAAATGGAAGAGCAATATACCTGTAGGACAAAGCCTCAGAATTAGGAAGAATTGCACGGAGCTAAAGGACTTTGAAGAACAAATAAAGACCTTAGAAAATAAATTTAAAGATAGAGGCTATAAGGAGGAAAATGTAAAACAAGCAGTAATAAGAGCAAGGAATACAGATAGGGCCTCACTCCTCAGCTATAAAGTAAAAAATCAACAAACAGGGGATTTTAGTGTACCATTCATAACAGAATACAGTGATAATCACAAATCAATTAGGAAAATTTTGCGTAAACATTGGCACATAGTAAAAAATGACCCTATATTAGGAGACAAACTCCCACCTTACCCCAAGATAGTATATAAGAAAACAAGGAACTTGAAAACAATATTGGCACCCAGTGAGTTCAAAAGAAACAAAGTGGGAAAGAATAGAGATAAAGACGTATGGGGGAAAGAGGTAAGGGTTTTTTTCCCTTGTGTAACATGTAGATCATGTAAGTATAGTACGAAAAAGAAGATCTTAAAAGTCCCAAATACTAATTTAGATTTTGAGATCAAGGACACCATAAGGTGCAATAGTAAGGGGATTATTTATGCCATACAGTGTTCATGTGATATGATCTATATAGGAGAAACAACGAGAATGCTCAGGGACAGAATGCGGGAACATTTGTGGAACATCGAAAAAGGAAGTCCACAAAAATAATCTGAAAGATTTTAAATTTTGGGGTTTGTGTAAAGTGAAAGGTGATTGGAGAGGGGGGGACTATGAAAATAAACTACTAAGAAAAGAAGCAGAAATGATATATAATTTTAATTCATTATATCCCCACGTGCTTAATTCGGAAATAGAAATTACACCTTTTTTATAAAAATAATATCCCCATAATTTAATTCATAAGTTACAAATGACACTAGATTTTTTTCTGTATATTTAAGATGAATTATATGGATAGGCTAGTTTTTAATAACATGGAATATAAGTGTTTTTAGATAAAATTAAAGGGAAGGTAGTTTATGATATATGGCTCTAAAGGAGAGGGATTGGTTAATTTTAGATTTGTAAAATTATTTATGGTGATTCTCCACATATATATTTACATATATTTTTTTAAATTTTTTATATATTTTTATAATTTTATATTTTGATATTTGATTAATATGGATGAATTTTAAGACGATCAATTGTTATAGATTAATTATGAGACAAATTATATGCTTTTGATTTTCAAAAGTTTTTTGTACGTACAATTCTGAAAATACTAGCATACACACTTAAGTATAGATGTTAAAATTAAGTTTTTTTTAAGTGGGGTGAAGTTTTTTTTGAGTGGGGTGAAACGCGTAGAAGGACTGAGCACTTGGATAACGATTACAACGTTTGCATCTAAAGAAGGAGAAGGTTTGAGCCCGAAAAACCTCTGCGTACTGAGTACTAAGAGTAGAGTGAATCGACTGAAGGCTGCTGAAAAGGAAAATACTTGCGCAAGTATAACAGGATTTCCATACACCTACACCGCACAGCTGATGGTAACCGGTGACGTCAGACGCTAAGCTAGCAGCGTGAAGATTCCCGGTGAGTGTGAAGCTGTGATTCCGGAGACCTGCGGGAGAGAACAGCAGGTATAGAAGTGAGCAAATACATCAAGGCGGTAAGAGTGCCTTTTGAGACTGTGATTTTTAAAGTTAAAGTTGCACACATACGTTGCAGAGATTGTTTGGTGGAACCATAGCCAGGTGGTTATAAGGCTATTGAAGATACCAATCCCTAAACATTTGTTTGTTTTGAGATCTGTGGATCAGATAAAGAAATATATTCTGACTGTTTATTAAAAGAAACCTAAGAATATGAAAAGACTCTTAAAGGTTATAAATCCATAATCAGAGAAACCAACAATTTGCCGGTGCCAATTGCTAACTCCTTGAGTCAATAATTCAAAAAGGAAAACAATATACAGAGGTGCAAGATGAAAAAAAACACACAATATCTACTACTACTATTGAGTCAATAATTGTAGTCATTATTGGAAATGTTTTCACTTATCCCAATTTTTTATTTATTTAAATTTTGTATATTGCTTTTATTGGATTTGATTGTATAGCAACATTATAGCAAGCTCAAATTACATTGTGAACAGATAGGATTGACTTTCTGTATGGTTTATGCAATTGACAGTTTTTATGAAAGAAAGTGTGATTGTGGTATGATTGAATGATTTATTGTGTTATAACATTTTATGTGTATTATTTTAGATCACTGGAATAAAAATCTTTGTTTACCCTATGGTATATGGATTATTTTATACTTTAGAGCCATAAAATTAAAATTTTATTATTCTGACTAAACACTTGGAAATCTAGAGAAATTGTTTAAACATATACTCTAGTGACTAGTACCCGCTCGATTAGAGCGATAATACCCACAGCTGTAAGCGCCTCTACAATTTGTTTTGTGAATATTTTCTTTGAATGTCACCTTACCATTAGTGATATTGCACCATTGTGGCGCCTTCTCTTTTTCATCCATTGTCACAAAATTCTTTGCTCTACACATGATTGAGCCTGCGAGAAGTCAGCAGCCATTTTCAGACACCGTAAACCACTTATAATATATTGGAAATGTACTGGACATGAGCCAAGCACATCGATTTTAAAACATACAGAGACCTATGAATCGGGGGGGGGGGGCGACAGGGAGTTACTTCTAAAACAGAGGGAGGCATTTTGGATATTTATGCTAGACACCCTGGCCCTAAGGGCATAAATAGAGAGATAGACTGGTCAGTCTTTTACTAATTAAGGTTCATCTTTTGCACAAATATCAGTTGATATACACTATTAACTTTAGTGGGTTATGCATTTTTGATTCTTTGCTTGTTCATTTAGTTTTATTGTTACCTGTCTGTGTAGGTACATTGTATTTTAGGTTACTCTCCACTAGGGGGAGTGTACTGCCATATGGAGCATAAAGGGTTAAGGTTAAGGTATTTAAGGCAGACAGGATTTGATGATTGTATGCATGATTAAGGGAGATGTCCCTGAAATGTTGCTAACTGTATACCTGTATCTACAATAAACTGTTGAATTGAACTAAGGTTCTGCTGTACTATTTTGATTGGAATTGTATTGGGGAGTTCACCAATGGCTCCTCACAGCGTGTACCTTTGGGCTCTTTTGCTGGACCTTCACTGTTACATTTCCTGATAGTTGTCATATGATACAGGGGGCTGGAAATTTAAATAAAATTTTGAAATTTGTTTGAAAAAATCTATTGCTCATTTAAGATTCTGACTAAGTGCTATTGCAGTGCCCTTTTGTTGTGCATTTATAAATGATGCAATTCTACTGTATTTTATCGTGGCCGGACTGTTATCCGACTGACGCTTTTCCGACGGACATTTGTCCGACGGACAATATTCCGAAAGACATTTATCCGGCTGCTGGGTGGGAATGAAGCTTAAAAATCACGGTTTTATAACATTTTTAATAGTGGACTGACAAAAGACAATTAAATCAACTTATATATAACATTTATAACATTTTTAATAGTGGACTGACAAAAGACAATTAAATCAACTTATATATAACATATTAATTATAATATATAATATTATAATTATAATAATTATATTATGTGTTAAAAGTACATCGTGAGGGTAGGGACCCATGGATAGGTTCCCAGAGGCGGTTGCGGCGCCCGAGTCACTGATTGTAACAGAAAATTTTGGATCGTATCTGCCCTCGGCCGAATGTATCTTGATTTATTTAAGTAAATCTTATATATTATGTGCTATTGCCTTTAAAAAGTCTAATCTTGAGTATTCACTGTATTTTTCTAAAACTTTCATTATCCTGTTGTTTATGATTTCATATTTTTTTTTGGGGTTTTCTCAGTTCAACTCCAGAATCAATTTTTTCAATTGTTAACTCCCATTCTGCTTGTTCTTTTCTTATTTTTGAAACTAGTCTGCAAATGCTTGGGTGGGTTATAGACATTCGTTGGTCAAATGCTCTGTGCCATCCTTCTAGAGAGTTGTTTGTTCTAGGTAACCCTAGTTTTGTTCTTTCAAAAGTGTTCCACATCGTAATATCGAAAGTAGGTTTTCTTCTTGTACCTTGTTGTAGTTCGCCAATCCAGGTTTTTTCAAAATAATTTAAAAATTCAGATAAAATGTTACTGTTTTGTTTTTCTATTGATTTTACAAAGTCATTAAATGTTTCAACTACATCTTCCACTGGCACAAATGCTAATGCTTCTAAGCATTTTATGATCAGAGCATTTTTTTCATTATTATACCATATTTTTAAGCCCAAAGATTGTATTTTTCTCCACAGGCATTGGAAAAAATGGAAAAAGCATCCATAAATTATTGTATTTTGTAAAAAATTTGTCATGCAATTTATTGCTGCTCTTTCAAAATCTACAATAATTGATATAGGATTGATATCTGGATTTTTTTTCTTTTATAATACTAAAAATTAAATTATAAGTTTCCTGATTTTTATTTTTTGATATGCAGTATACTAATGGTATGGTATGGTTATCTTCTATTAAAACATGTATTGTATACAACTGAAAACCTAAAGGAGCTGAGTCAAATGTTCCGTCACAGAGCCAGTGTTGTTTTTTTGAAAGAAGATCTACATTTTTTTTAGTAGACAGAATGATTAAATTTTCACTTTTGTGCATGATGAAATTTTCTCCTCTGGTTGTTTTTCTTAAATCATCATTTAAAATGTTTCCATTTGGTGTTGTTCGATGTCGACGTACCATTCTGGCAAGAGTTTCTTTTTTAGGTAGAGCTCCTGCTGCTTCAAGGGGGAAATTAGATGTGCAATTTTGTATTATGCTTGATGTTACTTCTTCTGAATTTTTAGCAACTTCTTTTATTTTTTCAATTGTTTTCATAGATAAAATTCTTGCTGCATTAGGTGGATGTGAATGATTTGATGCATCTTTTTCAATTATATCATTAATGGTTTTTAGCCTTCCTCCACAAAAACCTTTTTTTTTCACATCTCCAATATGTTACATTTTCTTTTTTTTTGTCTACAATGTATGCATAACCTTCATATAACATTTTTCTTCCTCCTTTACACGTCTTTATGAACTCCATTTTTTTAATTTGATGTTTTTTTTAAATTTATTTATTTAAGTGTTTGTGTTGTTTTTTTTACCTCAGTAGCCACAATATATATTTAAATTTTCCGCTTTTTTACTGATGACAATTATGCAATTACGTGATTGCGTGATTGTGCTGTTCGGCGTGCAGTCGGAAGCAGTGTATATCGGACATATGTCTGACGGACGAATGTGCTTCGGCATTTTGTCCGTCGGAATTTTGTCCGAGCACCGTATTTTATAGTCATTTAAGGATTCCAGCCCAGGAATCTTTTCAGTATTAGCAGATCATACAAACACATACCCAAAGCAAAATTAATATAAATTGCCCGGAATCTTCAAGGCACTGCTGTCTTTGTAAAAGAAAAAAAAAATTAAGAGTGGATTTGTATAATTTTTATAACACCTAAATAAATCAAAATAGCAAGAATATTTAGCTTAAATACTCTTTAGAGTATGCCACCGAAGGGAGCTCACTATCAGTACAGTTATAGCTTTTTAAAAGAAAATATATTTTGGGTTTGTTTTATCACTGAAATAGGTGCACTGAGGAAGCATTTTACACACAGAGAATATAACCACTGAACTGAACAGAAACTTTATTTATTAGCCCTAGCTCTTTTATAAATACACTCAGCTAAATTTCAGCTCAAATAATTTGTCTCATTTAGCTTAGCAATGGTGAAACTGTCATGGCTTGTTTTATTATGCCATAAATATGTTGTGCTCACAGAAAGTATGTTGCAACGTTCTACAAATCTCATAATTTGGATTTCTCCACAATTTGAAAAATTTCCTAAAAAATATATGTTGTTACTGTCTGTCTGTTTATCTGTCTACTTATTCATCCATCCATCTATCCAACCTTCCATACATATAAGATTACATATAGAAAGTGGAAAGTAAACCAGCATATATTTAAATAGCTTACTAGAAAATATAACATGAACATCTCTATGTAATAAAACTGATATATGCTACCTCAAAATCCCCACAGCCGGATGTTGGTCTCAAGACTAACAACTAAGAATGCAACAGGCATGTGCAGAAACACTTTCTTCCAAAGGTGAAGAAAGTTTACCCCTAAATCTAATGAGAACACAGTGAAATCCTGTGAGATTATGTCAAAATCCCTTGAGATCACCACCAAACAAAGCAGGAATTTAGCATTGATTATAAGTGACTATTCATTTAATTTTTTCACAGTGTTAATGAAAGTAGGAAGAGGGACAGAATGGTAAATTCAGCAGAATGTTTATTGTTTTAAAAGATAGATAATCCCTTTATTACCCATTCCCTAAATTTGCACACAAACACAGTTATATTAATACACTTTTTACCTCTTTAATTACCTTACAGTATATCTAAGCATCTGCAAACTGCCCCCTTGTTCTTTTGACAGACTTGCAATTTAGCAAATCAGTGCTGACTCCTAGGTAACTTCACCTGCAAGAGCACAGTGTTATCTACATGACACACATGAACTAACACGCTCTAGTGGTGAAAAACTGTCAAAATGCATTCATTTAGCAGCCTTCTAATTACCAAAAAGCAACGCCAAAGCCATATATGTCTGCTATTTCTGAACAAAGGGGATCCCAGAGAAGAATTTACAACCATTTGTGCCATAATTGCACAAGCTGTTTGTAAATAATTTCAGTGAGAAACCTAAAATTGTGAAAAATGTAACAATTTTTTTTTATTTTATCGCATTTGGCGGTGAAATGGTGCCGTGAAATATGCCAAAATTGGCCTAGATCAATACTTAGGGGTATCTACTACACTACACTAAAGCTAAAATTAACCCTACAGACTCCCTACAAGCTCCCTAATTAACTCCTTCACTGCTGGGCATAATACACATGTGGTGCGCAGCTGCATTTAGCGGCCTTATAATTACCATAAAGCAATACCAAAGCCATATAAGTCTGCTATTTCTGAACAAAGGGGATCCCAGAGAAGCATTTACAACCATTTATGTCATAATTGCGCAAGCTGTTTGTAAATAATTTCAGTGATAAACCTAAAGTTTGTGAAAAAATTTGTGAAAATGTGAACTTTTTTTTTATTTGATCGCATTTGGCGGTGAAATGATGGCATGAAATACACCAAAATGGGCCTAGATCAATTCTTTGGGTTGTCTACTAAAAAAAATTATATACATGTCAAGGGATATTCAGGGATTCCTGGTAGATATCAGTATTCCAATGTAACTATCGCTAATTTTGAAAAAAAAAAATGGTTTGGAAATAGCAAAGTGCTACTTGTATTTATTGCCGTATAACTTACAAAAAAAGCAAAGAAGATGTAAACATTGGGTATTTTTAAACTCAGGACAACATTTAGAATCTATTTAGCATAGGAATTTTTTGATGGTTGTAGAAGTGTAACAGATTTTGGGGTCAAAGTCAGAAAAAGTGTTTTTTCCCATTTTTTCATCATATTTTCTAAAAAAATACAAGATATGATGAAAAATAGCCTTGGTCCCAGACAGTCAACAAATGGAAAAGTGCTCCGTCATGAAGGGGTTAATGTATGTTCACATACCTATTTATAGACCTCGGTTATAGCATATGTCTTGCCGATGTCAAGAAGACCACGCTATATCTGCATGCCTCTGGAAGTGAGGCAAGCAGTACTAGCACAGTTTTGCCGATGTCGGCAAATCTGAGCTAGTAAACCCCTTAGTAACCTTGCAACATACAGGGTACATCGGTCATCAAGGGTTTAAATAAAGAAAAACCAAACAAATACAAATCATTAAGAGTTCTCTTTCACACAGCTAATGGATTACATTAACCTCTTAAGGACATATGATGGAATTTTTCCGTCATAAAACAATTGAGCAAACTGAAAGCTGTGTCCTTAAAGGGACACTATACCCAAACATTTTCTTTCATGATTAAAGGGACAGTTCACCCAAAAACTTTCTCCCCTTTGAATTATTCCCAATGATCCTTTTTACCTGCTAGAGTGTATTAAATTGGTTGCAAGTAGCTCCTTTACTCATATTTCAGCATTTGAAATAGCTGATTTAGCTTGTGGTTTCCCAACCTATACTGAAAGTTTTGATACTGGCGTATACGCTATTGACAAGCCTAAGTAAACACAGCCAGCAGAAGAGATTACACCCTCAGTGGGGGGCATGATAGTCAAGTAATAAAATGATACTTTTCCATTGTTCTCTCTATGTATTGAGCTTTGGTGTTCTAGACAAATATAAGATAAGGAAGCAAGTGTGTGTACACAAAGTGATAACATAATGAGATCTGATATTAATTGAAGCTCAACCCATTGTAATAGGCTGTGGTTTCAAAGCACAAAACCAGCTACTTCATATACACAAATAAACCCGAAAATGCAATTTCTCAAATATTTTATACTCTGCAGCTGGTATAACAAGTCATTTAAAATACATTTATGGAAAAACAATTTTACAGTGTACTGTCCCTTTAAGGTAGAGAATACAATTTTAAACAACATTTCAATTTACTTCTATTACCTAATTTGCTTCATTCTTTAGATATACTTTAATGAAGAAATAACAATGCACACAGTGAACCAATCACACGAGGCATATATGTGCAGCTACCAATCAGCAGCTACTAAGCATATCTAGATATGCTTTTCAGCAAAGAATATCAAGTGAATGAAGCAAAATAGAAAATAGAAGTAAATTAGAAAGTTGTTTATAATTGTATGCTCTTTCTAAATCGTGAAAGAAAAAATTTTGGGTTTCATGTCCCTTTAAAGGGTTAAGCAACATTTTAATATACACAATAACAACTATTTTTCAGTCAACAAAATAATTTAAAATAAAGTAATTTGGTACAAAATATAAAAATGATTGTAATTTCCCTTAAACTAAAGGATACACAAAAGTATTTGCAGTACAAAATGATATATTACTAAGCTCATTTAATGTGTTTACTTTTAACAACCATCCCATCTCCCACTAGATCCATAATTAAGAAAAGAATATTAATGTTGATTGAACCACTTAACTGCTGAACTATACAATTGGAAAACAGAGCTAGGGGGTACCACAGTTAGACGCAGAGGTAGTTTTTGTATTAAAGAGGTCAACTATTTAAGTTCCCGAAGGGTTATCCTGATTTATACTTTGCTTATCTTGTAGAATTGAGCCCTAAGTAAATAAAGTAGAGTTTCCACAAGTTTCATGTTGTTTATATAATTTTGAAACAGCATAAAGACACATAACTACAGAGTACAAGTGCCAGCAATCAGTTCCAAGAAGCATTAAAGCTTTTCTCTAAGTCAGCAGGAACTCTTTACAAATATTATCATCACTGCCCTGAAACCTGCCTGGCCAGATAGCATTATTTTGTAAATAGATTCTCAGCAGATAATTTATTGCCAGTAGCAGAGCTTGAAGACTAAGATTTTTTATGAATATATTCACTTACTCACCATAGTGTTATTTGGCATAAGTAGTGGAAAACACAAAGGTAATTAAATGTAAACTATTGGAATACATGGTTTAATTCCACGCTTTAGTATCAATATGTAGATTTAGAAGTAGAAATCACATGAGACATATTAAGTACACCATCCATGAAAGTAGTTTGTGTAAAAAGACTTTTTAAGGAGTCATTAAATCTTAATTTTGACTGCTGGAAAAGTTAAAGTTTCCACTTTTGTGGCCACTTCATTAGGATTTAATTTTAGCAGAATTATTTTTCATTTAGTAAGACTCAGAGCTAAGCAAGCTAAACAAATGTAAAATAGAGTGTAACCAGATTATTGTATTTTTTTTAAACACGCAGCACATATTGCAAAAAATAAAATACTTGTGAATAAAAGATGCTGTTTACTGCCATGATAAATATGTTTTATGTATTTATATAACATAGATAAATACATAACTTTAATTCATTTACATATTTAATTTGTATTCTATTATCAATTCTACACATTTTTATTTTTATTTATGTATGTATTTATTTAAACCTTTCACCTTAGAAAAGGTAAGATAGATCAGCAGTATACAGGGCCACAGTCGGAATAAAAAGCAGCCCTGGAATAACTACAGAGCAGCCCTGTGACTGTGTGTGTGTATACACATTGTAAAAAAAATCCCCTTAGAGAATGTATTTTAGAAGTCTTAAGGGGAATTTTTCGCAGCCTGAGTAGAAACCTCAAGCAGCAGCCAAATAATTGGCCGGTGAAAAGTAACCTAGCAAGGCATGTCCACCAGCACCAATGCACAGATCATAATGGCTCAGTTGAATTGGTCCTCAGCTGCCAATCTGGTGCTTATAATACACACATTTCCTTTACTTGGCTGAGCAGTCTTATTTGTATTTGAAAGCATTAAAAGCATGACGTAAATGATTAGCCCCGTCCCCTCACAAAACTTGCTTTGATTTCATGAGTTCTACTAAGACAGAGCATATAAGCCTCAGGAAAGGGATTTATTGTCTACGTGGCTGTCAGGGAAGTCTGCTGTGCCTAACACAACAAAAGAGCTGTACATTTTAAAGAACGTTAGTAGCTTACATTTTTTAACATTGTGGGATAGATTACAAGTGGAGCACTAATTAATGCTCTCACTCGAGTGTTAATTGCGCTTGAAATTTGGCTTTTTGTGCACATCAGATTGCGCAAGTTAAAAGTTGTTTGCGTGCTAACCCGATGAGCACAAAAAGCCGAAGTTAGAATATCTTGTGCCTGTTCACGTATCCCCCCATAAAAGTCAATAGAGCAAAAAAGTGGAAAAAACCTAACACCCGACACGCATGCAAACATGATCACATATTTTCATGTGCGCTAACCTGGCATGAAAATATAAATATTTCACATTCCAATATTCTTCCCATAGCAGAATATGTTCTTTTTATTCATAAATATATGTTTATATATATATATATATATATATATATATGATACGGCTAAATTTAGAGTTCTGCGGCCAAAGGGGTGCGTTAGCTATGCATGCTTTTTTTCTCCCGCACCTTTTAAATACTGCTGGTATTTAGAGTTCACAGAAGGGCTGCGTTAGGCTCCAAAAAAGGGAGCGTAGATCATATTTACCGCCACTGCAACTCTAAATACCAGCCTTGCTTACGGACGCGGCCAGCTTCAAAAACGTGCTCGTGCACGATTCCCCCATAGAAAACAATGGGGCCATTTGAGTTGAAAAAACCTAACACCTGCAAAAAAGCAGCGTTCAGCTCCTAATGCAGCCCCATTGTTTCCTAGGGGAAACACTTTCTACGTCTGCACCTAACACTCTAACATGTACCCCGAGTCTAAACACACCTAACCTTACACTTATTAACCCCTAATCTGCCGCCCCCGCTATCGCTGACACCTGCATATTTTTTTAACCCCTAATCTGCCACTCCGTACACCGCCGCAACCTACATTATACCTATGTACCCCTAATCTGCTGCCCCTAACACAGCCGACACCTATATTATATGTATTAACCCCTACTCTGCCACCCCTGCTATCGCTGACCCCTGCATATTATTATTAACCCCTAATCTACCGCTCCGTACTCCGCCGCAACCTACATTATACCTATGTACCCCTAATCTGCTGCCCCTAACACCGCCGACCCCTATATTATATGTATTAACCCCTAATCTGCCACCCCTGCTATCGCTGACCCCTGCATATTATTATTAACCCCTAATCTGCCGCTCCGTACACCTCCGCAACCTACATTATACCTATGTACCCCTAATCTGCTGCCCCTAACACCGCCGACCCCTATATTATATTTATTAACCCCTAATCTGCCCCCCACAACATCGCCTCCACCTACCTACAATAATTAACCCCTAATCTGCCGACCGGATCTCGCCGCTACTCTAATAAATGGATTAACCCCTAAAGCTAAGTCTAACCCTAACACTAACACCCCCTAAGTTAAATATAATTTAAATCTAACGAAATAAATTAACTCTTATTATATAAATTATTCCTATTTAAAGCTAAATACTTACCTGTAAAAAAAAAACCCTAATATAGGATTGAACTTGAATCTGATTGGCTGATTCCATCAGCCAATCAGAATTTTCCTACCTTAATTCCGATTGGCTGATAGAATCCTATCAGCCAATCGGAATTCGAGGGACTTCATCTTGGATGACGTCCCTTAAAGGAACCTTCATTCTTCAGTTGGACGTTGGAAGAAGAAGATAGATCCGCGCTGGAGGTCTTCAAGATGGAGCCGTTCGTCATCGGATGAAGATAGAAGATGCCGCTTGGATCAAGATGGTTGCCGGTCCGGATCTCCTCTTCTTCCCGGATAGGATGAAGACTTTGGAGCCTCTTCTGGACCTCTTCAGCTGCGGCTTGATAGAAGACTTCATCCGGATTATGGATCGCCAGCCCCCGCTTGGGCTTGGATCAAGACTTCGGAGGACGGATCGGTGAACCTGGCATGGTGAAGATAAGGTAGGAAGATCTTCAGGGGCTTAGTGTTAGGTTTATTTAAGGGGGGTTTGGGTTAGATTAGGGGTATGTGGGTGGTGGATTGTAATGTTGGGGGGGGGTATTGTATGTTTTTTTTACAGGCAAAAGAGCTGAATTATTTGGGGCATGCCCCGCAAATGGCCCTTTTCAGGGCTGGTAAGGTAAAAGAGCTTTGAACGTTTTTAATTTAGAATAGGGTAGGGCATTTTTTTTATTTTGGGGGTCTTTGTTATTTTATTAGGGGGCTTAGAGTAGGTGTAATTAGTTTAAAATTGTTGTAATATTTTTCTAATGTTTGTAAATATTTTTTTATTTTTTGTAACTTAGTTCTTTTTTAATTTTTGTACTTTAGTTAGTTTATTTCATTGTAGTTATTTGTAGGAATTGTATTTAATTAATTTATTGATAGTGTAGTGTTAGGTTTAATTGTAGGTATTTGTAGGTAGTTTATTTAATTAATTTATTGATAGTGTAGTGTTAGGTTTATTTGTAACTTAGGTTAGGATTTATTTTACAGGTAATTTTGTAATTATTTTAACTAGGTAGCTATTAAATAGTTATTAACTATTTAATAGCTATTGTACCTGGTTAAAATAATTACAAAGTTGCCTGTAAAATAAATATAAATCCTAAAATAGCTACAATATAATTATAATTTATATTGTAGCTATATTAGGATTTATTTTACAGGTAAGTATTTAGCTTTAAATAGGAATAATTTATTTAATAAGAGTTAATTTATTTCGTTAGATTTAAATTATATTTAACTTAGGGGGGTGTTAGTGTTAGGGTTAGACTTAGCTTTAGGGGTTAATACATTTATTATAGTAGCGGTGTGGTCCGGTCGGCAGATTAGGGGTTAATAATTGTAGGTAGGTGGAGGCGACGTTGGGGGCAGCAGATTAGGGGTTAATAAATATAATATAGGGGTCGGCTGTGTTAGGGGCAGCAGATTAGGGGTACATAGGTATAATGTAGGTTGCGGCGGTGTACGGAGCGGCAGATTAGGGGTTAAAAAAATATGCAGGTGTCAGCGATAGCGGGGGCGGCAGATTAGGGGTTAATAAATATTATGTAGGGGTCGGTGGTATTAGGGGCAGCAGATTAGGGGTACATAGAGATAACGTAAGTGGCGGCGGTGTACGGAGCGGCAGATTAGGGGTTAAAACATTTTAATAGAGTGGCGGCGATGTGGGGGGACCTCGGTTTAGGGGTACATAGGTAGTTTATGGGTGTTAGTGTACTTTATAGCACAGTAGTTAAGAGCTTTATAAACCGGCGTTAGCCCAGAAAGCTCTTAACTACTGACTTTTTTCTGCGGCTGGAGTTTTGTCATTAGATTTCTAACGCTCACTTCAGCCAAGACTCTAAATACCGGCGTTAGAAAGATCCCATTGAAAAGATAGGATAAGCAAATGGCGTAGGGGGATCTGCGGTATGGAAAAGTCGCGGCTGCAAAGTGAGCATTACACCCTTTCCTGACTGACTCCAAATACCAGCGGGCGGTAAAAACCAGCGTTAGGAGCCTCTAACGCTGGTTTTGACGGCTACCGCCAAACTCTAAATCTAGGCCATAGTATTTTGGTATAATACATATCTATACCTACGTATATACATATATATATGTATATATATATATATATATATATATATATATATATATACTTGATTATATATAGGTATAGATATTTATAGAAATATCCATTTATAAATACAATGAACATATTCTGCTATGTGGAGAACATAGGAATGTGAAATATTTACAGTAAATACACAGTTTAACACTTTATTAAATATGGATTTTGCATAAATATGATTTTACAAGTTTTCATCTACTTAACTGCAAAGGGCTCCAATGTACTCCTCTATTTGTATTTATATGTGTACATATGTATTTATGTGCTTATACAGTATTCCAAAAAAGTGAGTGCACCTCTCACATTTTTGTAAATATTTTATTATATCTTTTCATGTGACAACACTGAAGAAATTACACTTTGCTACAATGTAAAGTAGTGAGTGTACATCCTGTATAACAGTGTAAATTTGCTGTCCCCTCAAAATAACTCAACACACAGCTATTAATGTCTAAACTGTTGACAAGAAAAGTGAGTACACCCCTAAGTGGAAATGTCCAAATTGGGACCAATTAGCTATTTTCCCTCCCTGGTGTCATGTGACTCGTTAGTGTTACAAGGTCTCAGGTGTGGATGGGGAGCAGGTGTGTTATATTTGGTGTTATCGCTCTCACACTCTCTCATACTGGTCACTGGAAGTTCAATATGGCACCTTATGACAAAGAATTATTTGAGGATCTGAAAAAAAGAATTGTTGCTCTATATAAAGATGGCCTAGGCTATAAGAAGATTGCCAAGACCCTGAAACTGAGCTGCAGCATGGTGGGCAAGACCATACACTGGTTTCACGGGACAGGTTCCACTCAGAACAGGCCTTGCCATGGTTGACCAAAGAAGTTATGTGCACGTGCTCAGCGTCATATCCAGAGGTTGTCTTTGGGAAATAGACATATGAGTGCTGCCAGCATTGCTGCAGAGGTTGAAGGGGTGGGGGGTCAGCCTGTCAGTGCTCAGACCATACGCCGCACACTGTATCAAATTGGTTTGCATGGCTGTCGTCCCAGAAGGAAGACTCTTCTAAAGATGATGCACAAGAAAGCCTGCAAAAAGTTTTCTGAAGACAAGCAGACTAATGACATGGATTACTGGAACCAGGTCCTGTGGTCCTATGAGACCAAGATAAACTTATTTGGTTCATATGGTGTCAAGCGTGTGTGGTGGCAAAGTGTGTCTTGCCTACAGGCCTGCATGAGTGCTGCCGGCACTGGGGAGCTACAGTTCATTGAGTGAACCATAAATGCCAATATATATTGTGACATACTGATGCAGAGCATGATCCCCTCCCTTCGGAGACTGGGCCGCAGGGCAGTATTTCAACATGATAACGACCCAAAACACACCTCCAAGACTACCACTGCCTTGCTAATAAAGCTGAGGGTAAAGGTGATGGACTGGCCAAACATGTGTCCAGACCTAAACCCTATTGAGCATCTGTGTGTCATCCTCAAATGGAAGGTGGAGGAGCGCAAGGTCATTAACATCCACCAGCTCTGTGATGTCGTCATGGAGGAGTGGAAGAGGACTCCAGTGACAACCTGTTAGCTTCTGGTGAACTCCATGCCCAAGAGGGTTAAGGCAGTGCTGGAAAATAATGGTGGCCTCAAAAAATATTGACAAAAATGTGAGGGGTGTACTAACTTTGTGGGATACTGTATGTGTATGTATGTCTGTTAATACATATATAAACATATAAATACATAAATACATATATACACATAGACATATATAAATACATACTGTACATATGAATATTTAGAGATGTATATGTACTGTATGTATCTCTATGTTAAAGCCCTTTGTCTGCCTTTGTTTTTCTAACACCTAAGATCTCATATCTTTGACCTTTTATAACTTTTATTAGATGGTGTTATTATAAGTGTAAGTGTACTTTGTAATGTAATGTATGTGTTTTGTGCACATTTTTTGTTTGGATTAACAGTTGACCAGAGTTCTGAGGACACGGTAATCATTCTAGCAAAAATCACAATTGTACCAAGCATCGCATTTACTTTCAATTCGTAATACCAGCGGTAAACCCGATGAGCGCAAACACCTACAATAAACCCCTTATCGCTCATGCATAAACGTTAGTGCTTCACTCAGAATTTGGCCCTTGATTATTGTTATTCTTTTGTGTTAATCTAGCCTTTAGATATTAATCTGGAAGACAAAAAATGATTTTGGTTCTCAACTGTCTTTTCACTTAAGTTATGCTTGTAGATTGTAATCAATATCATGTTACTTCATATAGAAAAGGGCTTTGACTTACTTAAATCCTGATAACTTTCCCCTCAAGTTAGCTTGTATTATTTATTACATTTGCAGTATTTGTTATTGTGGGGTAGACTCCTTTGGTGGAATGCATTGAGACTATGGTTAATAAAAAATAAAAATAAAAAAACAGTGTTGTGAGTGAAGACCAATATATTGTGGAACAATTATTATTAAAATAATACAAATTGAAAGAATGAGTAGAAAATGTTGTTTGTGGTATGAAAAAGCTGTAAACTTCTTTTATCTTTTTTATATAGATGTTTATTTTTATTTATAACAATAATAATAATAATACTATTACTACTACAGCTGATGCTACTACTACTACTAATTATTATTATTATTATTATTATTATGATTATGATGATATTGATGATTATTAATAATAATAAGAAAAAGAAGAAAAAAAATACTTTTGAAGATTTTTGTTTTCTGTGACTTGAAGCATGTTTCACAGACCAGCTTAATTCTGCAAAAAAAGTTTAATATATTATATTTTATGACTAATTTTACTGTATTTGAGATGCTGTAAGATAAAAAGACTGGTATGTTTTGCAATTTAAAGTTAAACAAAAATACATTGGAATTAGTGCTTTCCATCTCCAGGTGGAAGGTTTGCCAAATGTTATATCAGATATCCTCATTATTTAATCAAATATGCAAAAAAAAACTCTGCCAGCATCGCTGGAAATCAAATTATTCCAAAAGAGCAAGATTTTTTTTTTCTGTTTGCATATCAATTTTATTTTCTTAAAAACTGCTACGCATAAGTCACAAATGAGTAGGACTTAATTGAAAAATAAATTGGCAATCAGGGTTCATTATCTTGCACATCTTGATGCAAAACACTTCAACATACTAAGGCCTAAATTTATCAAACTGTGATATTTATGAGAAACTACAGCATCACTAAAGGAGTATATTTTCATCAGACACTGTTAGCCGTTCTTACAATTCATAACAGTTTAGTAGCTGAAAAGTAGCAGATGTGTGAGGGCAAGTTAAAGGTTTGCTTGCTCTTATACTGTGGAAGCTGCTTAGAAATGGGTATTTAAAGGAATGGTAGCCCCCTGCTCTTCTGCAAGGACTCCATGGTAGGGTGAGAGAAATCTTTTTCTGCAACTGAAGAGGGAAATATTGAAGATATGTATAAGAGTCCCTTTGTTTCTGGGGTCCATGTGCCTATTGTCTTCTTATTTCTATAGGCACTGCTTCCTCCTGCAGTGTTCTATCTTTCTTGATGGTACCAATTGAAGGTGAGTGTCAGAGGTTGGAGGTGATTGTGCCGCTAGTGCTTCATGTGTGAGTCCTGAAATCTGTCATTATTGGAAGGCCTACCATGTCAACATGTAGGGGCCCATGCAGCTTCTTGATGTTCTTCTAACCGTAGCGATTTTAGATTAAAAAGGCAAACAGATACAGAACACATCTATTGACCAATGCCAAGGAAGCTCCAGGTTTCAAAAATAACAAAGTAAGGTATTTTAGTGACAGGAGGTTTCACAAGTGCCCAGCTTTAAAGTTAATTGATTTGGGTTATAAAGGGTGCACCACTCATGGGTTCGATGCCATGCATTGGAGGTGGTTTTCAAGAATACATTGGGGAGGTTTGGGCTAATATAGCCGTGTTCCTAAGGTTTCTCAATTATTGATGCTAATGATCAGAAGATTCTTTGGTCAAATATCAATAGTTGTCTAATGCATTGTACTTGCTCCTGTAAGCTAAGGCCATGTTTCAGGGTCAGTATTTTGTTGATAGGCGCCACCCATGTATTAGAGGTGTTCAGTTTATTCCTTCATTGGTAGTTTGTATAGTAATAAAGGATTTCTTAATTGCCCAATACTTACTTCTTGCTGCTGGGTTGCTGCAATGCAGGAGATGTATTTAAACCATTTACATTCAATGCAGTATTTTTGGATCCTATTGTTGGCTGAGAAGTTAAAAATTCTTTAAGTATTTATATTCATATATAAAGAGTCTGATGCTTTGTAATATTTGTGTTATCTGCCTGTGGACAAAGTGGAAGCAAAGAAAGTAGCTGTAGACAAATCAGAAAAACTCTTTAAATAAAGGCTAGAGTCTGAGACAGGGCCGCCATCAGGGGGTGAGAATGGTGACTTATGTGAGGGGCCCACTGGGCCAGGGGGCCCCATGAGGCAAGCACAACCATTATAAAAAATCTTTCTTTTTTTTTTTTAATTTTGGCAGCCATCAGAGGGTGCTACAGCAGAGTGATTTTGAATGTGGGAAATGTCATTACACAAGTAAAGCTTTAGCATTTGAGAGGATTTATGAGTGTGCACTAAACCACTATGCACAGTGTGAGACAGACTTGGCACTTTAGACAGCAGATCAATTTCATTTGTAGAGGGGGTAGGACTTACTCAGTAAATGTTTTTTATTTCTTTGTGCAATTCTTGTGCAATATACAGCAGTGTATTTATGATTATTAGACAATGCTGTAGAAATTCTATGTTTAAAACCATGCAGAAATGTTTCCTCCTCAATACACAAATGGTGCCCTTTTGGCAGATATGATTTATTTATATATATATATATATATATATATATATATATATATATATATATATATATATATATATATATATATATTGAGTGTGTATGTATTTTTTTCTGTGGGTCTCTCTGTGAGGGTGTGTGTGTCTGTCTTTGTGCATTTTCTGTGGATATCTTTGTGAGGATGTGTGTGTATGTCTTTGTGCATTTTCTGTGGATGTCTCTGTGAGGGTGGGTGTATGTCTTTGTGTGTTTTCTGTGGATGTCTCTGTAAGGGTGTGTATGTATGTATGTCTGTGTTTTCTGTGGATGTCTCTGTGAGGGTGTGTGTGTATGTCTTTGTGTATTTTCTGTGAGGGTGTGTGTGTATGTCTTTGTGTGTTTTCTGTGGATTTCTTTGTGAGGATGTGTGCGTATGTCTTTGTGCATTTTCTGTGAGTGTCTCTGTGAGGGTATGTGTGTATGTCTTTGTGTGTTTTCTGTGGATTTCTTTGTGAGGATTTGTGTGTATGTCTGGGGATGCCTCTGTGAGGGTGGATATGTCTTTGTGGATGCCTCTGTGAGGGTGGGTGTGTATGTCTTTGTGTGTTTTCTGTGGATGTCTCTGTTAGTGTGTGTGTCTATGTATGTCTGTGTTTTCTGTGGATGTCTCTGTGAGGGTGTGTGCATATGTCTGTGTGTTTTCTGTGGGTGTGTCTGTGAGGGTGTGTGTGTATGTATGTCTTTGTGTATTTTCTGTGGATGCCTCTGTGAGGGTAGGTGTGTATGTTTTTGTGCATTTTCTGTGGGTGTCTCTTTGAGGGTGTGTGTGTATGTATGACTGTGTTTTCTGTGGGTGTCTCTGTGAGGGTGGGTGCATATGTCTGTGTGTTTTCTGTGGGTGTCTCTGTGAGGGTGTGCCCTGATCAATGGTTAAGTAAGGGGCCCCAAAATTTCTAGTGGCAAGCCTGGTCTGAGGTATGTGACAACTAAGCCTCTAGAGTATGGCTGATGCCAAGTATACTGGATGATTTGTGAGTGTGGCTGCACATTCTAAACAATTTGAAAGTATTTGACTGTAGTTGGTTGCAGTTTTTCACATTTATACAAATACATCACCATTTTAGTTTGGTGTTTAATTTGGTGTGTAGAATGGTGCAGCATAATTGATTGATTGGGTCAGGACAGGGTAAGTTTATAACATGAACTTTTAATATTTTTTTCATAGTTGTCACTGTGAAGGTTTGGGAGCTGAGGTTACAAGATAGAGCTGTGGTTTTCTGCTCAGACAACTTGATCTCTCATTTTCACTGGCTTTGGTTTTATACTGTTGCAATGCTTTCACAATGAAACACATCCTAGAGGTGTACAATGATGGACACGCTATTTTGCTTTTAATGTCACGATCAGGTATCTGCAGCTGATTTGGTTCATGATGAATTTCATATTTTTGTTTCTCATGTGTCCTCTTCCATCAGCGTTTTCTAGTTCTGCTTTAGCGCCCCCTGGCACCTTCAACATGGTGAACATATTGAGCTTATTGGTCAGATTGGCAGCAGTTCTGTGTGGTTCATGGCATTATTGTATTGCAAACAGATACTTGTTCAATAGTGAAGTAGCTTGTACATCTGACCATCAGCAAGATATAACACACATTTTCAAAATTGAAGGTAGTGGCTGTTTCTTTTTTTTTTACAGAACCTTGCATTGTCTAGTTAAAATCCTGCTGAAGGGTTGGAGGATAACTACATATTATAAATGAGAGACAAACACATTTGCACAAGAAGATTATATTTTTATATTTTGCTTAATTTTTTTTAGCTTTTATTGAATAATTACAGTTAAAAACTAGTGGGGCCACTTGTTAGGACAGGAAGAAATGAAAGTAGAAGGTAAAGACAATATTAGTATCTGAGGTCCGGATAGTCTTTATTCCTAGGTTTGGTGTTTGACTGAAGTAAAGCAGAG
This sequence comes from Bombina bombina, assembly GCF_027579735.1. Lineage (NCBI taxonomy): Eukaryota > Metazoa > Chordata > Amphibia > Anura > Bombinatoridae > Bombina > Bombina bombina. The sequence goes on from NC_069499.1 coordinate 895,541,728, forward strand.
AATAATTTTAGTTTAAACTTATCGACATATTATTTTATTAAGGTTTTCTGTTTATTTGTTTCTTTATATGATATACTATAAAGGATTGTGTCTTGATGAAATATATATATATATATATATATATATATACTGCATATAGCTTGATGACTCCAGTGTGTTTTATGTTTCCTGCCTTACTCTTAATTAAAAAAGGGTTGTAGAATTACAGAGAAACTAGAAATTTAGGGCCCTATGTTTGAAGCTGCAAAAGCAGCTTCGGGGGCCTTAGCTTTTGAGGCTTGCACGAATGAGCCTGAAACACTAATTAAGTAAATACAATGTTAACACCACTACCACTTAAACTCTCCGACACCTAAAATGTGGCAGAGTGAGATCATCCTGATCCAATCGGGATGATTAACAGCCTCTGCTCACACATGAGCAAGGGGCGGCATTGGGCCGCACTGGGCCAGCAGCTGCACAGAGTGACATGGACACTGCAGTCTGGAGATCAACAACAGTACCCAGTTTGGCCACTGGGAGCGCTGCTCCCATTTCCTGGTTGAGCTCTCAGGCTTCAGTGTCAGTCCAGACTCTTCCGGTTCCTGCAAGTTTTACTGTGAGTCCAACATTCACCTGGAGTGACTGTGAGCGGACCGTGAATGGCACTCCCCTGGTGTTGATGACTCACAACGCGGGGGGCACAGCAGTGAGCTATTTCTGGCGGTGCAGAGTTGATATCCGTGAGGAGGCATCCGTCGTGGGTAAACTGCAACTGCCGATCAAGTGCATGCTGTAATGCAAGTGACTGTAAGATGTGTGGTGTTACTTGAGATGTATGTAGAGGAAACTGGGGAGACTGAGGCACCATATGTACTCCACCAGACCAGTAGAATGTTTTAATTTGTAATGCACATAGGGACTGTATACTCTCACAAGTGTTTTTTTTTTATTGGGGGAGGTGGAGAGGAGTGAGTTTTTATTATGATATACTATAGATTAGTGTTTTATTCCTAAAAGTGGTTACATTTAAATGGTTTAGTTGACAAAAACGTGAAATACTACTCTATATGTGATTGACAATGTCACTGCTCTATATCTTACTAACAGGGACTGTGCCTGGAAGGAAGGTGTTAATTACTAATTACTAACTGTGCAGTTATAACATATATGTATGAGACCAACGAAAATTAAATCTAAAATGTATGAGGGTGCAGGAGTTCTTTGAGAAGTGTATTTGCATGGAATTCAGGTACATCGGCCAATGAGAGTGCTTCTTTATCCTGGCAGACACAGCAAAGTATTATCTATTCTTCTTTTTTAAGGAGCATAGTTGGCTTGGCTGGAGGGGCATGGCTGGGTTGGAGGGGTGTGACTGGGCTGGAGGGGGCATGACTTGGCATGAGGGGGCGGGGCTGGGCTGGTCTATACAAATTTCCAGGGCTGGTCTGATTTATCAGTCCGGCCGTGATAGTTAGTTATTTTATGGTACAAAGTGATAAAACAAAATGTAGTAAATAATGACTCCCATTCTGATGTCTTTCTGTGAAAACCTATAAATTCTTTGAACATGGGTGAGAAATAACTTAGCAGTGAAAAGTAGATATGTGCGGCAGCAAAAAATTCATTTTATTCAAATTTTTTGGAATGAATATTATGAAAAAAATTTTTTTTAGAATATTTGTCTACTACACTAGTCAGTATTTGTTTAATTTTAAACAAAATGAATACTGAATATTCATGGAACATTTACATTTGTTTTTGTTAAATTAATATAAATGTTCCTTTGCTACCTGCAGCACGCTGGAGAGCCGCAATAACCCTGACCCATCTTCAGAAAGTTTGTTTCCTTGATACTTAGTGCCTATATCACACATTATATAATGTATCACTTGGCCAAATGTGACCTTATTTGAATGGTAATAGACCCCTAAATCGATATTGAGTCTTGCCACCATTCTATATTTCCTCCAAAGTAGTTTTTTGACCTAGCAATAGGTTTTCATTGATAGAGCACACCAAAACAAATATAAACCAAATATGGCTAATTCTTATGAAATAGACAGACAAAACAGACAACAGAAAAAGACAAACTGACCTCAATGAGGTATTCAATGTCTCTAACTCTGAAGAATGTGGTAACATAAATGACCAGATGGAATACACACTGAGAGATCTACACAAGATTTATTACAAACAGGACAAAATATGGTGGAACAAGCACTTTTTTGAAAAATATATTGAAAGAGACATAATACCGAGAGACCTGAGTATCCAGCTTTTTCCAGCTTTCCAATTTAAAGATCCTAATCTCAGTGTTGAATGGGAGGATGCACTCTCTGAGTGCTCCACCAAATTAATGAAGATCCTCATAAAACATGATACTTTAGAATATGACCTGTTAGAAACAGAAATAAATTGGTTAAATTTGAAACTTAAAAACTATGATAAACTTGCAGAATTTGAAGTCAGATATAAGAAATACCAAACTAGACAAGTACGAAGCAGAAAATAAACAAACCAAACTCAATAGAGTTATAAAATAAAAGAGTGTACAAATGAGGGAGGAAGTTTAATAAAGACATTCCCAAAAAAGATACACCACGATTACCCAGAACTCATGTAATTAACAGTGACGCATCTGAAGTAGATACTAGTGAGTCAGATACTACTGACAATGAGGCACAGACACCATCTACTTCCACACACTTGAAAATAATGCAGGATACATGTAAAAGAAAGGATTTTTTAGAGGAAGGCCAAAATTTACAAGGAGACCCATCAGAAGGGGAGGAAGGGACAAATCCCCAAATCAAAAGAAACAGATACAAAAAACAGGAAAACAAAAGGTGGAAACCTTACAAAAAAAAAAAGGCCAGCAAGCCCATTCTCCCGAATAAGGATGACCTAATGCAAGTCATTAACTTATCTACAAAAATTCTATCGAATGAATATAGAGATATTCTTGCAAAAGGCCTATACTTTTGTCCCGCTGGCCAAGTAGACAAATTTGAGACCAATAAAGATATCCAGTTATTCCTAAGAAAGGTTTTTTTAAAAAAAAAAAAAAAATATGAAAAAAGATGATGCATCAAGTGAAATCAATACACATTATTCAATATGGTCAAATGAAGAGCAACTCACACTACAAATAATGGAGGAGTTACTAGACAGCAATGAATGACCTATAACTCAAGAGTGGAGAACAAGTATAATAAATAAATCTAAATATGTTCCCAAAATGTCCACTTCTAAACAGATAGAAGTGTACAATGAAATTGTCAGTAGAGAAATAGCTGAACTTGCTATTAAACCTACATCCAAGAATGTATCCATGCAGGCTCTCAAGGTTTTGAAAACATGGGATGATGTAATAATCAGAAATTCGGACAAGGGGGGCAACGTGGTCATTTGGCCTAAAGAAATGTATCTCCTAGAAGTGCACAAACAACTGAGAAATCAAGATTGTTATACCAAGCTGTTTTCTAACCCTATGGAGCAATTTAAAAATCAATACAATTATATGATATTGGAAACTGAAGGTGATGATGTAATAACACCTAAAGAGAAGAAATTCTTGATGGTAGAAAATTCCAAAGTGGCCACCTTTTATATAATACCTAAAATTTACAAACATGCTACCATCCCACCGGGTAGGCCTATTGTGTAAGGGATCAACAATATCACTGAGAAAGATAGCCAATACATAGATTTTAGACTCAGAGAATTTGTAACACAGATGCCCTCGTATGTGAAAGACACGATGGAGGTACTGCAACATCTAGACAATCTTAAACTCAATAACGATACCATCATAACAGCGGATGTCGATCATTATATAAAAGTATTGACCACAAACTAGGAATCAAAACAGTTCAAAGTTTTCTAACGGCATCCTCAAATGAGGATAGATTACATCATGAATTCATAATCAGATTATTATATTTTGTATTATATCACAACTACTTTGTATTCAATCAGCAATTTTGCCTGCAAGTCATAGGTACAGCAATGGGGACGGCATGTGCTCCCACCTATGCCAATTTATTCTTGGGCTGGTGGGAACAGCATGTTGTCTTTTCAGATGCCAATGTATCATTTGTGGAACACATCCGCTATGGTTGAGATACATCGACGAAGGACCCAAGGATAAACTGGACGAATTTCTGAATATTCTTAACAGCAACTCCCTTAACATCAAACTAACCTGGGAAACAAGTAAAGAGAGCATCACTTTCTTGGATTTAAAAATCATTAAAAATCATGAAGGGGAAATCATTACTAACATTTACAGGAAGGAGACAGACACAAACAGTCTCCTACACTCGAGTAGTGCTCATTGCCCACACACAGTTAGATTGCTCCCAATAGGGGAATTCCTTAGAGTAAAAAGAAATTGCTCGGATCTAGTTTCAACATACCAACAAAGAGCAACTGAATTGCAAAACCGACTGAAAGCAAAAGGTTACAGCAACTTAAGTATAAAGAAAGCCAAACACAGAGCTGAAAAGACGGACAGGAAAAAAATACTGTTCAAAAATAAAAAAGTAATCTATGGAATCACATGCAATTGTAAGGTTACTTATGTTGGTATGACTTCACGGAAGTTAAGAATTTTGCATGTTGGAACATCTGAGCAATATCAGAAACGCTGAAAAAGATTTGAAAGCAAAGAAAATTATAACCACTGTTGCATCTCATTTCTACAAAAAAACATCAAGCCAATACTTGCTGAATTTTGCTGTTTTGGAATTCAAACAGTGAGATTAGGAATAAGAGGAGGAGACATTGATCAGTTACTCTTGCAATAAGAGAATTGGATATATCTCTTACATTCCCCCTTCAACCTAACGGAATAAATGAGAACAATTTTTTTTTTACATATTTATAAACATTTGAATAGTTACCATATAATCATTAATGGTCAGCATGATAGAATACAATAGGATTGTAATTCTGCCCCCCTTTCGTTCCCCCTTTATTTCCCCTCCCCTTCTTCTTTTTTTTCTCACTTACACCAGGAGTGTAATCACGTTATGGTTGTTTATTAAAATAATATTTTCCAATCACAATTCTAGATGAATTATATTCACAATTTAATTTAATCTCACCAGACATGCAATCACGATCTGAATTTTTAACTCTAACACTGCATATATTACTATATTACTGTATAGTCTACAGAATAATTCACAATTTATAATTATTCTATTTTATTTAACATTTAGTAGTTAATTTATGCACAGTTATTTCACTTTATGAAGCAATGTTCTGCAATGTTCTGAGGGTGACTCCTAGTGCAGATCAGTAAGTCCAAGAAGCACCCACTGCTAGTTACCAATTAAATGGACACTCACAAAACATTCAGCACAATAAAATATACTCAGTAAAACATGCGTGTTTTACTGAGTATATTTCACTGTATATTTTATCTATGAATTGTTTTTAATACTTTGGATCATAAAGCAATTATTTTTATACTGGAGTCTCCTGTCCTTCATTCATGGTATACCAGATTTTGGAACAGACTACAGCCTTGATATTTATGTGCGCTGGGCCACTACAATATACCCAGCTTGCTTCATTAGCACTACAGTGCGCTGAATGTTTTGTGAGTATCCATTTAATTGGTAACTAGCAGTGGGTGCTTCTTGGACTTACTGATCTGCACTATAAGATGAAAAAGAATTCAAGTGTTAAAACGATTGATAATAGTGTCTTGCTAGTACAGTGACTCAGCTGTCACAGGATGCAGCTGATATAAATACAAAAGTCAACAAGATGATATAAAACAGTTCAAACACTTTAGTGCATAATAGTCAGTACAGCCTTTCAGAATGTGAGGTTCACGGATATATATAGCCCAAAAAGCTTAGAAAAGGACCTTAGCTCCAACGTGTGTAAACGATCCCAAAGTCAGTGGTGTTTGTCGCTTATCCTACTCACATTGTTTATGTGTGGTTGTTTTTCTTTAAGCCAAAACTGATAGTGTTCAATCTTGCTTTAGGATTGAGTCCTTCTGCTGAAAAAAAGAGTATAATAGTGTAGATTGCTAAGTGAAAAAGCTAATATTGAAAACTAACTTACTAGCCAACGCGTTTCGGTCATATATTGACCTTTATCAAGACTGGTTTTGTTTTTCAAACGGGGTCTTTAAATACCCGGTTGTGTGTGACCTTTTCGTAATACAAGAAGTGGTTATCTAAACGCTCCGGTTTTTGATATTGTAGCTTTCTTCATGATTTCTGGTATTACACAGTGTCAACTATAGGGATCTTTATATTTCTGATGCTAAATTTTAGCTGATTTGTGTAAGGCAAGTCTAATAATCTTTTGTAAGACTGCCAGCATGCTCCGATTTCTACTCGTTCCTATTGGATAATGGGAGTATGTTGTGTCATGCCTCTATGATTGGCTGAATCTAGGGGTTTGTGACAAATAAGTTTCCCCATTGGATGTTTGACAAGGTGTGTGCTCAAACTGTCATTTGATTGGGTGAATCTCGCTGCAGAGGATACTGACCCTTGTTTATCAGTATTAACGTTGATGTGTATAGTTTCAAGTCAATACATAAGAAAGGGTAAAAATAATTTCTCTACAAATGGGTTTATAATAGATCCTCACCTGATAAATTCAGTTTTTCCACCAGTTTCAACGATAAGCAATTTATCCGGGATAATCAAACATTGGTTTTTCGTTTAGGTATCCCGGTTTGGACTTTTTAGATATTGAAACACTTAGATACATCTATGATTTTTCACAAATTCCTTGATATGTATTATTGAATTCTGACATTATAAAATTCAGACATTATAAAATTCATGCGATTAGGGAGTATCACCCTTACTATCCTTTTAGGTTTATATGTGAATTATTGAGGGGGTAAGCATTCATTATATTCATATAGCAGTAATAAAAATATGTCTACAATTTTACTTTTAATAGTCTGTAGGTTTTCCTAAAGGGGTTTCCTTCTATATATTTGAAGCGGCTATCCCAAAAATGTCATGACATATTGTCATATATCTGGCCGCTTCTGTTTGTTGACCATTAACCCTTGAAATTATTTACATATGAAATATTCAGATTTCTACTGTGAAAAAATAACTACATCTAAAATGATGATGACTAATTCCCATGAAATTGGACGTTTTTATTTATATAGCTAAAGAGTTAGCTCTTGGTATCGTTAGCTATAGAGATTCATACTATTTCAACTAAGGCAAAAATTTTCAGAGTAGTGTGTTTCCTTGCACATTTCTTTTTAGGTCACGCTATGTAGTCTTTATGGTTAAACTTAGCCTACATGAGCTGCGTTAGATGACTTAGATTTAATTTTTTTAAATACGGCTATATTTATCTAGGTATGATGATTAGCCTAGCAGAGAAGTGAGAATACTAAAATTCCTTAGTTGCCGGATGGAGATCATGATGCTACTGGTCAAGTATAATTTTACCTAGCACAAAAGGAAGGGATTCTTCTTCATGTTGTGTGTTTAATATACAAATGTAAAAAGTTAATACTATAATGGACATTTGTATCCAGATGAGACAGTTATATAGTGTGCTGGGTTTTAGGGACAAGTGTGTTATAAAACTTTAATCAAAAGATACCTTCAACAAAAGGGAGATGGATAATTTATAAGAGTTTCTTATTTTTAATGATTTTTTAAAACTGTTTCTTAAAAAACAGGGAGAATTAGTTTGACCCAAAATGTGTTAGAGTCTAAGGCTCCAGTGGTGCAATGTCTCTTGGTCTTCACAGTTATTCAGAGTCTAGGACATTGGATAGATATACTTCCTTACTTTTATTAATAGATGTAAAGTTCCTTTTCTATATCACTCGAGGTAAGGAGGGTGAGACAAATTTGTGTTATTGTTTTCATCAGTAGGCCCAGAGGTTTCTAATGACTAATTCAAGGGATTAGTAGGTTTAAACATATCCCTTAGATTATTTCAAAGTTCTTTTAATTGAAGTTTAGAAGGTGGGACAGATCCTCTTTATTATTTAACCCTCTCGGGTATAGACTTTCCAGGTAGAAGATCCATTTTGATTCTTCTGTTAGTAACTTTTTTTCATGGTTTCCCCCTCTCCAATTCATAGGGACCTTCTGTATTCCTATGTATTTCAAGGATTTGATATCTCCATGATGTTTTTCAGAGAAATGGTTATAAAGGGGGGTTTCTTCGTGCTGTTATGTGATTGGAATTCGGTGATCTTTACACTGCTTTTACATGCTTTGCATGTATGACAAGGGAAAAAAACCCTCACTGTTTTCCCGAATGGCTCTTTTATTTCAGGTAACTTCTTCATTTGTGTACTGGGTGCCAGTTTATTTTTAAAATTGTTGGCCCTTCTATACACAAAAGTTGGTTTCTGTGGTAATTTTTTCCCAAGAATATCGTTGTCCTTAAGTATATTCCAATGCTTTCGGAAGATTTCTTCAATAATTCAACTGTTTTCACTATATTCCGTGATTAGAGGTACATTAAGGATCTCATTCTCCTCATTCTTTTTCGTCCTTTCTTTATATTTAGTTAGATTTTTTCTTTCAATTCTTCTTACTTCTTCTATCCTTCGGTCCAATGATTCTTCATTTTAACCTCTGTCAAGAAACTTAGTCTTAATTATTTGTGCTTGCTCTTCCCATTTGGAGGGGTTAGAACCATTTTTCTTCATCCTTAGAAGCTGTCCCTTTGGAATATTACTTTTCCAATTTGTGTGGTGACAGCTTGTTTGGTGGACGTAGTTATTTACCCTTGTTGTCGATTGGTTGGTACAAGGGTAAAAACAAGACCCACAGAGGGAAGAGAGGATGTGCCAAAATAAGGAAGAAAGAAGATAAAATTAATGATCAAAAGGACAAGGGGAATGACAAAGGGATATTCAACCTGAGTTCTTATGAACTAAACAAAAATGAGAAATCTATTTTAGGACTTGGCTTATCATTCACACCATCCAGGCCAGGAGTCTTGATAAATTTACCACTTTTGTGAATACAAAAGAATTTAGAAGGAAACTCACTTTAAAAAGTTTTTTTCTAAAATCCCCCCTTGAAAGGATGGGGTATGGATTTAAAGAATATGACCATATAGCACAAGAGGATTGTTATAAACACACAGATCTCAAACCGAAGTCTACATTCTATCCCCTGACCCACAAAGGGACCACATTAGAGGCCTTCGAGACAACAGTGTGCAGAGAGATACGGGACATCAATCTCAAGAAGTTGAGTTTGAAAAATAAGAACCTATCCGGTAAACAGTTTCAAACTATTAAGGAACTAGAAAAGAACCACAACCTCACAATCAAGCCCGCCGACAAGGGCGGGGGAATTGAGGTGATGAATAGAACAGATTATAATGATGAGACAGAAAGGATCCTGAGTGATGAGAATACATATCAAAAACTGAATGAAAATCCAGTCAGTATATACAGAAGGAAGTTGACGGATTTGTTAAAGGAAGCTAAGGAAGATGACATACTGAATGATAAAGAGTACAACTATATCAATGTACAGCATCCAGGAACTCCAATCATATACCATCTCCCAAAGATCCACAAAAATCTTAACAAGCCCCCCGGAAGGCCGATAATATCAGGGATAGGGTCATTGAGCAGTAATCTGTCCGAGTATGTTGACAGACACCTGCAGAAACATGTAAAGGAACACCCCTCCTATTTAAGGGATTCAACCCAGATAATAAACCTTCTGGAAGATTTGACGTGGGAGAACAACTACATTTTTGTGACGTGTGATGTAACCGCCCTGTACACCAGTATACCCTATGAGGAAGGGTTGAAAGCGGTGAGATTCTATTTGGAGAAAGATACGGAAATTCCATCAAAACAATGTGACTTTATATTGGACAGTATCCATTACATATTACATCACAATTACTTTTGTAATAATGGAAAGTTTTATCGACAGGTCTGTGGCACGACGATGGGGACCAGGTTCTCACCCAGCTATGCCAATCTCTACATGGCTAAGTGGGAAGAGATCTTCTGGGAGTCCTGCCCAGCAAGCGCGGACATGGTCCTCTATCGCCGGTACATTGATGACAACATAATGATCTGGAAAGGGTCACAAGAAGATCTAGAACATACTATCATTGTCATGAATAAATATGAGACCAACATCACTCACTTATTTGGATTTAAACATAGAGGTGAAGGAAGGGGTTATCAAGACATCAACGTTCTTTAAAAATGTGGACAGTAATAACTACGTCCACCAAACAAGCTGTCACCACACAAATTGGAAAAGTAATATTCCAAAGGGACAGCTTCTAAGGATGAAGAAAAATTGCTCTAACCCCTCCAAATGGGAAGAGCAAGCACAAATAATTAAGGCTAAGTTTCTTGACAGAGGTTATAATGAAGAATCATTGGACCGAAGGATAGAAGAAGTAAGAAGATTTGAAAGAAAAAATCTAACTAAATATAAAGAAAGGATGAAAAAGAATGAGGAGAATGAGATCCTTAATGTACCTCTAATCACGGAATATAGTGAAAACAGTCGAATTATTGAAGAAATCTTCCGAAAGCATTGGAATATACTTAAAGACAACGACATCCTTGGGGAAAAATTACCACAGAAACCAACTTTTGTGTATAGAAGGGCCAACAATTTGAAAAATAAACTGGCACCCAGTACACAAAGGAAGAAGTTACCTGAAATAAAAGATCCATTCGGAAAACAGTGAGGGTTTTTTTTCCCTTGTCATACATGCAAAGCATGTAAAAGTGGTGTAAAGACCACTAAATTCCAATCACATAACAGCACGAAGAAATATAAAATTAAGGATTTAATTTGCTGTCAAGACAGAAACGTGGTCTATTTGCTTCAATGTCCCTGTGGCCTTCAATATGTTGGACAGATGTCCAGTCCACTAAGGGACAGAATACGTGAGCATCTTCTATGTATTGAAAAACTTAACAAAGAAACCCCCCTTTATAACCATTTCTCCGAAAAACATCATGGAGATATCAAATCCTTGAAATACATAGGAATACAGAAGGTCCCTATGAATTGGAGAGGGGGAAACCATGAAAGAAAGTTACTAACAGAAGAATCAAAATGAATCTTGTACCTGGACTGTCTATACCCGAGAGGGTTAAATAATAAAGAGGATCTGTCCCACCTTCTAAACTTTGATTAAAAGAACTTTGAAATAATCTAAAGGATATGTTTAAACCTACTAATCCCTTGAATTAGTCATTAGAAACCTCTGGGCCTACTGATGAAAACAATAACACAAATTTGTCTCACCCTCCTTACCTCGAGTGATATAGAAAAGGAACTTTACATCTATTAATAAAAGTAAGGAAGTATATCTATCCAATGTCCTAGACTTTGAATAACTGTGAAGACCAAGAGACATTGCACCGCTGGATTAGTCTTAAAAGAACTCCTCAGGAAGCCTTAGACTCTAACACATTTTGGGTCAAACTAATTCTCCCTGTTTTTTAAGAAATAGTTTTAAAAAATCATTAAAAATAAGAAACTCTTATAAATTATCCATCTCCCTTTAGTTGAAGGTATCTTTTGATTAAAGTTTTATAACACACTTGTCCCTAAAACCCAGCACACTATATAACTGTCTCATCTGGATACAAATGTCCATTATAGTATTAACTTTTTACATTTGTATATTAAACACACAACATGAAGAAGAATCCCTTCCTTTTGTGCTAGGTAAAATTATAATCGACCAGTAGCATCATGATCTCCATCCGGCAACTAAGGAATTTTAGTATTCTCACTTCTCTGCTAGGCTTATCATCATACCTAGATAAATATAGCCGTATTTAAAAAATTTAAATCTAAGTCATCTAACGCAGCTCATGTAGGCTAAGTTTAACCATAAAGACTACATAGCCGTGACCTAAAAAGAAATGTGCAAGGAAACACACTACTCTGAAAATTTTTGCATTAGTTGAAAAAGTATGAATCTCTATAGCTAACGATACCAAGAGCTAACTCTTTAGCTATATAAATAAAAACGGCCAGTTTCATGGGAATTAGTCATCATCATTTTAGATGTAGCTATTTTTTCACAGTAGAAATCTGAATATTTCATATGTAAATAATTTCAAGGGTTAATGGTCAACAAACAGAAGCGGCCAGATATGTGATAATATGTCATGACATTTTTGGGATAGCCGCTTCAAATATATAGAAGGAAACCCCTTTAAGAAAACCTACAGACTATTAAAAGTAAAATTGTAGACATATTTTTTTTACTGCTATATGAATATAATGAACGCTTACCCCCTCAATAATTCACATATAAACCTAAAAGGATAGTAAGGTTGAGACTCCCTAATCGCATGAATTTTATAATGTCTGAATTTTATAATGTCAGAATTCAATAATACATATCAAGGAATTTGTGAAAAGAGATGTATTCAATATCTAAAAAGTCCAAACCGGGATACCTAAACGAAAAACCAATGTTTGATTATCCCGAATAAATCGCTTATAGTTGAAACTGGTGGAAAAACTGAATTTATCAGGTGAGGATCTATTGTAAACCCATTTGTAGGGAAATTGTTTTTACCCTTTCTTATGTATTGACTTGAAACTATACACATCAACGTTAATACTGATAAACAAGGGTCAGTATCCTCTGCAGCGAGATTCACCCAATCAAATGACAGTTTGAGCACACACCTTGTCAAACATCCAATGGGGAAACTTATTTGTCACAAACCCCTAGATTCAGTCAATCATAGAGGCATGACACAACATACTCTAATTATCCAATAGGAACGAGTAGAAATCGGAGCATGCTGGCAGTCTTACAAAAGATTATTAGACTTGCCTTACACAAATCAGGTAAAATGTAGCATCAGAAATGTAAATATCCCTATAATTGACACTGTGTAATACCAGAAATCATGAAGAAAGCTACAATATCAAAAACCGGAGAGTTCAGATAACCACTTCCGGTATTACGAAAAGGTCACACACAACCGGGTATTTAAAGACCCCGTTTGAAAAACAAAACCAGTCTTGATAAAGGTCAATATACAACCAAAACTCGTTGGCTGGTAAGTTAGTTTTCAATATTAGTTTTTTAACTTAGCAATCTACACTATTATACTCTTTTTTTTCAACAGAAGGACTCAATCCTAAAACAAGATTGAACACTATGAGTTTTGGCTTAAAGAAAAACAACCACACATAAACTATGCGAGTAGGATAAGCGACAAACACTACTGACTTTGGGATCGTTTACACACGTTGGAGCTAAGGTCCTTTTCTAAGCTGTTTTGGGCTATATATATCCGTGAACCTCACATTCTGAAAGGCTGTACTGACTATTATGCACTAAAGTGTTTGAACTGTTTTATATCACCTTGTTGACTTTTGTATTTATATCAGCTGCATCCTGTGACAGCTGAGTCACTGTACTAGCAAGACACTATTATCAATCGTTTTAACACTTGAATTCTTTTTCATCTTAGCATTGTACTTTATATTTTTCACAAACCACATTGGATGTCATTGCACATTTTCTAAACTAACACATTTGCATACTATTGCACATTTTTCACTTCTCACACACTAGGGACACCATCCCCAGCATCACCTTATTATAGAAGCATATTATATCTTATTGGTAATCGTCATTATTGGGAACAATAGTCCCGGTCTGACCATAGTAAGATATAGATATTTGATAATTTTAACTCACCATTTTAGGGTTACTCTTTTCCAGCCCAACAAGTTTGGTATTTGAACATATCTTATTTGTGGTTGTTTATTTGTTTCAGTCTCAAAGAGCTGAGTGTCAGCTCACAGGCAGGCATAAGTTGAAGTATTTATCTTTGTTATCAGCAAGATATACCTGTCATATGAGTCACTGTGGATTAGCGTAATCTTTTGTAACATCTACTGTAACCGAGGTCAACAAATCTGTTTATTGCATCTACTAGTATTGTTATTACATGGATCCATGAGGCAATAACTGTTTGCAACCTTTTTTACATTGTATATTTTATTTGTTATTTTAATTGTCATTTATTGTTATTGTACAATATCAGGTTTTAATTAACCAGCTGTTCATATTTTTAATATATTTTAAATAATATATTGTAATAAATTTTCTTGAAAAATATCTTTCAGAGATTACATTTGGTTTATTAGGACCCTGCCTCCACTAGTTGGCACTCTGATATATCTTTGATTTTTCACGTCTTATCTTTTTGACCACTAGGGGTCATTCTCAGCAGGAACTTACAGTTTTGAAGACAGGACATCCATCCTCAACAAAGCTGGGAGAAGTCTTCATCCAAGCGGCAAGAAGTCATCAACGAAGCCGGAAGAAGTCTTCATCCAAGCTGGCAGAAGAAGTCCTCCAGATGGGCAGAAATCTTTATCCAGACGGCATCTTCTATCTTCATCCATCCTGCGCGGAGCGGCTTCATCTTCAAAACATCCGGCGCGGAGCATCCTCTTCTTTTGACAACAATAGGTGAAAAAATTCTATTGGCTGATGCAATCAGCCAATAGGATTGAACTTCAATCCTATTGGCTTTTCCAACCAGCCAATAGAATGCGAGCTCAATCATATTGGCTGATTGGATCCAATAGGATTGAAGCTCAATCCTATTGGCCAATAGGATTGAAGCTCAATCCTATTGGCTGATTGCATCAGCCAATATGATTTTTTCACCTTTAATTCCGAATGGCTGATAGAATTCTATCAGCCAATCGGAATTCCAGGAACGCCATCTTGGATGACTTTTTTTAAAGGAACATTCATTGTTGAAGAAGACGCAGAAAGAAGAGGATTCTCCGCGCCGGATGTCTTGAAGATGGAGCCGCTCCATGCCGGACGGATGAAGATAGAAGATGCCGTATGGATGAAGACTTCTGCCCGTCTGGATGACCACTTCTGCTGGCTTGGATGAAGACTTCTCCTGGCTTCGTTAAGGACATCTTGCCACTTGGATGAAGACTTCTCCCGACTTTGTTGAGGATGGATGTCCGGTCAACAAAACTGTAAGTGGATATTCAGGGGTAAGTGTTAGTTTTTTTTAATGGTTAATTGGGTGGGTTTTATTTTTAGATTAGGGTTTGGGCTGAAAAAGAGCTAAATGCCCTTTTAAGGGCAATACCCATCCAAATGCCCTTTTCAGGGCAATGGGGAGCTTAGTTATTTTTAGTTAGGATTTTATTTGGAGGGTTGGTTGTGTGGGTGGTGGGTTTTACTGTTGGGGGAGTGTTTGTATTTTTTTTTACAGGTAAAAGAGCTGATTTCTTTGGGGCAATGCCCCGCAAAAGGCCCTTTTGCTATTGGTAGTTTAGTTTAGGCTAGGGTTTTTTTTAGGGGGGCTTTTTTATTTTGATAGGGCTATTAGATTAGGTGTAATTAGTTTAAATATCTGATAATTTCTTTTTTTATTTTGTGTAATTTAGTGTTATTTTTTTTTGTAATTTAGGTAATTGTATTTAATTTAGGTAATTTATTTAATTGTAGTGTAAGGTTAGGTTTTAGTGTAACTCAGGTTAGGTTTTATTTTACAGGTAAATATATCTAGGTAGTAAGTAAATAGTTAATAACTATTTACTAACTATACTACCTAGTTAAAATAAATACAAACTTGCAGGTAAAATAAAACCTAAGCTTGCTACAATGAAACTATTAGTTATATTGTAGCCAACTTAGGGTTTATTTTATAGGTAAGTATTTAGTTTTAAATAGGAATAATTTAGGTAATGATAGTAGGTTTTATTTTGATTTATTTTAATTATATTTAAGTTAGGGGGTGTTAGGGTTAGACTTAGGTTTACGGGTTAATAAATTTAGTATAGTGGCGGCGACATTGGGGGCGGCAGATTAGGGGTTAATAAATGTAGGTAGGTGGCGGCAATGTTAGGGGCTGCAGATTAGGGGTTAATAATATTTAACTAGTGTTTGTGATGAAGGTTTAGGGGTTAATGTTTTTTTTATAGTGGCGGCGATGTCCAGAGCAGCAGATTAGGGGTTAATAAGTATAATGTACTTGTCCGCAATGTCGGGGTGGCAGATTAGGGGTTAATAAGTGTAAGATTAGGGGTGTTTAGACTCGGGGTTCATGTTAGGGTGGTATTGGAGTGCAGTATGGAGCACAATTTTGCTCTATGCTCACTTCTTGCCTGTTAATGCCGGGATTTTATAAACCTGTAATACCAGCGCTGTAGGGAAGTGAGCGGTGACAATAACGTGCAAGTTAGCACCGCACCCCTCATAACGCAAAACTTGTAATCTAGCCAATATTTTGTTCAAATTTAAGTTGGAACTAATACATAAGTATTAGTTTTGTACTCCCTATTAATGATTACTGGCTTATAAGGAGAGCTACCTCTGTTTTACTGGTGGAGAGAGACATGTCCCTGCAACAGAGACATGAAAACTTTTATATTAACATAACATAGTAACTAGTGATGTCGCGAATAGTTTGCCGGCGACTAGTTCCTGGCAAACATAGCTTGTTCACGTTTGCCGCGGCGGGCGAACATATGCGATGTTCGGTCCGCCCCCTATTCATCATCATTGAGTAAACTTTGACCCTGTACCTCACAGTCAGCAGACACATTCCAGCCAATCAGCAGCAGACCCTCCCTCCCAGACCCTCCCACCTCCTGGACAGCATCCATTTTAGATTCATTTGGAGCCTGCATTCTTAGTGAGAGGAGGGACAGTGTAGCTGCTGCTGATTTAATAGGGAAATCGATAGCTAGGCTAGTGTATTTAGTGTCCACTACAGTCCTGAAGGACTTATCTGATCTCTGCTGTAAGGACAGCACCCCAAAAAAGCCCTTTTTAGGGCTAGAACATCAGTCTGCTTTTCTTTTCCTGTGTAATCTAATTGCAGTTGCCTGCCTGCCAGCGTGTGTGTCAGGCTCACAGCGTATACTGTGCCCACTTGCCCAGTGCCACCACTCATATCTGGTGTAACAGTAGTGTACATTTTAAAAAAACAACACTTTTTTGACTGTGAAATAATAGCAGTCAGTTTCCTTCACACATGTGCCTTTCAGTGCCTGCCAGGGCACAGTGTCACACCAGTGCAACTCATATCTGGTGTAACAGTAGTGTACATTAACCCCTTAATGACCACAGCACTTTTCCATTTTCTGTCCGTTTGGGACCAGGGCTATTTTTACATTTCTGAGGTGTTTGTGTTTAGCTGTAATTTTCCTCTTACTCGTTTACTGTACCCACACATATGGCGTTTTTCTCGCCATTAAATGGACTTTCTAAAGATACCATTATTTTCATCATATCCTATAATTTACTATAAAAATTTTTATAAATTATGAGGAAAAAATGGAAAAAAACACACTTTTTCTAACTTTGACCCCCAAAATCTGTTACTCATCTACAACCACCAAAAAACACCCATGCTAAATTGTTTCTAAATTTTGTCCTGAGTTTAGAAATACCCAATGTTTACATGTTCTTTGCTTTTTTTGCAAGTTATAGGGCCATAAATACAAGTAGCACTTTGCTATTTCCAAACCATTTTTTTTCAAAATTAGCACTAGTTACATTGGAACACTGATATCTGTCAGGAATCCCTGAATAGCCATTGACATGTATATATATATATTTTTTAGAAGACATCCCAAAGTATTGATCTAGGCCCATTTTGCTATAATTCATGCCACCATTTCACCACCAAATGCGATCAAAGAAAACAAAATTGTTCACTTTTTCACAAATTTTTTCACAAACTTTAGGTTTCTCACTGAAATTATTTACAAATAGCTTGTGCAATTATAGCATAAATTGTTGTACATTTTTCTCTGGGATCCCCTTTGTTCAGAAATAGCAGACATATATGGCTTTGACATTGCTTTTTGATAATTAGAAGGCCGCTAAATGCCACTGCGCACCACACGTGTATTATGTCCAGCAGTGAAGGGGTTAATTAGGGAGCATGTAGGGAGCTTTTTGGGGTAATTTTAGCTTTAGTGTAGTGTAGTAGACAACCCAAAGTATTGATCTAGGCCCATCTTGGTATATTTCATGCCACCATTTCACCGCCAAATGCGATCAAATAAAAAAAAAGTTAAATTTTTCCAAATTTTAGGTTTCTCACTGAAATAATTTACAAACATTTTGTGCAATTATGGCACAAATGGTTGTAAATGCTTCTCTGGGATCCCCTTTTTTCAGAAATAGCAGACATTTATGGCTTTGGCATTGCTTTTTGGTAATTAGAAGGCCGCTAAATGCCGCTGCGCACCACACGTGTATTATGCTCAGCAGTGCAGGGGTTAATTAGGGAGCTTGTAGGGAGCTTGTAGGGTTAATTGTAGCTTTAGTGTAGTGTAGTAGATAACCCCAAGTATTGATCTAGGCCCATTTTGGTATATTTCATGTCACCATTTCACCGCCAAATGCGATCAGATTAAAAAAAATAGTAAACTTTTTCACAAACTTTAGGTTTCTCACTGAAATTATTTACAAACAGCTTGTGCAATTATGGCACAAATGGTTGTAAATGCTTCTCTGGGATCCCCTTTGTTCAGAAATAGCAGACATATATGGCTTTGGCGTTGCTTTTTGGTAGTTAGAAGGCCACTAAATGCAACTGCGCACAACACATGAATTATGCCCAGCAGTGAAGGGGTTAATTAGGTAGCTTGTAGGGAGCTTGCAGGGTTAATTTTAGCTTTAGTGTAGAGATCAGCTTCCCACCTGACACATCAGACCCCCTGATCCCTCCCAAAGAGCTCTCTTCCCTCCCCCACCCCACAATTGTCCCCACCATCTTAAGTACCGGCAGAAAGTCTGCCAGTACTAAAATAAAAGGTATCTTTTTATATATATATATATATATATATATATATATATATATATATATATATATAAGTTTGTTATTGGTATATGCACTCTCACCAACAGACCGCAACTTGCCAGGGTGCTGTAGCCAGGTATTTTAGAAAATGAAAAGATGAAAGCACTCACTGGACTATGGACAACAGTGTCAATAAAATATCCTTTATTGTGACGTTTCGGGACCAACAGCGTCCCTTCTTCTGACAAGCAACAAGTGAAAACAGACAAACATTTAAAGGCCCCTAAACCACTCCCCATAGTGACCTACCAATCAAAATGTGCCGTGTGCAAAAGTAAGTGAGCCGTGTGCAAAACCGGCATTAATCTCAGTGTTATAATTTCAAATACAAATAAATATTGTTAAAAGTGTACATTGAATCATGCCTATCTATATATAATAATATCACAGTGTGTGTGTGGTGTTAATTTCTCAAAAACTGTATCCGATCATATACATGCTCAATACTTAACATAGTGCGTTAAACCTAATAGAAAAGTAAACAAAACCTGATAGGCGTAGATCGCACGCCCCTGTTGTGTGATAGGCTCAGCGCATATGCCTCACAAGCACACACCTTCCAAAGCACCACAAGCCAACCGCGATAGCCAACCATGTAAACAACTGACCTGATTGGCTACATGTGACCGAACAGACCCACTGTCAATAGCGGTATCATAACCACTAATCTAATGGTTGTCATGGTTCCCACAACACACAGGTCCCCCTGCTGCATAACAGGACTTCCACAATAGCCCCACATACCTCTCATTGTCAACGCTCCAAGTCCCTGTGCTACACGAACCGCATGACGTTGAACCGGCATTGCTCACAGCTTAAACACCACGCCGCGATCACCATTGCCTAATACCGCGGTTGCTATGGAAACCCGTATGCAAAGCACAAACCCCGATTGCGGCTGTGTGTTGTGCCTACTGGACACAACATCCATGACATCAAAACGTTATTCATTACATCTCCAGCCGCCATCATCCTAATGTCACGGTTACTATGGTAACCTTTATAAACCACCAGTCTCGAATGTGGCTAACTATTGTGCCAGCTAAGTACATGATCTAGTATTAGGAGCCACCCCCTAAAAAGAGGATGGCTAGGTTAGTCTCCAACTATCCAAATGGAAAAAAAAGGGGGAAACAAAGAGCTTTATGCTTGTATATTTGTAACATGCGTAACTGGGTAATAGTGTATAATATCTTACCCAATTGGGTATCAACGTCAGAATGAACATCTGCTCTTTTTGTCCACATCAAAAGGCCAACAAGAAAACAACAGCAAATGTCTAAAACAAAACATTCTTCACTTCAAAAGGACCAATCAGAGACACAGTGTGCCATGATACTGCCAGTCATCTGCCAACAGATGGTGCTTGCCGCCAGATCAACCTCTTCTAAACCACATACACAATAACCAATAATCATAATAATAAATAAAATAATACTACTCAATCGTGTAATATAAATCAAAACCACACACCACCTAAGTATCAAACCCTCTGCAAAAACGTCAGGGTTGAGCCTACCCCACTCAGGGGGCTTCATCACAAACTCCTTGTGTACAAGAACTAACCACCTATGGTGAAAATAAATAAATGTGTATAAATCTATACACCAATTATTGAGTACTAACAATATTGATCAGGGTATACCCATATATATCATAAGCTAACCAAAAGCTAACCACAATCTTACATCACCCTATACAAATCATATAAAATAACTTGCCAATCATATCCAGACATCCAAAGAGATAGACATTAAACACCATACGTTAATAGCAACTATTATCAAATCCATTGAGCATGTATAGAAAGCATACCAGTCACAGACATAACCAATACATGAAAGTGTGACAAGTGTAATAAAGCAAGATTAAAAACAAATAAAAACATAGCACCCCTCAAATATTAACATATTCATAATTAAACATCTAACGTATGAAAAACATGGTACACCATATCTGGTATAATTAGGTAAAGAAATTTCAACTCCAAAAGGGAGAAATAACTCAAGAGTGGGAAGTAGACTCTCATTATTAGCGATACACACAGTGTCGCCTGCCCTCACGGGCATAGAACCAATGAATCAATGGACTCTCACGACACTGAATCAATGGACTCTCACAGCACATATCCATTATAGAAAGTTCTGCCACCCCGTCTGAATATTTAAACCTCTTGGGGCCAATGTACATAATTCATGAATCCAGCGTGCTTCTTTTCTCAGAAGGATCTTGGCTCGGTTTCCACCTCTTTGTAGGGCTGGCACGTGATCAATGATTCTGAAGCGTAGGTCGCTCACAGTGTGTCCTGCTTCAAGGAAGTGGCGGGCCACCGGATGTTCTGCCTTTCCCGTGTTAATTGCCGATCTAATGCTTGAGCGGTGATTCGCCATCCTCACTCTGGCGTCGTCAGTCGTCTTGCCAGTATAAAATTTCCCACAGGGGCAATTAAGTAGGTATACGATGAATTGAGTTGTACATGTCAGGAAATATTTAATCTCATATCTTTTACGACAATCAGGATGTTGAAATGTCGTGCCAGTGTGCATGCTGTTGCAAGTTACACAACTAATGCATTTGTAGCATCCAATTTTTCTCTTTAGCCATGTCTGTTTCTCATTTTTTAAAGGGATATCAGTCTTTACTAGGAGATCTCGTAGACTCCTACCCCTACGATATGCCAGTCGTGGTGCTGCCCATTCAGTGAACGGTAGTGTGGGGTCACTCTGGAGAATCTTCCATTCCTCCTTTATTGCTTTGGCAATCTGGTGTTGGTCTGGATTATACGTGGTCACAAACGTGAGTTGACGATTTGGTGTAGTACTTGTGGTACTTTGTTCTTGTTGGGCTAGAAGAGCCGATTCACGTTGTTGCTCTAAGTTCTTTCTATTGTACCCACGTTGAAGGAATCTTTGTGTCATTTCTGACATCTGTGTCTGCATCAGATCTATGTTTGTGTTGTTTCTTATCACCCTTTGGTATTGGGCTTTAGGAATATTCCGTATGAGTGCAGGCTGGTGGCAACTTCTGGCATGTAGTAGTGTGTTACGGTCTGTTTTCTTCCGGAACAATGTGGTACCCAGCTTATTGGACGTTTTGAACACCCTGACGTCTAGAAAATCAACTGTGACACTGTTGACCGGGTGTTGAAATTTAATAGTGCTATCCATCCCGTTTAAGGTAAGGATCCAGTCGTTCAGGGCCTGTTTGCCATCACGCCATATCAAGAAGACGTCGTCTATATACCGACAATAGTATAGAATGGCATCCATTTCGTACACCTTCATTTGTATGGACTCGTAGTCCGCCATAAACAGGTTGGCCAACGATGGTGCCATGTTTGACCCCATCGCGGTCCCTTCAATTTGTAAGTAAAAAGTGTTCTCGAACCGGAAAAAGTTGTTCTCCAAGCATATCTTTAGGAGATCCACCAGAACATCCTCTGGGGGTCCCACATAAGGACTCTTTCGTAGATGGTTGACCACGGCTGCAATCCCCAATTTGTGGGGAATTACCGTGTAAAGACTGCAGACATCCATCGTCACTAGTAGATCAGTGGGTTGTAAATCATCTATTTGGGTAATGGATCGAATGAAGGCATTTGAGTCTTGTGTGTACGATTTCATTCTTTTGACCATCGGCTGCAGATGAAAGTCCAGAAACTCAGCGAGTGGTTGGAGGAGTGATCCCCTTGCTGAGACGATAGGCCTTCCCGGGGGGGTGTGTGGGATCCTTATGGATTTTTGGTAACGTGTAGATAATGGGTGTTATGGGATAGTCCCTTTTCAAAAATTTATGTTCCTGTATGGTTATACATCCCATTGCACACCACTTCTCAAGTTTTTCATCTATGTGTCTTTTCAATTGATGGGTGGGATCCGTTTGAAGGGTCCTGTAGGTCTTTCTATCTGTTAGTTGTCCCAAAAGTTCTGATCTATATTGTTGCACATCCATCACGACCACCGACCCACCCTTATCCGCCGGGCGTATTATGATGGTCGTGTCTTCTGCTAGTGTCTTTAATGCCTGTCTCTCTTCCTTAGACAAATTATCTGCTCTCCGCCTGTTGGGGATTTCTTTGGAGACATGACTCAGATAGTTCGTGTATGCAGTAATGGATGGATTTTGCGACTTTGGGTCAAATGATCCAGGTGTTCGGAAGGGTGTTGTTTCACTATTATCTGTCTGATAGTACTCCTTGAGTCTCAGATTCCTCCCAAATTTTTGAATGTCGATATAGGTGTCAAATGCATTAGACTTCATTGTCGGAACATAGGATAAACCCTTATTCAATAGGGAGTTTTCTGGCTGTGAAAGCGGTCTCGAGCTGATATTGAATACATTATTAATCATCTCCTCTGTATTGGAGGGCGGCGTGACATGCCCCCCCCTCCTCGTGTGTGGCCTGTGCCTCGTCCTAAAAAACGAACTGAAGAAGTGTTAGATGAAGTGTATGAGGTGCCTCTATTATTCGCTCCCCTCATGTTGTCCCACTGTAGTCCTCTTTTAGCACCTCTGGATCTTGTGGTGATGCCTCGATATAATGAGTCTCCGCTAGTTGTTGCCACCTCTGGGTCTGAGCTATCACCCGAGCTGGTATCAACCGTGTTGATGTTTCTTTTCGTGAATCTTCTTTCACGTCTTGATCTGTAATTCTGTCTCTCATCCGGTGATAACATCCAACGATATACACTCTTATATGTGTAGTCCTGGTGGACTGTTTGGAGTTTTCGATTTTTGAATGCAATAAGTTCTTGTTTATATAACTTGACTTGTTGTGTCAGTTTATCCAACCAATCAACACTCTTATCTGCTCTGAGTGTGTTGAGTTGTTCTGCTTCAAACACTCTGATTTCAGTTCTCACTTCTTGGAGTAGTCGTCCCGCTTCTCTAATCACAAGAAGCATGAGATCAAATGAGCACTTGTTAAGAATTTTGCACCAATTGGTGCAAAATTCAGCATTTGATCTCCCAATAGTGGGGATGTTTTTCACTCTAAACCCTCGTGGCAGTATTCTCTTTTTATGGTAGTCAGAAAGATATATATACCATGAAGGTTGAGATCTATCTCACGTTGTTTCAACTTCGCTAATGTGTTATACAGAGACTGACATGACTCTTCCACCTGTTGTTCTTCAATGGAGCCAAATCTAATGGCCTCTGCATCTTCGTCCGTGAATGTAAAGATGTCCTCATGTCTCTCTTCCATATTCTCACTCTGAGTTACATCAGGTGTTTCCATGTTATCAGTATGTAGTTCAGTCATATTGATAAATGTTGAGGCACAAATATTGAAAAGAAGGGAAATGATTTGAGCTGATTCAGCAAAACTGTGGGTGCATTGTACCGTAGGAGCATAGATAGAAGTTTGTTATTGGTATATGCACACAGACCGCAACTTGCCAGGGTGCTGTAGCCAGGTATTTTAGAAAATGAAAAGATGAAAGCACTCACTGGACTATGGACAACATAGTCCAGTTGTGACGTTGTGACGTTTCTGGACCAACAGCGTCCCTTCTTCTGACAAGCAACAAGTGAAAACAGACAAACATTTAAAGGCCCCTAAACCACTCCCCATAGTGACCTACCAATCAAAATGTGCCGTGTGCAAAAGTAAGTGAGCCGTGTGCAAAACCGGCATAAATCTCAATGTTATAATTTCAAATACAAATAAATATTGTTAAAAGTGTACATTGAATCATGCCTATCTATATATAATAATATCACAGTGTGTGTGTGGTGTTAATTTCTCAAAAACTGTTTCCGATCATATACATGCTCAATACTTAACATAGTGCGTTAAACCTAATAGAAAAGTAAACAAAACCTGATAGGCGTAGATCGCACGCCCCTGTTGTGTGATAGGCTCAGCGCATATGCCTCACAAGCACACACCTTCCAAAGCATCACAAGCCAACCGCGATAGCCAACCATGTAAACAACTGACCTGATTGGCTACATGTGACCGAACAGACCCACTGTCAATAGCGGTGTCATAACCACTAATCTAATGGTTGTCATGGTTCCCACAACACACAGGTCCCCCTGCTGCATAACAGGACTTCCACAATAGCCCCACATACCTCTCATTGTCAACGCTCCAAGTCCCTGTGCTACACGAACCGCATGACGTTGAACCGGCATTGCTCACAGCTTAAACACCATGCCGCGATCACCATTGCCTAATACCGCGGTTGCTATGGAAACCCGTATGCAAAGCACAAACTATCCCATAACACCCATTATCTACACGTTACCAAAAATCCATAAGGATCCCACACACCCCCCGGGAAGGCCTATCGTCTCAGCAAGGGGATCACTCCTCCAACCACTCGCTGAGTTTCTGGACTTTCATCTGTAGCCGATGGTCAAAAGAATGAAATCGTACACACAAGACTCAAATGCCTTCATTCGATCCATTACCCAAATAGATGATTTACAACCCACTGATCTACTAGTGACGATGGATGTCTGCAGTCTTTACACGGTAATTCCCCACAAATTGGGGATTGCAGCCGTGGTCAACCATCTACGAAAGAGTCCTTATGTGGGACCCCCAGAGGATGTTCTGGTGGATCTCCTAAAGATATGCTTGGAGAACAACTTTTTCCGGTTCGAGAACACTTTTTACTTACAAATTGAAGGGACTGCGATGGGGTCAAACATGGCACCATCGTTGGCCAACCTGTTTATGGCGGACTACGAGTCCATACAAATGAAGGTGTACGAAATGGATGCCATTCTATACTATTGTCGGTATATAGACGACGTCTTCTTGATATGGCGTGATGGCGAACAGGCCCTGAACGACTGGATCCTTACCTTAAACGGGATGGATAGCACTATTAAATTTCAACACTCGGTCAACAGTGTCACAGTTGATTTTCTAGACGTCAGGGTGTTCAAAACGTCCAATAAGCTGGGTACCACATTGTTCCGGAAGAAAACAGACCGTAACACACTACTACATGCCAGAAGTTGCCACCAGCCTGCACTCATACGGAATATTCCTAAAGCCCAATACCAAAGGGTGATAAGAAACAACACAAACATAGATCTGATGCAGACACAGATGTCAGAAATGACACAAAGATTCCTTCAACGTGGGTACAATAGAAAGAACTTAGAGCAACAACGTGAATCGGCTCTTCTAGCCCAACAAGAACAAAGTACCACAAGTACTACACCAAATCGTCAACTCACGTTTGTGACCACGTATAATCCAGACCAACACCAGATTGCCAAAGCAATAAAGGAGGAATGGAAGATTCTCCAGAGTGACCCCACACTACCGTTCACTGAATGGGCAGCACCACGACTGGCATATCGTAGGGGTAGGAGTCTACGAGATCTCCTAGTAAAGACTGATATCCCTTTAAAAAATGAGAAACAGACATGGCTAAAGAGAAAAATTGGATGCTACAAATGCATTAGTTGTGTAACTTGCAACAGCATGCACACTGGCACGACATTTCAACATCCTGATTGTCGTAAAAGATATCAGATTAAATATTTCCTGACATGTACAACTCAATTCATCGTATACCTACTTAATTGCCCCTGTGGGAAATTTTATACTGGCAAGACGACTGACGACGCCAGAGTGAGGATGGCGAATCACCGCTCAAGCATTAGATCGGCAATTAACACGGGAAAGGCAGAACATCCGGTGGCCCGCCACTTCCTTGAAGCAGGACACACTGTGAGCGACCTACGCTTCAGAATCATTGATCACGTGCCAGCCCTACGAAGAGGTGGAAACCGAGCCAAGATCCTTCTGAGAAAAGAAGCACGCTGGATTCATGAATTATGTACATTGGCCCCAAGAGGTTTAAATATTCAGACGGGGTGGCAGAACTTTCTATAATGGATATGTGCTGTGAGAGTCCATTGATGCAGTGTCGTGAGAGTCCATTGATTCATTGGTTCTATGCCCGTGAGGGCAGGCGACACTGTGTGTATCGCTAATAATGAGAGTCTACTTCCCACTCTTGAGTTATTTCTCCCTTTTGGAGTTGAAATTTCTTTACCTAATTATACTAGATATGGTGTACCATGTTTTTCATACGTTAGATGTTTAATTGTGAATATGTTAATATTTGAGGGGTGCTATGTTTTTATTTGTTTTTAATCTTGCTTTATTACACTTGTCACACTTTCATGTATTGGTTATGTCTGTGACTGGTATGCTTTCTATACATGCTCAATGGATTTGATAATAGTTGCTATTAACGTATGGTGTTTAATGTCTATCTCTTTGGATGTCTGGATATGATTGGCAAGTTATTTTATATGATTTGTATAGGGTGATGTAAGATTGTGGTTAGCTTTTGGTTAGCTTATGATATATATGGGTATACCCTGATCAATATTGTTAGTACTCAATAATTGGTGTATAGATTTATACACATTTATTTATTTTCACCATAGGTGGTTAGTTCTTGTACACAAGGAGTTTGTGATGAAGCCCCCTGAGTGGGGTAGGCTCAACCCTGACGTTTTTGCAGAGGGTTTGATACTTAGGTGGTGTGTGGTTTTGATTTATATTACACGATTGAGTAGTATTATTTTATTTATTATTATGATTATTGGTTATTGTGTATGTGGTTTAGAAGAGGTTGATCTGGCGGCAAGCACCATCTGTTGGCAGATGACTGGCAGTATCATGGCACACTGTGTCTCTGATTGGTCCTTTTGAAGTGAAGAATGTTTTGTTTTAGACATTTGCTGTTGTTTTCTTGTTGGCCTTTTGATGTGGACAAAAAGAGCAGATGCTCATTCTGACGTTGATACCCAATTGGGTAAGATATTATACACTATTACCCAGTTACGCATGTTACAAATATACAAGCATAAAGCTCTTTGTTTCCCCCTTTTTTTTTCCATTTGGATAGTTGGAGACTAACCTAGCCATCCTCTTTTTAGGAGGTGGCTCCTAATACTAGATCATGTACTTAGCTGGCACAATAGTTAGCCACATTCGAGACTGGTGGTTTATACAGGTTACCATAGTAACAGTGACATTAGGATGATGGCGGCTGGAGATGTAATGAATAACGTTTTGATGTCATGGATGTTGTGTCCAGTAGGCACAACACACAGCCGCAATCGGGGTTTGTGCTTTGCATACGGGTTTCCATAGCAACCGCGGTATTAGGCAATGGTGATCGCGGCGTGGTGTTTAAGCTGTGAGCAATGCCGGTTCAACGTCATGCGGTTCGTGTAGCACAGGGACTTGGAGCATTGACAATGAGAGGTATGTGGGGCTATTGTGGAAGTCCTGTTATGCAGCAGGGGGACCTGTGTGTTGTGGGAACCATGACAACCATTAGATTAGTGGTTATGACACCGCTATTGACAGTGGGTCTGTTCGGTCACATGTAGCCAATCAGGTCAGTTGTTTACATGGTTGGCTATCGCGGTTGGCTTGTGATGCTTTGGAAGGTGTGTGCTTGTGAGGCATATGCGCTGAGCCTATCACACAACAGGGGCGTGCGATCTATGCCTATCAGGTTTTGTTTACTTTTCTATTAGGTTTAACGCACTATGTTAAGTATTGAGCATGTATATGATCGGATACAGTTTTCGAGAAATTAACACCACACACACACTGTGATATTATTATATATAGATAGGCATGATTCAATGTACACTTTTAACAATATTTATTTGTATTTGAAATTATAACACTGAGATTAATGCCGGTTTTGCACACGGCTCACTTACTTTTGCACACGGCACATTTTGATTGGTAGGTCACTATGGGGAGTGGTTTAGGGGCCTTTAAATGTTTGTCTGTTTTCACTTGTTGCTTGTCAGAAGAAGGGACGCTGTTGGTCCCGAAACGTCACAATAAAGGATATTTTATTGACACTGTTGTCCATAGTCCAGTGAGTGCTTTCATCTTTTCATTTTCTATATATATATATATATATATATATATATATATATATATATATATATTTTTAGCATATTTACATATGCTGTTGTGTATGATCCCCCCCTTAGCCCCCAACCTCCCTGATCTCCCCCAAAACAGCTTCCTAACCCTCGCCCTCTGCCTTATTGGGGCCATATTGGCTACTGGCAGCTGTCTGCCAGTACCCAGTTTGCAAATAAAATGTTTTTTTTTTATTTTTATTTCATTTTTCTGTAGTGTAGCTTCCCCCCCCAAGACCAATCCCCCACCCGCTCCCAGATCACTTAGATTTCCAAGTACTAAATATTTTGCACCCCTTTCTCCCACTTATAAAAACATTTTTTTCTGTAGTGTAGCGGTTCCCACCCGCTCCCTCCCCGTGCACGCGCCTGCCCGCCTCCACCCATGCACGCGCGCGCGCCCCCCTCTCTGACAAGGACCGCATCGATGGCCGCCCACCCGCCTCCCACTTCAGCTCCCACCCACCAACGAATGCGGCCATCGATGCCCGGTGCAGAGAGGGCCACAGAGTGGCTCTCTCTGCATCGGGGGGTAAAATTTAATATTACAGGATGCCTCGATATCGAAGCATCCTGCAATAACCGGAAAGCAGCTGGAAGCGATCAGGATCTCTTCCAGCTGCTTTCCAAACTGAGGACGTACGCCATACGTCCTCAGGCGTTAACTGTATTTTTTCTGAGGACGTATGGCGTACATCCTCGGTCATTAAGGGGTTAAAAAAAAAACTAGAAATTTGACTGTGAAATAATAGCAGTCAGTTTCCTTCACACGTGTGCGTTTCAGGGCCTGCCAGGACACAGTGTCACACCAGTGCAACTCATATCTGGTGTAACAGTAGTGTACATTAAAAAAAAAACTAGAAATTTGACTGTGAAATAATAGCAGTCAGTTTCCTTCACACGTGTGCGTTTCGGGGCCTGCCAGGGCACAGTGTCACACCAGTGCAACACATATCTGGTGTAACAGTAGTGTACATTTAAAAAAAAAAATACAATTTTGACTGTAATAGATTGAATAGCAGTTAGTTGTCTGCAAGCGTGTGTCAGGCCTACAGCGTCTACTCTGCCAACTTCTGCCAGTGCACAGTGCCACTCATATCTGTTGTCACAGTAGCTTGCACGCATAGTACCACTAATCGAAAAAATGACAGGAGAGGCAGGCCACCCCACAGGGGCCGTCGTGGTTGTGGTGCTGTGATTCCCTTTGGCCCTAGAATAATGTCCAGTGTTCAGAGTCCACGTACCCTGAACTCGAAAAGTTCTGAGGACATAGTTGACTGGCTAACACAGGACACCCAATCTTCTACAGCTTCCGCTCTGAACCTTGACGCACCATCCTCCTCCAGCTTAGCTTCATGCACCTCTCAAGTTACCACTCGCCCGCCTGCCGCCACCACCAACACTAGCACCACAGCCGCTTCACTTGATCTGTCAGAGGAGTTATTTACACATCAGCTGGAAGAAATGAGTGATGCACAACCATTATTGCCAGAGGATGTAGATAACAGGGATATGTCTCAGTCAGGCAGCATTACACACATGGACGTACAGTGTGATGATGATGATGTTGTACCCGCTGCTGCTTCCTTTGCTGAGTTGTCAGATACAAGTGAAGCGGTTGATGATGACGATGCGTCCGTGGATGTCACATGGGTGCCCGGTAGAAGAGAAGAAGAACAGGGGGAAAGCTCAGATGGGGAGACAGAGAGGAGGAGGAGATGAGTTGGAAGCAGGAGGAGGTCGTCGCAAGGAGCTAGTGGCACAGTTAGACAGCATGCATCGGCACCCGGGATCAGCCAGACAGCACGCCAATCAACGCATGCTGTTGCCACCACCAGAATGCCATCATTGCAGAGCTCAGCAGTGTGGCATTTTTTTGTGTGTCTGCCTCTGACAACAGCGATGCCATTTGCAACCTGTGCCAAAAGAAACTGAGTCGTGGGAAGTCCAACACCCACTTAGGTACAACTGCTTTGCGAAGGCACATGATCGCACATCACAAAAGCCTATGGGATCAACACATGAGTACAAGCAGCACACAAACTCAAAGCCGCCATCCTCCTCCTGGTGCAGCATCTTCAGCCACGTCAACCTCTGCTGTCCTCCGTGCCCCCTCTCAACCATCCACCACTCCGTCTCTCGCCTTGAGCAGTTCCTGCTCATCTGCCCACAGTCAGGTGTCTGTCAAGGACATGTTTGAGCGTAAGAAGCCTATGTCACAAAGTCACCCCCTTGCCCAGCATCTGACATCTGGCTTGTCTGAACTCTTAGCCTGCCAGCTTTCACCATACAAGCTGGGGGAGTTTGAGGCATTCCAAAAATTTGTAGCTATTGGGACACTGCAGTGGAAGGTACCCGGCCAAAATTTCTTTGCACAAAAGGCAATCCCCAACCTGTACTCGATTGTGCAAAAGGAAGTAATGGCATGTCTGGCACACAGTGTTGGGGCAAGGGTCCATCTGACCACTGATACCTGGTCTGCAAAGCATGGACAGGGCAGATATATCACCTACACTGCGCATTGGGTAAACCTGTTGACAGCTGCCAAGCATGGAATGCATGGCTATGCAGAGGAGTTGGAAGACCGAGTCAGAGGAGGAAGAGGAGGAAGGAGGAAGGTGGCTTTGAGGAGGTGGAAGACCAAACACAGCAGGCGTCCCAGGGGGCTTATTGTCACCTTTCGGGGACCCTTGGTGTTGTACGTGGCTGGATGGAGGAAGAGACCTTCAATGACATCAGTGAGGACAAGGAACGGGACATGGCTAGCTTGGTATCCAACCTTGTGCAAATGGGGAGTTTGCGGTTGTGCAAATGGACTGTTTGCGGTTGTTTGCAGTGCGTTAAACGGGGAGTTTGGTCTGTCACTGTAAAGTGGGCGTAACCCTTACACTACCTGATCGATACAACATCATACCTGATGTTTTAAAGCACGTTATTCAAAACAATTTAGGAATGTTAGGTGATTTATGCCCTTTATGGATTAAAACCAGACTCTGCATCAACTATGTAATTTTCCATGGGAGTTTTGCCATGGATCTCCCTCCGGCATGCCACCGTCCAGGTGTTTGTCCCCTTAAACAACTTTTCCATCACTATTGTGGCCAGAAAGAGTCCCTGTGGGTTTTAAAATTCGCCATCTATTGAAGTCTATGGTGGTTCGCCCGGTTCGCCCGTTCGCGAACACCCAAATTTTTATGTTTGCGACATCACTAATAGTAACATAGTAACATAGTAGAGGAGGTTGAAACAAAGACAGAAGTCCATTAAGTTTAACCTGTACAAACTTTAATATAATTACATATAAGCTCTAGTTGAGTTTAAAATAATCCTATTAAAAAAGGTGACCCATTTAACACAATCAATCATATCCCTGAATTATGTTCCTATACAGAATTGTATCTAAACAATTTTTAAATGTATCAAAGGTATTGGCATTTACAGTACATCCTCAGGTAATGAGTTCCATAATTTGATTGCTCTTACAGTGGAACATGATAAAAAAAATGATATTCTTTCATTCAGCTGAAACAAGGAAACCGCCGGTAATAGTGTTAGCTATACTGTAAATGAAATGTGGTTGTAAATTTGGTTATTAAACAAAAAATAGATGACTTGTTAGAGATAAAGCAAGTCAACTATACACATATATCTGACTTGAAAATAATTTGTCAAATTTAGCTGACTTTAGTTCTTAAGTTGGGGATATTTTGTTCAATTTGTATAATTTCTTCTTTATAGGACTAAAATATATAAATTATAGCAAGTTAATTTTTTTGAAACAGGTTGGGAATATTGATCTGTGCAAAATTGGAATGTATCTACTACAATAAGCATTTAACAAGTTGCATCCTAATTTGACACTTATATTTATGACTAATGCCAATTAAAGATTGTTGTTAGTTTTAAGTCAGGGCCATAGTTTGGTTACCCATACATCTGGTTATAAGTTAAACTGGCCCAATTTACTATCACTAACTTTCCTTTGATTTTGCATTGTGTAAATGTTGTGCAAAGTGATAATAAAAGAAAAAACATCTGACTTCTGGTGGGCGGCTCTCCAAGATGATTGCAAGTCTCATCAGCTTTGTAGAAATTCAACTTTTATTTCTAGTTAACAGCCATCTATCAACGCCATCTGCATCTCCCTTGACAGGCAAGCTGTCCGGGAACACATAGCGGATAGAAGTAAATCCAACTCTTCTACCCCGGAAGGCAGTATACTTAAATTTAGAGTCTGACTAACTCGGCACATTGCACCCACGAGGCAATGGATTCCAAGGATTAGACAGTCGCGGCGCTGCTCGCTATTCTCTCTCCCAAACTGGACAAACTTCTTCACAGCTGTTATAATCTGTGAAAGGTATTACAGAAAACGACAAGCCCCGGCATTGCAGGCAAAGATCATGGCATTAAGCAAACTGGCCATTATGACCTGGAGCCACGGAGCACACGTGTTGCTAACGCGAGGATGCCTGGCTCACCTTGTATATCGCAGCTTATAGAAGTACAAGTGAAACCTACAATGCATCCTATGGAAGATCGATCCTTACCTAAAATCGGATCCGGCAATCACCTATCCCCTCAGGCTATGCAGCATGACACAGAAGGCCAGCACCCAATCAAACAACAACCCTGCGATGTAGAGACCTTTTCAGCATTATTCATGACACAGGTCGCGGCCCCTAACCTGTGCATGGGGTAGGGGTTTGTTTGCACCGCTGAGAATTTCTTATCAATCTGTGACTTATTGAGTACATGGATCCCCCTGCCAAGCACTTTAGACCACTTCTACAACTTTCCACCTCGCTCTCCCTGGCAGAAAGCCATTCAGAATAAGGTGCCAAAGCCTTACCGTGCTATTGGAATTGGCTGAGACGAACACTTATGAAAATGCTCCTAGATGCACGCTTTGGGGACATATAGGATCACCTTGCTAATGTAACCAATTACAATTTGCTTGACATTTGTCTTAATACGTTTATTTCCATATAGTTTACTAAAACATTAGGATATATATGCCTGGCTTAGAGATGCTTAGAGTTAGTTATATAAGGCTCCGCCTCCCACATATCTCACGGAAGTATTATTGGGTAACGGATCCGCAAAATGATACTTTTGATTCTAACAGCAATGGACTCTCAATATTTGGTGGAAACGTACCGGAGTAACTCCTCAGAGCTTAGGCTTGCATTGTAACTCAATTTTTTCGCTAATGTTTTATATTAATTTTTTAATCTTGGCCCTGTTGGCTACTGGTTTTACTGTGTCAGACCACCCTTTTTCTCTTAAAAATTCTATCTATTCCATAATAAGGTTGTTCTAGGTACCTTCTGCAAATAATCTTAGAAACATATTCACATAGCATAGTTAAACCTGAGACATCCTCCTCTCAGCCTAGAATACCTGCTACATAGTTGCACAGTTAATATATACTCTCCTGAACTCTCTAAGAGGCCTATTTATCAAATGTCTGTCGGACCTGATCAGGCAGTGCGGATCAGGTCCGACAGACATTGCTGAATGCGGAGAGCAATACGCTCTCCGTATTCAGCATTGCACCAGTAGCTCTTGTGAGCTGCTGGTGCAATGCCACCCCCTGCAGACTCGCAGCCAATCAGCCGCCTGCAGGGGGTGTCAATCAACCCGATCATACTCGATTGGGTTGAATTGTGGTTATCTCTGTCCGCCTCATCAGAGCAGACGGACAGGGTTATGGAGCAGCGGTTTTTAGACCGCTGCTTCATAACTGCTGTTTCTGGAGAGTCTGAAGACTCGCCAGAAACACATTTCCTCAAGCTCCATTCAGAGCTTGATAAATGGGCCTCAATGTCTCAGCAAGGTATTAATAACAGTTGCAGTAAATTAGTGGAAATTATTTCAGATAACCTCCACCAAATAGACATCTAGCATTTGTGTATCTACCCATGGTTAACAGTTGATCAATGTCTTACATTTACTCCCTAAATAGGTGTCTCTCTCTCTTGGGTTGACATTAAATTATTTAGCATTTTATTGAAATACAACCTGAGGAATATCCCCTTTCACGTCAACTGTGACAACTCCCTGAATAGATATCTCTCTCTTGGGTTGACATTAATCTATTTTGCATTTTATTGAAACATAACCTGAGGAATATACCTTTTCATGTCTACTGTAACAAATACCCATATGTAAGCAATGAGGTTTTACTTGTTTTCAATGATGATCCCCTTGTGTTGGTCCGCAGTATATTATCTAAATAGAGGAGCCTATACTATAATCATATTGGTGAATAACTATATACACTAGATATTCTTTCAGAACTGAGAGCTTGTGGCTTACCTAAGTGCACTTATGTATTATTGTCATTGACCTTTCATTTTTATTTAATGATTTTGTGCTGCTTTTCCCTGTGAGACCTTGACCAGGACTGTCTGATTTAGATTATCTTTACCCTAGATTCTTCTGCTATCAGATGATCTGCATTTAAGTATCTTATTCAAGTTTATAATCTTGTGGATAGCAAGACTTAACTTTTACAAAGGTAGGTGTTTCTTTGATATGTGAATTTATAAAGTTACAGTTGCTTTATAGCAATTAATTCCTGTTTGTTTGTAGGAGCTGATTAGAGATAGTTCAGCTTCTAAGTTTAGTTTAATTGCTCTCTTACCTCTGGCCTTTGTTTGGACACTGTGCTACTATCAGTGACCCAGTAAGGGCCTGTTGTGAGCTGAGCCTCTCAGCCATTCATTCCAGCTCATAATATGTTATTCATTGGCAATAAAGCCCTTGATACAGGGGATTATTTTGTGGATGAAATAAGGCTTATTTATGATGATTCATTTTTTTCTGTTTCTTTTGCCCAAAACACTTTAAGATTTCTTAGCCTGCAGAAGACTACGGGGCATATGTATCAAGCTCCGTATGGAGCTTGATGCCAAGTGTTTCTGGCAAGCCTGCAGGCTTGCCAGAAACACCAGTTATGAAGCAGCGGTCACAAAGACCGCTGCTCCATAACCTGTCCGCCTGCTCTGAGCAGGCGTACAGATATCGCCGGAAATCAACCCGATTGAGTATGATCGGGTTGATTGACACCCCCTGCTGGCGGAAGATTGGCCGCGAGTCTGCAGGGGGCGGCGTTGCACCAGCAGCTCTTGTGAGCTGCTGGTGCAATGCTGAATACGGCAAGCATATTGCTCGTCGTATTCAGCGAAGTCTAGCGGACCTGATCCGCAGTGTCGGATCAGGTCCGCCAGCCCTTAATAAATAGGGGCCTATATCTCTAGATTTTGTTTGTTGTCTGTTAATACTGGGTGGAATGAGCCAGCATTACCTTATTAGTTTGGAATTGGATTGTCTGAAGAAAATAAGAATGAATTAGCCTGTATTGGTATTCCTAGTTCTCTGACTGATTTGATAAAACTAGTACAAATTGATTGCATATTTCATGAAAGAAAGAGAGGGGAGTCAGGCACACTTTATTAGAGAAAACCTCTCTTGAGGGTTTTCCTGTTTTTAGTGAATCTAAGTCTGAGGTTACATTTTCTGTTGAGCCATTTGAATTAGAACATGAACCTATGAAAATAGGATTAATAAAAGAATCATTACCCCCAAAAGAATGGCAATGCCATTTCCTGTCAAAAGTTTTGTTTTATATTGTGGTAATGCAGGACATTTGGTTAAGAATTGTCCTGTTTTGTTGAAAAGGAGACCCCAGCAAAAAGAATATAAGCTCTAGTATTTTCTTTAGCACTATTTCTTCTGCAACAGTAAAACATTTAACTATTCCTTTTGTTTTTCATTGGGCTGATAGAAAGGTTTAACTCCGGGGTTTCATTGATTTCATTGATTCCAGTACTAGTGGTTGTTTTTTAGATTCTCCCTATGCTGAGTAGGGGCGCGATCCGATATACGGCGTAGTTTGCAGCGCAAGCGAGGGAACCCGCGTCGCCCGCAGTTTGAGCACACAACTCGAGCTATCCAATATACGGCGCCGTCAGATGCTAACGTGCCGTAAGTCGGATAAACCAGCGATGTCCAGAAATCTGCGCAAGTACAAATTTCTGGCGTCGCCAGTGACTTGCGCCATGTTAGAAACTGCTGGCGCCTACAAAACCCGACTAAAGTATGAAATCACCCGCACTGTCTAACACGCCTCCTAAACATAGCCCGACACGTCTAACCCTCTATCCGCTATCCCCCCTCACTATCCTAACAATAAAAAATGTATTAACCCCTAAACCGCCGCTCCCAAACCCCGCCGCAACCTAATAAAGTTATTAACCCCTAAACCGCCGCTCCCGGACCCCCCGCCAGCTATATTAAATCTATAACCCCCTAAAGTGAGCCCCTAACACCGCCGCCATCTACCTTACCTACCCCCTAAAGTGAGCCCCTACCCCGCCGCCATCTATTTTAAAATTATTAACCCCTAATCTAATCCCCCTTCCCCGCCGCCATCTATATTAAATTATTTAACCCCTAAAATACTAAACTATCCCTACCACTAAACCTAAGTCTAACCCTACAAATAGCCCTGAAAAGGGCTTTTTGTGTGGCATTACCCCAAAGTAAACTGCTCTTTTGCCAGCCCTTAAAAGGGCTTTTTGCGGGGCATGCCCCAAAGAAAACTGCTCTTTTACCAGCCCTTAAAAGGGCTTTTGGCGGGACTTTGTCACAAAGTAATCAGCTCTTTTGCCTACAATCTAAATCCCCCTACACAGCTGCCACCTATAATAAATGTATTAACCCCTAATCTAATCCCCCTACACCGCCGCCAGCTATATTAAACACATTAACCCCTAATCTAATCCCCCTACACCGCCGCCAGCTATATTAACTATATTAACCCTAATTATATTAGGGTTAATATAGTTAATATAATTATTATATTATATATATTAACTATATTAATCATCCGAACATAAAAAGAAAACCAGCGAGCCTCAGGTAGAATAATGAATAAACTTTAATTCCTCTTAGTCACAGGAACTACATGTCAGGTAGTAAAAAACTGCACAGAGGCAGTGCTGTGTAGCATCTGACGCGTTTCGGCTAGAATGCCTTAATCGTAGATGCTTACTGATGGCTAATCTACTCTTAAATAGCCATCCTAATCTAGTTAATTGAAAAACACTGTTACAAAAATTTCTACAACACAATCAGACCTTGAGTGGATACAGGGAACATATATTGGGGTTAATGGATATATTATGAATGTGGTTACATGGTGATTAGTATAGAATACAATTTACAAATATGCAAGTATGCAAATATAAATAGAAACATAAACATAAACATAAATATTTTATGTGATAAATTACCAAAGTTACCAGAATTTTACCCTTGTTTATTTGAGCATTGACGAATTAGCCAAGAATAAAACATTAAAACATTAAGTATATGTTAAATGTATTTAATAGAAATAAATTCTCGTGACTAATGCATGTCTATTAGGAGGGACTCTGTTCTACTCTATGAGACACCCCACTAGGGCTCATGGATGAGTGGAAACATGTTACTTGTCTTTTAGAAAATTTACAAAATGCACTTATCTTTATACTTTTTGCCAAAAATTGATTATGTCACCACTAATGTTGAACCCTTGAGGCTTCCTAGTTCTCAGTAAAAATATCCAAAAGGCCTCTCTATAAAACATTTTCACTGTTTTATCACCTCCCCTGGGACCTACTTTAATACGTTCAATTACACACCAGTTAAAGGTGGCAACTTTCTTGTTATGTTCTTGTATGAAATGTCGCACAAGATCTGAACAGTCTATTTCTTGCTCAATATTATTAAGATGCTCCCTTATCCGTGAGCGCACCTCCCTGGAGGTGCACCCTACGTACTGTAATTTACATTGGGTGCATTCTGCAAGATAGATCACAAATCTTGTGCGACAATTCGTGCACTCACTCAGATCAAATACCTTTTGGGTTACATAAGATTGGAAATGTTTAGTGGGTCTCATATGATTACAAGCTATGCATTGTGAAAAATGACATTTATAGTGGCCTTTGGAAGTAAGCCAGCTGCTGGTTCTATTAAGCTTATTTGGTAACATAGATGGAGATAATATGTTGCCTAATGTTATTCCCCTCTTAGGGATAAAACTGCAACCTTTTGACACATAGTCCTTTAGACTATCTTCTCCTGTCACTATTGATAGATGTCTTTTCACAATATTGCATATTTCTTCAAACTGTGGACTGTAAGTTGTAACAAAACAGGGTCTATCTTCCTGAAATCTGTAATTGCTTTTGGTTTTAGAACCCTGTAATAATGAATCTCTGTCTAGTCTCTTAACTTCAAGCAAAGCCCTGTTCATAGTCTTTTTTGAATACCCTCTCTCCAGTAATTGATCCCTCAGTTTATCCGCCTCAACTAAAAAATCTGACTCAAGAGTACAATTACGCTTGAGTCTGATGAACTGGCCTTTAGCTACACCAAAACCAGTATGTTTTGGATGTGAGGACTTTGCATGGAGGATAGTATTGGAAGATATGGGTTTTCTATACAGACCAGTGGTTACTTTGCCTGTAGAGACTGACCCTTTGAGGATTACATCCAAATATGGTATCTCCACAGTTCCTGATTCTGCAGTAAATCTGAGGTTGACTTGGTTCCTATTGAGATAATTGATGAAATCTGCCTTTGCTTCGGTACCTCCTGTCCATACAAACAAGAGATCATCAATATATCTCTTGTATGTCTTGATACTGGACCTGAATGGATTCTGTTCCCCATAGACGTGGGACCGCTCCCACCAGCCCATGAACAGGTTGGCATAGGAAGGGGCAAATTTAGCCCCCATAGCGGTCCCACGTCTCTGTAGGTAGAAGCCATCCCCGAATTTAAAGTAGTTGTGCTCTAGAAGGAATTGAATAACCCTCAACACAAATACTTTCAGATTATCATCATAAGTAGTATATACGTCTAGAGAAAATTTGATTGCCTCTAAACCATCTTTGTGTGGTATAGTGGAGTAGAGGCTGACTACATCAACGGTCAGCCATTCACACTCCTCATCCCAGGAGATTTTATCCATGCTATTGAGAAGGTGGGTGGTGTCTTTCAAATAAGAAGGTAACTGATAGACAATGGGCTGGAGTAGAGACTCTATCCAACCTGAAAGGTTTTCAAATAAAGAACCTATTCCTGAAACAATCGGTCTTCCTCTCACCTCCTCCAAGGATTTATGAACCTTGGGGAGGTGATGGAAGATAGGAATGACTGGTGATTGAACATTTAGAAAATCAAATGTAGCTTGATCTAGAATCCCCATCTCCAGCCCATCATCCAGCAAATCCACCAGTTCTCGCTTAAAATCAGCTGTGGGGTCTCTGTGTAAGTTAATATACACTTCTGGATCAGTAATCTGGCGTTCTGCCTCTTGGGTATATGACAATCTGTCCATGACAACAATGCTGCCGCCCTTGTCAGCCTGTCTGATGACAATCGTATCTCTTTCTTTCAGGCTATCGAGGGCTCGCAGCTCTTCCATGGACAAATTATTGTAATCTCTTTTATGATATTTAGTCAGCTTGATCAAGTCTTCTTCCACCCTATGGTGAAAGGCCTCTATAAAGGGACCTCTCTCCCTAGTGGGGTAGAAGACTGACTTGGGTTTGAACCCCGTGTGACTTGATTTGATGGAGAAGTGTTGAGAAGTAGAGGATTCCGCAAAGAGACTCTGTAGGGCAAAATAATCACAACCCTCATTGAAATCAATGATATCATAAATGTTGTGTTGGTCATTATCAGGATACTCAGGTAAGGAACCATTGGGTGCCTGATTTGAATACAATGATTCTTTATTAGAAAAAAACTTTTTTAGGGTGAGATCCCTAACTAATCTATTAACATCTATGATGGTTTCGAAAAGGTTAAACTTTTTAGTTGGCACAAATCCTAGGCCCATTCCTAATACTGATTCTTCCTCCTTAGTGAGTACTGTTTGAGATAGGTTGATAACCTTTATACTTTGTACTTGTTCTTTGCTGGCCTGCCCCTTCCTCCTCTTCGTCCTCTTCCTTCTCCTCTTCCTCTTACTCCCCCCCCCTCTATATCTGTCATGACCTTTTGAAAAAAAGGATGCTGATTATTAGATTTCAAGCAAGATCTGGTTGTGATGCTCAGACTATCACCATCCCCCTCGCTGTCACTTAAAAATTCTGTCCTCCTGTGATCTAATCCCTGTGTTTGGTTGGTGGCTTTCTTGCTAGCATGTCTAGTGACTACCGAGTTATCTCTAATAATAGTAGTATCAGTTTTAGATTTATTAGTTGTCATTGACTGTTTGGGTATGACAACCTCTTCTTCTCCCTCAGATTGACCACTAGATTCACTAGCTTGTATCAACCCCATTGATTCTTCATCAGTATACTCTGAATCTGAAAAAGTTACTTTCCTGTCTTGTTTTGGTGAGGTGCCTAATTCTTTAGATTTATTCCTCCTATTCCTCCCTGACTTACGTGTTTGTTTGGTGTTCCAGATATACATTCTGTTGTTAAGGTAATCTGAATTATCCCTGTTGAACTTTTTTAGCTTATGATTATCCAATTCTACCCTGAATTTGCTAATAGTCTCTTTTAGGACTGTGTCAAATTCGTTATATTTAGGGTGTTCAATAAAGCTATTCAATTGTGTTTGTAAGGATATTAGCTCCTCTCTTATCTTAGTGAGCTGTAAATCTTTAAACCTGATAATCAGACCCATCAAAACTTTGGAACATTCACTTAAAGCATTATTCCATTCATTAATGAAATCAACGTCGTCTACCTGGAAGGTGGGGAATTTGTTAAGTCTAAGACCCCTGGGAATTAAATCTAAGAGAAGATATTTATCTAAGGCCCTCTTGTCCCACCATATCCTATATTCCCTGATGAGTGTACGTTCCAAACTTTGAAAAGCATCACTAATATCTAGCACTTGTTTCTGCTTAACAAAGGTGTCCTCTAAAGTAAGACGCCCTGTATCCAAATCAGACAAGGGTCTGAGTGAGAAAAAAGAAGACATGTTACTTCTGTGATCGACAGTCTCTTAATAATAGTCACTGAAATGAGTCTCTGATGTTAACCGAGAATATTAAGGGGTTAAAACACAATTTAGACTATACACATAACAAATACCCCTATTCCTTTATCCTCAAGGTTAAAAATTAGAAAGAAGAGACTAATTCACACATATACTCTTCGGTAATAGGCTTGATAATATATGAACAGTTCCGAGAATAGTTCACTTGCTCAATGTTAAGTGGTTAAATGTAACACTCCCTCCTCCGGTTAACAGGAACAGTCTTACCAAATCACTTGTCCTCTAGGGATTACTCGGTGGCATCAGACTGTCAACTTCCAGTGGAGGCGTGTATTATTCCCGGCAGAGGTGTCTGTATCCTTTCGTCTCTGCTGTCTGTAAACCAGACCACTTCTTCGGCATAAGCGTGAACTCAGGAAATGCGCATTGATCTGTACATCCGTTTGCTCTCCAGTGCTCTCCAGTACTGTTTCCGTAGTTGCGGCCAGGCGCAACCAATCGAGTCTGATGAAGTCGCTTCTGATGACGAAATCGCTCGATTGCTAGTACCAGGAAGTGTATCCGTGTAGTCAGCGACCACTGTCGATGGAACTCTGAGGCTCAAGCTGGAGCTGCATTAGACATCCGAACATAAAAAGAAAACCAGCGAGCCTCAGGTAGAATAATGAATAAACTTTAATTCCTCTTAGTCACAGGAACTACATGTCAGGTAGTAAAAAACTGCACAGAGGCAGTGCTGTGTAGCATCTGACGCGTTTCGGCTAGAATGCCTTAATCGTAGATGCTTACTGATGGCTAATCTACTCTTAAATAGCCATCCTAATCTAGTTAATTGAAAAACACTGTTACAAAAATTTCTACAACACAATCAGACCTTGAGTGGATACAGGGAACATATATTGGGGTTAATGGATATATTATGAATGTGGTTACATGGTGATTAGTATAGAATACAAGGGTTAATATAGTTAATATCGTTATTATATTATATATATATTAAGTATAATAACCCTATCTAACTCTAACATCCCTAACTAAACTCTTATTAAAATAAATCTAATATTAATATTATTAATTAAAATATTCCTATTTAAATCTAAATACTTACCTATAAAATAAACCCAGAGGCCTAGATTTAGAGTTCGGCGGTAAAAGGGCTGTTAACGCTCCGCGGGTTTTTTTCTGGCCGCACCATAAATTTAACTCTGGTATCGAGAGTTCAAACAAATGCTGCGTTAGGCTCCAAAAAAGGAGCGTAGAGCATTTTTACCGCAAATGCAACTCTCGATACCAGAGTTGCTTACGGACGCGGCCGGCATCAAAAACGTGCTCGTGCACGATTCTCCCATAGGAAACAATGGGGCTGTTTGAGCTGAAAAAAAACCTAACACCTGCAAAAAAGCAGCGTTCAGCTCCTAACGCAGCCCCATTGTTTCCTATGGGGAAACACCTCCTAAGTCTGCACCTAACACCCTAACATGTACCCCGAGTCTAAACACCCCTAACCTTACACTTATTAACCCCTAATCTGCCGCCCCCCGCTATCGCTGACCCCTGCATTACACTTTTAACCCCTAATCTGCCGCTCCGTAAACCGCCGCCACCTACGTTATCCCTATGTACCCCTAATCTGCTGCCCTAACATCGCCGACCCCTATGTTATATTTATTAACCCCTAATCTGCCCCCCACAACGTCGCCGACACCTACCTACACTTATTAACCCCTAATCTGCCGAGCGGACCTGAGCGCTACTATAATAAAGTTATTAAGCCCTAATCCGCCTCACTAACCCTATCATAAATAGTATTAACCCCTAATCTGCCCTCCCTAACATCGCCGACACCTACCTTCAATTATTAACCCCTAATCTGCCGACCGGAGCTCACCGCTATTCTAATAAATGTATTAACCCCTAAAGCTAAGTCTAACCCTAACACTAACACCCCCCTAAGTTAAATATAATTTTTATCTAACGAAATAAATTAACTCTTATTAAATAAATAATTCCTATTTAAAGCTAAATACTTACCTGTAAAATAAATCCTAATATAGCTACAATATAAATTATAATTATATTATACCTATTTTAGGATTAATATTTATTTTACAGGCAACTTTGTAATTATTTTAACCAGGTACAATAGCTATTAAATAGTTAAGAACTATTTAATAGTTACCTAGTTAAAATAATTACCAATTTACCTGTAAAATAAATCCTAACCTAAGATATAATTAAACCTAACAATACCCTATCAATAAAATAATTAAATAAACTACCTACAATTACCTACAATTAACCTAACACTACACTATCAATAAATTAATTAAACACAATTGCTACAAATAAATAACATTAAATAAACTATCTAAAGTACAAAAAATAAAAAAGAACTAAGTTACAGAAAATAATAAAATATTTACAAACATAAGAAAAATATTACAACAATTTTAAACTAATTACACCTACTCTAAGCCCCCTAATAAAATAACAAAGCCCCCCAAAATAAAAAATTCCCTACCCTATTCTAAAATACAAATATTACAAGCTCTTTTACCTTACCAGCCCTGAACAGGGCCCTTTGCGGGGCATGCCCCAAGAATTTCAGCTCTTTTGCCTGTAAAAAAAAACATACAATACCCCCCCCCCAACATTACAACCCACCACCCACATACCCCTAATCTAACCCAAACCCCCCTTAAATTAACCTAACACTACCCCCCTGATGATCTTCCTACCTTGTCTTCACCATGCCAGGTTCACCGATCCGTCCTGGCTCCAAGATCTTCATCCAACCCAAGTGGGGGCTAGACATCCACTGAAGAAGTCCAGAAGAGGGTCCAAAGTCTTCCTCCTATCCGGCAAGAAGAGGACATCCGGACCGGCAAACATCTTCTCCAAGCGGCATCTTCTATCTTCTTCCATCCGATGACGACCGGCT
The DNA here is from genome assembly GCF_027579735.1 of Bombina bombina. Classification (NCBI taxonomy): domain Eukaryota; kingdom Metazoa; phylum Chordata; class Amphibia; order Anura; family Bombinatoridae; genus Bombina; species Bombina bombina. The sequence continues at coordinate 895,586,466 of NC_069499.1, forward strand.
CCATCTTGAAGACCTCCAGCGCGGATCCATCCTCTTCTTCCGACGACTAGACGACGAATGACGGTTCCTTTAAGGGACGTCATCCAAGATGGCGTCCCTCGAATTCCGATTGGCTGATAGGATTCTATCAGCCAATCGGAATTAAGGTAGGAATTTTCTGATTGGCTGATGGAATCAGCCAATCAGAATATAGTTCAATCCGATTGGCTGATCCAATCAGCCAATCAGATTGAGCTCGCATTCTATTGGCTGTTCCGATCAGCCAATAGAATGCGAGCTCAATCTGATTGGCTGATTGGATCAGCCAATCGGATTGAACTTGATTCTGATTGGCTGATTCCATCAGCCAATCAGAAAATTCCTACCTTAATTCCGATTGGCTGATAGAATCCTATCAGCCAATCGGAATTCGAGGGACGCCATCTTGGATGACGTCCCTTAAAGGAACCGTCATTCGTCGTCTAGTCGTCGGAAGAAGAGGATGGATCCGCGCTGGAGGTCTTCAAGATGGAGCCGGTCGTCATCGGATGGAAGAAGATAGAAGATGCCGCTTGGAGAAGATGTTTGCCGGTCCGGATGTCCTCTTCTTGCCGGATAGGAGGAAGACTTTGGACCCTCTTCTGGACTTCTTCAGTGGATGTCTAGCCCCCACTTGGGTTGGATGAAGATCTTGGAGCCAGGACGGATCGGTGAACCTGGCATGGTGAAGACAAGGTAGGAAGATCATCAGGGGGGTAGTGTTAGGTTAATTTAAGGGGGGTTTGGGTTAGATTAGGGGTATGTGGGTGGTGGGTTGTAATGTTGGGGGGGGGTATTGTATGTTTTTTTTTACAGGCAAAAGAGCTGAAATTCTTGGGGCATGCCCCGCAAAGGGCCCTGTTCAGGGCTGGTAAGGTAAAAGAGCTTGTAATATTTGTATTTTAGAATAGGGTAGGGAATTTTTTATTTTGGGGGGCTTTGTTATTTTATTAGGGGGCTTAGAGTAGGTGTAATTAGTTTAAAATTGTTGTAATATTGTTCTTATGTTTGTAAATATTTTATTATTTTCTGTAACTTAGTTCTTTTTTATTTTTTGTACTTTAGATAGTTTATTTAATGTTATTTATTTGTAGCAATTGTGTTTAATTAATTTATTGATAGTGTAGTGTTAGGTTAATTGT